>NC_139346.1:102267976-102865476 GCF_055883805.1 Amblyomma maculatum
AGTACACAATATTAATACCATGCTTTGTCAGTGTCAACGCGTGCGCCTGCATAAAATTCGGCCTTAAGCGATGAAATAAAGCGTCGTGCAGCGCATCTTGGCTTCGACACGCAGACGCCCAAAAAGAGGTGCTCTATAAAGCAGCACAAATTGTCGGACCCCTTGTCATATGTCAGATTGAACAGCCAAAATCGACCCATTATTGGAACAATACCCTAAGTAGAGTCGATGACTCGAAGAAGCTTCCGCTGCTCAATGAAGGGGAAATGCTCTTCAGCTTCTTTGACGCTGCTCCCAGTATATCCGACGCACGGCGTGGCAAGCTCTTCTTCCTGTTCCTGGATAAAATTGTGAAAGAAGTGCATAACAGAGCAGCTGTATAAATATGCACTGCACCTGGCAAAAAGCAAATTCAACATATTTTCTACTCTATATTTAGAATACGCCAATGCCCTTTAGTGTACAGCAGTATGCTGGAAAAGGGCCCTATCGGAAACCACTGATGGTTATCTGACAATTAACAATGCAGAGTATACTGTTATGGTTAGTTCAGGAGGCAAAAAGCCAGCAGTCTCATAAAGTCATAAATGAGAGCACATAAGGTCAACCCATTTTTATTCATGCAGCATGCTGTTGCATGGTAATTTTAGATTATGCAAGCTATTTTTCAAGCAAAAATGGCTACACTCATCAAAAGCACCTGGGTTAGAGAACTTCTATGCTGCTCCACAAACTTTTCATTTCACATGAACTGGAATGCTTATTATGATAGTGAAAAATGTAAATAAACAATAAACAGCACTGGAGCACGGTGTTTACTACTAAAATATTAACAGCTGGCTCAATTGAAGGCTTCACACAAGGCCTACAGCATACCCTGCACTGGCCAAGTAGATACTGCAGAACCAAACAAAAAATAACGTGGAAAGAGCATACTTAGTGATGGGGCACTACAAAAAAAAAACAAAGTGCATGTAATACATAACACATAATGCATTTCTGAACTTTTGCACGTCTTCTTGTGCTAAGTATGAACCAGCCAAGCCCTAGGTCATCGCAATGCTTCCTGAAGTGTTTACATTTAAGGTTTAGTAACAAGGAAAAAGTGTTCCCGCTGCTCTATGTGGAAGTTCTGAAACTTCATCACACATTATTCATTGAAAGTGTACACTGGAGCTTTGAGTTGAGCGACAATTACATGTGCAACAGCAGAGCATTACCAAACAACCAAACAGCAGAAGCTCTAAAAAATGTCAACACTGAAGCATGGCATGTTAAAACATTTTCCATGCATAGCACATTGTATGCATAGACATCCAGAACATCAGTGGTGAGCCTCAAGAGGCGGCAGGAAGCTCAAGTGTTCAAGAAGTTGTAATCGTTATAGCGGCAGGCAGTCTGAGCACTTTGAAATACTAAAGGTTCGAATACTAAAAATATGTTACTTGAAATGCAAAAATAACAATTTGTATTTATTGAGAATGTTTACTATAAATGAGAATGTCTATGACAGTGCCACATGGTTAATGCATTAAATGTTAACATCTGTAGTTGAAGGCATTATATTTATACAGCATGAACCTTGAAACACAGCAGTATTTTCTCCCAACCAATATGGTAAACCTAATCTCAGAAGAATTAAAATTATTACATCATTTCAAACTTGGCTAGCAAATTACAGCATTTTTTAAAAACAACTATTAAACTGCATTACCCACCTTCAGAAGCCTGTAGGATAAGACAATGTGGCAAATATTTCTTTTGAAGCAGTCTCAGATTATATATTCCAGACATTAGGAACATGTTAGGTACTAGCATGCATGAGCAGGTTGAGAGACCCCTTTCCAGCAAATGCTAAACTCCACCAAGCTGCCTGCAAGAGCCATCTGATAAAGCACTGCTGGTCCACTGCAGCAGAGTGCTTAGTCAATTGGCACACTGCACCAATCTTGACATTACCAGTGCTTCATCAGGTGATTCTTGTATGCAATACGACGTGGTAAGCATGTGATGGCAGGAGTCTCTTAAAAGTGCTTTTGATTGTACTTACAGTGAAAATAATCCTTTCACAGCAAAGAATTCACAGTTGTGATGAAAACTTGTGTAGTATTTATATTTGAATTATGAATCACTAATACATATTACAAGTTAGATTGTAAACCATTTTAGAAACAAAGAAAATTTGCTAATAATGTCGGTTTCAAGTAGGCTTCCTGAATATTCAAATGACAAAGAGAAAACTTACAAATGATACAAACAATATCTAGAGCTCCCGGCTGGTTCCCAATGTTTGCCAAGAGTTGCAGAATGCATACTGTCTGTACATCTACAGTAGAAATAAGCCACACAACAATGGTGTACCTCCTTGCAGGTAAAAAGAGACAGCCGAGTTTCGAGGCGATAATTTATTGTCTAATTTAGGAAGGCAAATAAACAAAATTGAAAACATGTAGAGGCACGAAAACTGAAAGCCAAACATCTGACAGCAAAAATTAGCAAAGCTTGTGAAGATTTGAATCAGGTATCACCTAATTCTCTGCTACTAGTTGACCAGATTTGAAAAGGCTGCACCATTACAATGGAGAAGAACAATAGGTAATTTAAATTTAGCTAATGCGAGAATTGTTACATATGAAGAAATGCACAGGCTAGTTATGGTTTTATTATTCTTTCTGATGCTCAGCCATGTTTTTAGTATATCTATAAAGCAATGCAAAATGCAAAAATGTAGGTATTTAGCGAAAAACTGCCAATTAGATAGCACATGCAGCAAACAGAAGGAAACAGCTTAATACTTACGCTTCTTTCTCCTTTCACGCATTCCCTCAGAACATACTTCGAGCACCCGGGCAATGTCCTTTTTCCTTGCACGAATGGTGTCCTTCAAAACCAAGTCAAGTGTCTTGTAAGGCCAATTTCAACTGCCTCTTTGTCAGCATGTTGACATCATGTACGAACTGCAAGTTTGTGTGAATGGTAGTCAAAGAATTCATTTTACTCAATGTTTCAAGTAACTGAATATTAAAAATCATTGTACAAAAGCTAAAACAATTGATGCCTTTGTACATATCTGAAAAAAAAAAAAACTGGCATTAGCAAACAGCAAATACAAATATTTACTAAGGTTAGAAAACTGCAAAAACAATCAATATTTTGCCACTCATCGCCAAACTGCAAGCAATATTAAGAAAAGTCTAATATAAAAAATAACAAAGCAAAAATTATGATCCTCCTTCCCTCAACTTGGCACACGGCTGAATGGCAATAAAATATGTAATATATCTCTAAACTAAGGGTCCCCGCTTAGCTTTAAAAAATAGGCTTCAATTCTTAGAGACAATCTACAGACATGCATCGTTAGCATATGAGTCAAATTGTTTTCTGGGCCCTTTAAATCAGTAAACTGCTTTCAACACACACATTACAATTATTTTTAATAACAGTAAGTCACAAATTTGCCTGCAATACGCGCACTGTGATGAGCAAAGAAGGTAAACATATGCGACTAAGGCTATGATAACCGCTTCATATGTACATTTAAGCAAAAGACAAAAAAATGTAAACATCTGGTCAGAATGAAACTCTGTAATAGCAACATCCGGTACAATATTTGGCTACAGAATTCAAGCTGTCGACCTCTACTTGAATGCTGAGGCATCAGTATCGAATATCCATTTATTCTAGTCTAAAGACACTACGAAAATCAAGTAATGCGGTCAAACAGTTATGTTGAAATGTGACCACAAAAATAATGAAACTGGATGGTTTGAACCACATCAGCTGACTTAGCACGTGTACAAGTGCCGTAATTGAAGTCTTGCTGAAAATAAAATATGTACCTAAATGATTCTTCGAGAGCGAAAGTAAACGCCAAAACAAAAGCAGCATAATAAAAATGCAAATTCACACTCCATGCATCCGCAAAATAACACTCCATGCAACCGCAAAATATGGTACTCGTAAAATGAAAAATGCTCCCATTGTGATTAAAAAAGGCAAATCCAGACGCGGGGAAGTTAACATAGGCTGATGATAGCGGCATATAGTTTACGCAGTTTTGAATAAACAATTATGCAACCAGGCCGGCCGGTCGGCCAGCGCACTTCGATGCCGAGAGCACGAGCGCGGAGGCGTGCCGCGCTGAACGGCCGCCGAGAACGAACATAGCCTCCTCGAACAAAAAGTTTAAACAGAAGGGCTGCGGGAGGACGCTCCCCGAGCAGCAGGACGGTGCGCGCCTATGCTCCAAGTAAATAAAAAAAAGGGGGGGGGAGGGGGGAGGGTCGCAGCGCTCCGAGTGAAAGACGACGACGAAGCATGAAAGAGGTTTCAGGAGAGCGAGCGCGAAGTGTAAGAGGTAAGGGAGGGGGGAGTCGAGAGTGCTAGGAGAAAATAAGGTAGTACGCCAACATGACCTTGCCGCACGAACGGAAACGGTAGAACAAAACCGAGTCGTTGCGAACTGAGCGCAAGTATCAAACTGTCAAAAAACGAAAATCGTTTCTTGAACCTCCTGCGTGCACAAAATGCAAGGAAACGTAGCACACACATTATTTCTGTTCAAGAAAGTTGAGACTGATGCTCTTGCGCGAAACCTGCGTAACTCGCCGCGACATCTACCACATGTGCGATGTCATTTTGGCTGTCTCACGTTTTCATTTCAGCACATTCTGGAGCGTTTCGCACAAAAAGACACAGAATGCAGCAATCCGGTAGGACACTGTTCCCACAAAGCGCAATATGCGTGAGAATAGGCTTACCTTTACAGACGATTGTGTCAGCCGCAAAGTACGCTGTCCGCCTTCGTATCACCGGCACCGAACCAACCAGTGCGATTTCAGCGCGAGTGCAATGTAGTTGGCGCATATACCTCTTAGTCACGCAGAAAAAAAAATCGTCCATGCCTTCTTCTTTCGAACATCTCAAACATAAAGCGGTGCAGCAGTCCTTCGGCCTGAGCAAAGCAAAAAGAAGCCCGGACACTTGCCGACACGATAAATGCCCGTTAGCGTTAAACACCACATGTAGAAGGCACTTCACAAGCGTACACACTTTTGTACCACATATGCATGGGAAATGCAACACATTTCACGAGGGTACACAATCGAAGAAGCACATTCAGCATTCGCCGAAACGTGGTCGAAACGCACCCCACAATGCTAACGGCCATATTGTGAAATTTGAAAAGAGCGTTCGTAGCTACCGGCGGCCTCCTGGCGGTGAAATTTTGTTTCAGTTTCTGTTTCATTTTTAGAAAGCACTCGTGTGTAATTTTAATTTTAGCGTTACTTTTGGTGCTTTATTTAGGTGTTGGGTTATATTAGCAGCGCCGCTTGTGTACAAAAGGCGACGACGTTACGCAGCCATATACCCCCAGCATGTTAGGTGATATTGCTTGCCCGTAACACCCTAAGGCATATTCTCCAACCAAAGCACCCCTTTGGCATGCAAGAGGTGATTTCCAATGGCACGAACACCCTAGACTCAGGGTGTAAGGGTGTTTTAAATCAGACAAATGCCCAAAAAGGTGTTTTTGTTTTTACAGTGTAGCTGGTTTGCGCGCGAAATCTGGGAAGACCGGAAGCCCCATGACCGGAAAGGGAAAACCGAAACAGCTGTGCGCATTGGTCGCGCGTAACAGACGTATCTGTGCTAGTCGTAAAAGTCGCGGGTCCTCCGACATTTACGCCCACGCTCGGTGCGGACGTTACGCATCTTACGCTCAATGCGACAGCAGTCTGAACAGACACGTTACGTTTTTTGCGCTTACGCTTACGATCATTGCGAAAGATACGTGCGTTGCGCACGTAGTCTGAACGCGGCTTTAGCCGCAGTTAACGCGAATAGCAGCTCACCACTGCTGCACAGCACGCAACCGTTGCATAACGAAGCTGCGGTTACAAATATCCTAATTATTTATAACGCCGTGCGTGGAGCCGCTTCCGACTCGGGCGGTAATAGCGTGCTCAGGCATCGCCCTACCGCCGCGACGAGGCGTGCTACGGCAGCGGCGGATATCTCTCGCACTAGCGTGCGTAGTGAAACAGTATTTCCTAGAATAACAAGCCTGACATAAAGGCGCATCCGAACTGACCACTTCGTGAGAATCACTGTGATAACAAGCAAGTTTGTGCATAACAGCTGCCGCAAGTGTAGCGCCGGCTCACCCGGCCTTCTTGTACGCTATCTCCGCTGCTAATGCCTCGCCCATATATTGCCATATCTTTTTTTTTTTTTTTACAAGACAGTCAGTAGACCTTTTTTTTAATTTTTTACAGTGGGCAGGCCATTTACAGCAGTGCTGATCAAATCGAAAGCACCGTTCGCGGTGGCTTCGATTCGAAACAATCTAGGCTTAGTGACGACTAGGGTAGAGGTGGTATAGGCGCGGCCAGTGCGCGCCGTCGTCTACCGCGCTAGCGGCGGCACCACTCCGGCAAACTCGCGGCATTTGTCGTCGCACGTGTTCGTTTGGGAACTTCTCATTCATGATGTCACTGGGGCCCATGTTTTTTGACACTTAAACAAGCCATTGTAAAACACTTGTCCGGGACGTGACAAGGCAGCAGTACGTAGTGCTGCACGTACCGTGGTACGCGGTACTCGAAGGCTGCATAAAAACACCGTCGTATGCCACTCTAGACACTGCCTATGTTACTTGGTGCTCTTCAATACATGCTCGAACTGCACTTTGTTGATTTGGGCGAGCTCATGCGCTTTAATCGGGCGCAAACACGCCTCCTCTGTTCACAGACGCCGCCAGGTCCGTGGTCCGCGGTCCGAGAAAAATGCCCAGCCATTTTCGCCCGCTCCGGTCCGCGGACCTGGCGCGGACCTCGTAAACCGGAAGTGGAACGTCACGTGACGCTTGGTCCGAGGACCAAAATAGGTCCGTGGTCCCTCGTGTGGATACACCTTTACAGGCGCTCGCGCTTCTTTCTCTCCTTCTCTTCCCCTCTCTCCTAAAGCACAATAAAGTGGTCTCTTCCCAGCAACCGAAACAAGAGGTTCCTCGCTCACGGGGCTCCGACGCCCTAAACATAACATGTGGCATCACATATTCATTTTCAGATTCTAAAACGAACATTCAGTTAAGCTCAATTTCCATCTATCAGTAGTTTTTGCGCTCCATGTATTTATAAAACTGGAGGCCGACAGTCTTTCTTTAAAGCTCCTTGTTACCTCGTTATGGGCGCATATGAGAAAGCGCTTTGCCTTGTAATTAACTATTTCATGTTTTAATGCGGGCTTGCGGGCTTGATCACATGGAGCGCTGCATGAAACTAGGGCAGCTTAAATTCGATAAAATTGGGTAGTGTCCGATTGTAGATCTCTGGAAGATTTCCACGTGTCCTATTAAAAGCATAACACGAGGCATGCTCTTAGCAGGACACATGTAAATCATCCAGATGTCTACAATCGGACACTATGCAATTTTAACCATATTTAAGCCGCTGTCATTCCATGCAGTGCTTCATGTTAACAATGGACCCGTACTAGCCCCGAAACGTGGTTTTCCCTTTTTTTTTTCAGAAGATTGGAGCGAGTGTATGCTTGTTTCTGCAGTGATTAGCCGGCACCTAAAGCAGTTTTTGTGCAGACACACTTTTCTTGAAAAGCAACATGCATTCCAAAAGGTCCTGATAACTGATATCTGCAGGGGAACAATTCTCAAAAGCTTTCCCCAAAGGGGGAGAAAGAAAAAGAAATAGAATATTAACAGGACAGTGAACCATACCTGCCACTGTGGTTCACTGTCCTGTTACTATTCTTTTTTATGTCCTTCTCCCCCATCTGGATAATGCTCTTGAGAATTTTTTTTTTTTGTGTGTGTGTGTGCAGTCGTGGCCGAGCGGTCAAGGCGATGGACTAGATATCCATGCAGGGTGTTTTTCTGGGCAAGTTGGTAGTTGTCAACATTACGGTATCGCAGTGCTGGCTGGCAGATGAGAACAAAATCAAAAGCATATTTAAACCCTTGCCAGTGATGCCCGCTCTGCCCAGATGAAGGCAAGTCCATTTGTTGAAATGTTGGCTCAACCTGCGAACTGAGGCTTCACCCCTCTACTATTTTCCAGCGCTCTTTCATAGAGTGTAGCAATCTTCTTCCTCTCATTCTACATGGACAACTTGTAGTGGAACTTGTATTCGTTCGTCATTGCCGCTTCGTTATTTTATAGCAATATGTATAACTATGTACTAAATACCTTATTCATTCTTGGTAGTTGGATTTCAGCCGAGACTTGTTTCAGACCACTTTGAATATTATGTTGAGCATCAGTGTTCCTTAAAACCCTGCATTAAGTGAATGAAAGGCAACATGTGTGGAGAGGTTATCATTGATGTAAATGTGAGCAGACAGAAATGGAGCTTCTCATGGCTTCTTTATTCATGTGTCATTAAATTGGAAATTGTTTAGCACTCTCATAATAAACTTTTACTAATGGATGGCTACGGCTGTTGCAAAAGCTGATTGGTATTGAAATCGTGCTAAAACAAATCGCTAACGCACTATTTATCAGAGGTGAGAGTTGGAAGAAAAAAACAACAACCCTTTGCGATTATAGATGAAGCCACAGCTGGACTCAATTGCTGTATGAAGCTGCTATAACATTCCTAGCGAGCTAATTTGTGTGGTACCAAGAGCCTGCCTATTAATATGGCCTGAATATCAGTATTCTATAATTAAAATAGATCAGAACAAAATGAAGGCAATAAACTACATAAAGTCAAAGGAGACTGAAGAAGCATTGAGGGGCAGCCGCAGACTGCCAGTGAATGTTTTGACAAGTGAACATGTCAATGTTTGAGCAGTGGTGTAGTTTTTATTTTTGCTTCCCAAGGACTAAGGCGAGTAGGGAAGGAATAAAAAGATGCTGCCTTGGAGATGGCCTTATATTAACTTGGAACTTGTGATCCCATATTCTGAAGAAAATAAAAACTTTGCAGCAACAAGATGAATAGGTACAAGATGAATAGGTGGTCCCTTAACCTGAAGAAAATAAAAAATGTTGCTGCAGTACTTCAAGTGCAGTGCATTGTACTCGATGAATAGGCACAAGAAGCAGGTTGGATGTTCGCATGTGTTTGTAGAAGAAAACTGATGATTTTGTAAGTGAATTGCCATGCCAACGTAGCTGCCAATAATAGTAGGTACTGTGAGAAACAGATGGCATAGAAGGCAGGGAAGAAAAAGACGGAGTTTCTAGGAAGGCATTGCTGACGAGTCTGGAGGGAGACATTAAGGAAGGAATAAATAAGGTAGAAAGGAAATACTTGAACAGAATGAATTATGTTACGCCGCACATGCAAAGGATGAAATGCCAAAAGAAAAGAGACAAATGCAATACAAAGTGAGAAGCACCAACAAAAGTTTCAAAAAGCAATGCAGCTCATACTGTAGAGGGGGGAACAATTTTGAAAAAGCAGTTGATGAATAGAATAGATGAATAGAAGATCGTTTGGAGCGCAGGTCATCCTTTAACGCATAAAAAAATTATATATTGACATATTAACAGGAGTTTACAGGGAAACTTGGTAGACTTAGTAGTTTCTGAACAATATTCCCCTCTGGATACCTTCACCACAACTGCAAGGTATGAAAGAACCAATATATGTATGGTGTGGCTTGGTAATACACCTTTCCTCTCATGCACACATATACTGGGTTTCCTTAAGAATGTATTTCATTAACCTTAGTTGCCATTTTTCATGTGATATTTGGCAATAGCAGCATCCCCTGCCATTCAGTCGAAAACATGAAGGCATGCTGAAAAAATTTGGATTTCTGAAAATGTGTGGCAGCCACTTAGCAGCGGATGCAAAAGAGCAAGGTGTCTGTGTTTGCAATGTCAGTGCGCGTTAACTATAAATGGTTAGAATTTTGAGAGCCCTCCACTATGGTGTGTCTCATAGCCTGAGTTGCTTTGGGGTATTAAATGCCCTAAACCATAAAGAAAAATGTTTGACATCAGTGTGAAGTGACTGAACTGAAAACATTATACCATTCATAAACTCTGACTAGGAGGCCACTTCTTGCCTGGAACATCATTACAACTTGTAAGTGTATAAAATTAAAGCAAAGCAATTCGGGAGAAATGGCAGTCTAGATCACGCCGTGCACTGATGCAGTGAGGTTTCATTGCCACTGCACTATCATGCTTTACTCATGAAGTGCTCCCTTGGCAAGGGTTTACTTAACAATTTGATATTATTCAGAGAAATATAGGAACAGATGCCTACTGCGGTCCTAGTTTCTAATATATGGCTGTGATTTGCAGCACTTCCTGAGTGGATATTGTAATCATGCAAGAATGCTGCTGCATGCAGTAACTGTTGCAAGTTAACATCTCTCCTTTGTTTTGCTTTTTTTTTTATACTGGTCTCTTTGCAGTTCCTGAGTGACTCAACCTTATTAAGAACGATGGGCTTATGGCAGTGCAACATGGACATGAAAGTGGTTCTCCAGGCTGATGCATGGGTATTGCCCCAAGACACAAGAAATGTGAGTAGTTGCAATACCGAATAAATTAAAAGATTGAGTCATGCACTTTACATTGTTCATAGAAGTAGCAATAGTGGACCGAGCAAGACTGGGCTCATAGGCAGCAAGTAGGAGTGAAAGGTGCTTTATGAGAATGATGAGTGTGAATAAAAGCTTATATTGCCCATAGTTGTTTTAGGCATTGGTATATGATAACTGATCTGATATTGGATATGTCTAACCTTTTCGAGCATATCCGATTGGGGATGGGGAACATCCAGAATTTGGCTCCCTGGACCCCCAAATTTCCCTTCATCAGATACGACCAAAGTCGATTTTGATATTAGCTTTAACCGAAGGTGACAACTTTTGTGTATAAATGATGAGTGATACCTTCAGTGATATCACTACTGGGTGCACGGTAGAAGTAGGTGGTAGGATAGAGAAGATACCGGTAAGCTGTCCAATGAGTCTAAATATTTGACTAAGAAATGCCAAAGTATAAAAGCTTCCAAACCAATCGACAATAAAACTGGCAGAGCTATCAAAGGTAATCAACACGTACAAAGTGTCCGAAATAAGGAAGTATTACATGAAGAAAATTGAGCATGTTCTAAAGAACGGGCAGTCTTAAAACGGTGAATCTATGTATCATCCGAAGTAGTCAGGACAGCAAGATTGGCTGTAGTAAAAAACAATCAGACGTTACCCCAGTGACGAAGAACGAGATTGAGAAAGTTTTAAAAACTATGAAAAGGGGGAAAGGAGCTGGGAAGGATCAGGTAAACACAGATTTGTTGTAGACTGGAGGGATACCATGCTAGAAAAGCTAGCCACCCTTTAAGTGTAAGGCCTGGAGTCATCAACAGAACTGGAATCATGGAAGATTGTTAATACTATCCTAATTCATAAAAAGGGGAAGTCAAGGACTTGAAAATTAAAGACCAATCAGCTTACTATCTGTTCAATATAAGGTTTTACTAAGGCAATTGCTAATAAAGTTAGGTCAACCTTTGACATTTGTCAAGCAAAAGATCAAGCAGGTTTTTGGAAAGGGTACTACACTCTACTATCGATCATATTCATACCATAGCAAAACATACATTTTTGTTGGTACATCTTCTAACTTTACCAGTGCTGCGATAGGGGACAGAGAGCAGGAACGACAAGTGCTACTAACTGAAGATTATTTGAAAAATACACGGCTATTATACTGACAAAAGACAACCAGAAGTTCATGTGCTACTCCCCCCCATCCCCCCCCCAAAAAAAAAATATTAGGAATCCAGGTAAGAACTTTTAGTCGTGTATATTTACTTAAGGGATGGTTATGTAGGTGTTGCTGTTCTTGTACACCTAATAGGCAGCATGCAATTCCCATGTCAGTTGATCGTGACGTCTGAATAACTTTTGCTCTGTAAAAAAAAAGGAGTGCATGCTTTTTTATTTGACACATTTGACACATTAGGCACACTTGGTTTGTTCAGGTGAGTTTCAGTAATGTAGGGCTAAATTTGACGAAGGAGCACTATTCAAAGGCGTTTTGTGTTGGCGTAAGTGCGTGTTCATGAACTTCCCGGTTTTGCCAATATAGTTCTTGCCAAATTTAAAAGGTATGTCATTGACCACTCCCTCTTCATACGGCACAAAATGCAACTCATGTTCCACTTGGCAGGCATTTTTCCTTTTGCTTCCTTTTTGTTTTCATTCTCTTGCTCTTCAGTCAACAGCACAAGTTCTTGCTAGCTTATTAGGAGCTGGAAACAGCAATATAATGCCAACTTGATTATGCCTATGGGATAACTGATGGATGTATGATATCACTGCATACTTCTTTTTCTTTATGCTGGAAGGCCTCTGTGGATCATGTTTACCAAACGGCTATCTTTTTCAGGATTTTACTGCAAGCGTTTCAAGTGATTCGGAAAGCTGGCTAACCTGTGCCTCTGGACCTGCTGCTTGAAACTTCTGTCTAGCATGGACGCATGATTTATTAATCGCTGATCCTAAGCATGCCACTGCTATGCCGCTCTTAACTATATTCAAATGTCCTGAATAATAAATAAGTAAAGGCTCTTCTTTCCACTGTAGAAAGGAACAACAAACATGATCTTCGTTTCCTTCCATTCAAACATTCAGGAATTGGGCCTAATTTCTTTCTGGTATTTTGACTTTTTTCCAAATTTTGACGTTTACTTTCGAAATACGAAATGAAATCAGCTCCAAACTTTGCTGTTGGAAAGGAAGTAAGATCAAATTTGTTGGTTCTTTCTACATATGTCGGAAAACCCTTTACTTAGTTATCATTCAGAGCATTCGAAGATAACTAAGTGCGGCATAGCAGTGCCATGCTTATCAGCGATTACTAAATCATGCATCCACAATATAGACAGAGGTTTCAAGGTCTATGACATACATTTTAAATGTGGCAAGAACTATAATATGGGCCAGACCGAGAAATTCATTAAAACGCGAAGCGTCTTTGAATGGTGCTTCTTCACCAAATTTAGCCCTACATTACTGAGACTCACCTGAACAAGCCAAGTGTGTCTAATGTGTCAAAAAAAGCATGTGCTCCTCTTTTTAACCGGGCAAAAGTTATGTTCAGACATCAAGATGAATTGACATTGTATGAAGACTATTGACAAGAACAGCAACACGTGCATAAGCATCTGTTCAGTAAATACACATGAGTGAAATTTCGTATTCGGATATCTAACTAATGTCTTTTTTTCCTTTCTTTTTTTACGGGGTAAGGAGCAAGCGCTTGCACTTTTGGTTGTCTTTCCTTCCTTCTCATCTTTGTCCCCTGTCGCAGCACTGGTATTAGAATAGAATAGCTGATAGAAAAATGCTCGGTATACAACCAGACCTTACACATAGCATTCTTTGATAGAGAAAAAGCATTTGACCCAATAGAAACCTCTGTAATCGTGCAGGCATTGTTCACTGCAGAATCTGGGTGTAGATAAACCATATGTGAAAGTACTGAAAAATATCTGTAGTGGCTGCATAGCAACCTCTATTCTGCATGAAAGAGGTAGCAAAATTGCAATACAAAAGAGGTGTTAGGGAGGAGACACGACTTCCTGAGTACTATTCACAGCTTGCTTCGAGGAAGTATTCAGACTTATAATGGGAGCATTTAGGGATAACAGTCGATGGCAAATACCGAAGTGATCTACAATTCGCTAATGACGTTGCCTTGTTAAGTAATTCAAGAGATGAACTACAAAAGATGTTTGGTGACCTAGGCAGGGAAAGCAGAAAGAAAAGTAGGCCTGAAATTCAATATGCAGAAGACTAAAGTAATGTTTAGCAGCCTCGAGAAGGAACAGCAGTTTACAATGAGCAATGAAGCACTGGAAATGGTAGGCGAATATGTGTACTTAGGACAGGTACTAACTGCAGATCTGGACCATGAAAAGGAATTAGCTAGGAGAATAAGATTGTAATGGAGTGTATTTGGCAAGTACTAGCAGATTTGACTAGCAGCTGACCGGTGAGTCAGAAAAATAGCTAAAGTAATGACATTCTAGTAGAAATCAAGAAGAAGAAATGCACATGTGCCGGGCATGTATTGTGCAAATAGGATAACTGATTGTTGCCTAGGGTAACAAACGATTTCAACGGCTGGAAAGCATAGCAGGGGATGGCAGAAGGTTAGGTGGGTGGATGAGGTGTACTTTGCGGGGTCAGATGAATGCAGCTGGTACAGCAAAGGGCTAATTGGAAAAATATGAAGATATGCCTTTGCCCTTCAGTGGATATAGGCTGGCTGATTGTGCCGTCTAATGTAATTTGAGTATGACCAATTTAGATGACCACATGGTGATTGAGAACCTCCACAATTCGCGTCCCTGAACCTCCAAAATTTGATGAAAATCAATGTCTGACCTTATTTGAGTATGCCAAATTCAGTGCATACCTCCAAACAAATTCAGGTCCCATCTGAAATTTAAATTCTTGCAATTTTGTCGAAAATTGTTGTCTAATCTTAATCGAGTGTGACCAATTCTGCGATGACTTTCAAATTTAGGTGGGCCATGTCGAAAGCTTGGCCAACCTCTCGATTCCTGAAATTCGACCTCATCCAAATTTATCCAGATTTTATGTCTATCTTAATTTGAGTATAGCTGACTCAGTTGTGATTACCAGATTATATGGGCCACTCCCTGATTTTGGTTTCTTGATCCCCATAATTTTAACGATAGAAAGGGCAACTAAGTAATGGTTCTAGGCAACAAAACACAGGACTCATAATGGAACGAGGCACGGAACTTGAATGCTTCTGAATTTCTGCACATGATCAGGCTTAAATGCATCACTCTAATCTATATTTTAGCGCTGCGGCTGAAGCACCATTAGGGGGAAAATCCCTAGTGGTGGAATGGCTCCTCTGATATCCTGACATGAATATGTGGCTATCTACTGGTGCAATGCATACATTTTAGTCACAGTTTGTAAGCTTCCAAATCATATCACCTTCAGAAAATTTTATTCCTGCTCTCAGTACTTTCACTGATGCAGCTCTGGTTTTTGGTGGACAGTGAGCAGTAGGATGCTCAGAAGATCTTATTGTCAGCTTTCATAGTGCATTAATACCTTTTCTTGGGCTAGTTGGTTCATACTTGTACTGTGAAAAACTGCGCCGAACTTAACACACCACAAGAAAGAAGATGAGACAAAGGCGCTACTCGCAACTGTGAGTAGCGCCTTTGTCTTGTCTTCTTTCTTATGGTGTGTTAAGTTCGGCGCAGTTTTTCACAGTACAGCTTTCATAGTGCCTTGTTCTTTCTAAACCAAGCCTGGATCAAAACCTCAAATTTGGCATATTTTTGTGTCTTCACGTTACAGACATTCAAGCTGCATGCATCTTTTGCTTGCTGTCCAAACACCTGGATCAACCAAGAGCAAAGGGAGCAACTTCTGTGCCTTTGGTGGGTTAAGCTAGCATTATGCTGCACACAGTGTGTGCTAACTGGAATATTGTTTTGGTATTTGGACGCTCATATACTGTTGAAAGAAATCGTAGTCTCATTTAATTTGTAATATTTGTAATTATTATGTGGAGCCTGAAAGATACATTTTAAATTTGAACTCATGTTATTTTGTATTTTTGCACATATTATTCGAGCACAGCTATGCAAAAACATTTGAAGGTAGTAATCACATTTCTCTTTGCATGAGAATGAAGCATCAGTTTTGATGGTACCGTCTTTTCCAAAAGTAACCGAGCAGCATGTTTTGCTTCTCACTTGTATTATACAGCCATTAAATATTCCCAGATGATCACAACTTGTTAAAAAGTGAGGCCAGGCTCTGTTCTTATGTTGTCACATATTTAAAGCTTCAGATGTAGAATGAATTTACTGGCACACGGCTGAGAAGCAGACTCTGCTGCCTGGTTACTTTTGGCAAAGACGGTTCCTCTTCAGGACTAAGTTCCAATGGTAATGTGCATAAGTAGAACTCTTTAATTATATATGTGACCAGGACCCATACTAGATTTGGCTATTTGTGCAACATATTTTATTCAGTAGGATTTTTGCACTCAATAAAAAAATGCCTTCTTCATATAGGTGCTTGAAGAGGGACAAAAACCAAGGTACTTGAAGCAGTGCCACAAAGTTCCACACATTTGTGTCTGATCTGGCTGTTCAAAACACTGCACTGAATATGTTAGCCAGGAAAAATTGATTAAAAGGGCTTATAGACTGGTATTAAAAAAAGAAAAACCTGAGACTTAGACAGTTTTTTATAGAAATTTTGAAGATGTGCTGCTTTGTTGTGCCTTGCAGGTTCTAAAGTGTGAAATATTTTATTGAACTGCAGTAACAGCTTTTGCTGATACAAATTTGTAAGCCAGTAGATGGTAACAGTGCTGTCATTTGTTGAAATAGCGAACATTTTAACTTCTGTTCTTCCTTTTTGTTTCTTATTCAGGACAAAGAGAAGCTATATACACCATCCATCGGATCCACCAGCATCACCCTCGCAGATGCACAAGACATTTTTTTTAATTTTGTACTCAGAGTTCCAGACATCCTTGAAGGCGCTATAGCATGAATGGCAGCACACTGGCTGTTTGTATACTTGATCAGGTATTTTTAGCTGTTTATGTAACAAAGGCCTGACACACGTCATTCAGCACTTCTTAGCAACACATCAAATTGCTTTTGCCTAAAGACCAGGCCGTGGTAAAGCACATTGTTCTTGCCATTGAGAATCTGCTCTTCTAGCCTTGAAGCCAAAGTCATATTTTTGATAGCATGTATCTGTCTTTCATGTCGGCAGAATGGTTCCAATAAATGGTTTTCTAAGAGTACAGTTTCATGTGTGTTCATTCTCGTTGAATGTTTGACATGTTTTAAACATTCTGAACCAAGAGAAAGCAGCTGTGTTGTCTGCAGCACATACTGGATATTTTACGAAGTGCAAGGCCATGATCATTTCACTGAGCATTGCTTGGCCACGCAGTACGTAGTAAAGAAGTTTCCAAACCGAAAAGGACGGCATAAAAGTGCAAAATTAAAAAAAGGGTGCGAAGGTAGAAAATGTTTTTTACACCCATTGTGAAAGGGTGTAACTGGCATAAAACTCTCCCGGTTTCTGCTGCAAAAGGGAAAAATTATGAAAAACTACCCATTATAAGGGTACATTTCAACCTACAATTACCCTTTCTGAGGGGTGTAAGGATGTTAGTTATAGACATTGATATCCACCCTTAAGGGTGTATTTTGATTTAGTGTACGTAATCTGTTTTCACCTTTCAGGTAACGAATCCTTATCCTCTTGTACGTACTTTTGAATTCTGTGCTGACACAGATACGAAGACACTGTCGGGACAGATTATGGCTACTGTTTCACTCCCTATTCTAAAAAGACCAGGCTCCGAGGAGGTTGCACATGCGGCAGAGTAATTCGTTTCGGTTGGTAAGTACAGAATGTTTATTATTATTTTTACTTCTGTTATGTGCACATACAGGCAAGTCACTAGTTAGAATGCTGCTGGTCACCATACTAGCAAATCAGCAGGAATCATGGTTTGCTGGCCTAATCATCTTCAAAAACGAAAGAACGTCTTCGGCAAGCACTGCAGCATATTTCCCCACATACACGTATAAGCTGCGTTTCTCCCATATTCTATTCATTCGTTCCAAAAATGCCTAAACCCTGGTGACCTCGTGCCGCTAATGTGAGGCTCGTAAAATCCTTGAAATTTGCTGCCAAAGCTCGCGTTAAAATACCGTTTAGCAAGGCAATGATTAAAAATATTGCAAGGAAGATTTAGACAGTGCCTTTAATCGCATCCCGAGATTATCTTATTGCATTGCAAACGCGGTTCCTTTTGTGGTATTTATTCTGGTGCATGTACTCTTTACAAAAGCCAATGTTCTGAAGCTTTGCGAGCCATTAAAATGTACATCTCTATTTTTTACTTCCACAGGAAGGTACACCTCTGCAAGTCATGGTCTACGTCCCCTTTTTCATTTTATGTTTCCTTTCATGAGGATAGTTTTTAACTGTGCCGAGAAACATTTTTGTTTTGTCCGTGTTTTTCTTCCTGACGACTTTACAGTGGTACTAATAGGATATATATGCACGACGCTGATAGTCCTGAAAGTTTCCTTTTCCTCGCCATGACATATAATATCTATGTTGCAGCTGGCTCTTGTAATCTGGGAAAAAACGAAAGACAAATGAACTCGCAACCATTTAATGTAGGCTCCACGGGATAGCTTCATTATCCCCACGCTATGTTTGTCGGCCTCGGAGTAACTGTTAGTTCGTCTCCTGTCGTTTATTCGTGCGCTTTCTGGTAAAAAAAAAAGAAACACTGCCGCTTCTGATAGCTGCCTGAACGGAAAGGTAGTCGTAATATAGTTGGCGCACCTGGTGCGCATTCCACCGCTGACGTTGTGTCCGGTATAGTCTTTGGTTGCGTTTCCGGTATTGGCGCGGAGCTGTAGAGCAGTTGTGATGCATGAATACTTTATTTTAAAAGAACAACGACAAAGCGTCCACACTGCAGGAATTGCCGGTAGAATTTATTGCTCAGGAGTTGAATACACTCTGCTCCATTTAACGCGCAAGGGTTAAATCCTTCTTTGGCCGGAAAATCCAGCTAAGGCGTTATGAAAAAAAAAAATAAAGGCCATGGCGCTGCGAGGTGGTAGTTCTTAACTGACATGGATGAGCACTGATTTTTCGATGGTTTGTGAAAGTCAGCGAGACTACAACATATTGGAACGTTAGGAGCAGCAACCAACTCACTTTGCTCATTTGAAGTGTGTATGGGTATAAAGATGTAATTCTTATAAAACTTGTTATGTGAAGCGAAAGCATTTCCCTTGAGGACGATATTTCAGGCTCCTCGGCGTAACCCTCTGAGATAGTGCAGCTTTACTTGGATCCATGGCGAAGCACGCACCTTCGCGCTTCGCTCTTTTTTAAATGGTGGCCAAGAATGCGAATAGTCACTCCGTCTGACAGCAGGAGAGTCATGAGCGCGGCTCCAGCTGCTGCTCCGGAGAGAGTGCGCTCCCCTGTGGCGGAACTACTGACAGTATTGACGCGGCTAGCCACATGGTCCAGCGAGAGCAGCTCCAGAGTAGCGCAAGGTCGCTGACGGTCAGACTAGTTGAGTCAGTGAAACTCATGAAACATGGCGCAGTAAAGCTTTCGCCTGAAAAGATTCAGCCTTCCAGTGTTTTGGGAGGCTCCGTAATGCACGGTACTCATGAATCACGCAGGCACTTTCATACTGCTTGGTTAAATCGGTGGTTACATGTCGAGTGGTCACGTAAACCGGCAGCTGTATTCAATTGTAGCGTATTGTTCTATTCTAATAGAATTTGTGATTATTAGAAGCCAAATTTAAGAATTTTGGAAATAAGCGAGGAAAAACTGCGTATACGTCCTTATAGGCCGAGGTCAAGCTCCTTTTAAAGGTTTGAGCGCCAGAGATGCATTCAATTTTTATTTGGAACACGTTTTTCTTCATTTGTTGTTACTTTATAAACGGCATAGCTTTAAAGGCCACATTTTTCACAAAATTTGTTATGACAGGAAAATTATCCGGGAGTTGTAGAAGCTTGAAACAAGGTGCTCCTGGGGAACTCTGTAACGTCCATGGAGCTTGGTGCATCTGTTGCATCAGGTTATTAATTCGACCCAGTTAGTCAATCTGTCGTTGCAATAGTCGGGAGGGGTACTTGCCACGTTCGAATAGGGTTTTGTGGTACTCGAGTTCCGGTGACGTAGGCCTGACTTCCGGTTTGAATGTTTGAATGTGAATGATCAGGAAAGGGCGTGATTTGCGTGCACAAACGGTGGCAAAGGTTAGAAAGAGTATAAGGAGAGGTAATCAACTAGCTGTAGTATGAAAAATTCTGAGAGCACTGCAGAATCTGCAGTGGAGAAATCTGAAAGCCTCAGCTTTGCTGCTGCAATTGGTACATTGTGCACACCTATCGAACGCAACCAGCGTTCAGTTGAATTGCTTTGTATAACTAGTTTACAGGAAAGGAAAAGCGCAGTATCGGTTACTCGCGGTTATTGCGTGGACATTGATCGCGGACAACATAACAACCCTGAGCTTTACGCCTTTCTCTAGTGCAGATTCTTTGCGCCTTTGCCTTTGTGTGAACCAAATATTTTTATTGTTATTATTTTCGGAGCTTTTGAACGCCGAGATCCATCGGTATCATTGTCGGGTGCACTTTCACATAATTTTTTTTTTAATTTACGAGTCCACGTTGTTGAGTATTTGCAAAATTTCAAGGACGCAAATTAAGGGGTCGGGATTGAGCAAGTCGCAATGATACAGAAATGAAAGAATCTCAGAGTCCATCTTTAGTCTGCAAGGATTTCTTCTAAAGAGGCGGGATGCCGTCGTTTTCTAATGGCGATTCGGATAACACGTTTTATTGCTATATTTGGGCATCAACTGTTCAAATATTGGGCGTTCTATGTTCTCCATCACATCTTCGAGGCCACTGAGGAGCCGCCTAAATCAGCGCACGATTCATTGTGTTCCAGCGCTGCTAGTGTGAACGACTGCCTTCAGGCTGAGTAATTATGGCTTTAGGCGTTCCCTTAGTGTTCCGCAGTTTTTTTTTTGTCCTTGAAAAAACTAAGGTTTAATTAAGGCAAGAATTCCACAAAACTAACGCTAATATCTATTTCAAGAATTCTACAAAAATAAAACAAATATCTGTTACATAGCATATAAACAATTTAATGCTTGACAGGCAAAATTCTCTATGGCATTAAAAGCTGAGCATACGGGGTATACAAAATACAAATGAAATAGGTAATTAGCAAACATGGGCAGTTTCTTTGAAGTAACTATTCCAGGTAGAAATCTTCACCCGCTAAGTTGTTTTTAACTGGTTGGTGTAAGACTTCACCATCGATTCCAGCTGAAATAAACTGGGAATTGTTTACAGAAACGTATAAATGACATTGTGCATGCTTGCTGAAACAGATGTCATTGTGTATGCTTTTTGGAGCATTGTGCCGTCCTGTTCGGTATAGATTTAGCACCGAAATTCTACAGGCTTCAATGACGCACTATAAAAGACAGGAAAACTGCATTTTTATTGTTCCTACTCATTTGGCTTTCAATCTCACAAAGATATTCAGAAACATTTAGGTTGTTGGAACACCAAATATGTAATTTTGCTTTTACTTATTGATTTATTCATACTGGCCGGCACAGGCCAAGACAGGAGTTGCATTTTGTGAGTACAGATATTACGAAACATTTTGTACGTAATATACTACCAAAACAGACAAATCTCAAAAACCTTTTGACCATGAACGAAATTAGCATATAAGGATCGCACATAAATTTAACAAACTATAGTGAGATACAAGTAAAAAGTGCTCAAATCATCAGTCGCAGAAAAACATAAAAAAAAGTGCATGACAGAAAGAAGGTCCCACTGACAAGCTTTAAATGATAAAAAACAGAGAAGCAACGCAAATATAAACAGATGGTAACAAGGCAGGTATACAAATCTTGCCTTCATGAAATCATGAAATGCTCCCTTTGCGCAGTTTCAAAATCCTTAACCTCGGATTTTAAAACAAGTTCTTTGCGTAGTTTGTTCCAGTCTTCAACTGTCCTCACGAAAAATGAATAACGAAAAGAGCCCGTCTTATAAATAAGGGATTTGATATGTTTGATGTTTTTGTCCTTGACTGGGTTGAATTATCGGCTACAATGTGTCTTCTGAGGTTTACTTTGTAATAGCCATGCAATATATGGTAGAAGAAAAGAATCCTATTGTGCTCCATTTTTTTCTTAACAGTCATTAGCGCAGGTTTCTTTCTAAGTTCTGAAACTGACTGCATTCTGGAATAAGCACGATAAATGAACTTAAGGGCATTGTTCTGCACACGTTGACATTTCAAGATATTTTGCTCAGTGTATAGCTCTCAAACAGGACTTGCGTAGGTAAGTAGTAGAATTGTCATTTCATACGCCATCAACCTCACTTCGGGCGTGGCGTCAGAGAGCTTCTTACACAGTTTCCAATTATTTCCAATCGCCTTGTCACGAACTTGATCTGCGTGAAATGACCAGTTTAGGTCATGTCTGTGACACGCGCCCAAATTTCTAAACTCAGTGACAACTTTAAAGATGATATAGTTGATTTTATACGAAAAAACAAGCGCCTGTTTTTTGCACGTGATATGCACACAAACCATCTTTTTTGTATTCATGTCCATTTGCCACCTTTTGCACCAGATGCTGATAATGTCCAGGTGGTCATTCAGTCTGTTCTGATCATCACGAGATTGTATACTAGTATAAGTAATAGTATCGTCTGCATAGTGTTTAATTGTTATATCAAGTGAAAAACCGACGCTTATATCGCTGATATGCAAGAAAAAAGAAAAGGACCCATCACAGACCCTTGCGGAACGCCTGATCTTACATTGTTACAAGAGCTGGCTACATTATCAAGAGAAACAAACTTTTTTTGTGTTATGTATGCCGCAATCTATTTTACCAACATATTATTCTTCAACAGGTTGCCAAGTTTTACCAATAACATTTTGTAGGATTTCCTGTCAAACACCGTCTTAAAATCAATAAATATGATATCTATTTGTCCTTTTTCGTCAATACATTTTGCAATCTCATGTAAAACTTCACTTAATATAGTAACAGTAGGATCAGTTCAGTTCAGTCGTTCAGTCGTGTCCGACTCTTCGTGACCCTATAGACCATGTCACGCCACGCTTTCCGGTCTCTCACTATCTTTCTAACATCACATAACTTCGTCTGCAGCGGCTCGAGGATGCCATCTAACCATCGCGTTCGCTGCCTACCCCTTCTCCGGCGACCCTCAACCTTTCCCAACATCAAATCTTTCTCTAGCGACTCCTCTCTTCTCATCAGATGACCAAAGTATCTGAGCTTTAACTTTAGAATTTGACCCTCCAATGAGCAGTCAGATTTTATGGTCGACAATATCGAGTGATTTGATCTTCTGGCAGTCCAAGGAACTCTCAATAGTCTCCGCCAGCACCACAATTCAAACACGTCAATTCTTCGGCGGTTAGCCTTCTTCACAGTAGGATATTCGCGCCTAAACTCGTGCTGGTGGCTACCCAGAAACCTGTTTGCTTAGGCAAAATCTATTAAGTGCGCAGTTAAGATGTGTTCAAATGTTTTGCAGGAATGAGGCATGTATAGCAATAATACCCAAATTAGGCACTTATAAGAAAGCTGCAGAGCACTATTAATCTCATTACCAGTATATAAAAATGAGTCTACGATGCACTGTAAAAATTTCGTATTTGTATGAAATTCTTTCTCTAATTATGAGGATGATTATGCCAGGTTTTTATTGGGAGATTCCAGTTCAGCAACTGAGCGGTTAAAGGCTCTTCGAAATACGGCGCGTACGAGAGTCATCACATGAATGTGGTTGATTTGGGGCTCTGTGTCTAGGCGGCCAGTGAGGGCAGCCTTTAGCGTAGGTACGTTAGAGCTGCTCCGCCATGCCGTTGGCGTAGTGATGTAATGAAGCGGAAGAGCAGTGCTTGGTGCCAAGTAGGTAGTTGCGTCTTGCGAAGAGGGCTCATTCAAATTGGCGGCCACTGCCCGTTGTGACAATGCCAGTACAGCCGAAGCGTAAAACCTATGTTAAGACCTACGACTTGGCCACTGTCTCGGCAGTGATGTCCGGAGTAAGTACAGCTTAGGCCCAACGGCTGAAACGATTATAAATGAGGAAAATAGTCTGAAAGCCTTGAGATGGAACAGAGGAAGACGATGGGAAAAAGTTGGAACAAATAATTTTGAACCAGGAAAATTATTCTTGAATTTTTAAGCGATGTGAATGTATTGCATTAGCGAAATGAAAGTTGTACACTTTCAGGGTGATTTCAGGTTTCTAGCAAAGCCCTTTTTTGCATCATTCATGAAAACGTTTTCCAACCAACGAATGCTACTGAAGAAATATTTTCGCAGCGGGGTTTCAATACCACATATGGGCGGATATTATAATTTTTACGTCATAATAATGCAAACAATAAATTATTATTTGTCTAGCTGTCAAGTAATTTAAAATGCAGTAAACATATTTTCAATTGCACGAGGCATTTATGCTGTTCCTGTTTGCGACCACGTGTTGCTTCGTGGGGCTGTAGACAGAATTTTATTTTCTGGCATCAAATCCTGCATCAACGTACTGTTGACACACTCGGCAAGAAACGTCCTGAGCGTCACCAAAAAAAAATACAGTATTTATAAATTTGCATTTTCTAATAGCGTGATGCATGTATGACCCTATGTTGCCATTTGGTGGCGAGTTTGCAGGACACGGCAGACTTAAGGATCGGCGTATGACTGAAACCAGCTGGTTATTGGGCATACTGCTTCCCCCTAAACCTCAATAAGAATTGATGGTGGCGCTAACAGGAAATGACTTCAGCGGTTGCCTAAAATCGCCTGCTGATCACTGTTATGATTAATTTGAAGCTATAGCTAGACAGAGAACCTTCATAAAACGCATCAAAGGCTAATAGAACAATTATGCAAACATTCGTTCAGTTGTGCGTGGTCGCCACCATTCGATATGACTCTGGACACATATTGAGCGCCGAATGAATTCATGAAGCAGCGTTCAGTGGCTTTGAATGGGAACGAAAACAGAAAGCTTTAGATGACTACAGACACCAATTTATGGTGGTCTTTTTCTGCTTGTGAACGATATCTAAAACATCATCTGTATACAGATTTCCACGCGGTTTCCATCTACGACCGATAAATATTTTTTCATTGAACTTTTTGTTCTCGCTAGTTTCGTTTTGGTTTCAGTAGTCGAGAGGTGACTACGACTAACAATCGAGTCCAGGACACGCACAGCATTAAAACTATGAATGTTGACACTGCAAATGTTATGATTATTGTTCTTGAGGCAGACTTGCTTTAGCGTTGTAGTGAATTGAAAGGAGGCTGGAACCATTACATCGCCGCTTTTGTCACCCATCACTAGACCTATACTTGCCATTTACGTCACAAATATCGCTAAGCTCTTGAAAGCGAAGCCACAACAGGTTGCAAAAAAAAATTTTATGATAAGCTATTCCGTGGTCGCAAGAGGATATCCCGTGGTGATTCGTATAATGTAATATCTTCCGCATAGTTACAAATGATAAAACACGAACCCAAAATTTTGATGTCTAAGCTCCTTTAAGGTAATCCCAGGTAGCACTGAATGTGCAGCCTCAGTCAGTTCCATGTACGAAAGTAGGGCTGGAGCAGCCATCATATCCCTGCAGTGGTCCTAATTGGGCCAACATGAGAAAGCCATTTGTGGGCTTGCCCCTCTTCCTACTGCGTTAGCCCGAGACACTGATCAGCAAACGCAGATCCCATCCTTACATAAAGACCACAAAGGGTTCTTTGTCGGATATTTTAAGGTAGATCCAACTTAAATGTGGGCTTCTTGTAGAAAACTAAGAAGAATGCTAAATGGTGCGTCCACATTACATCTCTGTTGGACGTACATCGGCATAGATGGGCAAAAAACCGTCATAACCACAAGCTGTCCCATTCTGTTTTTTGTAGGGTATTCGAGGCCACGTGGAGTAAGAATGAGAGCTCAATTTGGGAAAGCTCTCGAGAAGCCCAAATGAGGCCACCTTAGCAAAAGCGCTATAGGTCCCACATCGCCCATAGTTTAGATGGAAGAAGGGCATGCCCGCATGATACAAATCGGTTACATGTGGAGAACTCAAATGCACAAGCAAAAGCAAGTGCACTCTGGGTGTAAAAACAACACACAGCACAATTCGGGTGGTCCACGCAAGACCGCGTAAGGTTTAACATGCCCCTTGGAGGAATAGAAACTCGCGTGTCCGCATGTTCGTCAGACTTGTGAAAAGAATGGTTCCTGACGTGAACTAAATGCGGAGTCTTGTCGCAACAAATAGTGCTAGCCAAGATAGGGCTGCCCTGTCGATACCGCTGTGGGTCCTACATTGGCTTTAGCGGGGTTGAACACACCGGAGTATCTGCATACTTTTGGGCATGCAGTCCTTCCATCCTTTATTTGTATTAGATGTTGCCCTATTTTAGTGTAGGATATTTGTATAAAAATTATTAGCATCTTTAGTAAGAAGCGTTATTGGCTTGTATTCTTGCATTCACGTAAATTGCGCTAAGAACACTGGGACATACTGACTGCTACTGATGCTTCTTAAGTGGTCACCGTGGACGCTCTACAACATTCCATAAAATATTACCGTTAAAAACGCACAACTTCACAGCCAGAAAAAGGGGGAATATGCAGTCATGTAGGCTAGTATAATCAAGAGAAATTATTTTGAAATTCTATGTTGTAGCTTTTTAGAACGTGTAGGCGGGTACAACATAATTGCCCCTAAATTCACAGGCAGGGAAAGGCGCAGTATCTGTCACACTTGCTCTGTGGACATCTGAACCGCGCCGTAAGGGAAGGTGGGAGTGAAAGTGGACAGAGAGAAAGGGGAGCCGTAGTGCAGGTCTACGGCGTAATTTCGACCACCTGGAGATCTTTAAAGGGGTCATGCAATGCCTAAAACGGGGTAAAACAAATCGCTCGAGAGATAGGTACTCCCTCACAGGTCAATTCACCGCAAGAATTTTTTAGCTAGCTTCATTAACACCAGAGATATCGGCGATTAAAAATGGCGCTCCTCCTCGCTCCCCTCAACTCAACACTCCGAGACACCAGAAAAAAAACGAAGAAAACAGCTCGGGAACTCCGCCCCGCTAGCCCCGCCCACGAAGCGCCATCGGGTGACGCTCGGTTCTCAGACTTCCGGTCGTCGCGCCTGTTTTCCCCCGAGCGTCGCCTATGCATTCACGGTCTGCCTTTGCCGTCCCGTCTGCGTTTGCATAGCTTTCAACCTTGCCTGCTGTCTTCCTCGGCCGCCGGTGTCTTCAGTTTCTTGACCTCTCGGAATTGTGTGCGACAGCAGCCCGAACGACTCGGGTCGTTCGCGAGCGCATACCTGCAGGTGGGAGTTCACACATACCGGCGGCCGCCGCGGAGGGAGCACTTCCCTTCATATCCCTGTCCCATTCAGCGCAAATTAGCGTGCACTCCTGCCGAGCACGGCTTTCTACAAGACCGCTTTCTTCTCTCGCGCTGCCTGGGTCAGTCTCTTTGGTACCGTCTTCTGCGGTTTGACCAACGGCGGCCGGTGACCCCTCGCGGAGTTGACGCGATAGCATCGACTCTGCATGGATGCTGGCAGACGATCGAGCGTGCGAGTTGCCCGCGTGCAAACATATGTCGTCGTCACTTTTAGTCCGGAGCTGCTTTCATTATGGTCGGCGAGAGGCATCTCTTGTGCATAACGAATGGAATGTATGCGCGTACGTGTCACCGACGAGAGCACGGACTGATGGTCGCTACAGAGTTTGGATATCGGATATGACAGGTGAGCACGAATTATTCGTCCGCGAATCTTAAAATTGAGATTAACAAAAAAGATAGTGTAGTGTTTTTTTTTTTTTTTGACGTCCTTTCGCACATCGTTTAGGAAGTGCCAATGCGCAACGTGCACGCGTGTTTATGTCATGTGTACGCATCGTCCGAGCCAGAATCGACGGCGCAAAACATCAGCAAAGCAGCTCGGCACATTCAGTTCGGCAGCGCAGGTTGTCACTGATTTTCGCGCCGACACGCAAGAATCGCGAACATGAGCATGCGAGCGGCTACGCTAGAGACGCAGCGAAGCGGGTGATTCCAAAACGCCGTCCGCCGTGGCTTCGATGCAAATAAGGCCTAGCGACGACCAGGGAGCAGCGCACGATCGGAGTGCCGTCGGTCGCAGCGCCCGCGGACGGCATCGCTGCGGTAACCTGGCGACATCCGGTGCTACACATAAGCGGTGCGAATTTGTGTACTTTCGCGATGAAGCTGAGGAGAGACCTTTTTTGACGCACGTTTCATTTATACACGAAGGTTGATGCTGCCTTTTTAATCGGTACGGTGTTGAATCGGACCTGCGTGCTCTTTTCGCACTGCTGCACCGACGCGCATTTTCAGTCGGACGCACACAGTTTAGGAAGTGCCAGTGCGTAACGTGCACGCGTGTTTTATCTCATGTGTACGCATCGGCCGATCCAGAAACAACGGCGCAAAACATGAGCAATGCAGCTCGCCACATGCAGTTCGGCAGCGCAGGTTGTCACTGTTTTCCGAAGCTACACGCAAGAATCGTGCACAGGAGCACGCGAGCGACTACACTAGAGACGCAGCGAAGCGGACGATTCTAAAATGCCGTCCGCCGTGGCTGCGATGCAAAAGAAACAAGGCCTATCGACGAGCAGGGAGCGGCGCACGACCGGAGTGCCGTCGGCCGCAGCGCCCGCGCCTGGCGGCATCGGGTGCTGCACTTAAGCGGTGCGAATTTCTGTACTTTCGCGATGAAGCTGAGGGTACACCTTTTTTTTTTGACGCACGTTCCATTTAATTATTAACACGCCGCACAAATGGTCGATGCGGCAAAGACGAGACGGGACTACAGTACAGTACGTTGCTGCGCCGTCGGTCGGTACATAAAGGTTGATGCTGCCTATTTAATCGGTACGGTGTTAAATCGGACCAGCTAGTGCTCTTTTCGCACTCCTGCACCGACGCGCACTTTCAGTCGGATGCCACCACCTTTTCGGTTAACATCGCGAACCGAAGCGCCAAGCTCGGGTTCACGCATGCATTGCAGCACTCGAGCAGACGACTTTCGCAGCTACCGGAAGTGTGTCAGTGACGTAGTGGGCGTCGCGGCTGCACCCAATGGCAGCCTGTCGTGGCCTGTCACTCTGGGACTGGTGACGTAGGAAATCACGGCAGAATAGTCCCAAATTTCGCCGCCACGCGGAAATGGCGCAGCCCGCGAATTTCAAAAAACGCTGTTTTTAAAAATTAATAACAAATCGCTGGATTTTTTCCGATGAGTTTTACTTGGAACGAATGCTCGGAAGCATTTGTTCTGCGCATTGAAAACGTTTGTCAGTGACCTTTCTAGCCGTTTCATCCCCCCTTTAACTTGCTCTGACATTGCACAGCACACGGACACCTCTTCGTTTCGCCTCCATCGAAACGCAGCCGCCGTGGTCGGGTTCGAACCCGGGAACTCCGGCACAGTAGTCGGGTGTTTTACTACTGCACCACCCCGGCGGGGCGTTTGCAATGCGGGAGGAATGTGATCTGTCCCAAATAGGGCCCATCGGGGCGCTTGTCGGTAGCCCACTTGAGGCCTACGTCGGCCACCGTTACAGCGCCAGCACGATTCTCCGTGGGCTAGCCTGCATTACCCGCACTGGTCCCAACGTGGCCGACACTTTATGGCCCACTTTGTGCTGCAAGGGAGGTTCCTGAAACGGCCGAAAGAGGAAATTTAAAATCTTAAGCTATATTATTTCAACGGTAAACCTTTCCTCAGGACAGCACACAGATCCCTTCACCTTATTCTGCAGTGTTTGAATTTACTAAGCTTAAACACCTTCGTACATTTACAGGGTACTAAATTTTTGCCGGTGTATTTCAAAGTGAGATTTTTGTTAGGCACCATTTTGTGCCCAGTAGAAGGTTTTCTTTTTTGAAAACAATTTGTGTGCTTATGTCTCGTCATAATGATGTCATTTCAGTGTTATAATTATGAATGGGTAATTAACTTTATTTCGTAATAAACTGTACCCCACTAACTATTCGAGAGAAACGTACTCTAGCCGGCCTACAGTGCGTTAAATTATTTGAATGCTCTTGTGCTTTACATGAACTGATATGCACCCAATACGCAGCGCCAATTGTCTACATACCTCAAGAAATTATTACAGTTTTTATTGAAACTACATATTATTGCGAATAACAATGGCAGTAGCGCAAGCAGACGCCTTGCGCATTGTAAGTCAATAAATATTCTTTCACCCTGTTGCCAAGCTGTTTCGTCTGTTTGCTTTTTGCTACGTAGCGTTTTGTTTGACAGGGGCTATGTACGTCATCCCCATTCTCAACTTGGCGTGTCGACGCCATCCATTTGCCACTTGCGGCCAGCGATTTGCCATTTGCCAAGAGATTTGCCGTTTGAGATTAGCGAGAACCGTGTCCATCATGCGCTGAGAAGTAGACGGAACTGAACATAGGCCGAAAGGCAGCACTTGAAACCCATACAGTCTGTGTGGTATGACAAAAGCAATTTCTCCGCGGTCCGGCTCATAGACCTCAATATGCGAGTACCCGCTCTTCAAATTTATTGAGAAGTGCTGGGCGCATCGATGTCTGTTAAGCGAGTCGCAAATACGGGGCAGCGGGTAGACGTCTATTTTAGTGATGTTGTTAGGAAGTGGTCAAAATGCCCGACTACTGAGTCGGTGTACCCGGGTTCGATCCTGACTGCTGGGGGCTGCATTTGATGGACGTAAAACAAAGTACCGTTTTTCTGCTGTAAGATGGCAGTGCACCTTAAAGATCCCCAGGTGGTCTAATGTAGTTCAGAGGCTTTTACTACGGCAGCGCTTTCTGTATTTAAGCTTTCACTTTTGCCTTCCTCTTTTCCCCAACAGCGCGGTTTAAGTGTCCACGGAACAAGTGTGACAGACAGATAGCCTTTCTACTATACTCCTTCATATAGTTATTATTATTATTATTATTATTATTATTATTATTATTATTATTATTATTATTATTATTATTATTATTATTATTATTATTATTATTATTATTATTATTATTATTATTATTATATTAAGTTTATTATTCTTAATATGTTTAACGAGCACTGGCATCGCAAAACAAACGGACTCCTCACCTTTTCGCTTCTATCAAAACGTTGCCACTGGCGTTCGTGATCGAAGTCGGGAACTCCAACACAGCTGTTGGCCACCATATCTACTGCACCATCGCGGCACACATATGCGGCCTTTCAAATTGGTTTAGAGGAAAGAAAAGCGCCGGATATGTCACATTTCTCCGCGGCCACCTGGCCGCGTCATGAGGGAAGGTGGGAGTGAGAGAAGAGAAGGATATAGAGGTGCCGTAGTGAAGGCCTAGGATCTACCGCGCTCTGACTTTCGCCTCATCGCACTTTAGTGGTCCAAAGTACCCTTACAATTTTTTTATTTTGCCTGAGACAACACTTTGATCCAAACTGGGACCAAACTCATGTGGGATCAAATCGAACTCCAAGTGGTCGAATATACTTGTGAATCAGATTGGTCGAGGTAAATCTTTGGTGACCAAGGCAGAATTTTGACAGCTGATCGAGACCACCTTGCAGTAATCATCGCATCTGGGGCGGTTTATAATATCTGCATACCGGTTTTGGCCCAATTTATACCCACCAAATTATGGGTCACACGGACCAACGGCCAAGGATAAATGGTGCGGCCTCGTCTAAAAATGGCGGATAGTGGTGAATGGTAACCTTGTTTTAACTATAACAAACGGTGTTGCTTGGCTTTCGCAGTTTTGATCAAGGGGTATAGCTTGTACATCCACATACCATCTATGGTAAACTTCTAATTAGGAGTGAATAGCGTGAGGGCGGCTTAAGGCGTGCTAGTGAAGAATGCTAAAGCTTCTAAGCGCTGTCGCGGTGTACGGAAGAGGCATTTCAAATATTGAAAATAGGGGCAGAAAATAAGTCGTTTCTTTAGAACCAATTTGTCTAACTTTAGAGGGAGACCATAAATGTTGCCACATGGTGCAACTATCTGCATAATTCCTAAACAAGTAACAAGTATGATGGTAAATTGAGAAGGTTTAAATGGCAGCCGATTTCGCACGCACAGTATCCATGAATAGCCATCGCAGCCGATCCATAAAATGTACATGGTGTTCTTTCTTCACAGGCAACACATGTATCTAACAACACGTTGCGTCGCAAAAGGTGGACAAAATGTGCAAAAATGCAATCCTTGGAAAAGTAACCTGCTAATGTGGTCTTTTAGAAGAGTGAAACACTGACACGGTTCTGAACTCTGAACATAACCCAGGGCGTACTATTCTGGAAGGAATCATTCCTTCAGCTATATTGTTGCAATAAATGCAATATCGCTGTCCAATGCCAACAGTAGTCACCATAAAAAATATATCCTGTCCTCAAGTTTTCGCTAATCGCAAGTTGAAATGTACGTTTCCTACCCCTTTTCCTCTTTTCCTCCCTTTGAGGCACCGAATCTCCTCCAAATGAAGTCAAGAGGATTGAGGCGAAAACTTCACCCCTCCCTTCCACGGAATGGTAGCAGAGAAAGGTTGAAAATCCAGCGTCGACCTTGCGGGTATCCCCTTCTCAAGTCCTCTTTTGGGACAGTTCGTGCTAAAAACACAACGTCGCCGTGAAACAGTCGTGAAAAAGCCGCTAGTGCGCACAGTGGCAGAGCCATGCAGAGGACCATATAAATGCGGCCGCTTTCTAGCCTGTCGCCGAAGGAGAGAAAACAGTATTCATGAAACACCGGAAAAATATTTTTCATCTGATCTTTGTTTCAAAGTGCTCTGTTCTTCACAATCCAAGCAGAAACCTGTCTATAGAGTCGCCTTTTGCGATAAATACTTGGTCCCGCATTAGACAAGCCACGGATACTAAGTGCAGCTTTCGTCGAAAGTTTAGAGCCAAAGGAGATTGGTCCCTGTCAAACTGTGTGACACGTAATGCATTGCCAATATTCCAATAATGTAAGGTCTTCGGCCCTTCTATCGTTAATGTAAGGCCTTCTATGTATACTAAAAGACCTTAATTACATGGCTTAGAAGTAAACCGTTTGAGTTCTAAACTTTTGACAAAGACTATCTTAGGATACCGTGTCATATCCTGCGCGAACTTTACCACTCTGTCCATACTTACGCAGAAACTTACTATAAACTTGCATACGCAGGTATGCGCTAGATAAACATGCGTTACAAGCCGGACGACAGTACGCTGAAACAAAATCCAGACTGACTTATCGTCGGCACTTTTGTTCGGACAGGAAGGTGGGATATTGCGAACGTTAGCACATCCACTTCTTGTAAACTTGGCTTCCTACGTCGTAAACTAAAACTAGCACCTCCGTATATAAATCCGCAATAGTATGGGATCCACTTTACCTTAAAGGGGCGATATAAACTGGAAATTGTGCAGAGGTGAGCAGTGCGAATTTTTTTTGACATGTTTCGGTTTACTGACTCGCCGCCTCAACTTATGCCCGAAAACAACATCCCTACCATTGAATCGCGAAGAACCATATATCACGACTAAATTAAGTTTCTTTTCACGATGCAAGACAAGGTCATTGAATGGTGTTCCTGTGGATAAATAAAATGTTCATGCATAAAGATATTGTGCTGGATAGTAAATAGTTCATATTCCTATGGAAGGATCCCTGCATCGCGCTTACGAGCATCTGTTAGTTGTTGTTTTTTTTAGATTTGAGAAAACAAAGAATGGCGGCGCAACATACGTAGTAGTAAGGCTTAGCGTATCTGAAAGTTGTTCTCTTCAATAAAACTTGCGCTAATTTTTACAAATAATGTAGCATAGATACACGCACACAGAGATTAGATGTATTGACAAACATTGACAGACACGAACAACAGACGACAGAGACGGCTGATCACAGACAAACTTGGGGCCAGCGGCGCCCATAACAAACCACCCACACACACTTCGTCATCCTCAAATTCTCCACAATCCCCACGCAAGCACAGCACTTTGTCCTCGTCGTCCCTTGACGACGGAGGCGAAAGCACCGTCCCGGTGATAAGTAGACGACGGATCAGGTACGTGAACAACGTCGGTGGCAGGGCGGGTGGTTGACATCGAAGAAGCGAAGGGGGCAACCTCATGTCACATTGGTCACCTGACGAATCATACGATAAGGGCCGTTGTACTGGTGAAGGCGCTTCTCAGAAAGGCCGAAACGCCGAGATGGAGACAAAACGAGAAAGAGTAATCCTGGGCATTGGTGTACTGGGCGATGCCGGCGGTCGTAGACTTCTGGTAGGTCTGGAAGACGGTGAGACGGTCGCGCGCCATAGTTGCTTGGACAAAGGCGTCGCGTGTGTATTACGTGGTCAACTCCAAAGAGGGCGGCAGAAGTGCATCCACTGATAAATGCAGGATGTCGACCAAATACAAGATGGAAAGGCGAACAGCTTGTGGTGTCACGCCGCGATGAATCGTAGCCAAAGTAGTCAGGATCGTAATGAGATTGGCGGTAGGGAAAAACAGTCAGACGTTCCACCAGTGACGAAGGACGAGGTTAAGAAAGCATTACAAACTATGAAAAGGGAAAAATCAGCTGGAGAGGATCAGATACGTACATGCTCGAAAAACTGGCCACCCTGTATAAGCAGTGCCTGGTGTCATCGACGATACCGGAACCATGGAAGAATGCAAACATTAGCATCATTCATAAGAAAGGGGACTCTAAGGAGCATAAAAATTACAGACCAATCAGCTTACTGTCTGTTACGTATAAGGTATTTACTAAGGTGATCGCTAATAGAATCAGGACAACCTTAGACTGAAATCAAGCAAAGGATCAAGCAGGTTTCTGGAAATGGTACTCTACTATCGATCATATCCATACCATCAACCAGGTGATATAAAAATACTCGAAATATAACTAGCCCTTATACATAGCGTTCATTGATTACGAAACAGCGTTTAACTCAGTTGAAACATCGGTGGTGATAGACATAGGGGGTAGACGAGCCGTACGTGAAAGTGCTGAAAGAATATATGGTTGCTGCAAAGCAACCATAGTTCTGCATAAAGACAGCAACCAAATTCGAATAAAGAAAGGAGTTAGGCAAGGAGACACAATTTCCCTAGTGCTATTCACAACTTGCATAGAGGAAGTATTCAGAGACTTGGAATGGGAGCAGTTAGGGATAAGGGTAGATGGAGAATACCTCAGTAATCTGCGATTTGCTGATAACATTGCCTCGCTAAGCAACTCGAGGGATGACTTGCAAATAATGATTGATGACCTAGACTGGGAAAGTAGAAAGGTAGGCTTGAAAATCAATATGCAGAAGACTAAGGTAATGCTCAACATCCTCGAAAAGGAACGACAGTTTACTATAGGTAGCGAATGCCGGAAGTTGTAGGCGAACATGTCTACTTAGGACAGGTAGTAACCGCAGATCCTGACCATGAAAAGGAAATAATAAGAAGAACAAGATTGGGATGGAGCGCATTTGGCAAGCACTCGCAGATTATGACTAGCCGCTTACCGGTATCGCTCAAGAGGAAAGTATGCAACAGTTGTATCTTACTTGTACTCATCTAAGGGGCTGGAACGTGGAGGCTAACCATGAGGGTTCTACTTAATTTTAGAACAACCGAGAGGGCTATGGAACGAAAAATGGTAGGGACAGTAAGAGATAGGAAGCGTGCAGAGTGGATCAGAGAAATAACTCAAGTTACCGACATCCTAGCAGAAATTAAGAAGAAATGGACATGGGCAGGACATGTAGAGCGAAGAGAGGATAACTGATGGTCGCTTAGGGCAACGGACTGGATTCCAAGGGAAGGAAAGCGCAGAAGGGGGGGGGGGGGGGGGCGGCAGAAAGTTAGGTGGGCGGATGAGGTTAAGAAGTTCGCAGGGGTCAAGTGGATGCAGCTACCACAGATCCGGGTTAATTGGAGAAATAGGGGAGAGGCCTTCGCCCTGCAGTGGGTATAGTCAGGGTGATGATAATGATGCTGATTATGGTGGTGGTGGAGGTGGTGGTTATATAGGGCAAGGCAGTGTCCCAAAGGTAATACCAAAATACGTGCAGCCATTACAAACGGTTTTAGTTTTACAATAAGTAAATATTCTAAATAGTGCATTGTTTTCAAGAGAGTGGGAGGGGGGCGGTGAAGGCTTCATTCTGAACATCCTAGCAGCGACATTATCGCCTTTTGTGCTTCGTTGGTTGTCTTTCTTAGTGCCATGATTTCGCAATCTGAAACAATGCGAAACTATTAATAAAACATTAATCCGTCCCCAGCCCCGACATTAATGTTCAAATATAAATCCATGTGCAGTGTCACGCACAGCGAACACTTGGGCCGACTCAATGGCCGCCCATTGCGCGGGAAGCAGCGCCTTCTGAAAAGCTTTTATCCGACCCCCATTCCTTGTTGAAAATGTAGAAAGGACCTCAAATTTTGAGTTGTTCCTGAATCGCAAGAAAATCAGGTGCAATCCCTACTTTATATCTTTGCCACATTTGAGAGTAGTTTGAGTAGTTTTTACTCCCCACAGTAGAAACAAGCGCCTTTTCTTAGATGATTGCGACGTAGAATCTGTTAGGTTTCGCAATATTTGTGAAACAGCGTTCAATATGAATTCGAGCACGTTGCCCTAATCGTTCGCGAAAGCATATATACGTGCACATTAATCCGTAACTGCGAAGAAAAACATGAGAACCCTGCAGAGAGGAGCTCATTTACTGGACGTGCTATTTACAGCTCTGTGCACCAGACATCTTTCCTTTTTTTAGTGGTCTGGAACAGCGTGGGGTCCGATCACGCTTCGATGTTGAGATCCGAAGCTGGACAGGACTGGGGAGCTTCCGGTTCACAGAAAGAGCTTGGGAGGTTCGCAGCTGGCTCGGGGCCGTGCTGACACCGAAGGCTCATAAGGAATCGCACTACCTACTGCACCATTTATATATAATGAAAATGTACTGAAAATCTGCTGGGACACTCTATTGCCGAGACAGGTGTCGCATGTAGTTCTACACTCTCGTTTAAAAGATATACCAGCAAGCGAAGGAAAGCTTGTTAGATGTATCATAGCGTTTTCCTCCTCTCCAGGAACGAGGGTGAGGAACGGATGTAGCTGTATTGCACAAAATAACATTCACATTTTTCCATGGCCGGGTTTAGACACCTGCTTCCTTACCTGCCTCAGCCCTACGAACTGCGCAGAAGCGTTTTATACCTATTGATGCCTTGGCCCGGCACAGGTACATATCAAGCATCGCAATAGGAGTGAAATGAAATCAGTGGCTTTTATAACTGTCATATACGGCTAAATATTTGCTCATTTACGATGTCTTCGGCTCACAGCAAGCGCATACTTGCTGCTATTTTAGAAACAGTTGGCGTTTGCACAGTATCAAGATTTTACAACCCCCTATACATTGCTTATTTCAGAAGCGCACATACAGTAAACTGTTAGGGTGACTGAATATTTTGGTAGCAAGGTCGAGGTCTTAGATGCTGGTTCATCGAAGCAAGGATTAGCATATCCCGTCTGGTATAGGTCAAACCTATATGCAGGAAAGAATCGGAGTGAACATTTTCGACGTTGGTACTTAGATGAGCGCGCAGTGAACTCCGTACGTCTTTCAACTAGGGTCCGATGTCAGCGCCGAAGAGTCTGGATGCCGGTGACTGCGCCATTTTCGGCGTGCTCATAACCCTGGGGTACGCTGTTGGACTGTACTTCTCCTTCTCTCTCCGACGCAAGAATGTAAGTTTGTTGCACTGTTTCTGCTGGCGTCTTTTCTTTAATGGCTGCATACATTTGTTAGCAGGATAAGCGAAAACTGCCTTTTAAATGGAAATCATGTAGGTTGGCCTTTTAAAAACGAGCTAAGAGTAGAAGTGTGAACTCAGAGTAGAAATACGCGTACAAGAAAGATAATAGATTTAGAGTGTTTCCGAAAGTTGACACCAAACTAAAGTAGGCATCTGGAGCACCTTTATGACTATTATGTCCTATTTATAAGCGGAATTCGTGTTTCGTGACTCATGAATGAACAGGGGTGCTAATATTATTCGGGTAGCAGGCTTTAAAGCACTTTGAGATGCTTTCGTCAGGTGAAGAGGGCTAAGGCTTAGGCGGGAGATAACGATACTGACCATTCTTCATTTACGAAAACTTTTCGGCATGCTTAACAATCCTATAAATCACACTTCAGACAAAAGGAAACAGTGAGAATTTCATCCGCCTAAACGTTATTTACGACCACCAAACATATATATCCCAAATACCAGCTCTAGCTGCCTAGGCTTTCACCGTAAGTGTTCATTAGACATTCTAGCATCCGCATTTTTGTTATACGACTGACTGAGAATTAATAACGTAAAACATTATTGTCCTATTGCCACCTCGCCTTGTCCTCACGTATCGTGCTTTGGTTTGCCCGTCTTCGCTGATTGCTATAAACTTCCGAAATTGAAAACCTTTTCGGAATGGGTATTCCAAGTGTGCTTCAAAATATTACGTACTTCGTCAATTACGGTGATCGCTAACACCGCATACCAGAATGTAATATCGTTGCTACCGCTACAAAGTTGCTTCCATTGTTTCTACGATTGCCATTATTGTAATTCAGGTCGTTTGTAGTTCTCAATGTAAAGATCGAGTGGCGAATTGCAACTAGTAAAAGCTTCCTTTTTGCACAGCATGCCGAAATTAGAGTCCCGATTGCTATCTATACAATAGCGAATTACCATTACAACACATGGTCGTTACAAGTAATTATAGGTATATAAACAGGTTTCACTGAACGTTAAATGCTACAATAATTTCGATACGACAAATAAGTGCTCATTAAAGCATATTTATCCTAAGAAATGGTCTTGTAGCTAAGCTCCGCTTTCTTTCAAGATACTGTTTAAATGTAAAGCTTCTTAATAATCATATTTATTACCTGATATGTTCATAAACATTTAAGAGTTATGAGCTGCGTTATACTTTTAAAATTATAGCTTGCCGGTTAATTCAAGCAGCCATCAAATTTGTAGCCTTTTTTATTTACTACTCCAAGTGCACTCTTAAAGCGCATACCATTTGCAACGGCACGCTTTGCCTGGCGATGTAAGCCAAAGTTCTTTGATGAGATATTCAGCAAACACATTTCACTTAGACAACCAATTTTATTTCGGAAGTACCTCCAAAATGATTCAATATCTTATTTAAAATAGTGCAAGCCTTTACGTGCCGTTATAAGATGGGAAACGGAAACGAAATACCGCCCCCCCCCCCCCCCCCAATATAAACCTATGAAAATAAATACAAAAGGAAACAAATTACAATTGCTTCGTTGGTTTGTGGGGTTTAACGTCCCAAAGCAACTAAGGCTATGAGAGACGCCGTAGTGGAGGACTCCGGAAATTTCGACCACCTGGGGTTCTTTAACGTGCACTGACATCGCACAGCACACGGACGCCACTCCGTTTCGCCTCCATCGAAACGCAGCCACCGAGGTCGGGTTCGAACCCGGGTACTCCGGCACAGTAGTCGGGCGTCTTACCACTGCACCACCCTGGCGGGGAATTACAATTATTGAAGCGAGAAGTTCCCTCAGAATTATCGGGATCCTCCAGTATGGCATGTCTCTAGACTGTGTCGGTCATGCAGGTTAAGCTCCATAAATCGACCCAAACGAAGTCTCCTTCGGCTAGTATATTGTGAGTTTCACTATTCCTGGCACCAATTGACGATACCCAAAGAATAAAATGAACAACTGTGGATGAATTCATAGGTGGAAAAACTGATTTGGACTTAGAAAAGACCACATTTGTTCATTGAATAATGAATAATACTGCAAAGGGATCATTTGGAAACATTTCTTTAGAGCGCTGCTTAAACAGGTTCGTCTATTTATTAATTTATGTTTGTTCCTCACAAATCAGCCCCAGAGCCCTGGTCCCGACACCTTATATATTTGTCCGCTGAAATAGACTACGGTCACTAATGTGGCTAGTTACTAAAGTAAAACAAAATTTCGAAAAGAATAATGCTACAGTCCGCATACACTAAAAACATCACTAGTACAAACATCCAGAAAATAATAAAAATGTTAAAATGAAAAACCCTTCCGGCCCCTGAAAGGCTTCAGAAGAAATAAATTTTTGATGTGATGTTTTAGCGTACTGGCTGTTTAGCTGACATCTTTTCTATGATTCTTAAAATGAGAGTGTAGAAGTGTTCTTTCATAGCGTTGGAAAAAGCTACAACTAAGCTTTCGATTACTCTTTCATATACAGTGTCTTCAAGGGTTTGAAATATTCTATTGTGAGAGGATTAACGGCTTTGTTTGCATTATTGTGTTTCCTTATCAAGCCGCTATCTTAAACTCTAACACTATTTGGAAGTAGCTGAAGTTAAGACATGAAGTACTTCGCTTTTTTATATTCAAGAAGTGTACTTGGGCCAACAAGACTGACTATTAGACTTCATAACCAGAACTATTTATAACATTCTACGAGATAGCAACGAAACATCTATGTGTTGACTGTACCCCAAATTGTGTAATACGTAATGGCCATAATCGTTCCAGCAAGCAAGCTTCTTGCAAAACCTGGGTAAACCTGCAGAATCATGTCGCACCTTCCGCCACTTCCAATGCTGCCGTTTGAAATCACGTAGCTGCCACCTCGATGCTAGTGCGTTAAAAGCGCAAATTCAGATTGCCCGCTTCATATGAATAACTTGTGTCATATTCTAATAGAAATTACGTCAAACATTATGAAAAGGCAAATCTATGCAGCTCGACGTTTACCAATCCACCATTAGTGAATGTCACAACCACTCTAATGAAACAGCTGCATGAGTACACTGCAGGTTTTGACCACGTCTAATATATATATATATATATATATATATATATATATATATATATATATATATATATATATATATATATATATATATATATATATATATATATATATATATATATATATATATATATATATATATACGAAGGAAAAAAGCCAACAGTCGGCGAGGCCAACGAAAGCGTTGGGGATGGTACTTTATGTTTTTTTAAATGTTTATTTGGATAATCACAGCAAATAGTAATGTAATCTTTTTAGGGGAAAGATAATTAAACACAAAGTAGAAGAAAAACTACGTGCTGATGGTGGGAACCGATCCCACGACCTCCGAATATCGCATCCGGTGCTCTTCCAAATGAGCTACATCGGCCGCTCTCCCCCCTGCTACTTGCTTGGGTATTTATGTTGTCTGTATACGAACCTTGAGAGTGTTCACCAGCGCCAACCGCAACCATAGCGGCGGACGTGGAACGTCCTTTATTACCGCCAGCGTCACGTAGAACGTGATCAAGAGCGAGGGCGACAGCTGTGCTAGAACCCTTTTACGCTACCTATGGCGGCAAGACTGCCAGACCCGAGACCCCCGTAAGCTACAAGCCGATTAATTTAGGGGAAATGAGGGTGCTCGTTATAATACATGAAGGAAAGAAGCCAACAGTCGGCGAGGCCAAGGAAAGCGTTGGGGATGGTACTTAATGTGTTTTTTTTAATGTTTATTTGGATAATCACAGTAATTACTAATGTAATCTGTTTAGGGGAAAGATAATTAAACACGAAGTAGAAGAAAAAAACGTGCCGTTGGTGGGAACCAAACCCACGATCTCCGAGTTCCCGGGTTCGAACCCGACCACGGCGGCTGCGTTTCGATGGAGGCGAAACGAAGAGGTGTCCGTGTGCTGTGCGATGTCAGCGCATGTTAAAGATCCCCAGGTGGTCGAAATTACTCCGTAGCCCTCCACTACGGCTCCCCTTTCTTCTTTCCGCTTTCAATCCCACCTTCATTCCTTCCCTTACGGCGCGGTTCAAGTGTCCACATAGCAAGTGTGACAGATACTGCGCCTTTCCCTTCCTGTGAACAAATTATTATTATTATTATTAATATCGCGCCCAGTGCTCTTCCAACCGAGCTACATCGGCCGCTGTCGCCCCTGCTACTTGCTTGGGTATTTATGTTGTCTGTATACGAACCTTGAGAGTGTTCACCAGCGCCACCCTCAACCATAGCGGCGGACGGGAACGTCCGTTATTACCGCCAGCGTCACGTAGAACGTGATCAAGAGCGAGGGCGACAGCTGTGCTAGAACCCTCTTACGCTATCTATGGCTTCAAGACTGCCAGAACCGAGACCCCCGTAAGCTACAAGCCGATCAATTTAGGGGAAATGAGGGTGCTCGTTATAATACATGAAGGAAAGAATCCAACAGTCGGCGAGGCCAAGGAAAGCGTTGGGGATGGTACTTTATGCTTTTTTAATGTTTATTTGGATAATCACAGCAATTAGTAATGTAATCTGTTTAGGGGAAAGATATATAAACACAAAGTAGAGGAAAAAACAACGTACCCATGGTGGGAACCGATCCAACGACCTCCGAATATCGCATCCGGTGCATTCCAACTAAGCTACATCGGCCGCTGTTCCCCCTTCTACTTGCTTTGGTATTTATGTTGTCTGTATACGAACCTTGAGAGTACCCCGCCGGGGTGGCGCAGTGGTTACGACGCTCGACTACTGTTCCCAAGGACGCGGGATCGAATCCCGGCCTCGGCGGCCGCTTTTCAACGGAGGCGAAAAGCAAGGCGCCGGTGTGCTGTGCGATGTGAGTGCACGTTAAAGAACCCCAGGTGGTCGAAATTTCCGGAGCCCTCCACTACGGCGTCTCTCATAGCCTGAGTCGCTTTGGGACGTTAAACCCCGCAAACAAACAAACAAACCTTGAGAGTATTCAGCAGCGCCACCCTCAACCATAACGGCGGGCGTGCAACGTCATTTATTACCGCCAGCGTCACGTAGAACGTGAAGAGCGAGGGCGACAGCTGTGCTAGAACCCTCTGCTACCTATGGCTGCAAGAATGCCCGAACCGAGACCCCCGTAAGCTACAAGCCGATCAATTTAGGGGAAATGAGGGTGTCACGAAATCGGCGCACAATTTCGTGAAGCCGACACGGCGCGAGGCCCGCGCGGCGTCGCGTGGAAAGCATGTATAGAAAAACCCCCTTCCCCGCGCGGGAGAGCGCGTAGCTTTGTACGCGTTGCCGTCACCCTCTTTTCCCTTGCCCGGGGAGGACGGGTTTTCATCGGCCTGGAATGTACCAGGCCTTTCGAGAGCTTTCTATGGGACCTGGCCAATGACGACGCGCGGTTCAACGGGAGAAGAGGGAGCTATAATCAGCGAAGCTATGTGTGTGTGCGCGCTAGCTTTGGCGCATGTTAACAAACAGACGCGGCGCGCCCTATTTAAAGCGACCGCGCCGCTTGTTGAGCCAGTCAGTCAGTCAGTTCGTCAGTGTTTTGCGACGTATTCGCCTGTGCTTGGACTGGACTCCCGGGGATCACCCGCTGCTGGCAAGCACACGGACTTTCCAGGGAGCGGCGCTCGTCTCGTATGGCGGCCACATCGTGACTCTTGAGGCGTCGGACTGCAACAGTGCCCGGTGAACAATTTGGTGTTTGTTTATGTACTCTCTCGTGTTTCATCTGTTGTAAAGCCTCTACGTTATTGGATACCTGTGTAATTGCATGCTTAGCGTTTGTATTCTGTGAACCTCTCGTCTGTGTATTTCAAGCGATCTGGTGTCTTCCTTTGTAACGTCTCTTGCTGTTCATAAATTGTGTTTTGTTTGTTACTTCTGACTCCGATCCTTACTCTGGTTTGAACAGGCGACCTCTGGGCACCAAACGACCACCCCCTTCTGTCACTATAAGGTAGTTGAATTCCGGCTGAGCTTGCCACGCAAGTCGAGGGCATCTCCTTTGCGACCGGAACAGCTACCCCCACTCACTCAAAGGGTGTCTGGGAGTGTGCGCACCGTTAAGGGTGCATCGTTAATAACACCCCCATAATTATTAACGGGTGACAGAGGGTGCTCGTTATAATACATGAAGGAAACAAGCCAACAGTCATCGAGGCCAAGGAAAGCGTTGGGGATGGTACTTTATGTTTTTTTAATGTTTATTTGGATAATCACAGCAATTAGTATGTAATCTGTTTAGGGGAAAGATAATTAAACACAAAGTTGAAGAAAAACAACGTGCCCATGGCGGGAACCAAACCCACGATCTCCGAGTTCCCGGGTTCGAACCCCACCACGGCGGCTGCGTTTCGATGGAGGCGAAACGAAGAGGTGTCCGTGTGCTGTGCGATGTCAGCGCACGTTAAAGATCCCCAGGTGGTCGAAATTACTCCGTAGCCCTCCACTACGTGTCCCCTTTCTCTCTTTCCGCTTTCAATCCCAACTTCATTCCTTCCCTTACGGCGCGGTTCAAGTGTCCACATAGCAAGTGTGACAGATACTGCGCCTTTCCTTTCCTGTGAACCAATTATCATCATTATTATTATTAATATCGCGTCCAGTGCTCTTCCAACTAAGCTACATCGGCCGCCGTCGCCCCTGCTACTTGCTAAGGTATTTATGTTGTCTGTATACGAAATTTGAGAGTGTTCACCAGCGCCACCCTCAACCATAGCGGCGGACGTGGAACGTCCTTTATTACCGCCAGCGTCACGTAGAACATGATCAAGAGCGAGGGCGACAGCTGTGCTAGAACCCTCTTACGCTACCTATGTCTTCAAGACTGCCAGAACCGAGATCCCCGTAAGCTACAAGCCGATCAATTTAGGGGAAATGAGGGTGCTCGTTATAATACATGAAGGAAAGAAGCCAACAGTCGGCGAGGCCAAGGAAAGCGTTGGGGATGGTACTTAATGTTTTTTTTATGTTTATTTGGATAATCACAGCAATTAGAAATGTAATCTGTTTAGGGGAAAGATAAACACAAAGTAGAGGAAAAAACAACGTGCCGATGGTGGGAACCGAACCCACGATCTCCGAATATCGCGTCCGGTGCTCTTCCAACTGAGCTACATCGGCCGCTGTCGCCCCTGCTACTTGCTTGGGTATTTATGCTGTCTGTATACGAACCTTGAGAGTGTTCACCAGCGCCACCCTCAACCATAGCGGCTGACGTGGAACGTCCTTTATTACCGCCAGCGTCACGTAGAGCGTGATCAAGAACGAGGGCGACAGCTGTGCTAGAACCCTCTTATGCTACCTATGGCTTCAAGACTGCCAGAACCGAGACCCCCGTAAGCTGCAAGCCGATCAATTTAGGGGAAATGAGGGTGCTCGTTATAATACATGAAGGAAAGAAGCCAACCGTCGGCGAGGCCAAGGACAGCGTTGGGGATGGTACTTTATGTTTTTTTAATGTTTATTTGGATAGTCACAGCAATTAGTAATGTAATCTGTTTAGGGGAAAGATATATAAACACAAAGTAGAGGAAAAAATAATGTGCCGATGGTGGGAACCGATCCCACGACCTCTTAATATCGCATCCGGTGCTCTTCCAACTGAGCTACATCGGCCGCTGTTCCCCCTGCTACTTGCTTGGGTATTTATGTTGTCTGTATACGAACCTTGAGAGTGTTCACCAGCGCCACCCTCAACCATAACGGCGGGCGTGCAACGTCCTTTATTACCACCAGCGTCACGTAGAACGTGATCAAGAGCGAGGGCGACAGCTGTGCTAGAACCCTCTTACGCTACCTATGGCTTCAAGACTGCCAGAACCGAGACCCCCGTAAGCTACAAGCCGATCAATTTAGGGGAAATGAGGGTTCTCGTTATAATACATGAAGGAAAGAAGCCAACAGTCGGCGAGGACAAGGAAAACGTTGGGGATGGTGCTTTATGTTTTTTTAATATTTATTTGAATAATCAGAGCAATTAGTAATGTAATCTGTTTAGGGGAAAGATAATTAAACACAAAGTAGAGGAAAAAACAACGTGCCGATGGTGGGAACCGATCCCACGACCTCCGAATATCGCGTCCGGTGCTCTTCCAACTGAACTACATCGGCCGCTGTTCCCCCTGCTACTTGCTTGGGTATTTATGTTGTCTGTATACGAACCTTGAGAGTGTTCACCAGCGCCACCCTCAACCATAACGGCAGGCGTGCAACGTCCTTTATTACCGCCAGCGTCACGTAGAACGTGATCAAGAGCGAGGGCGACAGCTGTGCTAGAACCCTCTTACGCTACCTATGGCTGCAAGACTGCCAGAACCGAGACCCCCGTAAGCTACAAGCCGATCAATTTAGGGGAAATGAGGGTGCTCGTTATAATACTGAAGGAAAGAAGCCAACAGTCAGCGAGGCCAAGGAAAACGTTTTGGATGGTACTTTATGTTTGTTTTGAAATGTTTATTTGGATAATCACAGCAATTAGTAATGTAATCTGTTTAGGGGAAAGATAATAAACACAAAGTAGAAGAAAAACAACGTGCCGATGGTGGGAACCAAACCCACGATCTCCGAGTTCCCGGGTTCGAACCCGACCATGGCGGCTGCGTTTCGATGGAGGCGAAACGAAGAGGTGTCCGTGTGCTGTGCGATGTCAGCGCACGTTAAAGATCCCCAGGTGGTCGAAATTACTCCGTAGCCCTCCAGTACGGCTCCCGTTTCTCCCTTTCCGCTTTCAATCCAACATTCATTCCTTCCCTTACGGCGCGTTTCAAGTGTCCACATAGCAAGTGCGACAGATACTGCGCCTTTCCCTTCCTGTGCACCAATTATTATTATTATTATTATTATTAATATTATTAATATCGCGTCCAGTGCTCTTCCCACTGAGCTACATCGGCCGCTGTCGCCCCTGCTACTTGCTTGGGTATTTATGTTGTCTGTATACGAACCTTGAGAGTGTTCACCAGCGCCACCCTCAACCATAGCGGCAGACGTGGAACGTCCTTTATTACCGCCAGCGTCACGTAGAACGTGATCAAGAGCGAGGGCATCAGCTGTGCTAGAACCTTCTTACGCTACCTATGGCTTCAAGACTGCCAGAACCGAGACCCCCGTAAGCTACAAGCCGATCAATTTAAGGGAAATGAGGGTGCTCGTTATAATACATGAAGGAAAGAAGCCAACAGTCGGCGAGGCCAAAGAAAGCGTTGGGGATGGTACTTTATGTTTTTTTTAATGTTTATTTGGATAATCACAGCAATTAGTAATGTAATCTGTTTAGGGGAAAGATAATTAAACACAAAGTAGAGGAAAAAACAACGTGCCGATGGTGGGAACCGAACCCACGACCTACGAATATCGCGTCCGGTGCTCTTCCAACTGAGCTACATCGGTCGCTGTTCCCCCTGCTACTTGCTTGGGTATTTATGTTGTCTGTATACGAACCTTGAGAGTGTTCACCAGCGCCCCCCTCAACCATAGCGGCTGACGTGGAACGTCCTTTATTACCGCCAGCGTCACGTAGAACGTGATCAAGAGCGAGGGCGACAGCTGTGCTAGAACCCTCTTACGCTACCTATGGCTTCAAGACTGCCAGAACCGAGACTCCCGTAAGCTACAAGCCGATCAATTTAGGGGAAATGAGGGTGCTCGTTATAATACATGAAGGAAAGAAGCCAACAGTCGGCGAGGCCAAGGAAAGCGTTGGGGATGGTATTTTATGTTTTTTTTTTTATGTTTATTTGGATAATCACAGTAATCAGTAATGTAATCTGTTTAGGGGAAAGATAAATAAATACAAAGTAGAGAAAAAAACAACGTGCCGATGGTGGGAACCGAACCCACGACCTCCGAATATCGCGTCCGGTGCTCTTCCAACTGAGCTCACCATCGGCATGTTGTTTTTTCGAACTACCACCGAAGGTATGTTCATCTGTTCCTATTTTAATTGTTTCTGCTTTTTTGTGCAACAAGCAGTTAGTCGTTCACATTATATAAACTACTTTCCGCTAAGGCGACGTCTAAACAGTACGGCTGTCAAAATGGTACTTAAAGAAGAACGTTTTACAGCAGACGTTACTGCCATCCTTTGAACTCGTTGTAGTACATTCCTTTACTCTATCCCCACAGTGCATCGACTTAGGAATACGCAAGTATTGGCGTCACGTCTGCTTACAATTTTTTCTTTATTGCCGCCCGGGCTCAAGGGCTCCAGGCCGTCGTGTAGGAAGATAGGCTGACGCCTATCCTGTATCTTTTGGAGATTGAAGTTTTACCACCACTATCCCTGCAGAGGCGAAACACTGATATAAAAATTGTGCCCCTCCCCCCCTCCCCCCTTCCCGGGCAGTGTTTTAAACTGCACTTGTCGATAATACTCAGTCCCTTTTCAACTGAAGGCGCAGGATGCAGGTGCAACAAATTAGCGTTTCGTCAGTTTAAGCTGAATGACTCTACAACAAATTTAGTTCCTCGCATAACGCTAGTAAAGAAGCATGAAAAATATCTTTTTAAACAAGGGATAGAACCCAAGCTCTACCTCATCAATTGTAAGACATACATTTATGCAGTAGTTCGCTCGCATCTGGAATTTCAGTTTGATACAGCAAACACATCAGGCAACTGTTGAAAGTTTACGGGTGACTTGAACGTCGCCTGCAGTCTGTACCATGCCTTGCCAAGCAGAAAAACATTACAAGCTGAAGTTTTCGCCTGACAAACCCCCTAGATCAAGTTTTGCCTGTCCGCGCAGAAGATAGCAACGTCGTGTGCCAAAGCTAGCATTTTTGTTCTACGTTATTCAGCTTAAAAATACGCTTGTTTTCATCTCGGATAGCTACCATACAAAATGGTTCGGAGTATACGGTAGAAAGCAAAGGAGACAAGGAACAGCGTTGCATTACTTACGAATAAACTGGCAATCACGAACTAAGGCATTTGCTGATATTTATATGCGCATCGTTCTCCCAATTCGCACTAATTCTTCCAACATTGCAGTCTTGCAGCACGAAGAAAATTACCCCATGTGAAACTCGCTCAGACGTCTTTGCAAGAGGAGCTGCGGCATGGAAACGAGATCCTTAAATGGCAACACAGCAGTCTAGTATGTTCCTTCCGATGTGTGTATTTGTAAATATTGTATGGCCTATAACACCCCATCTTTCTTGCTGGTGTACAGGCTCCTCAATAACGGTTTGAAATCTTGTAACTATGGCATTTTAAATGTTTTCCTGGCGGTACTGGTAAGGCTTATTGCTTTATATGAGCAAACTAGGAGCAGCTAAACCCCATCCTCAATTTTTGTTATCAAGACTGTGTGCGACGTGCGGAGTTACGTTGGTACATTCTTGATTATCTATGCCTCACTCAGTATCTGATGGAGTACGCAGGCAAGCTCGGGGCCGGATGTTTTGTAAAAAGCAGCACCTGTGCAGTCTGATCTTGACGACTCGCATGATGGCAGTTCTGTCGCCTTTTTAATGAAGTGTTCACTTATTGGTGTATCAATGCTCTTTTTGTCCCTGTCATGCAGCCTTGGCATTCCGTTAACGAAATGCGAAACCTAGACGCAAGTGTAAACACTACTGAAGAGCTCACGATAGTGCTAAACAAATGCACTCTCCATCAATGAAGCCTCTGATGTCACGTCCTTTTGAAAACGCGTCTGCCTACTTTTGTTAGTGGAAACCTGGCAGTTTTAATCGCTAATTGCTCAGTGTTTTGGCATCACACCCATCCATACATATATAACCACTCACTTCTGGCAAATTTAAGCGCACCTTGCTATCTCTGAGTGTTAATTACTAATGTTCATTTCTTTCTATCCTTTCCATGTTGATAGATCAGGAACTATTTTTCCTTAGCGACGAAAGACTAGTTATCAAGCAGCACTCCAATGATTTGCTTTGAGTTCAAATTCAAACGTGCTTCTTTAATTTGGCTTCCAATGTTGAAGACAACCCCAATAAAATCTGAAAACTACAGAAGTGACGCATTGTAAATATTGCAAAGGCGATGATTTTAAGCGAAGCATACACTCAGTCCCTCCTTGCTCGGCTGAGGCGCTGAATGTACGTGTACTGCACAATTATACCATTTGTACGAACTCGCACCACATGTTCTAAATTATGGCTATCAATAAGTGAGCTCAAAACAAGAAATAATTTTCATAGACATATCCCTCTCTGATGAGGTAGTTAGCGTTTCAAATACAGCTAAAACCGCCAAGAAATATGATGAAGACGTAGCGCAAAAAAGACGGGGACAACTAACACAGATGTAGACAGGACAGGCGCTAACTGACAATTTTATTTTCAAGGAAAACCGCAGCACAATTTATGTCAAAAGTCACATGACAATCAAGGGGCCTTATACTACGACCAGATACAATTTAACAACGAAGGGCCGACAATATTGACCCGGAAAAACCATAAAAGAAACAAGGGGGGCCGGAAAGCATTATTAACAGGTTATATAAAACTCATTTTGAACTTAATAGAAAAGAAGGGGTGCGAACAACATCGTGGCCAAGGGACGGTGCCAAAGAACCCAACCACAGCAACGAGCGAGCCTTAAAGGGCCCAAAACAAGGGAAGTAAAAGCAGTCATAGGTCAAAACCAGAAAAAACGTGCGAGGCAAAAGCAGAGTCACAACTAAAAACAGATAAAGCATGCGAAGCAAAAGCAGAGTCACAACTAAAAACAGATAAATCGTGCGAAGCAAAAGCAGAGTCAATAACTAAAGACAGACGAAACGTGCGAAGCAAAAGCAGAGTCAAATCTAAAAGCAGAACAGTCTGTGCAAAGCAAAAGCAGAGTCATGAACTAAAAACAGACCAACCGCGCGAAGCAAAAGCAGAGTCAAAAACTGAAGACATATGAAACGTGCGAAGCAAATGCAGAGTCATAAGCTAAATCAGACGATACGTGGGAAGCAAAAGCAGAGTCAAAACTAAAAACAGACTCAGGAGTGTAGAAGGCTCCCCGCTAAAACATTTAAGTGCTAAGCAAGAATAATCAGGATGGGCGAGTGGAAGAACAATTATGAAGAATGAGAAAATCAAGGGAGTAAACACATCAGAAACCGGGAAGTAATAAAAGAAATTCCACAGACGATAACTCGCCTGTTAAAGCGCCTCTTATTTTTGATAGCGCACACTCCAAGTTTGTGAAGCGTGGCATCGTGTTTTCTTGTCTTCACAGTGCCACAACAAAATCCTGTACCCACCGCATGGCTACTAGCATGAATGAGCAATTCAAGCGTCTACAAGACGCAGGTTTCCCCCCTGACGTTATTGTAGCAGTGTGTAAAGGCCTTCTGCAAAACCTAAAAGCCTCAAACAGTTAACGTAGTAAGCAGGGAAACAAAGAAAGCAAGAGTAAGATGCCAGTCCAGGTGATTCCATACTTCCACAGGTTTTCACATAACTTCAAAAAGCTGGCAGCGCGTTATAACGTGAAAATTATTTTCTCTGCACCATGCAAACTATCGAAAGTATGCACTAGAAAGATGAAAAAGCAAGTAGTATGCACGAAGAAACATCAATCTAAGTTCACGGAATGCAAGGAAAATGTCGTGTACAGGACTCCAATCAGTTGCGGGCTCCAGTAAATCGGACAATGCAAGGAAAATGTCGTGTACAGGACTCCAATCAGTTGCGGGCTCCAGTAAATCGGACAATGCAAGGAAAATGTCGTGTACAGGACTCCAATCAGTTGCGGGCTCCAGTAAATCGGACAATGCAAGGAAAATTTCGTGTACAGGACTCCAATCAGTTGCGGGCTCCAGTAAATCGGACAATGCAAGGAAAATGTCGTGTACAGGACTCCAATCAGTTGCGGGCTCCAGTAAATCGGACAAACTGGTAGATGTTTCAATGAAAGGGCGAGAGAACACAGACTAGGCGTACGCAACAAATCGGGCCCTAACCTTGCCGAACATTGTAAAGCTCGTAAAACAGATCCAAATAACGCATGTAATCCGCTCTTAGAGAGCACAGATTTCTTAAGATCAGCCAAAGAAAAAACTTAGCGCGAAGTCTTGGAGGCATGCTTCATTAGAAAGGCCGGTCAGGATTGCGTCAGCGTACCTTCTATCAATATTCTTGAAAGCGAATTTGAATTCCTTGATGGCCACATGTATGTGTTACAACCCTTTTTGCTTAATTACCACAAGCAACCGGTTGCTGACTGATATGAAACGAGTTATCGTCTGTGGAATTTCTTTTATTACTTCCCGGTTTCTGGTGTGTTTACTCCCTTGATTTTCTCATTCTTCATAATTGTTCTTCCACTCGCCCATCCTGATTATTCTTGCTTAGCACTTCAATGTTTTAGCGGGGAGCCTTCTACACAGTTTTGACTCTGCTTTTGCTTCCCACGTATCGTCTGATTTACCTTATGACTCTGCTTTTGCTTCGCACGTTTCATATGTCTTTAGTTTTTGACTCTGCTTTTGCTTCGCGCGGTTGGTCTGCTTTTAGTTCATGACTCTGCTTTTGCTTCGCACAGACTGCTCTGCTTTTAGATTTGACTCTGCGTTTGCTTCGCACGTTTCGTCTGTCTTTAGTTTTTGACTCTGCATTTGCTTCGCACGTTTTATCTGTTTTTAGTTGTGACTCTGCTTTTGCTTCGCATGCTTTATCTGTTTTTAGTTGTGACTCTGCTTTTGCCTCGCACGTTTTTTCTGGTTTTGACCTATGACTGCTTTTACTTCCCTTGTTTTGGGCCCTTTTAGGCTCGCTCGTTGCTGTGGTTGGGTTCTTTGGCACCGTCCCATGACCACGATGTTGTTCGCACCCCTTCTTTTCTATTAAGTTCACAATGAGTTTTATATAATCTGTTGATAATGCTTTCCGGCCCCCCTTGTTTCTTTTATGGTTTTTCCGTGTCAAGATTGTCGGCCGCCCTTTGTTAAACTGTATCTGGTCATAGTATAAGGCCCCTTGATTGTCACGTGAGTTTTGACATAAACTGTGCTGCGGTTCTCATTGAAAATAAAGTTGTCAGTTAGCGCCTGTCCTGTCTACATCTGTGTTAGTTGCCCCCGTCTTTTTTGCGCTATGTCTTCAAGAAACTGCTACCAACTAGCCCAAACCAAACATCTGTTGCAAAATATGATGAAACAATCAAATTTTAGATATCGATCTAAACTTTTAGAGAGCATCAATATATCTTCAAAATTGTTGTATCCGCACGCACACATTATTCGCCATGCGTCGAATATTACAAGCAGTGACACTTTCCTCAATATATGGCCAGCACTATCCGGCTTTAGCAATGCAAATTCACCTATATGCCATTAGCACGGTATATACATACGTTAAAATGCACCGTGCTATTCATGTGATTGGTTCAGATTTGAGTTTCGAGCGTAATTCCTTGAATAGCAACCATATCGAGTTCCGCCTTCACGCACCAACGGTTAAGTAGGTACTGTCGCCATCGTGCCTCAAGAGCCCGAAGATTCAAAACAGCAACCTTTAATGCTGTTCTGATTTAATCATCATTTCACTGTTAGAGCAAGCCGATCATATAGTGCTGCTATAAACAATAGATCCAAACACCATGATACGGTGGTGTCCCCCCGCCGCCCCATTTGGTACAGCGCGGTGAAGCGAATGCTATGCTGTGCGCATTTTATATCTAATAACGCATGTTTTGAGCATTTGTTGCACTTTTCACAGCAACGAATGAAATATACAGCAGCTTTATTTCTAATAGGTAAAAGAGGGTGCATACAGAGGTACTAGCACTAAGTGCTGAAAGTGCGGTACCAACGCTGCCTGCTGTTGGCATTATTTTCCATCGCTTCCAGCTGACAAGATATGAAAAGACGTTGGAGTCGTCCATGATGCAATCATAGACGCTACATCCTTTCAGTATACAATCATGACGGCTCAATGCTCTTTTATTATCGTGAAGATAAAAACGTGACAAAAACAGGTGCTAATAGCAGAGAGCACAGGTGCTGCACTTTGCGCTGTTCTTTTTTTCGCCCCTGTATTGGCTGAACTATTGATATGCAGGCGAACAGACAGGGACCTAGCTTCAGAAATTGAAGATACGCGTACCATTTTATGGGGCTGATTTCATATAATTTCCACATATTTGTGTGTATATCAATGCTTCCAGGTCTGTGTTTTCGCTTCCCTCAGATTTTCTTCCATATTTCTTTAATCTTCGAAGGCGTGGGCGTGGTAGCAGTGAACCTCCGCCAATACTACTAGAAACAGTAAGGACAAAAGATATAATATATCGAAAGACTATAATATAATCAACGTTTATGACCTAAATATACCTGCAAAAATAAAGAAGTTTATTATTAAAATCTCCCGATGGAAGTAAGTATGTGCAATGAATAAAAATATTTTAGTTGGCACACACTTCAAGATAAAGGAGAAGGTTGAAATATATGTGAGTGAATTTTTTTGGAAACTTCAACTATAAAAAGCGAGGCCAAGATTGTAAAGCATAAGAACAATTATTATTGTCATTCTAGAAATAACACCAGAAGAAGCCCTTCTTTCGACGTTTTTTTCTCTACTCCACTGTAATATCTACTGGTTTCCATCACTGGTTACGCATTCTGGAAGTTGCTCCTCCTAAAGTATTCTCTCTTCGTGTTCGCCGCATATGCCAATAGAACATTTTTTCAGAGCACAAAAATTTCCCCTAGACATGTGCAACCTACGCTATATTCCTTTGCTCCTTCTCTTTTTTACACTTTATTTAATCCCTTTTCATTTACTGTCGCTCTGTTCACGCCCCAGAAAAACCTCCCTAAAATCACTTCAATGCATTTCCTACCCTGTTGTACACGAACGTCCTTCGGTTCTTTATCCCTACCCAACCCTTGTTGTCCTCTAAAGATAATATTCCAAGTTTCCTTAAACATTTATTTCGCCACGTCCAGAACTTCCCAGTAATTCACCTCCAACTGCATTTTTGATCCGGCAGGTTTGGAATCCTAAATATTTTACAATAACACATGCAAACAGCGAGCATACATTCGTCGTGAACGAGGTTTTTCTGCAAAAGTATGGGTGTGATTTGCGGTCCAACCCCGACGCCACCCTTGTTAGCTAGAAGGGAGCCTTTAAGTTGCAGCTCAAAAACCAAATTTTTTTGCAGAGAACATGGCAGTCACGAATTTTACGTGCATGCTACGTGATGGCTGCTACCAAGTGCGGGCTCACAAATATAGTGGCGTAATGGAAGGAGTACTGCGTAATGGAAGAAGTGCTACACAACGGTTTTGTTCTGTGACAGCCTTCTTTCTCTTACAAGCTTGAAATCAGTACTATGGACAACACACATGAATTCCTGCTGCGTGTGGCCCTGATTAGACCGCAAATGTTCTCTTCGCCTCCTGCTGTCTCCAGTTGGTACAATGATAATGCTTTGAAGTTTCAAAATTTCCAGCAAAGTTCGCAAAGGAACAAAGTGCATAACACAAGTCAGAATATCTTCAAGTGGCGTCCTCTGAAGCTTGTTTCTTGATATGTCATAAATTACTGCTTTGCAGGCGGTGCCTGGCCGAAGTGGCAAAGAAAGCGCGGAGCTAGATGCGTTCCTGGGCGGCCGCACCCTTCCACCCATGGCCCTGGCCGTCTCCATCCTAGCGTCAGCAGTCAATGGAATGCACATAGTGCCCATGGTTGGATACTTCTATGCCTACGGTTCCCCCATCTTCTTTATGAATGCGTGGAATATTGCGGGCGCAATATTTTCCGCATTCACCTTGGTGCCTCTTTTTTACCGACTGCGGATTTCGACTGTTTTCCAGGTATTAAATACTTAGCAGAGATACTAGCATGTGTATCGTAGTAACCGTCGGATGAGCATCTAGCTCATTTAGTTCTCTTAGTTTGCACGTTAGTATTTTCAAGACGAGAAAATATGCGTGGGACGTTTTATTCGCAGAGCTGAAAGCCATTGCGAAAACGTGCACGGAATCTTACGGCTCACCTCCTTTGTGTGTGACAGCCCGAGCGACATAAAAATCAATTGAAAGTGAATATTGTAATATGCAGACGTGTTTTAGAAACTTTAGGGTTCTTAGATTAATGAAGACATTATGAAACAGCACTCCCTGTCTGATACAACCTTTCGTATCAAATTATAATGGAACATTCTACACAATCCTAAATATCTAAAGCCCTGAGCAGGAAGACTCCTAATTTCTAGAAGCAGCAAATTTTATTATTACAGTAACTTGCAGATCATCAAAACACCCATTTCAGCATCTTGAACTTGGACAGCGATGTATGTGGTATACTTTTGTAAAATTTTGTGTTTGGAACTTTTTTTATATTAGCATAAAAATTATGAGCTATGTTCATATAACTACGTTGTTCTTCTCAAATAATAAAGTGTTTCAAACTGTGATGGTGAATTCAGCAATATTTTTAGACTGTCAGCGCCTGCACTCCTGACAGTGCACTTTGTGGGGAGCTTTCTACGAATGTAGTATAAGAAGTGCTTAGAGAGCATTTTCAAGTTGGATGCCACCAAAACTAACATTTTCACAATCTTAATTAGGGACAATTTATTAAGACTGTCTCGGCTGCTAGCTTCAGCCATATTTTAATACATAGCCAGGCTTGTGTTCTTGCCGACCGGGTTGCATTCTTTGGCGCGGAAGGCGTTTCATGTGTTTGCTGTGTATTGTAGTCATTCACGAAGGGCAAACTAAGGCCGACCACGTGGCAGCAGTGTTTACATGACAGCATGATGTAAGTAATAATATATGTGGCTCTCTGTCGGTTACTTTCAGTACCTCCGCCTTCGCTTCGACAACAAAGTCGGAATTACAGCTTGCGTCATTTACTTCATCCTCACTGTAAGTTATAAATATTTTGGTGACAATGGCGGCTGAATCAGCTTGACCACTACTTTTTCATGCCTTTGCTTGCTTGGGATGCTAATTTATGCAAAGCATATCGTTTCCTTATTTCCATCCACACTCTAAGAACGGATAGCCAATTGCAACGTTACAGGTACGTGTTTCGAAGAAGCATTAAATAGAAAAAAAATGCAATAATTTATTCCGCAAGGTGGCCAATGGGAGCTAGTCTATTACGTATGAAAGTATACTCGATCGCAGAGAACGGGGACCTGATAGGGAGCTCGACTACACCTGGATAAGTTATAATGGAATGCTGTTCGTACTGCTGTATTAAACGTCCGCAACCCACATCTCGACATCCACTATGTTCTCAGGCATCCAAAACCTCTCAGTCTAGGTGTTTCCATTCAAATAGAGGGAATCTGCCTCACCAGTTATCCGCAACTAGTTTCGATATCGTGTGTGGCCTGTATTTCCTCTCTCTTCATTTGCTAGGTTACGAGTGAAAACATATACTTTTGAAGCATAAAACGAAACTCGTTTACACTAGTGGCAATATAAGTGGTATCAAAGGTCAAGGTAAGGGCTTCTTATCTTTCTGTTTTGTACAACAGCCATAATCTATAATGTACACAAGATGGCTTTACCTGACCTTCCCCGACTAGCAGGCAAAGCTGGCGACAAGGATACCTAAAGTCTGGACCAAACTTTATGTGAAGGCAATCATAAGGTTATTTGACTAAGTCCTTTCGGTGGTGCTCGGTCTCTGTCAGTGGGCATCAGGCCACGATGACCAGTGCTTGGGGCGGTGGCAGGACAGCGGAGATTCGCACTAAGTTTGATAAAACAGGCACAAAACGGTGTCTAAAGGCCTAACAGAAGACAAAAATCCACCGGAGGTCTCAGCCGCGGTACGAAGGAGCCACCACTTCATTCAAGCTTATTAGCCCTCATTTTCTAAACATTGGCTGTCACACAGTGTTTTGGTTGTATGTACTTACTTTCTAAGCCTGGGTTCCCGCAATCTCGGTCGCGGTTTCAATCGGAGATATATGCTATTGTGATACTGAAACCCGGCGGCTAGTTGTTCCTGAAATTTCCTGAGCAATAAAGTTCGGGTAATGTAGCAAATCGGACAAAAACTTTTTAGCGGCCATGCTTTTCCAAGCCAACATGTATTAAGCATTAAGCAAGTGGTGCGACGTATCGGCAATAAAGCGCGTTTCATACGCTCTAGATTGCCCCGTCGTAGTGGGGAGATCATCACAACACCCATTTCAGCATCTTGAACTTGGACGGCGATATAGGTGGTATGCTCTTGCAAAATTTTGTGTTCGGAACTTTTTACATAATACAACTTATGTATTACAATTTTTATATATAATATAATATATAATATATAATACACCATACAATTTTACTACCAAAAAACATTGACGAAGCCAAGCTTCAACAAGTTACCGCTTAAAGACCAATATCCATGACGAACACATGAGATCTTCATAAAAATTCTAGCTAAAAGGCTTCAAATTATAATGAAAGAATTAGTAGGACCGCATCAGACCTGCGGCATTAAAGGCCGAACCATATTTATATATCTATATATATATATATATATATATATATATATATATATACAGCGCGTTGCACATTAGAGGCGCGATGTAGAATGCTTCTCCCAGCTAAACCGTGGAATCCTCACCGTTCAAATTTTGCACAGAAAGGGCATTTTGTAGCTACTATTTTTTAATACCAAATTTGTTCGGGGAACTTGCCTGATTCGATCAAAAGAAGTAAGATGTTTCCACCTTGTGCGGCGGCGAAGACGCCACACGAGCCGCTGCCCCAGCGATGGTACTGGTGGCGCCACCTCATGCTGCTTACAACAACTCTGGAGCAGAAAAAGAGCGGGCGAATGTTTTGGCAGAAGATTTGAGTTGTATATGTATATAATATATATATATATATATATATATATATATATATATATATATATATATATATATATATACACACACATATATATATATATATTTGCTGGAGTGTTGCGACGAGCGTTGCCATGCTCCAGCTTGCCCTAGAGAAAGCCTTGCCGCATGATGTCCTGTTATTAGATTTAGAGCATGGAAATGTGGGCTCAGTTATTTGCAAAGGAGTCGCAATGGCGTACTGAGGGTGCTCGACGCGCTTGATAGTAAATAAGAGGGTGGGTGAGCGCATACAAGTGCAACGCTCTGTACGTTAAGGCTCTTCCTTGTCGCCATTGCTTTCCTTCTTGTATATTGACCCATTTTATCTGAGCATTATCCAGAGCAGCTGTGTCCGAGGTTTTCGTTTGCATGAAGCAGAGGTCCGCATACTCGCGTATGCTGATGACATTGCCGTCTTCTGTACCGACTACGAAAGCACTCGCAGTGTTGTCGAATTGGTGAAGGACTTTTGTTCTTTGAGTGGTAGCGCTGTGAACTGGAATAAGTGTCTGGGTTTTTGGCATGGAACGTGGCTCACAACCCCTGCGAATTTCGTGAACATGCCTTGGGTAACAACCCCAGTGAAGTATTTAGGAGCGCCACTGGAAAACTACCGAGACAGTGAGTCATATTGGAACCAGCAGGTTTTACAAATACGTGAGAAGGCCGACAGCCTAAAAGAATTCAGTTGGTCTATGATTGCACGTTATACGATTTGCAATTTATGTTTTGTTACCAAGATATGGTACGTGTTACAAATACTGCGTTGTCTCGTGTGAATGTGCAGATATTTCACTGTGTGTTCGGAATTTTTGTGTGGGGAAGTACTTGGGAGTACACCCACCGAACCAGCTTGTTTCGTCGCGTTTTCTCTGGAGGAGTTGGTTTGGCGCATTTGTATTTGTGCCAAGTTGGCAACCGTTTATGTTTTTCGTGATACTAAAGACCCATTTTTACGACCTGTGTGTCAGGTTAGATTGAACAAAGTACTTCCCAATTTTTTCGTAAGTTCAGCGAGCATGCAAGGGAGGATTTTCGAAATCCTTAAAGAAGTGTACAAGTCATGTCATGCATTGCAAGCCCGTTTTCGTTTGAATATTTATCAACTGTGACGAGAAAGAAACCTTACAAGTACTTGTGCGATGTCTTTGTCCCAATCCCATTGTACAGATCGTTGTACTGTGCAGGTCCATGGAAGCCAGTCGTTCAATGAGTAAAAATAATGGCTGTACCAGGGGGAGCAAGAACTTCAACGCTTCCCCCGTTCTTTACAGCATGCTCAATTTTCTCCGCGTTATACTTCCTTATATCGGCCACCTTGCGCTTATTGAATAGCTTTGATATCTCGGCGAATTCTATCTGGTCTGTTGGATTGAAGCTTTAACACATTAGCGTTTCTTAATCATTTCTTTAATCTCCTTAGACAGCTTACGGGTATCCTCTCTAACTATCCTTCCGCCTACTTCTACAGTATACTCAGTAATGATATCTCTGAAATTATTGTTCATTGCTTCTAGGGTAATGTCGCCATCCCCGGTTATAGCTGAATATCTATTCTGCAGCGCGATCCTGAACTCTTCTGCCCTCCCCCTCACCGCTAATTCGTTGATGGATTTCTTTCTTACTAATCTGTTGCGTTCTTTCTTCAGATTTAGGTTAATTCGGGACCTCAGCATCCTGTGGGTACTGCATCGCAATCTGCCCGTTACCCCTACATCTTGCATAATGGCGGGGGTTGAACAGAGTATGAAGTCATTTCATTTTAGTCTCCCCGTTAGGACGTTTCCATGTCTATTTCCGGTTCTTCCGTTTGCTGAAGAAGGTATTCATGATCCTTAAGTTATTGCGCTCTGCAGACTCAACTAGTAACTCGCCCCTGCTATTCCTAGAACCAATGCCATAGTCACCTACTCCCTGGTCTCCAGTCTGCTTTTTCCCCACCTTGGCATTGAAGTCTCGCATTAGTACAGTATACTGCGTCTTTACTTTTCGCATTGCCGATTCTACATCTTCGTGGAAGCGTTCAGCTGCTTGGTCATCATAACTATATGTAGGTGCACAGGCCTGGACAACGTATAGTTTATACCAGTTATTCAGCCTAATTACGATGCCTGCCACCCTGTCATTAATACTACAAAATTCATCTCTTTTACCCGCTATATACTTAATGACAAGGAAACCTACTCCTAGTTGTTGCCTCTCAGGTAAACCTCGACAACACAGTATATGCCCATCCTTAAGTACAGTATAAGCCTCATTCGGCCTCCTAACCTCACTAAGCCCTATGACATCCTATTTCATACCCTCTAGTTCCTCTAACAGGCACTGCTAAACTGGCTTCACTAGCAAGCGTTCTAGCGGTAAACGTTGCCAGGGTCAGTTTCCAATGGCGGCCTGTCCAGCGGAGCCAGGAATTCTTAGCACCCCCTGCTGCGTCACAGGTCCGACCGCCGCCGTGGTCAGTTGTTCCGCAGCCGCTGGTGACTGAGGGCAGGAGTTTTATGGAACTAATCATAAAAATGCCTTATGATGAACCTAACATATTTGGAGGTAAAGGTGCGATCTTTCAACCTTCTGAAACGTGTACGATGTGAGTTTTTGTTCACGGTGTACGCACCATGTAAAAATATTCATGAGATAGTCTTGCGCTCTCTTAATTATTTTTGCCCGAGATTTCCTGTCTGCCCCTTAAGCCAGCATTTTATCTTGCGACTGCGTCGTCCACATGAAAGACAACGATCTGCTTTCTGATGCTGCCGAGCCTTAACATCACCTGCTTGCCAATGCTGATTAAGTTTTACCGCATAGATGCACCCCTATCGCGCTTCCTTCTACTGACATTGAAAAACGGCAGCGTTAGTCGCGCCTTCTGATCGCCATCTTAAGTTGTGAATCCCCTTACCGCATAGTTGTGTTCTGTTTCAGCACAGAAGAGCACTTGTCGCTGCTTCAATACCTCCGCTGAACACATTGTACGGTCCATAGAGATCTGTTTTCCTTGTATGCTGCACATTCAGCCTGTCATCCTACCCATACTTACCACGCCCTCTTTCTCACTAGCACCTTCTACCGATGTCCACCTGTGTTCTCACCTGAACCGCCAATCTCGACATTCGTGCATCCCACTGCCATGCATTCCAGAAACTACTTCGTAAACAGCAAACCTCTTCTGATATGACTTCGACGGTCATGGGCCGAACCAGTGCTGCACAGCACCGCCTCATTACCGAAAGCACTTCTACTAATAATGTCAATCATAATTTCCGACGGGACGTTATTCGGCCCTCAGCTAGCACCTGATAATCCCAGATGGTATTGGTAAAAAAGTACGGCACCGTGCGATTCTATGTTTATTACCGTGCCCTCAGTAATATCGCTCGACTAGTCGTTTACCCTTTGTCACGCAATTATGCTTCCCTAGGCTGTCTTCAGGGAGCCGAATATTTCTCGGCCCTGGACCTGCGATCCGGTTACTGGTAGGCTCCGATGCATGAAGCCGACCAATAAAAAGCTGCATTCGTTACTCCCGGCGGGCTTTACGAATTCAGTGTCATCTATTTTGGACTCTGAAATGACAACGCGATATTTTAGAGCATCATTGACACTGTTTTAGAGGGCTTAAATGAAAAAACCTGCTTATGATACTTCAGCTACATCGATATCTGCTCTCCATCTTTTTCTGATCATTTATACCGCCTTAATCAAGTACTAACGTTCCTACCCTCCACCGGGCTTGAACTGAAAAAGTGTAATTTTGCCAAGAAAACAGTCAAGGTTTTTGACCACCTCGTTAACCGCGACAGCATTAGAACCGATCCTGACCAGCTTACTGCAGTTTTGAATTTTGATCGCTCTCAGCGGAAAAAGTATCTCTACAGCTTCCTTCGCCTACTATACTCATACTTTCCTTCATCCGCAATTTCGCTATTATTGAAGCTCCACTTTACCGGCTTCTTACCGACCGTTCTGTTTTAATTTGGTCCAAAGACTGTGAAGAAAGCATTTCAAACACTCAAGAGTGCGCTCACTTCAGATATCGTCCTTGCTCACTTTGACAACACCCCTACCACATTTCCTCCTTGTACTGTCTGCGCCCTCGGTATTGGTGCTGTACCTATGCAGTGTGATACTGCTTCTCCGCTTAATGTAATTTGCTTGCCAGTTGTACCGTGGCACCTGCGGTACGAAATTGCATCATCACCGAGCAGGAGTACCTAGCCGTCATTCTGGCCGTTCAGAAATTCCACCCCTACCTCTAGGGCTGCCATTTCACGGTCGTTACCAATCACCCCGTTCTGTGCTGAATACCTACCGTCAAAAATGTGACTGGACGCCTCAGCCATTGTATTATGCGTTTAAAGGAATGCACCTTCCATGTAACCTACAGATTAGGTTGTAAACATTTTGACACTGATGCTCTTTCGCATTGCCCGCTTCCGGAGTGGTCGAGTACTGATTCTAGGGGACTTACTTCGTGTACCACCGACACCGTACTGTCGTTATGAGTGTCGACATCACTGCTGCAGCTTCTGCCACTGCTCCAAATATGCACGCTCTTGTGTTAAATGAACGAGCTGCTCCATACTCTCATTCTGTAAATGACCGTCTTACCGGTGCTTCCAAATGCAAATTGCAAATTCCGTATTTCTGATAAATGTTCTGATAAATGCTGCAGCACTACCAAGTCCCCTTTGCTGATTCAATAATTTTTCGCGCTTTTTTTTTCAGCAAACCCTTGGGGCTGTTGGAATCTACAGCGCTGCTCTTGCAATTTCAACAAGTATGTATTCGCAGTATTAGTATCGACGAGTATTTCTTTACATATTTTTGCCCCTAGTGTCGATTGTGTGTCGAGATCTAAATGTGCACCGCAATGCGTTCGTTGAGGAACTCCATGTAGAATGGCATTAGTCATCCAAAACACTATCTTGAACACGCAGTAAACATAAACGCACCTACAGTGTATATATTTAGCTACTACAGTATCTAAAAAAACCACCATGATTACAAAGTCCTATTTTACCTAATCTTTACGAATAAGCTGCTAGGCCTAAGCATCCATGTCTGTTTTGGGTAACAAGTGTTCGATTTCTATCCGCCCTACTGTCTCAAAGCGACGCTTGAGTAGGCAGCATTTAGCCAGTTGACAATCTAATGCTGTAAGATCACACAACCACCGACAAATCAGTGCCCGGTCGTGTCATCTGTCATCTGCATGCACCACAAGCACCCTTTTCACTTTTCTACCACAACGCCTACACCAGAATATCAGTGTAACGTGGCCTTTGAAGGGCAACTCTAGCAGTTTTCCCATGTTCGAAGTTATCAATGAAATTTGTATCAAATGTTCTCAATGTTAAGGTTGTGTGTGCCAAGCAGCCCAATTCAGTACGCTTTACTTTTCTGGCAAATTCATTTTCGAGAAAGCACTCTGGGACTCGAGAGTTGCTCTGCCAAATAGGAAATGCTTACGGCTAACACTGTTTGATGACGTCACAGTTTTGAAGGAGCGTCGAGCAGACGATGGCGACAGGCAGCTACCTTACTGGATGCGGCTCGGTTGGTCGTGGGGTCTCCTCTATAGAATTGTGTTCGCAGACTATCTAGGCGAACATGATCTTAAACAATCCCTCTGGGACGGGGCAGTGGGCGGCGTCGGCAGCGATGTTCAAAAGCGGCACTTTTCCATCCCCAAGCCACAACATGCAAGAGGGTGTCCCAGCCTCCCCCCCCCCCCTCTGTGATTCAAAATGTGTGATCTCCCAGCCTTATCACGAAATCTCTGAAAACTTCGTATGTAATGCTTGCTGGGGATTTCAACCTGCCAGACGTAAAATGACCCTTATATGAGGCAGTGCTGTGCAACTCATCTTTGCGTACAACTTTTCTTGCAATGGTGAATACCCACTCACTGTTGCAATCTGCTGAAATGCCAACACGTGTTGGACCCACTAGTGCCAGTTTCCTTGATTTGATCTTGTTAAAACAGACGCTTGGGCAAGTTGGTAATCCATTGAGGGTAAACAGCGCAAAAAAGACGAGGACGAACGAAGTACACAAACGAGCGCTGACTTTAAACTCGCTTTATTGCTTCGTTCGTCCTCGTCTTTTTTTGCGCTGTTTACCCTCAATTTGATCTTGTGCAATTACAGTAGCAGCATACGAGGAATATCTCATCACGACTTGTTCTTGTTAACATATCTATAACTCCCACGCGCCACTATGTTAAGACTCCACAAAAAAAAATATTTATGAAGAAGGGGATCATGTCTCCGCATCACACGAACTGAGCGTGTTTTACCCGATTACGGTCACTTAGCTTGTGCTTTGACGGGAATGCAATATAACGCGTACTAAAAACAAAATTACTATCGTTGATTGACGGCTACATTCCATCGCGGCTCATTACCGCCAAACGTCGAAATGATTAACACTCGATGACAAAACCCATTCGGGTACTAAAAGTAAAAGAAACTGTTTATTTCGTCGCCAATGTCAATCTCGCGATCGTGGCTTATACAGTAAAAATGGAAACAAATCAGCAAATGTATAACAAAAGATGGTCGTGAAGCTCAAAGTGCCTATTTGTTTATTCTAAAGAAAAACATATTAAGGGTAACTCAAAAGAATTCTGGAAGTACGTAAAAAGTAAGTTAAACAATAAGGGAGCCATTCCTGACAACTTGTATGGTGCCGACTACGCGGCTGATATTACAACGATGGCAGAAACATATCTTTATTTTTAGTCTGCCATTACGCAATCGGAAGCAGCAATTTCTGGTTTTGAGAGCACCAGCAGTCTACCGCAAATCATCATCATCGTCATTAGCCTGACTATACCCACTTCAGGGCGAAGGCCTCTCCTATATTTCTCCACTTTACCCGGTTCTGTGCTAGCTGCATCCACTTGATAGATATTTAATTTAAATGTATTGGTACATTTGAAAACTGCTGCAATGCCCCTTAAGGTCATTAATAAACACAAGAAAAAGAAGCGGGTTCAAATTGAACCTTGCGGGATGCCAGACAAAACATTTAGGTACGATGACGATACGCCATCTAGAACCACTCGCTGTCTTTTGCCTCGTAGATAAGCTTCAGTCTACCTCGTAAATTACCCAGGTGCGTTAAGTACAGAGAGCTTCTATAGCAACGACGTGTGTGTTACTGAATCAGCAGCCCTGCGGAAATCCAAAAATATACTCTACTTGCTTACCAACGTTAATTGAAGAAGGATTGTTGGGTGTAAATTCTATAGCAGCGTGTCACATAAAACCCCTGCTCTGAAACCATGTTGCCTTGTGGCGAAGAATGTAATAATATTAAGACGACTCAAAAGGTTGATGTAAATGATGTGCTCTAAAGTTTTGCGACACACGCTAGTCAGGAAAATCGCTCTATGGTTAGAAGTTATATTTTCATTGCTCTTGTTGATGGGTATAATATTTCCACACTTCCAATTAGAAGGAAGCGCATTTGTTGAAGGGATTCCATGGAAAGAACCGTTAAGTGGCAACAGAAGTGTAACAGTTCTTCAGGATGAAGTTGAAGACATGATCTAGACCAGAGGCAGAGCAAACTAATATCCTGTTCTGAAAATTAAATATCTATAGTTTGCGTTGTTGTTGTAGAAGCTCTCTGTACTTAACGCACCTGGTTAATTTACGAGATAGACTGAAGCTTATCTACGAGGCAGAAGACAGCGAGTGGTTCTAGATGGCGTATCGTCATCACACCTAAATGTTTTGTCTGGCGTCCCGCAGGGTTCAATTTGAACCCACTCTTTTTCTTGTGTTTATTAAGACCTTAAGGGACACTGCAGCAGTTTTCAAATGTACCAGTACCATAGGTTTTTGAAGTAGAATATTTGTTGATCATGCCTGTAAACTTCCTTTTTCGATTATGCATAAAACACCTGCGCAATCGTCGACTGAAAGCGCACAATTCAAATTTCCCGCGCCCCGCGCGACTGCTACAGAGGAGAAAAGCGAAGGAAAAAACCTCGCTTCTCCGTATGTCGTGACGTCACCGTGAGGAGCCCGAGGCATTTAAAGCCAATGGAGGGGGTTTTCGGCGTGCGTTGTTCCTCGTTTTGCGTGCGTTGCGGACGTACAAAATACGTCAATTTGTGTTTGTGCACCTGATACAACACAGCTCGGCGTGTGTTCGGATGCACGAACAGCTTGGACGCGACGATGTATCTTCCATTCTATTAAAAGCTCGTGGTGCAATGCGGCGTTGCTGACAAGAGAGATAAATTCAAGCCGACCAAAGGAAAAATTACATTTTCGTAACTGACTACGTGCTGTTTGTTCCTAATGCGATTTCTATAGGGCTTGACAAAAAAAAAAAAAAAACATTACTGAACCATGAAGCGGTTCCTTCTGTTTTCTTGTAGAAAACAGTCGGGACAGTCATCTGCGATCTATTCATGGACTGCAGTTTCATGATGGGACGGTCAGACAGCATCGGCGCACGGTTGTATTTGCGTGTCTCGTTTTTTTTTTTTCTTTTTTTTTTTTTTTAACGCAAATACTTCGCGCAACGGCTTTTGAGCTAAAAATGAACAACTCATCAGTAGCACGCGCTGATGCTTTTTGCGAACTAGCGGATTATTGAGAAGAGCCCACTGCTGTGTCGAAACTAGGTTGTGAAAGACTGCGAGATCTTTTCGAGTAGGGCACGTGCCTGATATGTCCGTGGAACCCTTACGGGAGCATTATTAGAAGATAAGGAGTGTACCCCTCTGCTGGGCATAGGCGCATTCAGGTAAGGAGTGCAAAGAGCGAGGTTTCCTTCGGTGCGTCCAAGCAATCAATCATCGAAGTTGTTCCTACTTGGCCTTTCAATTTTGCACCAGTTGCTGCCTCGTCATTTTACATAGTCCTGTCTTGTTTGTGGATGCACATTAAGTTGGAAATGAAAACGACGAAGCTCTTGTAAGAAAACACATTTCGGAACAAGGTTTTCTCATGAAGGTGTGGCTGGGGAGGAGCTGCAGCTTAGCTTTCAACATACGTCAGCCGTCAATTCACTAAACGTGTATTGTGACAATACGATAAAAAGGAAAATCTTTCAACGTCTGCTAAATGTCTTATCACTCAAGCAGCATTCTGCGCGTATTTGACCTGGTCTCCAGCATAATGGCCCCGTGAATGCCTCGTATGCATTGCAGAGCTCCGCAACCGCGCTTCGCTTATTGTTCATTTTTCTGGTGGCAGCTTTGTACTGTTTCACCCTTTCTATAAAATCCTCCGCTTCTCCAAGGTAACACGACTGGCATTCAAAGCTCGATTTGGTACACCAAGCTTTGGCCTCATTTTTCACAACAATGACCTTTCGGGCGGGGTGAGAGGCCTGAGATGGAGATAGTCGGCTAGGGCATTGTTCGCTGCCCTTCCATCCCAGGAATATGCGGGACGAGGTTTCGCTGAGGGCCATGCGGTTTCTGCTAATAATGACACACACTACTTTTCAAAGTGCCTCCCTGTAGCCAAAGCAAGTTTCCATGCCAAATCTACGCTTCCCACAACGGAAGTTCTGCATCGTTTGTGAGCGTATCTGATACGGATACATGCGGTAAACATTCCGATGGTCATTCGTGTGGAATTGGCATGCCATAATGACGTTCACGAAGCCGCAGAGAGCAGCAATCAGCACAGCGCAGCGAAGGAGCCGCATCGGCAGCTTCCCCGGTCCTCAGAATGTCGTCACGCGACGTCTTGGCCAATCACCGGCGGCGACCTGACCCGCGGTGAGCCCCGTCGCGCGGGCTGCGTATTTCTGCTGAAAAAAAAAATGCTATTTCTGCGTTTTTCTGCCTAACTTTAATCTGATATTTGCGTTCGCAGCATGAAACACTATGTCTCTCTGCTGAAAACCCAGTTTTATGCAAAAAGTGCTGCAGTGTGTCTTTAGGGAAATTGTTACTACCGGCGTCAGGTTATACGCTGAGTATTGCCGTATCTATCGTTACGTTGGCAGTGAAATTGATCAGAACTGCTTGCAGGACGATTTACACTCTGTCTTATCGTGATGTAGGATGTGGAACGTGAAGCTTAATATATCGATGTGCAATATGTCAATGTTCGCAAATAAAAATCGGCCTTTATTTAAACATCTCAACAGAAATTAAAGAGCATTGCAGAATCTGCATTGGAGTAATCCGAAAGCACGTATTCTGCTGTTGGTTGCTTCTGGTTGGGTCTAGTTGCTAATTCACTACTTGTTTAGCCATGTACTTTCAAATTGCGCGTCAATCCCTTTTTTGACTCTACTTTCGGTTGCGTGGCGTCACATCCTCTACGTCACATTATTCACTTCTTGTTTACCAATTTTGGTCCTTGGTACTTTCAAATTGTGCGCCAAATCCTTTCTTATGCTCTGTATCGGCTCTACTTCCGGTGCGTGATGACAAATCCTCTACGTCATATTATTTCACTTCTTGTTTACCCATTTTAGTCTTTGGCACTTTCAAATTGCGGGAACCCCTCCCTATGCTCTTTTTCGGCTCGACTTCCGGTTGCGTGATATCACATCTTTGACGTCACCCTAACTGACTGCCTTAATTAACTACTTTAGTCTTTGCTACTTTAATATTGTGCGTCAATCTCTTCCTAGGCCCTTTTTTGCTTCCAGTTCAGATTGCGCGACGTCACATCTTAACGTCACCTTAATTGACTGATTTAATTAACTACTTTATTATTTGATACATTCAAATGTAGCCCCAAGCCATTGGCTAATCAGACAATTTTCGCCTTTGCTTTTTGATTTTACTCTAAATAATTACCTCATTACCTTTTTGGTCTAAATATCTTTTCCGACACATTTCGTCACCCTCTATCTATTGATACCATTCATTAACCTCTACCACTCATTTAATTACAACTGCTGCGGACACGTTTTTGCTGACGCGATCTTCGGACGCGTTCTGCGGGCGCCGTCTGAGGACGGAAATTTGAGAACATAGCGAAGTAATGCTTTCGAATTAATACCTTTTCCTTTGTCTGTTGTGCCCGAGCTCAAGTATCTAGCTATTTTTTTTCTTTTCGAGCAAGATGGCACGCAACGCTCAAGTAGAGTTCTGAAGGCTCCGCCTTCTAGAAAACGGGTCCGCGAGCGATGGTCTCGCCCGACGAGTGAAAAACGAAGTCTTTCTTAAAAACACCGGTTTATTTCGGAGCAACAGAAAAGTATAAAATAGAAAAGAAACAGCATTGGTCACAACTGCGCTGGAAACATGCCTTCGAAGTGCGCGACAATGGACTATACAGAATAAAACGGAACATGGGTCAGGGCTTCACCGCGACAACACAAAGCACACTGCGGCGCGGATAGGGCGAGTAATAGGGCCAAAGCGTTGATGACGGTACAAACGCATTGCTACTCGCGTGGCAGCACTCACGCTAAACTCCTGAGGCTTCTTGTAGGCACCGCTTTCGTCTTCGCCTCGCAGGACTCCGCTCCGTCGTCCGTGTACATCCCGCCGGCTTGGGACGCTGCCACGCCGCCCTTCTCTGGCCGGCCGCCCGGCGAAAAAGCCCCGAGCCATACTTCGGACGCGCTTATCTACCCTCTGTCTCGCACCGATAACATGTCGACCCTGCTCCGGGCAGCTCGCTCATGCGTACTCGCGCTGCCCGGGCGGACACCAACACAAACAGAAAAAAGCGCGCGCGGTTTGAAACGCTAAAAGGGGCTGTGAGGCCCCACACTCTCCCCCTCTCGAGACGGGACACCTCCCGAGGTGTAAAACAAAAATAACGCACGATAAGGACGGAACTGGTACTGCTGCTGGCAGGGCGCATGTTTGGAGGTATCCACTGAGCGTGGGTACCCGTAGTGCCTGGTAGGTCAAGTGGTTTTATGTGGCTAGTGGACGGCCGTGGTAAGCTCGGAGATCGGCCACGTTGACTGGTCCGGCTTCTCGACCACCCAGCACATGGTGAATAAAGTAGGAAAGCCGAGACGCGCACTTTGTTATCGTGTAAGGGCCAGTCCATCGTGGAGCGAGAGAAGCAGCAAACCCTTTTGCTGCATCACTTAGTGGGTGCGTGCGGCGAAGGACTTTGTCGCCGACTGTAAACTCCAAAGGTCGCCTTCCCTTGTTGTACTGGTTACAGTGTTCCAGGCGGGCAAGGCCCAAGTTTTCCCTTGCCTCCTTCAGAGTCTCGGCCAAGCGGCTGGAAAGATCATGCGCAAATTTAGAATGGCTAAGACCCGGTAAATCAGAGCCATTCAGAACATGCTCAATAGGGAACCTGAGCTCACGACCAAGGAGAATGGCCGCTGGCGTAAAACCTGTTGACCGGTTTACCGTGGTTCTTGTGGCGAAGGCCATCTCCTGGATACGAGCGTCCCAGTCCTTGTGCCGCTCCGTGAATGCCACCATCATAGTCTTGAGATTTTGATGCACTCGCTCTGTAATGTTTGCTTGAGGATGGTAGGGCGTAGTCTTTTTGTGCTGCACGCCAAGGACTTTGCAAGTGGCAGTGAATATCCTACCGGTGAAATACTTGGTATTATCAGTGATAAGCTGAGCTGGGAAACCAAAGCGAGTGAATGTTTCTTGTAGTGTATTCCAAATTATTTTCGAGTCTAGCCTACTCAGGGGATACAATTCTGCCCATTTCGAGAAATGATCAGTGATTACTAACATGTAGCGATTCCCTTTCACTGATCTGGGATAGGGACCCATAATGTCGCCAGCTACAATTTCCCATGGGTATCGGCTCTCTACAGGTTGCATAAGGCCCGGTAGTTTCCCTCCCCTCGGCTTTGCGGTCTGCCAGGTATGACAAGTGAGGACGAATGCGAGGACATCCCTTTACACGCGCGGCCATGTGGCAACGCGACACAATTTGTCACATGTTTTCTTGCCATCGCTGTGACCTGTGAGGCGTGTATCGTGGACGTACTCTAGAATATGCTTACGTAGGCCCTTAGGAACGACCACACGAAATGCGGACTCACCACTCTCTATGTCCGCAGCAGGTATATACCGCAGGATCAAGCCATCTTCTGCTCCACGTAGCTGTCGTAGCTTCCGTTAAGCGCCCGGCTCCCTGCAGGGTTGGTGCTCTTCAGGCTTTGGCGTATCTGGTTGCACTGGTCGTCTGAGAGCTGAGCGTCAAGGAGCTGTTGACGGGACACCAGTGTGACCCAGGTGTCGGCAGGAGCTGTCACAGCATGGACCGCGGGTGCTCACTCTCCCTCACCAGGGAGTGGAGCTCGTGACAGGGCATCGGCCACTTTGTTGAAAGTGCCTCTTCTGTATTCTGCCCTGTAATTATACTTTTGGAGAGCGAGTGACCAGCGGGCTAGACGGCCAGCTGGATTTTGCAACCTTGAAAGCCACGATAGGGTCTGGTGGTCGGTCTGAATAGTGAATTCTGCGCCATGCAAGTACATGTGAAATTTCTTGAGGGCAAACGCAATCGCAAGACACTCTTTCTCTGTCACAGTATAGTTCTTTCCGGTCCCGTCAGTGTATGGCTAGCAAACGCCAATGGGTAAAGCTTTCCATGATGTTCTTGAAGCTATGCCGCACCAATTCCGTACTCACTTGCATCCGTTTGTACTGTGAATGGCCGGTTAAGGTCTGTAAGCCGCAGGCATGCAGTATCCGCGATGGCTGCAGACAGTGAACAGAATGATCCCTGCTCGGCTTCTGTCCATGACCAGCGGGCACCCTTCCGGAGGAGCTGATGGAGGGGTCGCGCCAGGTCAGCGCAGTTCGGGATGAAGGGGCGGTAGAATCCCTCCATGCCCAAGAAACGCTGGAAGCTCTTTATGTTGGTTGGTGGTGGGAGCTGCAGAATGGCCTGAAGCTTCTCTTCATCCGGGCGAACTGCGCCCTGTTGCACAATGAAACCAAGAAGGTTGATTGTGCTTGTCACCAACTGAACCTTGCCGGGAATAATGGTGATGCCCGCATTCTGCAATCGTTGAAGGACATTCGTTAGATGAAGGAGGTGCTCTTCTAAGCTTTCTGAGAACACTACTACGTCATCCATGTAGGCCATAGCGTAGTTAAATTTAGCCTCTCCGAGCACAATATCTATTACCCGTTGAAAAGTAGCAGGTGAATTGCACAACCCGAAAGGCAATCGCACAAATTCGAACAGTCCCCGGCGGCTAGTGAAAGCCGTTTTCTCAATGTCGCAGCGATCAATCGGGATTTGCAGAAATTCCCTACTGCAGTCAAGAGTTCTAAAAAATTTTGCTGACCCAAGTGAGTACATGACAGAGTCAACAGACGGGAAAGGGTAAGAGTCTCGCACTGTCACAGCATTCAGACGTCGATAATCGACACACAACCGTACTGTTCCATCCTTCTTAGGCGCGAGAACAACAGGAAACGCGCAGGGGCTTTTTGATAGTCTCACCGCACCGGTAGCCACCATTTCGTCGAGGGCCCCATCCAGCAGCGCTCGCTTGTGGACACTCAAGGGCCTTGGATTGAATCGGATAGGACGAGCATCGCCGGTGTCGATCCTGTGGGTTAGTACGTTGGCCTTCCCCGGAGCCTCCATGAACATTGCTGCAAAGGACCTGAGCATTGTCTCGATTCTGCTTTTTTCCGCTGGTGACCCCGTGAAGGAATTCAAAACGGTTATAATACCACTTCCTGTGATATTAGCTGAATGGCCGTTCGTGGCAAGCAACTGTGACTGTGGCTCAGCAGCCTTGGTCTTGAACTGAAATGCTTCTGTACCGGTGCCGTACCGGTAGGTTCCCTTACTGAGATTCATCACGATTCCTGCCTTCACTATGAAGTTACGGCCTAGTATGACTGGCCAGGATAGTCCGGGGAGGTGTAAGAAACGCTGTCTAATCTTTCGACCATTTATAGTAACTGTTAGGCGGGCTGCTGAGGTTGCGGGTACTATATGAGTCGACGCCATACGAAGGTTAGTGTTTACACTCCGCAACCGGACACGTTTTGTCTCACAGGAATTATTCACCTGATCGCCGAAGACTGACACCATAGACCCTGTGTCTAAAAGGGCTGGAAGTTCCAGTCCGGCATTTTGACCAAGACCAGCGGAGTCTTGTCTGGTTGGCTTTCCTCAAAAGAAGTTGACGGGACTGCACTCACCGAGTGATTGTAGGATTTCTCGGGGTCTGCCTTATGCACAGCAGGGGGTGATGATGGCACCTGCATCAATGGCACCTGGGTCGAAGGCCCATGGGTCCGTTCATGCCGGAAAGGTAGCGACTGGATCAGCTCTCCCGGTGGTTGGACACGTCTGTGCGGCCTGGCCGCTGGATGGTGTGATGACCAAATACCCTCTCCTGCGTTGTCTTGAATCTGCGAGTCGTAGGACAAGTTGTGCCCGGGAGCGCCACCCACTTCTCCCCTGATGGCGACACCGTTGCACCCGAAGGTGAATCCCACGCTGCACCCGGCGGTGACGTCCACGCTGCACCCGTAAGTGACGTCCACGCTGCACCCGTAAGTGACGTCCACGCTGCACCCGTAAGTGACGTCCACGCTGCACCCGTAAGTGACGTCCACGCTGCACCCGTAAGTGACGTCCATGCTGCGCCCGGTGGCGACGTCGACGCTGCGCCCGGTGGCGACACCCACGCTGCGCCCGGTGGCGACACCCACGCTGCGCCCGGTGGCGATACCCACGCTGCGCCCGGTGGCGACACCCACGCTGCGCCCGGTGGCGAAACCCACGCTGCGCCCGGTGGCGACACCCACGCTGCGCCCGGTAGCGACACCCACGCTGCGCCCGGTGGCGACACCCACGCTGCGCCCGGTAGCGACACCCACGCTGCGCCCGGTAGCGACGCCCACGCTGCGCCCATAGGTGACGTCCACGCTGCGCCCGGTGGCGACACCCACGCTGCATCCATAGGTGACGTCCACGCTGCGCCCGGTGGCGACACCCACGATGCACCCATAGGCGACGTCCACGCTGGCCCAGTGGCGACACCCACGCTGCGCCCGGTGGCGAAACCCACGCTGCGCCCGGTGGCGACACCCACGCTGCGCCCGGTAGCGACACCCACGCTGCGCCCGGTGGCGACACCCACGCTGCGCCCGGTAGCGACACCCACGCTGCGCCCGGTGGCGACACCCACGCTGCGCCCGGTAGCGACACCCACGCTGCGCCCGGTAGCGACGCCCACGCTGCGCCCATAGGTGACGTCCACGCTGCGCCCGGTGGCGACACCCACGCTGCATCCATAGGTGACGTCCACGCTGCGCCCGGTGGCGACACCCACGATGCACCCATAGGCGACGTCCACGCTGGCCCAGTGGCGACACCCACGCTGCGCCCGGTGACGACACCCACGCTGCACCCATAGGTGACGTCCACGCTGCGCCGGTGGCGACACCCACGCTGCGCCCGGTGGCGACACCCACGCTGCGCCCGGTGGCGGCACCCACGCTGCGCCCGGTGGCGACAATCGCGCTGCACCCGTAGGTGAATGACAGCCGGCAGCCGCTGCATGTGATGTCCGGGATTTGCGCTCTCCGACGTGGGGTGTCCCAACTGCTGCCACACAAGGGGTCCCGGCGCCTGCGTATGGCAAAAAGACACGGGACCCCGTCTGACCTGTCGCCCCATGAAATCGGCTCGTCACCTGAGTAGACGCATCAGGGCTTGCGACTCCGTGCCAGTCGCTAGCCCTCGAACGGCAGCCTGGCGTCTCCAGGCTGCGTGCTGCCGATGATCCAGGCCACGCACAGGACGGCTCAAGGCAAGTCTCTGCAGGGGAGGTGGTTTATACTGGAGCTCCGCCAGGAAAGATGCCTCGATGCAGGATGCTTCTCTAGCCATGTCATCGAAGTCCTGGAACTGGCGACGCTGAAGATATGGCTGGTACCTTGGATGGCACCGATGTATAACATGAGCCACCCTCTCTGGTTCCGGAACTGCAGGAATTGCCCGCTCATGCAGCTCTTGAAAACTTCGCAAAACCTCTAGCAAACCCTCGTTTTCGCCTTGCGTCCTGGTGCAAAGCTCGTCTTTCATACGGATGTCATAGTCAGGCGGCAAAAACTCTTCTCGAAAACGGTCTATAAAATCCTGCTTCGTTGTGAACGGCCGTTGTCTACGCCTCCAGGTTGCTGCAGAACCTACCAAAGCTACGGGAAGCACACCCGTCACCAGAGCGCTGCCCGAATTTGCCATTGCCATCTGATAATCGTCGATTTCATAAAGAAAATCGCAAACAGATTTCTTGTCGGCGTATCCTTCAAACCTTGGCACGGCCGAATTCAGCCGCAGCTGATTATCGCGATACAAGGGAGTGGGCGTTAACGAATCTGCCTCGCTTCCTACCATTTCTCTGAAATGTGCCTTTGATTCAAGTAGCTCGAACAGGAGGCCAAGAATTCCGCTGCAAATGTCCGACTGTTCGCTTTTCCTGTCTTTTGATTGCTCATGCCCGGAACCCGCCTGTGTGGGAGGCCGAACTGTCTCCGTTAACTGGGCGCTTGCACCCGGTAAGTCCGACATGGCTACCCACGAAGCTGCATGAACCTCAAATTGCTACACTCGCGGGGCAAGCCAAAGCTCGAGCAGAAATCACGTTGGGAGCCAAATGAAGGCTCCGCCTTCTAGAATACGGGTCCGCGAGCGATGGTCTCGCCGGACGAGTGAAAAACGGAGTCTTTCTTAAAAACACCGGTTTATTCCGGAGCAACAGAAAAGTATAAAATAGAAAAGAAACAGCATTGGTCAAAACTGAGCTGGAAACATGCCGTCGAAGTGCGCGACAATGGTATATGCAGAATAAAACGGAACATGGGTAAGGGCTTCACCGCGACAACACAAAGCACACTGCGGCGCGGATAGGGCGAGTAATAGGGCCAAAGCGTTGATGATGGTACAAGCGCATTGCTACTCGCAATGCGTTTGTACGCAGCACTCACGCTAGCACTCCTAAGGCTTCCTTGCAGGCGCCGCTTCCGTCTTCCCCTCGCAGGACTCCGCTCCGTCGTCCGTGTACATCCCGCCGGCTTGGGACGATGCCATGCCGCCCTGCTCTGGCCGGCCGCCCGGCGAAAAAGCCCCGAGCCATGCTTCCGACGCGCTTATCCACCCTCTGTCTCGCGCTGCCCCCCCTCCAGGCAGCTCGCTCATGCGTACTCGCGCTGCCCGGGCGGACACCAATACAAACAGAAAAAGCGCGCGCGGTTTGAAACGTTAAAAGGGGCTGTGGGGCCCCACAGTCCTTAACGCCAAAAACCAGAAGAGTCTTGAATTGCTTAAGATGTAACTGCAGACATGCTCCACCAGAGCTAAAACAAACATTGTGCATGGAAAATATTCGCTCAATCCTGAAATACGCGTGTGTGGCATGGCACCTGGCAACAAAAAGAGAATGGATATAGCTGAGCGAATACAGAAGAGCCCAGCTCGATTCTCGGTGGAAAACTATCGTTTCACGAACCGGTCTGCCGATATTGGGAAGCGTTTAGGGTGGTCTTTGCTTTCTGCCAGATGTACGTTTTTACGAATATCATTACTTTTTAATATTCTAAAATTAAAACCGTAGTTATCAGTGAAGCGTACGTAAAGAAACCCACTTATGTGTGCGCCCGCATCGACAACTGCTTGAAAATACGCGAGTATAGCTGCAAAGTAAATGTTTCTAAATTTTCTTTTTTTCCCCGAAGAATACACTATCGGCAGAGTTTGCCAGATGCCATTGTCACTCAGTCTCTCAGTCTTAATTGTTTTCATTAATAAATAGTCAAATATTTATCTGTGGACACAGTTGACAGTTTGAATTGCTTCTTTTAAAAAGTTTTTAACAAAACTAATGCAGTCTTTCTTAATTTGTCTATTTTGCATAGTGTGTACTGTTCCTCATGTCGCTGCCATTGAAGTGTTGCATTACTTTTGTCGCATTGTGTTTGTATTCTACACACACACACACACACACACACACACACACACACACACACACACACACACACACACACACACACACACACACACACACACACACACACACACACACACACACACACACACACACACACACACACACACACACACACACACACACACACACACACACACACACACACACACACACACACACACACACACACACACACACACACACACACACACACACACACACACACACACACACACACACACACACACACACACACACACACACACACACACACACACACACACACACACACACACACACACACACACACACACACACACACACACACACACACACACACACACACACACACACACACACACACACACACACACACACACACACACACACACACACACACACACACACACACACACACACACACACACACACACACACACACACACACACACACACACACACACACACACACACACACACACACACACACACACACACACACACACACACACACACACACACACACACACACACACACACACACACACACACACACACACACACACACACACACACACACACACACACACACACACACACACACACACACACACACACACACACACACACACACACACACACACACACACACACACACACACACACACACACACACACACACACACACACACACACACACACACACACACACACACACACACACACACACACACACACACACACACACACACACACACACACACACACACACACACACACACACACACACACACACACACACACACACACACACACACACACACACACACACACACACACACACACACACACACACACACACACACACACACACACACACACACACACACACACACACACACACACACACACACACACACACACACACACACACACACACACACACACACACACACACACACACACACACACACACACACACACACACACACACACACACACACACACACACACACACACACACACACACACACACACACACACACACACACACACACACACACACACACACACACACACACACACATATATATATTTATGGTTTGATTTGGTTTGTGGGGTTTAACGTCCCAAAGCAACTCAGGCTATGAGAGACGCCGTAGTAGAGGATTCCGGAAATTTCGACCACCTGGGGTTCTTTAACGTGCACTGACATCGCACCGCACACGGACGCCTTGCTTTTCGCCGCCATCGAAAAGCGGCCGCCGAGGCCGGGATTCGATCCCGCGTCCTTGCGAACAGTAGTCGAGCGCCGTAACCACTGCGCCACCCCGGCGGGTACATATATATATATATATATATATATATATATATATATATATATATATATATATATATATATATGGCCGAGTGGTTTGGGCGCCCGTCTCGGCTGCGGGAGGTGGTCAGTTCGAAACCCGCCGCCGGACACCCACCGGTAAAATTGGGTACAAGCGTCCCCCGGCCCGGCGCCCGGCTCTTTTAGGGGTGTGCGTTTGGAAGAGGCTCTGCTAACCCTGCTGTGCCCCCTCGGGGGCTTAGTTTCGAACAACCATGGCCTGCAAAGGCCGTGCTAAAAAAAAAAAAAACGAGCATCCGCCTCGCATTCGGGAGGTACGGGGTTCGATCCCCAGTACCGCCGGGTACCCACCGGTTTCCAATGGGTACAAGATTTCCCCCGGCCTGGTGCTCGGCTCTTCTGGGGTGAAATGCTTGGGAAAAGGGGCCATGAACCAAACATGTTGGTTCAAGAAAAAAAAATAAAAAAAAAGGGCCACATAATGGGCTTTTGCCGCGAGAGGCGGACTTATTGTTGTCCGATGGCGAAACGAATCACTGCCACATCGGCGCAACTATTTAGGCCGTGACACATTTTCCCAAGCATTTCACCCCAGAAGAGCCGAGCACCAGGCCGGGGGAAAGCTTGTACCCATTTAAAAACCGGTGGGTAACCGGCGGCACCAGGGATCGAACCCGGTACCTCCCGAATGCGAGGCGGATGCTCTTACCACAAGGCCACCGAAGCGGTGGCCTTGTGGTAAGAGCAATATGTGGTAAGCAATATATGTGGTAAGAGCAATAAGAGCAAGCGCTTCGGTGGCATTGTGGTAAGTACTATATATATATATATATATATATATATATATATATATATATATATATATATATATATATATATATATATATATATAGCGCCACAGCTCTACATTGCCCATTTTATATCTTTGCCTTACACTAATACCCTGATAGGCCTAGTATGAACCTGTATAAATAAATAAATAAATAAAACAAAATACACCTGCCGATGGCCTTGGCCGGCAGCGCTGCTTAAACAGCCTGGTACACCACAGGTACCGTCGACTTCTTGTTGAAAATGACAATGATCGTGTAATAATGCATCATTGTGTAGTTTCAGCTGGCGGTAAACAACCCATGAAAAGCTATTTACGAAAACTTGAAAACGCACACGAGAAATAGGTATCCCATCAATCGTTACTGCAATGCAAATTTTTATAAACTACCTTTATTAGGAGTTGAAGATATGGGTGACTTGAAATAATGCTAACCCTCTCCCTTCTCATCTCAGCCAAATCCTACGCGAAAGAATAAATGAAGTAAACAAGTCGCGACAAATCACCTCCTGCCCGCGACAAGTGGGAGAAAACCGAGGTGAAGTCACATGTAAGCTTAGTGAGCGGTCCTTGTGGCGATGTGTTGCTCCAAAAGGTCGTGAGCAGTCGCCAAAAGCACCGCTTAAAATTATGTGCGAATTTGAGGCTCCTCGCAACGCTTCCAAGTTAGACTCCAGTATTCATAGGGTACCGTCTCTATGGATTTCCTGAACAAGAACATTGAGCAAGTAGCACCTCAGAGGCCCTTTAATGCATCACTTGCAGCAATGGGTTCTAACTAGCGCTGTGTTGCTCGATGCACGAATTACTGAGCGAAAAACAACATAGTTATTTACCACCGATTTCCTAAGAAAAACGTGCTTCGCGGCAAAATGAATCTTGGGATCCCATCGCCCAAGCTGCGTCGCCAGATCTGAGAACGCATGTGGGCTCAGAACATTCCACGCGAAACTGCTACCAACACAGGATGCTTCTGATCAGGGAGTTAGGCCTCGCGAGTGCCAAGCAATGGATTAAATCCGAAGCTGTGCAGATGATCTTAGCACACCACATAAGATATTTGCGCCTGGCTTCGGCGCCGCACTCAGTCTGTGCCGACAGGGTGGGTCCTTTGTGCTGCCTTCAGGAAAGCCTGCCAAAATCTGTTGATCTTTTATCGATATGCGATTGGATAAATGAATGTCAACTATAACACTCACCCTTCATCACTTATCTACAACGAGCTTTTCGTATGAGTGATAACTGCGATACACTGAAATTTTCACTCGCAGCCCCATACAGCTGCTAATGCTCCGCAGCTCATCCGATGTTGTACACTAGCTCCCCCTGCTGACTTATCGCCAAAATTATATCTCTTTTTCATGTGAGACAATTGTGCTGACAGTAAAGCAGTTTCAAGAATAGAACGCTATAGAGAGCTAATCAATTCCAAACCACCGTCCGCTGAGGCTTTGATGTGAAAACGCGGTTAGGCGTAGTGACGACTAGGGAGTAGTGCACTGCCAGAGAGCCATCTTTTGCAGCTCTCGCGGGTAGCACCATTGCGTACGCTGGCAGCATCCTCTGTGGAAACCATTACAAATATGTTGTCTACTTTATTAATGTGGCCGGGCTCGGGTATTTTTTGACGTGCCGCTAACAATACGCTGAGCAAACCATTCTGCGAAGACGGGACGCGTAGTCGGGGGATACTAAATGTTTGGGTCTAGGGACCCTCGGAGGACACAAATTATACACGTTGCTCTTGAAAGTGCTTTAGTGCGCAAAGTGTATTTGGTGAGACATTACGCTTTTCGCCCCAGGAAGTGGACGCGCAGCTTACGCGCATATTCCTCCGTAAACAAATGCCGACACAGCCGCTCAACTTCTTTAGTCGTGATCAACAGGTTGGTTACAACACATGCAGACATAAATATGAATATAAAGGCTGCTTTCGTTCACAGCGCAATGATTTCCACAACATATATTGAAGGAAATATGCGTAGGTTCTCATATTTGGCTATCGCAATTCTCACTACTTTCACATAAAAGCATTCTTTTTTGGTCGTGTATTGGCGCATATAAAAAATACATTAAACCAAATAAATACCATTTGCTTGAAACTGCATTGAAATTACCATGCAACAAGGGTAATTTGGCTGTGGAAAAATCTCACTTGCATGCCCAGGCAGCCTTTGGGCCGGTATAGAGGTAAGAATGAAAATTTCGACTGCCAGTAACGATGGGTCTCCCATCCCGGCCACTTGCGTCAGTGTGTGTGCGTAAATGATTTTAAAAAAATGTAGCGAATGCTTCTTAAAGCAGTAATTTTAGCTGCATGCAAGGTGGCTCACTCCTTCTGCACTCATTGGCCATGCACGCTGATTACTGCTTTGTATTTTCAATCTTGTTTGATCTTGTTTGTCAATTGAAACTTAATGAAGAGTTCTCTCTGTCCCTGCTGATGACATCGAGGACGACTCACCGACCTGAAATAGTACGAATGTTGTGTTCTCCACATGGTGCCGTGACAGCAATATACACTCGCACACCCCGAAAGGACGGCAGCGCGCGCGTGTGGCTGAATGCACGCCTGTACCGCCATCATATGATGTTACTCAAACAATGCTATCAAAGCTTCGTGCGGCAGCCTCAATTTTGATTCAAGTTTTTATGTTAATTTTAAATTACTTATAGATTACTGAACAAAACGAAATCCCGTACTATGGCCTTCAGAAATATAAATCAATCTTTAAGTCAGCATGGTCGGAAAATCGCCGCGTTTGCCCTTTAATGTGTCGCTGTAAAAGGGAAGCGGCATGTATTAATGAATCAAGGATCATATAAGGCAGGCATATTTTGTGCGCACTCTACTCATGCGAAAATATTTTGGGCGCTGTTTTTAGGCACCCGTTCTTGGCTTGTGTCGCATCGCCGTTGGCGCCGGTGTAAGCGGGGAGGCGCCATATAGGGATACCAAAGAGGTCACTTGGCACTGACCATTTTTGGCCGCAAAATTCTGTTCGGCCTCCTTCTACCCACTTTAGGCATCCGGATAGGATACAGTGCTAGGATACAGGGACCCTTAACAAAAATCATGCCGGCACTTAGAAACGACGATTAAATTTAACTGGAGTAGGGTTTCCCGGTCGCCGTACATTAGGTTGCCGGTGGGAAGGGCCAAACTGAGGCAAAACATTCTCCCCTGCCTCAAACAACCTTCGATGATTATACGAAACATTTATGTCTCCGACAGTTTAGTGAACATCAGCATACGAATCCTGAGAGTCTCCTCAGCGCTATCGCGTGTTGGCTTTAGTCGCGTAGCTTACTTGCTGTTGTCCAAAGTTCACTTTCACATTCAGTAAAATATCTGCTGAAGCAACTAAAATGAAAATGAAAGAAAAAAACCACTACAAGTAAAGGCAACATAACACCAATCTCTGAAAACCTCAGTTGGGATACACTGCGGTGCAGAACAGTTGACAAGTGGCGCACTCTCACTGTCACTCTTTCTCATAAATTTGCTTTTGATTACCTCTTGACATAGTAATTTTATTACGTGCATGTACCAAAAATAACAGACCAGCACAGATTTTCTCACAAATCTTTGAAGGGATATTAAAAACACGGACTAGATTTGTCAGCGCTCAGTCGCTGACAATATTTCTGCTTGGAATCAATGGAGGGAGGATACTACAAAAACTTGAAACCTTGAGCCTTGTATCGGACTTTTTGTACAAAAAAATACACGCTCCAAAGTTCGCTTATATAAATATTGATGAAACACTTCTAAATAATCAAAAATATTTTTATTGCAGGAGAATAAACATAGCAACGGTCTCACATCAGCGGCAAATACTGCATTATAAACATTATAATGCAGCTAGCACAGAACCGGGTTAATTGGCGAAATATGGGAGAGGCCTTCGCCCTGCAGTGGGTATAGTCAGGCTAATGATGATGATGATGAACCCGTCTTATTCACACCAACTCACCTCATATACTTTGAAGTAAAGAATTCATACAGGTGGTACGAAGAAAGCATTATAGATATATCCAGGTCTATTCACTCTTTTCTCTAAATTTGTTTCCTCCTTCAGCCGTTCGTGTGCACGTCATTTCACAAATTCTGCATGTGATAACCGGACGAATTAGATTCTTATGCATTTGAAACATTGCTTTCGTTAACTGATATAATAGTTTGTCCCTTTCAATATATTTCCAGTGCTTTCTCTGCCACTGGTGTACACAAGCATTGTAATTGGCCTGGCTGGCACAATCTACACGGCTCTGGTAAGTTTTTCCCCCTGTGCCAAACATATTCCAACAAATAATATTTCACCTCCCGCCAAAAAAAAGCATGTGTCTTGAATTATAGGATGATATATTTAGGAACGTTTCACGAGCTTCCTTTCTGGAGTACTACTCAGGGAATAACTAATGTTTTCTTAGAGAATATTTTACTGCCTCACCGCCGCTGTAGAGCTTGCGAACACACTCACCTGAACTGCATTTAAATATGAAGTTTTTCAGGGTTGCGCATGAAGTCATTAAAATTCATACTGTTTCATCTCACTACCTACAAATTGCCAGTCTTAAATACGGTTGATATAAGGTTATATGGACGCGGCTTAACTATTTTTCTTACATTTTGAATAATCCATAGTCAACCATACGGTATAAATGTACAGTACGCAGGAGACGTAGGGGTGTCGTTTGTTCGTCACTTCGAGATCACTGGACATTCTTTGACCTTGACTTTCGGTGGGCGGTTGAGACAACACAACGAATATTACATTTTATATCAACGCTTCGTAATGATTTAAGAAAGTGGTTTTGATAATTTTATGTTGAGCCCAGTGACAGCGGCTGTGGTACTAAATCACCAAGAAATCACACTTCAGCTCGAGACGAGAGCAATTGTAGGGTGATGATTGTTTCAAAAGAGCAGATAAGATTACCTGCAGAGGCCAAGATTTACTTTGAAAGTTTATCTTCCTATTCGTGGCAAGAGTTGCGGATCACTGCAGACATCCTGTCAGTTCTGTAATTTCTTGAAGATGTTGCAGTTTATTGCGGTGAGTGCAAAAAAAATATCTGTGTTAAACAAAACTGGATTTTCTGGAAAGCCCTTTGAAAGCACGTTCCTAATAATACCGCCCACTCATTGGCTTCTCGGGCATTAACAATAGCTTGTAGCCCATGTGACAAAACAATTTGCGACATATATATGTGCGCTGTTCTAGCAGTAATTTATTTTGGTATAGCCAAAGGCTTATTACCTGCGATGTCATTCATATATTGTTTCCTTTTTTTTATAGGGAGGACTCCGCAGTGTGGTGTGGGCGGACTGCTTCCAAGCAGTCGTGATGCTGGCTTCGCCCATCACAATTTTTGGGAAGGTTCTTTACGACTCAAGTCGTGTGACGCCTCCCCTTAGGGCGATAACTGACTTTAACGCAAGCCAGTATTTTCTCGGGTAAGTACTTGAAATTAAAATATATATTGCTTTTTGCTCTGTAAGCTTTAAAACCTAAAAATTTACGGCTCTAATATACAGATAACTTTGGGCCTCTTGCCATATTCTTCATATATCGCACGTTTTAATGCAAAACGATATATTCTATGCACTTTCTTCGAAGAAATTGCTTACACTGAGACATTCTAACCTCCGAAGGTCTAGAAGAGAAGGTATGTCATAGTATGTTTTGTTATGATGTGCGGTTACGGTATTGAATGAGATGGTATAACATGGTATTGTGTGGTGTCGCATGGTATAATATACGGAATTTAACCTCCCAAATCGGCATCAGCTATGGGGGACGCAGTAGTCGTAATTTTGTCCAGCCGTGGTGTTTTTTGTGCACTGTTATTACAATGCGGAAGGTTACCTAGGTTTTGACTTCATAGAAAGGCGACCGCTAGAAATGAGAATGAACTTGCGTGCTCGGGCTAAGTAGTGCGGAGCCCTAAATGCTGAACAGCGGCGGAGAGTGCAGAGAAAGAAAACAAAGTATTTGTATTGAAAATATTGTCACGCCATCGACGAAGGGTGCGATGGTCTGGGAGAAGAAGAGGAAAAAGCGTTGGTGCCTGGGGCTAGTAGGCTTCACCTTATCCCACTGCCATATCACTGTAAATAAACACCCCTTTGCTATTTCTTCGTAACAACTTGGTGGAAGGTGCTCCGTTCGATCCCTAAGTACGGTGCAGCAAGAACAACTGGACTTTCGACGATGTCGCCGCCTTGCTGGACTACCACCTCTTCCAACCATCATGGACCACACCGATTCTAACCGTGCCAGCCGCGACGCTGCAAGCCAGGCTGGCCTGCCCCTCCAGCTCTATTCCCTGCCAGCCTTACCGGGAACTACGACCGTTTGCAGGAGAGGAAGGTGAGGACGTTGAGAAGTGGCTACTTCATTATGAAAGAGTTAGTCGGTACAACCGGTGGGACCCTATCACCATGCTCACAAATGTCGTCTTCTTTCTAACTCACACGGCTATGACATGGTTCGAGAATAACGAGGACAATTTGACAACTTGGGAATGGTTTGCCACCGAGATCAAACAGCGTTTTGATGACTCTGTACCGAGCAAAAAGCGGGCTGAGCAGACCCTTGCCCAAAGAGCTCAATTGCCGGATGAAACTTGTACCTCTTATACAGAAGAGATCCTCAGATTGTGCAGATGTGTCAATTCCAACATGCCCGAAGAAGACAGAGTCGGCCACATTTTGAAGGGTATCGCGGCTGACGTGTACAACCTTTTAATCGCCAAAGACAGCCTTGAAACCGTCTCCGATGTCATTAAACACATCCGTGCTTTTCAAGCTCTGACAACGCGTCGTATTGTGCCAAAATTTGGGCGGCTGGCCAACGTGCCTACCGTGGCCAGCCTTGATGACCACGCCCAACTAGATCTTCCGTCGACGATCCGGCAAATTGGGCGGGAAGAACTCCTGCGGCTCAACCCACTTCCCCTGCACGAATCTGCTGAAGTCTCTGTCCAGAAGGTATCTAGACGGCCGGCTTCACCACCACAAGCGATTACCGTTCAGCCTTTCCCACAAGCTCCTAAAGTTGCAGCTTCCATTGACTACCCTCCTATGCATTTCGTCAACCGGAATGCGTCGGTGCCTGACGCCCCAAGGTATGTCGTCGCCTCAAGTGCACATAGATGTTCCATTTGATCTACCAGGATTCCTGAGCAGTAGCAGCATTCAGCCAGGCCTACGACGCACCCAGCTGTTCCCTGCTCTTATTCGCAACAGCATTTTCTACCTTCCCCGCCGATATGCTACCGCTGCGGCGTCGAAGGTCACATCGCCAGATACTGCCGCAGTAGGTTCCCACCTTGCTATAACCGTCCGGCGCTTCAAACAGTATCCAACAATCGGCAATACAATCCCGTTTTTCAACAATCAAATACTCAGCGTGGGTATTACCGCAACATCCATAACCAGAATATCCGCGACCACTCCCCTGCATCTGATAGAAGTGTTACTCCACCACCCGCCTTCCGTGCGAGTCGTTCTCCATCACCACGATGGCGCTCCATGTCGCCTCAGCATCCTCAGCAGGAAAACTAACCAGCGCGACCAATGGGGGTGAGGCCGCTGCAAATGTGCTGTGTGCCAACATCCCTCCAACTATAATGCTCAAAACAAAATTCGTGTGTTTATTGATGGTGTGTATACATTAGCTTTGGTGGATACGGGTGCGACTGTGTCTGTGATGAGTAATCAGTTTAGGCGCTTGTTGGGACGCAAAGTGATGTTTGAATATGACCGTGCTTCAACGTTTTGTGGTGTGAGTGCAGAGGCGTTGCGGCCACTGGGTGTGTGTAGTGAGCAAGTGTCTGTGGGTGGTGCAATTTTTCAAGCCGAATTCGTAGTCTTACCCCACTCTACGCATGACATCATTTTAGGAATGGACTTCTTGAAAAGTCAAGAGGTTCACTTTGACGGCTCGCATCTGCCGACTCTTTTTGAAAGTGGCCGCAATAAAGAAACAGTTTTTAGTATTACCGAAGACACAGTAGTTCCACCTTTGTCTGCCATGTTCGTCCCCGTGTCCGCTCCACGTCTTGACCAGGTTTCATTTCAGGCCGTGGTGCACCCTGTTCACTCAGCATGCCTGAAGAAAAATGGTATTATCCCTCACTGTATGATCTCCGTGCATCACGGTAGTGCCTCGTTATGGACAATCAATCCATCGTCCGAGCCCGCAGTTTCACCAACGGGATTGAAGCTAGCCTCCTGTGAACCCGATGCGCCCCACATCGTTGCTTTGGTCACAGATGCTACGAGTGCCACTGTACCTCTGCCTACTGATGAAACTTCGATTTTCCGCATGATCAGCGCCGATCTCAGCTCAACTCAACGCCGTACTCTTGTGGATATTCTTCTACCCTTTTCGCCTATGTTTGACTTTTCTCAAACAGATGGACCCACCTCTCGCCCTGCACATCGGACCCATCATACTATCGACACTGGTTCGACTCGTCCCATTCGTCAAAAGCCATATCGCGTGTCCCCATCTGAGCGCAAAGTCATTCATGAGCAAGTGGAGGACATGCTACGAAAGAAGGTGATACAGGAGTCATCTAGCCCCTGGGCTGCCCCTGTTATTCTTGTACGCAAGAAAGACGGTTCGTGGCGATTCTGCGTCGATTATCGGCGTCTAAATTCTGTTACGAAAAAGGACGTCTATCCTCTTCCTCGCATAGACGATGCCCTCGACTGCCTCTCTGGTGCGTCCTATTTTTCTTGTCTTGATCTCAGATCTGGGTACTGGCAAATTCCAACGGACCCTGCGGATAAAAAAAACAGCCTTCGTAACACCAGATGGCCTTTATGAGTTAAATGTTATGCCATTCGGGCTGTGTAATGCGCCAGCCACATTTGAACGCTTTATGGACACAGTTTTGCGCGGTTTAAAATGGGACATTTGTCTTTGCTATCTGGATGATGTCATATTTAGGAAATCCTTCCAAGAACACAATGACCGTCTAGTACGCGTCTTGAATTGTCTGCACTACGCCGCCCTAATTCTAAACTCGAAAAAGTGCCGCTTTGGAGAGCGCCAAGCGCTGGTGCTAGGACACCTTGTCAATGGTGATGGTGTAATGCCGGATCCCCAGAAAACTGCCGCTGTTGAGTCTTTTAAAGCCCCGCAGACAATGAAGGAGTTGCGCAGTTTTCTATGGTTGTGTTCGTATTTTAGTGCTTTATACACCGCTTTGCTGACGTTGCTTACCCACTGACGTGCCTTCTCAACAAAAACTCCACTTTTGACTAGACACCAGACTGCGACGCGTCATTTCGTCAGCTGAAGTTTCTTTTAATATCGAAACCCATCCTACGTCACTTTGATCCTGCTGCAGTGACAAAAGTTCACACGGACGCTAGTGGAATTGGTCTCGGGGCAGTCCTTGTCCAACGGCACGATGAACGAGAGCATGTTATCGCGTACGCAAGTCGTACCCTGAGCAAGCCGGAGCGAAACTACACAGTCACCGAACAGGAATGCCTGGCTGTAGTTTCCGCTGTGCAGCGTTCCGTTCATATTTGTACGGACGGTCATTTACTACCGTAACTGACCATCATTCACTCTGTTGGCTGCGGAACCTTCGAGATCCATGTGATCGCCTCGCATGCTGGGCCCTCCGGTTACAGGAATATGACTTCGCCGTGGTGTACAAAAGCGGGAGGCGTCATGCAGACGCAGATTGTCTTTCTAGGATGCCAATGGCCGCGACTGGACCTGACAGTGACGATTTCGACAATTATATATCGACCCTCGAGCCAGCGTTACCCGACACGAGTGTTTTCAAAACGGAACAGCAAAATGATAGCAGTCTGCAGCCTCTCTTTGCCGCCGCCGAAGCCAGCGTACCTACAAGCCGTTTTTGTGTGCGTGATGGCCTCCTATGGAAAAAGAGTTATTCGCCTGTCGGCCAGCGATACTTACTCGTAGTTCCCAAGACGCTGTGCACGGACGTATTGCTAGTTATGCATGATGATCCAACTTCTGGGCATTTGGGATCGGTTCGAACACTCCACCGTGCTCAAGAAAAATTTTACTGGCCCAGAATGCGCTCGACGATTGAACAATACGTTACCAGTTGCGAGCAATGTCAACGCCACAAACGTCCAACTGCAACTCCATCTGGCTTGCTGCACCCTGTGAAGACCCCGACAGCTCCGTTTGATCAAGTAGGCATTGACCTCGTAGATCCGTTTCCAAGTCCGTGATGGAAATCGCTGGATTGTAATCTGCGTGGACTATCTAACACGTTACTGTGAAAACGCCGCTCTTACATCTGCTACGGCGCATCAGGTGTCTCTTTTCTTGCTGCACTCAGTCATCTTACGACACGGGCCGCCACGAATTTTCATCACTGATCGGGGCCGACAATTCACTGCTGATGTTATTGAAGAGCTCATGCGTTTATGCTCCGTAACTTTCCGACACTCGACGCCATACCATCCCCAGACAAATGGCTCGACTGAGCGCGTCAACAGAACACTTATCAACATGCTAGCCATGTATGTGGACGCAGGGCCTAAGAACTAGGTCACCATACTACCCTTCATCACGTATGCGTTTAATACCGCCACGCATGAGACAACTGGGTACTGTACATTTTTCGTTCTCTATACCAGACCGCCACGCTACCCCCTGGATACTATCCTGCCCTTCACAAGCCGTGAAGACCCCTGCCTGGCTGAGACCCTCTGTCTCGCCGAAGAAGCTCGGATAATCGCTCGATTACGGTCTGGTGCCTAACAAGAACGTTCTAAAGTGCGATACGATGCCAGTCACCGGCGAGTCACGTACTCTGTAGGCGATCTAGTCTGCCTGTGGCACCCAATTCGGCGCCGTGGCCTGCATCAAAAACTCTTGGCCCACTATGACAGACCATATGTGGTTGTCAAACGCATCAGTGACCTAACTTATGCAATAACCCGCCTGACAGCATCGGGTCGTCGGTCTGCCAAAACCGAACTATGTCATGTTGCCCGCTTGAAGCCGTGTCAGCCTCGCACGACTCACGAACACGCCCATAGGGCTTAGGCTGAGTAGGGGGGAAATGTCACGCCACTGACGACGACGAAGGGTGTGATGGTCTGGGAGAAGAAGAGGAAAAAGCGTTGGTGCCTGGGGCTAGTAGGCTTCACCTTATCCCACTGCCATATCACTGTAAATAAACACCCCTTTGCTATTTCATCATAACAATATATTCCCTAAAATGTTACTAATAATTATTCACGTAAGAATTAATGTTAGAAGGCAAGTAATGAAATCAATTTACTCTTCATATATTGCCCTTAAGGCGCACCATTAAAGGTTCCTAATGACAAAAAAATGTTTTTGAACCGTGGCAACACAAACTTGCCCAAGCAAAACCCGTGCGTTTTGAAGAGCACTGCAAACATAGCGTTACTTAGCTGTATTCGCTGTTCGTGATGAGGATGAAGAAGTGAAACAGACTCCGAGAAGACGACGACGCTGGGTGTTGTGAAACTGGTGCCCTCATCAACGTTAGTTGTGCGGGCAGCTTTGGGACTGTAAATCTTTCACGTAACGATATGTTCATTTTTCATACTTATTCTCACATTTTCTTGCGACGTAATTCCATCATCCAAACTGTTTACCTAACGTTAGTTGGAATAGAAAACGTAATCATGTAACGTTCAAGTCAAAATATCAGTTTATAGAGAATGCGGGTTTTAAACAATCGGTTGACAGGAAGAAAGCGGCTAATAACAACGACGTCGAAGCATCTACTGCGAGAGGAGTTTTCATTATAGGCAGAAAATTCAGATTGCAATAATGTTGAGCAGTCAACAAACAAATATAAGGATATCGAGGGTTCATTACCAGGTACCTACTAAAAAAGAGGCATTAGCTTCTGGCCTCAAGAAAATCATACAGGATTTCTTTTTTTTGGTAGATCGAAGTTTATACTAATACGAATGTAGATAAAATTCATTGGAAAGTAGAAATTAATGACTATTTAGCACTCTTTACATAAGGAAAATACCCCTCTGCTTTTCGTGCTATCAATGTCATTTGGCGCCCTTTGAAGATATATGGGCTGATAAGTGATCTGTCATTTTCTCTTTATTTCACTGTTGATCAGCCTAATGATATCCACGAATCAGGCTGCGTTGATGTCTTAGGTATCTTAGAAAAAAAAAGGTCGTGGCAGCCACTTATCCATGGAGGCTAAAAGCAAGGCACTCGTTTGCTGGGCGGAAATAGTAGCTGAGGGAATTGCAGTGGTTTCTGAATATCAAGTGAGATGGTCAACACAGACCGCTATCCACTGGTTACCGCTCGAAAACCGCGGAAAAGGACCCAAAAGGTCGATTCCCACCTCCTCAAAGGATGCGGTTAGGGTTTAGCAGTCCTGGCAGACGGGAAATAGGAAGCTTGTACTGCTGGCACTTGGCATAACTTTCTACATAGCGAATGATTAGACACATTTTCGGCCAGCAAACCTTTTCCTGTGCGCGGTGAAGGGTCCGGGCGACACCCAAGTGGCCAGACGTGGCACCTTCATGCATCATTTAGAGGGCGGGAATGCAGGGATTTTCCGGCACAACGAGACGAAATCACGCACCTCCGGAGCTGAGATTCTTGTGTAGTAGGCTTGCACGAATGCAGAAACGGGTATATCTTGAAGCATGAGCGGCAGCGAAGAGCGGCGCCAAAGTCATATCGTTGTGTTGTTCAACCTGTAACAGCTGAGGATCAGGAAACGTTGCTGAAATAGGCGCCAGTTAATCGTCAGAGTTGTCACTGCCACTACCAGTTGATGAAAGCGGCAAGCGTGAGAAACAGCGTCGGCGGGTTGAGAGCCGCATTTGTATGCCACAGTGAAGTTATACTCTTGCAAACGCAACGACCATCGGGCAAGCAGGTCGTAAAGGTCACCTAAATTACGAGCCAACAGAGTGAATTATGGTCGGTGACGACGGTGCAAGCATTTCCATATCGGTAGCAGCGAAGTCGTTACACCGCGATAACGACTGCGAGGAACTCGTGTTCAGTAACGGTATAGTTACGCTCCGCCTTGCTCAACGAATGACTAGCATAAGCTATCACATACTTATCGCGGCCATGGTGCTAGATGACCACAGTGAAAACACCCACGCCACTAGCTCCGCTGTAAACTTCGATAGGGGCAGAAGTGGCATTGAATAGTTCCCGGCGTTACAAGAAATTTGAGGTGACGGAAGGCAGAATCACAGTCAGCAACCTAAATGAACAGGAAACCTTTGTGCAAAAGACACGTGAGAGGTTAGGCGATGTCAGCAACTCTGGGCATAAAATGCCGAAAGTGGGAACTTGCTCCTAAAACCACTTAGGCACCTTGACATATTTTGACGCTGTAAAGCTCGTTACAGCCGCACTCTTCTGGGGATCCAGTCGGCACTATCCGTACCAAGCAAGTGACCAAGGATAATTGTCTAGCGTCCACCAAAGTGGCACATCTTAGAGTTAAGGACGAGGCCTGCTCTCTCAATGAAATCAAGAACGACGGCGAGACGACTATTCTGCTCCTGAAAGGTCTTGCCGAAGACAACAATGTCGTCCAAATAACAACGACAAATTTTACACTTGGGTGCGCGCAGAATGGTGTCCATGAATCGTTCCAACGTGGCAGGCGCATTGCACAATCCAAAAGGCATCGGGTGTAACTCATAAAGACCGCCGAGTGTCACAAATTCTGTCTTTTTTGTCGCTCGGGTTTATCGGTATATGCCAGTACTTGACCTCAAGTCTACTGAGGAGAAGTGTGACGCTGAGTGAAGATAGTCGATTGTATCATCAATACGCGAAATAGAATACGCATCTTTTATAATTACGTCATTAAGCCGACGATAGTCCACCCAGAAGTGCTATGTGTTGTCTATTTTTGAACGAGGATAACTGGAGCTGCCCAAGGACTTGAACATTTCTAGATATACGCCACATTGGATTGTGTCCTGAACTTGTTCGTTCGCTCGGCGACACACAGTACGGCTTCTGTCTGATCGGGCGAGAGGTTGGAGTATCAATCGAATGATGAGTGCGAGAAGCTGGAATTAATGGCGGATGATCCCTGGCGAAGTAAAAAACGGAAACCTTCTTGGAAAGCAGGCTAGTCATAATTCGATGCTCCTATGTTCCCAAAGATCTGTTTTTTTATTGCCTGGATTTCAGACTCTGCAAATGGGTGTTTTTTTAATTCAAGAGTACGGTTACATAGTGCCGCCACGCAATTTGACACACCTTTCTCAAAATGAGCGAGTTTAATGCCACGAGGTAACACGAATTGCTAGTCTGAATTTTTCACAGTAAAAGCAAGGTGTGGCCTCTGGTCACTGAAACTATGCAAAGAGGCACCACGACACTGTTCTTTGCTAGATAAGTGTTGTAAGTCCCACGGCAGCGTCGCCATCCTCGCACAAATTTGTAGATGAAATAACATGAATTAATTTTCTGGACATCAAAGGTGCAGCTGTATTTTCAGACAGAGAAAACACTCCCAAATCAGGCGACGAGGCTTTTACAAGCGCTCACATCAATGTGGTATTCACTGCGATCTGTCCACTACAGCAGTCTATCGTTGCACTGGAATGTTTCTAAAGGTCTATAACTAGAAATACTTCATGTGAGTAACGAAGCAACAATGAATTCGATTCAAAGCGCTAAGCCGCCAATCACAAAGTTGGTCAACTATAATCGTAGACATCCTCGTCGAATTTCTCACAAAAGGTTCGGGGCTCTGCGATAATGGTGCCAGTTGCTCACCGTAGGTGTTGCTCGGACGCCGCCACTGTCTTGAGCCTATTTTAGTGGTGGAGGTGGTAAACCAGCGAGTCGGTGGCTTCGTCGAGGACAAAGGGGATCCGTGTAGATCTGCCCGCCAACCCCACCTCGAGAGGAACCGAAATCGACGCCCCACACCTTCTCTACAACTGTGACGTACGCATTATTTAACGGGGGTGTTTATTTTAGTCAAGAGCCTGAGAGTCCCCAAGGCAAGCCAGCTTCTGCTTCATCTTCATCACACTCCAGCTTCTCCCTTCTTGTGACCTCTCAAAGTACTTATTTTTACAGTTAACAATCCCGGGGCCTAATAATATAAGCCCTAGCGCTGAGTGGAAACGTCATATGGAGTACAGCGGACATCCACCTATAAAATAAAAGCATTACGCATGATATCACGTTACCTTCCTCTCCTGACGGTCTTCCTGTGTGCTATTTTTCAGTGCATTCTTTCATTTAGATTACTCCGAGAAGAAAACCTTCTAAAAATGCTGAACCCTTAAAGAATCATAGCGTAGAGGCTTCGTTAAGTGTCATTATGATGCGCAAAATCTCATATTTCACATCAGTGTTAAAAATATTACGAGCCTGAGATTTAGATCTAAAGCTGTCACTTTGCATCTGTTGCTGAACTAGCAATTTTTCCACAATTTTACTGAATCTACGTTTACTGTGTTGACATATATTCAAAATAGCTGCCGCTACATATTTCCAACACCTAGATATGAAGGTGTTGCATTGATGAAGTCAGGAAAGCAGGATCTATTTTACAGTGTCTATTTGCAGATGCGGTGCAAAGTTCCCCACGACAATAAAAATAAAAGTACAGAAGCCAAGGTTGAAATATTTCCAAATGAGCGGACAATACCTTTCAACATAGCAAAGGTGCAAATATTATAGATATATTAAACGTAAAAGCCTCCGTTTATAAATTACCTCTTGAATAGAATATATATGCAATATACTTAACTAACTCTCCTATCCAGTACAAATTCATGCCCATCGTCATTCACCTGGCTACGCCCACTGCAGGCGAAAGACACTTCCCGTACCCCTTCGATTAACCGCTCTCCATGCCAGCTTCCTCGGTGTAATCGCCGAAAGCTTCCTTATCGTATTCGCTCGCCCAACCCTCCCCCTCCCCACATTTCCGCTGCTATGCCTATGCTGATGCGTGGAAAAACAACGTGAGAGCAACAGCTTAATTTGATGCAGAATAGAGCTGCCGCCTCACTAAATAGTCTTCCTTGCGTTCTACAGGGGAGGCTTCGACGTGACCAATGATGATAACGTCTGGACAGTGTTGGCAACCTGCGCACCATACGCGTTGGTGCGTGTAGCATTTGACCAGATGGCAGTGCAGAGGTTCATGGCTGCCAGAACGCTCCGCGAGGCGAAATGGTGAATCTTCGTTGCATTGTCTTGCAATCTTTTCAAGTGAAACCCATTGCGCTGCCAACGTTTAACTTTGTTTTAGGATCGCCATCGCAGGCGCAGTCTTTCTTTTGGCTTTCTTTGTGTTGATGCTCGCCGCCTCATTTGCGGTAATCTTCTGGTACAGAGACTGCGACCCGCTCCTCTACGGTGCCATCACGACGTATGACCAGGTAAACGGTTTCCTTCATATTTTCACTGGCTCACCGATTCAAACGTCATGCGTGCTTTTAAAGCTCGTCCTGCGGACGCGTTGAAACGTTAATGGTGTTTTCTAAAATAATGGGACCGGTTATAGATACTAAACAAATGGAGAGCAAATGCCCCCCCCCCCCCCCCCCCCCCGTGGGAAGATCTACGGTTATGTTGAGATGTATGCCACGATTAACCATCCCCAAAAATATGTCGTTCGTATTATTTTTCCGCTAAAATCAGATGTTTACAATTTATCGGCGTGTATCCAACAAGTATAGTATCGTTCCGATAAATATTTGTCAAAATACTTCACTTAAGGCAAATTTTGAGCCTCTGACCTGCTATTTCGACTATCGAAACGCCAACAGGCGTAAATAGCCTGAGCAGCCATATGTGATACGGTATTACGCAGGTGGGAAGATTTAAAAGAGATATCCAGCGCTTTTCGTCACAGATATCGCTACGTTTCAATCGTTTGTTTTTTATACGAACAACCATTTTTTCCCACTACTAGGTGTGCCATCCTTTAAACTGATTTGTCCTCTAACAGAATGTGGCATTAAATATTTTTCATTATTTTAACCTTTTAGCGAACGAGATAGTGATCGGCAATTCAAAAAATTTACATTAAAAATAAAGGAAAGGCTTAATACGGCGAGACCTAAGTATAAAAAGTTAAAGGGCACGACTCCTCCATGAATTTCAGAGGGCCTCAAAGACATCACAGCCGGGTCTAGAGGATTCGATATTGCCGAGGAAATTTTGAAGGCAGAGGTCGTGGTGGCGCTGGAGGGAACGTGTAAGGAAACTGAAAGGCTGTGTCAAATTCCTTATAGCTTTTTTTCACTCATCATAGTCTACGCGCATTCTGTCTCCCCTATACTTCTTCCCGGTCCTCATGTTTGTGTCTCTCTCTCTGTATTTTTTAATTTCTTCAACCAATTTTTGACTAGTCAGACACATAGTTTCAGGCTCGAAAAATGTCACCTTCCTTGCTTTCAACTGTATTCCATTGATTAATTTCGTTTTGTACCATACTAAATTTCAGTTCGAATTACTATTCGGTTTCGACATGCGAAAATGAATTCGAAATATTTCTTTTCAATTATTCAAGCAAATTTAGACCACTGCAAACACGCAACGCCGATATTAGTAGACAGCATTAGAAAAAGCAATTTTGATTTTGCCTTAGTCTCGAGGGGTGTGACCTTCCAGAATTACCACCAGATTGGATCATGTTCATGGCACCGTCTAATCCTACATCTGCCATTTTGATACGTACCACTCGCTTTGAGTTTTTCCATTGGTAACCACCAGTCGAGTCATTGCAATATCTTGTTCGTACAAAGCGGCATCAATCGTCCTCATTTCCGCATACGCGCAACCTATTACCATGACACTGACAGTAGAGAAAGAAGGAATTGAACGGCGGCGCAACACGGAAACGGACACAGAAAAGAAGGGGACACCACATGCGCACACTACCAACTATTTATTAAACGGAAAGGTGGCATATTTATATGTCCATCTCAAGCATCACACTCATCGCCACAGTCCGCTCCAAACCCAACACGTGAACTCCGGGCATCACCAACAGGAAATCAGACAAGATATTTCTAACCTCAGTAGATAAACTATCAAAAACGGGAGAAAAAAAAACACAAAAAACAAAAAACAAAAAAAAAACTTTTTTTTTTTTTTTTTAAAGAAGGCAGGCCATATCTCAAAGCAAATGCAGTCTGGACCGAAAACAGCAGAGTAAGACATTAGAAGCGACCAGCCCGAACCCTAACAAATAAAAAATAAAACGATAAAACAATCGTAGCAAAAGCAGAGTCAAAACAGTTAAGCAAAAGCAGTCAGAACCCTAAGCCAACAACAAAAGATGATCGTAGCGAAAGCAGAGTCAAAACAAATGAAGCAACAGCAGTAAAAGAAACTAGGCCAACAACAACAAAAGACGATCATAGCAAAGGCCGAGTCTAACAAAGGAAGCAAAAGCAGTCAAAAACCTAAACCAACACCAACATTTGTAGCTCAAGGAGAGTCAAAGAAATGAAGCAAAAACAGTCAAACACAATCGTATACCAAAGGCATAGTCAAAAAAGGGGGAGCAAAAACAGTCAAGAACCTAAAAGCAACTAAAAACGATCGTAGCAAAAGCAGAGTCAAAACAAAAGAAAACAACAGCGGTCAAACCTAAAACAACAGCAACAAAAAGCACTAGTAGCAAATGCAGAATCAAACGGGCGACGAAATTAACATCCCGCCTAACTAAACATCACAAGGCCGTTAAAAATTCCGGGCTTAAAGTCGCACAGTGCATGCCGTCACAAAAAATTATCAAGGAATGAAACTTCATTTCTACGGAGGGATACAGACGAGTCGCTAACACAAATGCTACCCTTCTTTTTGATCATGAAGGCTTCAAGAATTTCCCGTGCCACCTGATCGCGACTCCTGCCCAGAATCCTTATACCGTTAAGCATTGGCTCACAGTTACAATCTTTGCAATGGGTAGACAAATTTAACCCGCCTCCGTTTTCTAACGATTTCTCATGCTCCCGTGCTCTGTCGTTAATACAGCGACCCGTCTGGCCTATATAGACCCCTCCACACGTCAGTGGGATTTCGTAGACCACTCCGACGGCACAGGAACAGTAAAGCTTGCCGTGCCTCTTTTCGCACAGGGGTTTCTTCTGCCCGATTTTCGAGCACAAACCGCTCAGCTTTTTGGGCGCGGAGAAAACGACAGGTACGTCGTACCGGCCGGCGACTTTCTTCAAGTTATGTGCCACTCGGTGAATATAGGGGACCACTTGTGGTCGCCTGGATCCCGGCTTAGCATGGGATTTCTTCTTCTTCCCTTTAATTTTTTGTAGGAGGGTCTCCGCTACGCTGCAAACAACAGAACACGGGAAACCAGCCATTCGAAGTCTTTCGATCTGATTGTTGAAACTAGCCTCAGCCATGTGAGCACAAGACTTAAGTAGTGCGGACTCTAGGCAAAGCGAAGCGATCGCCCTTTTCACAGTCTTAGAGTGTGCTGATTCGTACGGAAGCAGTTCCTTTTTGGCACGGGGAGAATACATCCAACACACCCGCCCTTGAAGAACTTTGACATTGATATCTAAAAATTGCAAGCTGTCCTTAACTGGTAGTTCATGAGTAAATGCCAACCCTTTTCCTTGTTGTCTGAAAACAGATAAGATACTTTCCACTTTGCTAGGGAGCGTCAATGCCGTGTTAGTTCTTTTAAGAATTACCAGGTAGTCATCAACGTATCTAAAAATTCGCAGGACTAGGTCATTGTCAAGGGAAGAAGCTAAAGCACGGTCAATAGATGATAAAAATATATTACACAGGGCAGGGGCAACGCAGGAACCTATGCAAATGCCTTTTTTCTGCAAGTACATTTCTGTGTCAAAGGAAACAAACGTAGACCTGAGGTAAAATTCAAGGAGTGATAAAAAATTGTCCACACTTAGTCCAGCTGAGTTTTGAAATGTTATAACGCCATTAGATTCAATACACTCCCGTACGGATTTGAAAAGGTCGCTGTGCGGAACTGAATAGAATAAATCTTCGACGTCTACAGAAAATAAGTATCCAATGGAAGACTGGTCTTTTAAAAAAGCTGTTACGTCTGCTGAATTCCTGGTGGCAAAGGGATCGTCCACTTCCAGTCCTTTCAAATGCTTCAGGAGAAATTTACTCAACTTTTGCTGCCACGAATCCCGCTCACTAACAATGGATCTAAAAGGCATGCCTGGCTTATGGGTTTTCACCGTAAAAAACACATCAAGAGACCCTTTCTTACATTCGCTGAATGTAATTGAATGCAATTGAATCTAATGGCGTTATAACATTTCAAAACTCAGCTGGACTAAGTGTGGACAATTTTTTATCACTCCTTGAATTTTACCTCAGGTCTACGTTTGTTTCCTTTGACACAGAAATGTACTTGCAGAAAAAAGGCATTTGCATAGGTTCCTGCGTTGCCCCTGCCCTGTGTAATATATTTTTATCATCTATTGACCGTGCTTTAGCTTCTTCCCTTGACAATGACCTAGTCCTGCGAATTTTTAGATACGTTGATGACTACCTGGTAATTCTTAAAAGAACTAACACGGCATTGACGCTCCCTAGCAAAGTGGAAAGTATCTTATCTGTTTTCAGACAACAAGGAAAAGGGTTGGCATTTACTCATGAACTACCAGTTAAGGACAGCTTGCAATTTTTAGATATCAATGTCAAAGTTCTTCAAGGGCGGGTGTGTTGGATGTATTCTCCCCGTGCCAAAAAGGAACTGCTTCCGTACGAATCAGCACACTCTAAGACTGTGAAAAGGGCGATCGCTTCGCTTTGCCTAGAGTCCGCACTACTTAAGTCTTGTGCTCACATGGCTGAGGCTAGTTTCAACAATCAGATCGAAAGACTTCGAATGGCTGGTTTCCCGTGTTCTGTTGTTTGCAGCGTAGCGGAGACCCTCCTACAAAAAATTAAAGGGAAGAAGAAGAAATCCCATGCTAAGCCGGGATCCAGGCGACCACAAGTGGTCCCCTATATTCACCGAGTGGCACATAACTTGAAGAAAGTCGCCGGCCGGTACGACGTACCTGTCGTTTTCTCCGCGCCCAAAAAGCTGAGCGGTTTGTGCTCGAAAATCGGGCAGAAGAAACCCCTGTGCGAAAAGAGGCACGGCAAGCTTTACTGTTCCTGTGCCGTCGGAGTGGTCTACGAAATCCCACTGACGTGTGGAGGGGTCTATATAGGCCAGACGGGTCGCTGTATTAACGACAGAGCACGGGAGCATGAGAAATCGTTAGAAAACGGAGGCGGGTTAAATTTGTCTACCCATTGCAAAGATTGTAACTGTGAGCCAATGCTTAACGGTATAAGGATTCTGGGCAGGAGTCGCGATCAGGTGGCACGGGAAATTCTTGAAGCCTTCATGATCAAAAAGAAGGGTAGCATTTGTGTTAGCGACTCGTCTGTATCCCTCCGTAGAAATGAAGTTTCATTCCTTGATAATTTTTTGTGACGGCATGCACTGTGCGACTTTAAGCCCGGAATTTTTAACGGCCTTGTGATGTTTAGTTAGGCGGGATGTTAATTTCGTCGCCCGTTTGATTCTGCATTTGCTACTAGTGCTTTTTGTTGCTGTTGTTTTAGGTTTGACCGCTGTTGTTTTCTTTTGTTTTGACTCTGCTTTTGCTACGATCGTTTTTAGTTGCTTTTAGGTTCTTGACTGTTTTTGCTCCCCCTTTTTTGACTATGCCTTTGGTATACGATTGTGTTTGACTGTTTTTGCTTCATTTCTTTGACTCTCCTTGAGCTACAAATGTTGGTGTTGGTTTAGGTTTTTGACTGCTTTTGCTTCCTTTGTTAGACTCGGCCTTTGCTATGATCGTCTTTTGTTGTTGTTGGCCTAGTTTCTTTTACTGCTGTTGCTTCATTTGTTTTGACTCTGCTTTCGCTACGATCATCTTTTGTTGTTGGCTTAGGGTTCTGACTGCTTTTGCTTAACTGTTTTGACTCTGCTTTTGCTACGATTGTTTTATCGTTTTATTTTTTATTTGTTAGGGTTCGGGCTGGTCGCTTCTAATGTCTTACTCTGCTGTTTTCGGTCCAGACTGCATTTGCTTTGAGATATGGCCTGCCTTCTTTAAAAAAAAAAAAAAAAAAAGTTTTTTTTTTGTTTTTTGTTTTTTGTGTTTTTTTTTCTCCCGTTTTTGATAGTTTATCTACTGAGGTTAGAAATATCTTGTCTGATTTCCTGTTGGTGATGCCCGGAGTTCACGTGTTGGGTTTGGAGCGGACTGTGGCGATGAGTGTGATGCTTGAGATGGACATATAAATATGCCACCTTTCCGTTTAATAAATAGTTGGTAGTGTGCGCATGTGGTGTCCCCTTCTTTTCTGTGTCCGTTTCCGTGTTGCGCCGCCGTTCAATTCCATCATGCACCAACTCGCCCCCCAGGCAGTTATTCTGACAGTAGAGAATTTTTGTTATTTATTAAAATTGGTTTTCAGGCAGTGTTGTATATTTGAGGAGGTATGCACTGGTATCAGTGATGTTTGCCAGTTGTGTGAAAAAGAAGTAAGTGTGCGAGGCAGAATAAGAAGCGAAGCATCAGGAGAAGAAGAATCGAACGCCGCCAGCCACTGCACTACACGTGAGAAGAAGCGGCCGGAGTAGGCCACGCATCGCTAGTCACGCAACTCAAGGTCATTTCATTTTTTATCTAATGCTAGGCTTTAGAATACATCAAAATATATGGCAGCAATGAAAATGAAACCCACCAACTCCTAGGAGTCCGCCTTAGACACACTAAGATTCTCCAAGCAGCACCAAGTACTCTAACTTTGGTAACCACTCTAGGGCACAAGTTTGATAGTTTGATATTTAAAAACCTCAATGAACTTGTGGATATTTTCACGAACGTATATGCGTCCCGGTCGGACATCAATATCTCAGTGATACCCGGCCATTCGGGGGCTCCATACTCAATGGAGGCTCACAAACATAACTAAACAGAAGGCAACCATTTCATTATCTTTAGGAAAAAATCTAGGTTATACGAAGTGAGTGGTTACTCTTTTTTTAATAGACCTTTGTAGCACGTCCCAGAAATAAGTCCCTTCGCCACAGTGCTAAAATTCGTGAGCTATTTTACAGATGAGGCAGTTAGATTCCCATTGTAGGAAAAAGCCACTTTTTTCTTGGAAACGCTTATAGGGTATATTCCAATATGGAGTTTGAAAATAAATCTTTTTGTTCTCGGTGGAACCTGGATCTTCTTAACCTTCTTTGAAACAATACTGCCTTGGCCTCCAGGATATACGGCCCTGTACATGGGCTCCGGAAACAGTGTCACATAAGTCTCTGTACAGTGTCTGTCGCTTAACATTGCTTAGGTAATTCAGTGAAAACCTGGAAGTTATAAATCTTACAATGAAAATCACTTCTTTAAAGAAACCGCAAATCCCTCTTGTCATAGACACCATTCCAATAACAAAATTGGGCAGGCATGTCCAAGAACTAATTGATACACGTTACACAAAAAAAGTATTTGACGGAAAAACATGAACCTATTTTTTGTCCGCCGCACGACCAAATGCGCAATCCCCAGCTACCTACTTTGACGTACGTACCTCCGAAAATTCGCCAGAATAGAGAGCTTCCTTGCGGAGACGAAAATAAAAAATGCTCATCTTTCCGCAATCAGTGCAGCACTTGCAGTACGTACCAGAGCTTGCTTACAAAAAAGGTACAGACTGTTGCTCTAGCAAACAAACACAGATCCGCGGTTTTCCATTGCTCACCTTATTTTTTTTATTGGACCTGCGTTTACTAATAGCGTTCTGTATCATGGTAGAATGCCAGAGGGACACATGGGTATTTACAGGGGTTGTAACCTATTTAAGAATGGCAAAACATTGGGGTGGATGGCCATTCCCGGCTTTCGTTTACAGGCTACAGAAGTAAAGCTGGTGGTTTATAAGACGACGTGGCAGTTTTCTGTACAAATCAAAAGAGCATTTGCAGGACAGAAGACGATATAAGAGCTTAAGTGAGATTACTGAAAGCTTGGTTAACTGGGGAAACTGCCGGGGGTTTGGGTTGAAGACCAAATTGCAGATTACGTGAAACGCGCCGCAACCAGCCCAGTGCCGCTTTCGCTTCAACATCTAGACGATTGTAGATCTTAAGCCAATTTTGAGTTGCATTAAATGCCACTTTATGTTAAATATATTCCCTTAGATGAAGACACGATTGGAATGAACGTTGCGGTGTGTTTTAAATTGCCATCTAGGTCATGTGGCTGTGACTTCATGACCCTCTCGACCAATCCGCGTTTACCACTAATTCCCAGCTAGACAACACCTGCCTTTCAGCGAAATAGGACTGTTAGGCTATTAACTAAATCCACGCAATGTCATTGCGCTAACAATGAAATCAGAAACAACACTCGTGATTGCCTCTAACGTTTAAAGTCTGTAAAAGAGTGACAGCGCTGTTGTAATTTTGAGACTTTTTATAGGAACCACTTTTCAAAATTCTTCCAACATTATTGAACATACAAAAGAGCACATAGCAAACGAAATACTGTAAGCATGCTTAAGCTTGACCTTAAGAATAGGCGTGATGGGGCCTTGAACACTGTCTTCTCTCCCATTCCGCGAATTATTATTAAACATTCGTACACCTCCCAAACACACATTAGAAATATATAAGCACTAAAATTGTTTTGCTAGGTGCATCTCCAACACTCTAGTACCAGCGAGCCTCCGTAAACTGTGCTTCTTGCGCATGGCATGCATACGGTCAAAGCTGTAATCCCAAAAAAGACGAGTTTATTAAAATGATTGCTTCTAAAATACTCCCATTAGAAAACATCATGATTTTGCGCTTCAATGGCACCCTTCCAAAATTTGTTGGTTTTGTTTAAATGTGAGCTACTGAAATACCCGTACGATGTAATCTGGTTGTGGCACGATCGCCTTGTCCCCCAATCGAAAATTTTCTGGCAGGTTTGGGTGAGCCGCCGTAGGAAAGGTCTGCGGTAAGCCCGGCGGTATCTTCTGCCGGAAAGAGCTGTATACTTTATCGAGCAATATTCGCATTCATAAATAATATCACTTTTTTTTCTAGATGGGCTCTATACATGCGCATTTTCTGTTCCGGTGAATTACTCAAATTAGTGCTGGAAAATGTATCACGGAGATAAATTTTGCCTATGGGCTTAGTTTACTCATGATTGCGTCAAAATGATAGAGAAGCATAACGGCAGCCAAATTATATTCCTTTTTATGAAAAACAACAATGTTTGACGCTTTGTATTTTCTGTTTCAGATCCTTCCTTATTATCTGAGGGAGAGCTTCTCTGACGTGACCATGTTGAGGGGACTGTTCTTGGCTGGAATTGTCTGTGCTTCTACAAGGTACAGTGTTGCTGGTCATCCGTAGCTAATAAACCTTTGGATATCTATTTTATCTAATGGTACACGACCTACCATTTCGATAAAGAGAGACAAACAGAAAAAACATGCGACTATTTTAAGAGACGTACATTACCACTATTTGAACAAAAATGATATTGTGTACAGTCACCGCGATGTGGCCAATGTCTTGCCATTCACATATTACCACTGTCCTCGGCAAACAAAGCATCAATCAATCAATCAATCAAAAGTGATCTTTATTTGTAGGAAACGAAATACATAAAGAATATTTGGACCGATAGCCGGGGGGCTAGTAGACGGTCCAGTACAGAATAAACTTGGTCAGGCAGCCGTAATGAGCGCATACAAACACACACACACACAAACATACAAAAAAAAACGACTCAAACAGACAAGCAAAAAGAATCAACAGGCACGGAGAAAATTACTTTTCAGCAAGCAATTCATAGGTAATTAATACAAAACGCAAGCGCACACACACAAAAAAAAAATGGGGGGGGGGGGAGGGGATCATAACTCTCCTTGGCTGTTAATAAAGAACATTTTACAACTCATTTTAAAGTTACCTGCAAGTTTTACATTAATAGGCAACGTGTTCCAATGTTTTGCTCCAGAAAATTGTACTAAACGTTCTCCGTACACATTGTGGCAGGCAGGGAGGTTGAAATTGCCATTTAATGCGTGTCTTGTATTGCGAGATGGCAACAAGAAAATATCAAGTGGCAGAGGAATACTAGTATTAATGATGTTATTTACCAATACACAGATTTTGTATTTAAGCATTGATTCTAAAGAAAGTACTCGATTTTCTAGAAATAAATTATTGTTGCTGCAGTCGAAAGATACGCGGTATATTATACGCAATGCTCTCTTCTGCAGTCTCTGTAAGGGAAGTAGATAAGTTTTGTACGTTTGTCCCCAAGACTCACAGCAGTAGCTGATGTGGCAGTGAAATAACGAAAAATACAGGGAACGTAGTATGGTGTACGGGAAATACCTTTTCGCCTTGGTAAGCGCGTAGCAACTGAAAGCTAGCTTTTTAGATAGCTTATCTATCTGCTCTTGCCAGTGCAAGTGTTGGTCAAAGATGATACCAAGGTATTTGAAAGAACAAACTTGCTGAATACAATCGTTGTTTAGAGATATGTGAATCATACTAGGGTCAATGTTTCTTCTCTTGGAGTGGAATACTACATATTTAGTTTTATCTACATTTATTGTTAGTTTATTAGCACGAAACCATTCTGAAACATTAAACAGTTCGGACGTTATCGTATTTTCTAGGCCCAAGAGTGACTTAGATGTGAACAAAAGAGCAGTGTCATCTGCATACATAAAGACTTTTGAAAATTGAACGGCCTGCGGTAGGTCGTTCACGAAAATGGAAAACAAAACAGGACCCAATACAGATCCTTGCGGGACCCCGCAAGTCACAGGTAGTAGTGTGGAGTGTCTGTCACTCAGCACTACTTTTTGTTTTCTAGCGGAAAGGTAGCTATCAAAAAACTGGAGAGAGGCATTAGTAATACCACACGATTTTAATTTTTCCAATAACTCTGAGTGACAGACGCACTCAAATGCCTTTTTTATGTCGAGGAATATTACTATTGCAATTTGATTTTTGTGAAGAGCAGTGTTAATATGGTGAGAAAGTGATGTGACAGCAGTGGTTGTTGATTTGGCTGAGATAAAGCCATGCTTTTGTGCTTACGAAATGGTCATATAAGCTCACTTTATGATGCTAGTAATGACTTTAAAATGATACAATACTTCTTTCCGCCTACTCGCAGCACGGTTTCTTCAGTCGTCAACTCCCAAGCAGCGATGATCTATACAGATATTGTCACACCTTTTGTCAAGATCAGCGAGCGCAAAGCAGTTATTCTCATTCGTATTCTGGGTAAGATATATGGCATGTTTACTTAACATTTTGGTTTTCTCAGCTATAAATGGCTGTAACATGTATCGAGACCACAACTTGTTGGTTCTAGCATACATTTCTGATATAATAAAGGGAGGTTTCTGTAGGAAAAATTATTTGAAAGTCTCTCAGCCACTGTATGGTAAATAAAATTTTCCAATGATCTTCACTCCTACAGTGATGAGCGCAGCTTTAGTTAAGATTAAAAGCATTTTCTAAACCTTAAAAGCGGCACATTAGTAGAAAGCCAGACAATTTTTATCAAATTTGTCATAGTCAGGTATCAGCAGAAGGAAAGATACCAAACAGAGACACGCGAATGGCTCAAGAATGCGCTTCGCTAAGCTCTTTCAGAAACAACTAAATCTTTTTCTACTTACATCGCCCAAGTTTTATTTTGTTTTGTTCTCAAACGTTGTTTGTATGTTTGAATAAATGTGATTGTTGAATGCGACCACTGTCGCTAGTACATATTGCTTTCATGTAATTTTCGTAGTTTTGTTAAACGGACAGAAAAAAATGTTTAGTTTGTATTTGTTGGGTCCCTTAGACACATAAATTTGGTCGCCGAAGTTTTAATTTTATATACTCGTTTTTATAATAATAAAGAACTTTCAAACTTCAAAAAACAGGAAGAGGCGATAAAGCGAAATTTATATCTTTTGCAAAATGCTATGCAAACAAAAGCATCCTGCATGCATTGAGATGAACTAGAGTGCAAGTGAAATATGTAAAAAGGCACCTTCCACTATCCCACTCAAAAGGTAGATTTGAGGTTCCATGCTGCGCGAAGATACCTTCTTGCTTATAACGAGATTCACAAGGACAATTTGGCTAATTAAATATAGTTGTTGTTTTTTGTCTAATCTCAATTGCCACAGGTAGTCGCGGTGCAACACTTATTATTTATTGACCCCTGTAACCTATGTAACACCGGAGTGCATGCGGATTGCTTTCAAAACCGCGATTCTTGATTCTAGTTGTAACTCATGTGTCAGCAATGGCGCAATTCATTATAGCACACGACGTTTCGTTTCAGCTTTTGCGAGCGGCACCTTAATGACCATCTTTGCACTATTTGTTCCATTCCTTGGGAGCGCCATGCGGGTATGTTCGCAGTGTTTTGAACACCAAGTCTTCTATATTGCAGCTATGTCTCCTCTTATGCCTTCACTAGTTTCAATATGGCGCAGCTGTTCGTGTCCCTGTACTCTTCGGGGTCTGGTCCATTTGCGGGTCTCGTGCTGCTGGCGATATCATCTCCATGGGTGAATGCGAAGGTTTGTTTTTGTTTTCTCATTACAGACTACCTCCTCCCACGGTCTTTGATATTTATCACCATACATAAATGTCTTGAATTTTGTCTGAAACGTTTCGACGTGTTGACTAAATCAAATTTAGTCTAAGCTGATGTCACTTAAAGGCAGCTTGGTAGATATTTCGGGCCCAGTGTTTTTTTTTTTTTTAAATATGCGTGCGGCCGCGAAGTGGCACTAGAATCAAAACTGAGGTGGTGGCCATGCCTGGGCATTGAAAAACACAAATTGTAATTTTTGGGTATCAACTCTATTATCAGACTGCCATCACCAAATGTTCATGCTAGTTTATTAGTTTCAAATATTTTGCCCTTTTTGATTTAGCAACATGTCACTAGCTCCCGCATCTTATCGTACTGAGTGTTCGAGCACTCAAATAGTTTTTATCTCACATTTTATATTGCCCACTAATTCTCCAAGATATATTTGCAAAGAAGCATTTCTGGGATTACTCCAGTATACTTACTGTCGTTTTTTTGCTTTAAGTGGCCATAGCATTTAATCGCTTAGTTCACTCCTATTCAATTCGTCGAAGCCAAATGTACCAGCGAAAAACGACCACAAAATATCGCACTTAATAAAATAATTTGCATTTCGCCAAAGCAGAGACGTACGTATTAACACTACTGTAATATTTTTCTACCTGTGCATTTGTGTATTCGTTTTCTCTAGTTATGCTGCTTTGACTAAAATGCGCAGTAGTATGAAGGCTTTTGTTGCAGTGAAAATATTTTTATTATGGCGAAAAATGCTACAGTCATCTGTAGTACTTTACCACACTGTGGCAAAATCTACTATACTATGTATTACTGTAGTGTTCAATGCAGGATTACAGTATTACTATATTTTAGTACGCTCATTTTTATAATAACTAGAATTTTGCCGCAGACGCAAAAGGGAACGATTAGCAAAATCCGGACAACCCTCACTCGAACTATCCTCCGGTGCAGGTTGCAACAAGCCAATGCCTCGTCGCATCGATGATCGCTGACGATACTTATTCTTTGTGACATATTTTATGAGCCAAGCGCACGCTTTCAACCTAACCTTATTGCACTGTCACTGTGGTACAACTTCCCTTACACAAGCATTCCTCATTAACTCGCTGCAGTCGTCTGAGCATGGTCTGAGCACAGCTCGAGAGGGGAATAGCGGTCGTAAAAAAATAACGCCGCAAAAACGCTTATCTAAGTCTAATGCACCAAGCATGACGAATAACATTCCATTCAAACATAGTACTTTATTAGGTACACCATTAAATAGTACTAGTGCCTAAGTTGCTTAGGCGCCACTAAACCCTACACAACAACAACAAAGCTGAACATGGGCTAGTGCAAAAAGCGCTATCCTTCATCCGGGCTGCTGATGAAGCTAAAACCAAAAGTGTCAAGCTGAACATCCGGGGAAACCACAAGAACTCAGGCTATACACTTGTGCATCCGTTTGCATGCGCGCCGCAAAACGATATTTTGTTTCTTCTTGTGCTCCATTTCGTTTTGGGTGTACTAGTACTCGAGAGCCTCAGTCACATAAGCAGCACAGCCATGTGCACGTGCTGACGTATACCGTGTCATCGCTCTCCATCTCGAAACAAATCGCCAGTATTTCGTCCGGAGAACGTTTGGGCCTGTCAATCTAATGTATAACATGGACATTATAATCATCATCATCAGTCGAACTATACGCACTGCAGGGCGAAAACCTCTCCCATTTTCCTCAAATTAGACCGACTATTTGCAAGCTGTATCCACTTGACTGCTGCGAGATTCTTAACCTCATCCACACACGTAATGTTTATGTCCCCTGCTACGCTTTCTTTCCTTGAAATCTACTTGATTACTCTTAGAGGCTATCAGTTATCTTCTCCGCATTACATGTCCAGCCCATGCCCGTTTCTTCATCTTGGCTTCCACAAGAATGTCAGTAACTTGACTTATTGCTCTGGCCCAATCTGCATGCTTCCTATATCCTAACGTTACACTATCATCTTTCCACAGCCCTGTGCGTTGTCCTCAACCTAAGTAGAAACCTTTTCGTTATGTTCGATGCTTCAGCCCCATAGATGAGTACTGGTAGGATGTTACTGTTATACACTTACCTCGAGTGAAGCCGGAAAGCTGCTAGTCATAATGTGTGAGTATACCTTCAAAATTCACTCCATCCCAATCTTATTTTATCAGTTATTTCCGTTTCGTGGTCTGGATTTGCGATTTTTCCCGGTCATAAATAGACATGTCCGCTCACCACTTCCAGCGCTTCGCTACCTAGTGTAAACTGCCGTTCCTCCTTTCACAGGCTGTTCAAGAATACCTTACCGTCCTGCATATTGATTTTCAAGCCTATACCTTTCTGCTATTCATGTCCAGATTATCAATGACTATTTGCAGTTCATCTCCGGAGTCACTTAGCAAGGTAATGTCATCAGCTACTCGCAGATTACTGAGGTATTCTCCAAAAACCCTTACGCCTAACTTCTCCTATTCCATGTCTCTGAATACTTCCTCTAAGCAAGCTATGAACAGTACCGGGGATGTCGTGTCTCCTTTCTGTAGGGGAATTTTTTAATTCATTTATGCAACACCATAGTTTCGATGCAGCCACTATGTGTATCTTCCAATGCTTTCAAATGTGAATCTACACCCTGAGTTTTCAATGTGTACATACCCTTCATGGTTTTTACTTATTGAAGTACTTTTTTGTAATCAATGAATGCTATATAAGGGCTGGTTATATTTCGAGTATTTTGCTATCACCTGATTAATAGTGTGGATATGATCGATGGTAAGTATCCTTTCCGAATTCTTGCTTGATTATATGGTTGATTGAAGCCGAAGGTTGTCATGATCCTATTAGCGATTACCTTAGTAAATACGTTGTACATAAAGGATAGTGAGCTGACTGGTCTCTAATTTTTCAAGTCCTTAGCGTCCCCTTTCGTATGAATTAAAATAATACTGCACTATCATCCACAACTGCGCTTTTTTCGATGTCATCAGGCGTTTCGTATACAGGGTGGCTAGTTTTTCTAGTACGATATCCCTTTCATCCTTCAAGAAACCTGTAGTTACCTGATCCTTCCCAGCTTCTGTCGCCCTTCATAGCTTCTAAGGTTTCTTCAAATTTCAGAGCACCTTATGTCATCATCATGATCGTCATCAGCTTGTGTATAGACCGTTTTACCGAGAGCAAGCAGAAACGGAGTAAAATACTCTCTAACCAGATTCCTTGCGCCGGCCCATTGTTGCCAGTACCGAGTGGGCTGTGCATTCGCACGCTTCATGCATAGCAGAGTGGCCTTGCACCTCGGTATATTGTCGTTTGGGAGACTTAAATACTTTTATTAGCGCCCCTTTTTGTGGTAATGTCATTGGGCCAGCAATGCGTGATAGCGGAGAGCACAAACAATCAAAGAAATCGCAAGGCGATTGCCGAGAGCGTATTCGAGAAGCATGCAACAACAGTCCGAGTTGGGCTGTTTCTGCTTCACCGCTTTCCAGTCTATGCTGATTTCATTCGCCTATGAACGTTTTGAGTGCGTCAGATGGACTTGGTACCGATTACGGCTCCATTTTACTTACTCCGCCGTTCTAAACACACACGCCGGGCAGGCCATACCTCCCGCAAGTCCTCCGCACCAACGATACGGTGGATCTCCACAGCGAGCGCAAGAAGAGTGTGCTAAAATCGGTTCTTCATTGAAAGAATACGCTGACAGCAAAAAAAAAAAAATCTTTCTCGCGGATGTTTGGCCCTCCCCATACCGATTTTATAATAACTGCTATAAAAAAAAGTTTCGCAACACATTGCCGCTAGTGCGGCACGCGGCTCATCGTCTGCACGCTGGCTCCGCTGGCGTCGCCGAAATTTACATCTTTCTTTTACTGATACAATGGGGTCGGCAGTAAGGCAGTAGTTCCATGAGAGACCATTTACTCTAGAGCTGAGCAATTACAAAGCGCCGTCGGATGCTCCTTCGACACGAAACAACTAAGGCCTAGCGACGACTAGGGAGTAGCGCTCGGCAAGAGTGCCGTCGTCCATCACGATAGCGGTCGGCGCCGCTTTCGTAAGCGCTGCTGTATGTGCTGCAAATTTGTCGTCTTCGTTCATGGTGCAAGTGAAAGCGCACGTTTTACGACGTTTTGCTCAATAATACGCCGTGCAAACGATGGTGCTACGACGTACGGGACGGGGATATATGATGTCGTTACGCCGCAAGACGAACACCAAGGCTGCATAGAAACGTCGATGGATGGTACTTTAAACACTACTTCTTTTACGTGCTGTTCTTGAACCGTGCTTTAACTTGTAAGTATACGTTGTTCAAGAAGAACAGCTCGATCGTACATTGAAACGGATTGAACTTCACGTTAAATCAATGCGGCAATGACTGGAAAGCATCTCTCGTAGTGTCAGTATTCCGCGTTCAGTAGCAGCCAGTACGGTTCATTCGCTGTGTGTTTCTGATTGCGGTTGTAAAATATAATCGAAAATACATGTATTGGGAAAGATGCAACAGATGTCAGCGGACGAGTTCGGCCTGCGGAAGCGGAGCGCAGTTCTTCGCAGTTACTTCAGCTGCTATTGCTGTTTTCAAAAGCAGCTGCCATTCGAAACGGAGGGTATATGGCTGGCCGGCGCGCTCAAACAAAGCACAAAATAGCACCAAGATGTCGGATACCTTTCACGAGCATCGCGAAACAGCACATTTCAAGTGCCGCATCGCAGCATCAGCATGCACAGCATAGCCCAAGATAGCGACAAGAGGAGCCGGAGCGGACTTTCCCAGTTTGGCTCATACGGGGCGCCACCATCAAACTAAGATGGCTGCGCCCAGGCATCGAAGCTAAACTGATCTATACCCACTGCAGGGCAAAGGCCTCTTCTATAATCCTCCAATAGCTCCAGTCCTGTGATAGCTGCATCCACTTGACCCCTGCAAACCTCTTAAACTCATCCGCCCACCTAACTCTATGCCGCCCCCGGCTACGCTTTCCAATTCCATTGCAATCCAGTTTGTTACCCTAAACAACCATCGGTTGTCCTCTCTTCGCACTATATCTCCTGGCCATCCTCATTTCTTCTTCTTGATTTACACTAGAATGTCAGTTACTTGAGCTATATCTCTGACCCACACTGCATGTTTCCTATCTCTTAATGTTGCGCCTCCCCTTCATGGATCACTGCCTTGTCGTGGCGAAGGGGCTTGCGAAACTCGATGAAGTCGTGAGCTCTGCTGCGTAGGGCCACCCAAGATAGACAGGTCACGGCAGAGAGTTCTGACAAAATGTGATTCACTGGAGAAGGTAATGGCAACCCACTCCAGTATTTCCTGCCAAGAAAACCCTATGGCCAGTCACAATATCATTAATGATATGGCGCCGGAAGATGAGCCCCCCAGGTTGGAAGGCGTCCCACATGTTACTGGGGATGAACAAAGGGCGATTCCTATTAGCTCCAGGACGAATGAAGCGGCTGGGCTAAAGCCAAAAGGACGCTCAGTTGTGGATGTGTCGGGAAGCGACCGGAAAGTCCGATGTTGCAAGGAGATGTATCACATAGCAACATGGAATGTAAGATCTATGACGCAAGGTAAACTGGATGTCGTCAAGCGAGAAATGGACAGATTGAACATTGATATCTTGGGTATCAGCGAGCTCAAGTGGACCGGAATGGGAGAATTTAACTCCGGCGACCATTATGTCTTTTATTGTGGGCACGAATCCAAGAGAAGGAATGAGGTCGCTCTCATAGTAAACAGAAGAATGGGCAAAGCAGTGCTAGGGTACAACCCCAAAAATGACCGAATGATTTCACTTCGGATCCAAGGTCACCCTTTCAACATAACAGTTATCCAAGTCTATGCACCGACCACTACTGCTGAAGAAGCTGACGTTGAGAGATTTTATGCGGACCTACAATGCCTTTTAGACCGCACCCCATCATCAGACGTCGTTTTTCTCATAGGAGACTGGAATGCTAAGGTAGGGAGTGAAGAAATATCCGGAATTACAGGCAAGTTCGGTCTTGGTGAGCCAAATGAAGCTGGGCAGAGGCTAGTAGAGTTTTGTCAAGAAAACAACCTGACCATAGCGAATACTCATTTTCAACAGCACAAGAGGCGCCTGTACACACGGACTTCACCGGATGGTCTGTACAGGAATCAGATCGATTATATTATTTGCCGGCAGAGATAGAGAAGCGCTATACAAGCAGTAAAAAGAAGGCCTGGGGCCGATTGTGGCACCGATCATCAGCTTCTTGTTTCCAAGATTAGGCTTCGATTGAGGAAAACGCAGAAAACTAGAAGGCCTTTCAGGTATAATCTGGATCAAGTTCTATTAGAATATGCTGTGGAAGTGAGGAATCGATTTCAAGAATTAGATCTAGAAGACAAAGAGCCAGAAGAGATGTGGACTGATGTTCGTGATATAATACAAGAAGTTGCTACTAAGGTAGTTCCAAAGCAAAAGAAATACAAGAAAGCAAACTGGTTTTCTCAAGAGGCTTTGCAAATAGCTAAGAAAAGGAGGATGGCAAAAGTTATGGGGGAAAGAGAAAGATTCAAGGTTCTCAATGCGGATTTTCAGAAAGTAGCAAGGAGAGATAAGAATGCCTTCCTGAACATACAGTGCCAAGCAGTTGAGGACAACAGCCAATTAAGGAACACAAGAGCTCTGTATAAGACAATCAAAGATATCAAAGGAAGCTTCTGTGCTAAGATGGGCGTGATAAAGGACAAACGAGGCAAGGACCTCACTGAAGCCGCAGAGATAAAGAAGAGGTGGCAGGAATACAAAGAAGAACTGTACAAGAAGGACCCGAATGTGCAAACCCAACATAAGACGGTTGTGATCACTGATCTCGAGCCGGGCATCCTGAAGAGTGAAGTTGAATGGGCCTTAGCCGGCCTTGCTAAGAACAAAGCTAGCGGAATTGATAGCATTCCAGCTGGGTTGCTTAAAAACCTCAACCATGACGCTGTTAACATTCTGCATACATTATGTCAGAAGATTTGGACAACCCTGCAGTGGCCACAGGATTGGAGGAGGTCAGTTTACATCCCCATTCCAAAGAAAGGCAGTGCCAAAGATTGTTCCAAATACCGCACGATCGCGCTTATTTCGCATGCTAGCAAGGTGATGTTGAAAATCCTCCAAAGTAGGCTGCAGCAGTATGTGGATCGGGAGCTTCCGGACGTGCAAGCAGGGTTTCGCAAGGGCAGAGGAACTAGAGACCAAGTTGCCAACCTTCGCTGGATCATGGAAAAAGCAAGAGAGTTTCATAAACCCATCTTCTTCTGCTTTATTGATTATGCGAAAGTGTTTGACTGCGTAGATCACAGCAGATTGTGGCAAGCTCTCCAAGAGATGGGAGTTCCAATTCACCTCATCTGTCTCCTCAGGAACCTGTATGAAGGGCAAGAGGCCACAGTCAAAACTGGGCATGGTCTTACTGATTGGTTTCCGATTGAGAAAGGAGTGAGGCAAGGCTGCATACTGTCGCCCTGCCTATTTAACCTATATGCAGAGTGCATCATGAGGAAGGCCGGTCTGGACGAGTCTTCAGCTGGAGTGAAGATTGCTGGAAAACGTATCAACAACCTTAGATATGCGGATGATACCACTTTAATGGCAGAAAGTGAAGCGGAACTCAAGAGACTTCTGATGCGCGTACAAGAAAAAAGTGAGAAGTTTGGGCTTAAACTGAACATTAAAAAGACAAAGATCATGGCGTCTTGCCCTATCAAGTCCTTGAGCATCAAGGGACAAGAAGTGGAAGCTGTGACAGATTTTCTCTTCTTGGGCTCCAAGATAACCTCGGAAGGAGACTGCAGCCATGAAATTAAAAGACGCCTGCTTCTGGGAAAGAGAGCAATGGTTAGCGTTGACCGCCTAGTAAAGAGCAGAGACATTAGTCTGCCAACCAAGATCCGTATAACTCGTGCTATGGTCTTTCCAGTTGTGATGTATGGATGCGAGAGTTGGACTGTGAAAAAGGCTGACCGCCGAAGAATTGACGCGTTTGAATTGTGGTGCTGGCGAAGACTCTTGAGAGTTCCTTGGACTGCCAGAAGATCAAATCAGTCAATATTGCCGACCATAAACCCTGACTGCTCATTGGAGGGTCAAATTCTAAAGTTAAAGCTCAGCTACTTTGGTCATCTGATGAGAAGAGAGGAGTCGCTGGAGAAAGTTTTGATGTTGGGAAAGGTTGAGGGTCGCCGGAGAAGGGGTAGGCAGCGAACGCGATGGTTAGATGGCATCCTCGAGGCACTGCAGATGAAGTTATGTGATGTTAGGAAGATAGTGAGAGACCGGAAAGCGTGGCGTGACATGGTCAATAGGGTCACGAAGAGTCGGACACGACTGAACGAATGAACTGAACTGAATTGAACTGAATGTTACGCCTACCATTTTACGTTCCATAGCTGTCTGCGTTGTCCTAAGCCTACGTAGAACCCTCTTTGTTAGCCTCCACGTTTCAGTCCCATAGGCCAGTACAGATAAGATGGAACTGTTGTATACTTTCCTCTTCAGTGATACCGGTAAGCTGCTAGTCATAGTCTACGAGTGCTTGCCAAATGCGCTCCATCTCAATCTTATTATCCTTGTTTTTTCCCTTATATACTTTCAGTAAAATGCCGCACAAACACATGACATTAGGTGAGAAAACATTTATACGCTCACAGACCAATAGTCTTGTCCAATCTTTCTTTCCCCTTGCTCTCATTGGCACAGCTTTTTCGTGGGTCAGAACCTCATGGCCTAGCGAGAGCAATTCAAACTCAGTTCAGTACATCTGCTGCAACGCGCATTTTCTCCAGCGGATCTTTCAAGTACACCAACCAGCAGAGTGAGTGATGGAGCCTATGTTGCTAACTAGTGACTGACAATAGTTTCCTCTAGTGCTTTCAAAATTAAAAAAAAAGGAACACATGCATACTTTTCAGACCAGTCGGGCTCGATCTTTTTACTAGGGTTCAAGTATAAACCGGTGACCTTCCGCGGAATGTTTTCAACGAGGTATTTATTGCACCGAAGAAAGATTATACATACATGAACTATGTGCAAACTACTGAGAAAACGGCATCAAATAAACACAATGCGCAATAGTGTGGCTCACTTAGTCCACAAAGTTCTTGGCAAGAGGAAATCCAAAAAAGAAAAATCCGGTTCTAAATGCGCCTGTGCATACAATTCCCTTAGATGAGATAAATGTACGTGTGCTTCCCTCGCTATAGAATCAGCTTATATAAGGTCAACATCTGGCACTTGAGGTGGTGGCTCCCAGATTCGGCCACAAGTGTACTTGAACTCGTGGTCTCCAGCGCCTGGTAAATTACAAGCTATTGTGCAGGCGAAAATACAGTTCTTACGAAGCACACATTTACCAGCAATGCAGATATTCATAAACATGCAGCTGTAGCTGATGCATCCGCAGCCAATGGCATTCTTGTAAAATCTCTGGAAGTAAGCAAGCACCACAAGAAGAGAGAATTTTGCTAAAATGAACACCACAGCTGCATGAAAAGTTGCAGTTAATGCAACCCTACTTGCCTGCTGCGTCGTGTGAGGAGAACGCGTGACCAGAAAACGTGACTGGAAAACGTTTTTCGAACTAAACAAAAGCGTCTGTCACCCCAGAAAATGAACAACCTTCCATCTTTTTCCAGCGAGTGCGCTAACGTTTAATCTACTTCATTCTTTCTTCAAGCATAATATTTCCTACAGTGAAAACGGGCTATATATAAAGGAAATATTTACTAAGATTTTATGAAGCGCCGCAAAAACAGCACGCTGAAAATTTAGAGGATTAGAGCACTAGAGAACTTTCAGGGCAAAACAATTTACTAAGCGAGACTAACACTGCTATTCAGTCGGTCTGTTGATACACGTCCCTCTATTGAACAATCATTTGACAGAATATAAGTTTTATCGAAAAAACTGATCCACAGTGCCAGTCCATATTCTAATTTTCATTAAGATCTAGCTGTGGTCTATTACAAAAAAAACATCAATGCATACATCAACACATTGTTTTGCAGTGATGTTTTGAATGGAACTTGAAGTGAATAAAATAATTTATTAAGGGCCGTTCCATTGCTGCTCATAATTACGATTTCGTAATTCTCCTTGTTCTTCGTGATGGCGCCGTGGAGCGCTGAGGAAAGTACAACAGCGCTATTAGAAAAAAGTTTACAATGAACAAAATATTCAAAAAGCTGCTGCCGCGTGCAGGCTTTCAAGACAGGCGAATGCGTCTCTAAATCTGGCATGCAAACTTCAAAACCAACCAAAGGCAATGAAGCTTCTGTTACGCAGACGCGTGGCGCCATCTAGCAAGGTTGACAAACAACAGAACAGACATCTCGGGTGGTTATCCTCAGGTAGCAGCACGTGAGGCGCAAAATGCGTTACAAAAAGCAAAGTTACAAACGAACACGCAGCAATATAAACGGATGCAGTAAGAGATATGCTTTCTAATTACTGCACCTGTGCAGAGTGAAGTGCTCTTGTGAAATGTTTTTCTCCGATTAATATATAACACTAAATGTTCTGCCCCGGCATTCTGCGGACCCCTTACAACCTGCAGAACACATCAGCGCTTCACGATCGAAACAAAACAGTACCTAAGCAATAGTTTGCATAGTCATTGTACATGGTGTCTCAGCGAATCTAGCAGTGAGCCGAGCTAGAAGCAGCGAGTAGACCCCCGATCAAGCTTGTTCTTCGAGTCGTCGCCAGAAAAAAACACTAAATATGGCTGAAAATATCGCTTCATCCTCTGATTTTTTTTTTCTTAATACTCTGGCCTACATCATAATAAGTAGACGTCAGGCGAGGAACAAGGTAGCGAAATTTTAAAGTTTATGGCTGCAATTAGATGCAGGATTTACCCTATAGCCGCGAGTTTCACATAAACAATGTATTTCGATGCACTTCATTTTCTCTGCCAAATGTTTGGGCTTGACCAAGTAGTTGTAAACGCTTTTCTGCTTTCGTTCATTGTGTCATTCGATCATGGTGGTTTTTATATTTTTATAGATTTGTATTTTAAAATATACAAGAATGCCTCCGAGTGCTTTAAGCAGATGAGCATTTCAAAGCTGACACTTTATGCATCATCGATCTTGTTATTGTATGATTCATTAACTAGAATAAATATAAACATCATTTTGTTTACCATTTCTAACGGCAATGTTAATATGCTTAATGTAAACCCGACAAAACCGAAGGTAAGACCCCGAAAATTTTAAATTTCTTAATTTTTACTAACGTTTATTGCTGCCATACCTCAAAATATTTTACGTCAAAATAAACCATCCGAGATATTTCTGAGTTTCCATCCGCGCCTTTCATATTTATAAAATGACGTTACTGAACATAATACTGTCGTCACTACCATAATAGCTTTACACTGTCAAATACGCAAGCGGCTTTCATGTTCGACTGTAAAAAAAATGTAATTAACGCCATTTGATACATGAGATATGCGTGCAGTCAACTGAACACGATTTAGATGCGCTTTTTTGGCATTCGATATTTCGAGCCGAATTGCTGGTTCTTGTGCTTAAACTGGGTGCCAACCTTGCATGTTGGTGTTCTTTAATTTCACCATTTATTATTGCCCCCAAAATCAAAAATATAAATATTGATTGAATAATTTCAAATAATGAATGGTCTATCCATTATTTTCTCTAAACGCACGATTTACGCCTTGCTGTACTGCACTCCTACATTGACCGCACCCAGGCATCTGTCATAGCTTTTGAATTGCAATTGGCTAATAGTCTAAATAGCACACAAGACATTTCCTTTAACATAAAACATCAAATGCCACTCGCCACCCATGATATGGTTCCTGACACCTGGTTTATTCCTGAATATTCTGGTTGCATATTCCTTGCGCATTCTACCATATACAAGTGTGATAATTAATTTCGTGTCCCCTTAGTTATTTCTTTTTACTACCGCACCATTGGTTGTTTTATTTGACTCTGCGATATTAGTTTCAGTGCGAGAGCTCTAGTCGCTTACACTCCCCTTTAAGTATACCACTGCGTCGAATAGAGCTGCGTTAATCAGAAATAAATACATAATAATAGTCCGAGTGCGCCCTTTCAAAAGTACTTATTTGCATTGCAGGGTGCAGCATGGGCCAGCCTGCTGGTGTGCGCTCTCCAACTGTGGCACGCGCTAGGCAGGAGTATCTCCGGCTTTGCACCGTCGCCAGTGCTTTATGGAACACTCGACCGTTGCCCACAGTCTGCACGTACTGATAATACCAGCAACATTTCCAGTATACTCTCGCCAACTTCGGTAGAAAGGTTAGTGCTTTCATAAGCAAAATATATAGAACACTGCATTTGTATTAATCCCGAGTTATAATGAGATATCAGGAGCTGTCAAGGCACTTCTACATGAAGTCATCGCTCGAAAGAAAGAAAGCATATATAGAAGACGTAGCACAGTAATCGCAAACTTTGTGCCTTGCATGAAGGATGCTCAAGGACTTGTCTGTAAGCCTTTTGAGCTGCATGTTAGGGTCTCGGTAACTGCATCTGATGTACAGAACGAACATGAACTTAAATCTGACGCTTTAGAATGAAATTCTGTAAAGAACTTTTTATTCCAATCTATGCTGCAAGCATGTTCCTTCAAGAATGCTGCGAAACTTACCTCCAATACTAAAATAAAGATCGAGTCTTCGCTCTTGGAGCTCAGTAATTTAGCAGTTCAACACGGACAGCCAATGCACCTCCTTATGTATTTAAAATTACGCACGATAGCGCATATAATAATGCTGCGAACCATTTTAACCTTTTTTTTTTTTTAGTAAATCCCCGGCACGCGGCCTCATCTTCCTGAATCTAGCGCAGGGATCAATCTTGTACTCTGTATATGCGCGTTGTCGCGCGAAGCAAATTTATCATTTTCGTTGGCGTGCAAGATTCACCGAAATGCGTCTCGAAGATTTCGGCCACTCGCATGTGTTTCTGCAATGCTCGAGGTAATGCTAGTCACCGTGTTTGGCTTTATCTAGATGCTTCTTCGCCGCAATTAAATTGAGCGTTGACGGATGCGACGGGAATTGTCAGCTCATTGAACAGAGAGCACCTTTGTTGCTATCGCCGCGCTGAGTTGTTTAGTTCTTTGGCGGGCGCAAGTCAGCCTAATAAAAAGTTGATTTCAGAGGAAAAATTTCTCTCTTCGCTTTTAGTGCCTACGGTCTTGTCATCAGCTCCTAACAATGTAGTTAGAGTCATTTCGAAACTGTTGCTTAACCATCTCATGAACGCTAGTGCAATAATATTACAGTAACCTCAAGCGAACTACACACTGGTTCGCAAATAATATGATAATCAATAGTTAACAACCACTAGTATCACTTTCTGCGAGAAGTCATTGTGAAAAAAAAACATACATAAATGGTAGGTTTCTAATCTATTATATAAGATAATGTACGAACCTTTCATCAGTTCGAAGTCATGCTTGATAACTACTCCTCGCAGAGCTTACACATTGGTTTTTGGACTCTAAGTGTTCATGAATGCGGGATGGAATCCCGGCTGCGTGGACAGCTTTTTGATGGAGGCGAAATTCAAGGCGTCCGTGTGTTGTCCGATTTCAGAACACGCTAAAGAACCCCAAGTGGTCGAAATTTCCGCATCCCTCCACTACGGAGACGGTAAACCACATAAACGAAACCAAATAATTTGGGACATACCTAACCAGCCAAAGGACGAGACACAGGAAAGAAGAGGACAGGACAAGGCTGGACTAGCAAGTGAATGTTTATTGATCAGAAGAAAACAACGAAGACTCCTTCCGAAAAGCACGTGCACAACCCAACCGGTGGATTGGCAGGAAATTGGGAAGAAGATGATGAAGCCAATTCAAAGTCAAGGCATAACTAACGACTTTTCTAATAGATCAAATTCCTTACAATGAAGGCTAACAGACGCCTTAGCCACACACTTGTCCTCGGCTTTAGCAAAGTAAAATGCTTCAACCAGCTCTCTGCAGAGTTGATTACCATTGCTGTAAACTGCACCCGTATTATTGAAATCAGGCGCACAAAGGGACGGGTCATGCTTCGACTTACACTCTCGGGATTGCACATGTAGCGCAAGATTGGAACTCGCCTTCCCTCCCAGAGAATTAGAGTGTTCCGTCAGGCGCACATTTAGACATCTGCCTGTCTGCCCGTAGTAGCACCGGCCACAATTCAGCGGAACGTGGTTGACCACATTCTTTCTGCAGGTGGTGAACATTTTCTTATGTGACACTGCGCAACGAAAACTACCACGAGCTACACTGTCGAGCCCCTTTCTAACTCTGGCGCACAAGCCTCCTATCTTGTTTCTCACTGTAAATACAACGTCAACGTCGTACCTTGCCGCCAGTTCCTTGAGTCGGTGCGAAACGCCATGGAGGTAAGGTATGGCAGCCACACGGTCGAGGAAGAGCAAAACGGGGCAGGGTGATGTTGGTGTGGCGACGCAGCGAAAGAAGGTGGCTGCCATACCTTACCTCCATGGCGTTTAGTTAATATAGTGTACTATTTTAACGGTAGTGTGCCGAAAGAAGGCCCGCGCCAGCGGACCGCATGAAGCAGGTAGTGCAGAAATCTCGGGCGTCCGCGCGGCGGCGCCTTTCCCTTTCCGCTGGCAGCCCTTGACCGCGCTCTGCCTTGGAGTAAATGCACTGACGAGGGCGTTCTCTAATTCAAAGATTAAGGTAGCTGTTCTGTGAAGGATGGATTAAGAGGGAATTATGACCCATCAGGACCTTATCACTTTTTTATTGTAGCCGCGTGGTTACGGCGGCTGTACAGAGCCCACCCGTCGTTCTCACACCGCCGCCCTCACGCTCACGGTCACTCCAACGCCACACACAAAAACTGCTCTCAGTCAGCACCGGAAAAAGAGAGCAAGTCAAAATCGCCTGGAATTCACAGGCTTGAAGGGTCTTGCATAAGGCACGGTGCCTGTCATTCTATACGCGAGCGCCGCAGAGCTGTCCGAACAGAGTTAGGAGGTCGAAAGAGTTGCGACTCACGATAATAAAGACAGAATGCAATCGCTAACAGTGCCATATTGATTGTATGCGAAGTTTTCCACGCGGCACCGCGTCGACTGAAGAAGGCCTTCTTAATGCCGTGGCGATCTTGTTGGGCGCTGTTTGCAAAAAGATCATCCGGGCGCGTTCCCTCGTTGACCTCTCGGGACATGTGTTTTGATTTCATGTTTGTTCACTCTGCAATCCACAAAAAACTAAATAAGCAAACCTTGCTAGAGGAATGATTGTTTTGGCCCTTGCTGTAGTACCGGGCACTGCAGCCGGCGGATCCGTGATTGTGACGCTCTAGACTTATCGTTATATTTAGGGTTTCCGAAGTAATTGGTACTATGTCCTGCGGTACTACGTACTACGTCCTACGTCTACATTGTACGCGCACTTCCTGGCGGTTGATGATTACTTACGTAGTATTTTATTATTTAGTTTTCGCAAACGGCACCTGTTTATTCCAGAGGGTTACAGTGCAATTTGCAGCTCTATATACGCGCACTCCTTTCGTATGTTGCGCTACCACACTGGTAATTAATTTAATACGTTGCGATTTCGCGTTTGAGCGCAGACCCTACGAAGCACTTGTTTGGAATCATCCGGAAGTCCGGAAGTTCAGTGAATATTCGCTTCCTCTCTAGAGAGGTTCCTCACGACTGTATACGCATGAAACTGCCTATCATTTTATAACCTTGCTTGAAGCATTATTCCCCCTTCATGAATCACTGCCTTGTCATGGCGGACGGGTTGCGAAACTCGATAAAGTCGTGAGCTCTGCTGTGTAGGGCCACCCAAGATAGACAGGTCACGGCAGAGAGTTCTCACAAAATGTGATTCACTGGGGAAGGTAATGGCAACCCACCCCAGTATTTCCTGCCAAGAAAACCCTATGGCCACTCACAATAGCATTAATGATATGGCACCGGAAGATGAGCCCCCTAGGTTGGAAGGCGTCCCACATGTTACTGGTGAATCTGTGACAGATTTTCTCTTTTTGGGCTCCAAGATTACCCCGGAAAAAGACTGCAGCCATGAAATTAGGAGACGCCTGCTTCTGGGAAAGAGAGCCATGGCTAGCCTTGACCTGCCTAGTAAAGAGCAGAGACATTACACTGCCAACCAAGATCCGTATAACTCGTGCTATAGTCTTTACAGTTGTGATGTATGGATGCGAGAGTTGGACTGTGAAGAAGGCTGACCGCCGAAGAATTGATGCGTTTGAATTGTGGTGCTGGCGGAGACTTTTGAGAGTTCCTTGGACGGCCAGAAGATCAAATCAGTCGATATTGTCGATCATAAACCCTGACTGTTCATTGGAGGGCCAAATTCTAAACTTAAGGGTGAGCTACTTAGGTCATCTGACGAGAAGAGAGAAGTAGTTTGAGACAGATTTGATGTTGGGAAAGGTTGAGGGTCACCGGAGAAGGGGTAGGCAGCGAACGCGATTGTTTGATGGCATCCTCGAGGCGCTGCAGATGAAGTTATGTGATTTTAGGAAGATAGCGAGAGACTGGAAAGCGTGGCGTGATATGGTCCATAGGGTCACAAAGAGTCGGACACGACTGAACGACTGAACTGAACTGAACTGAAGCATTACTTATACGGTCGGCGCCGACAACCCTTCAGAAGCAATAAACACACTGCTCAATGTGAGTGACAAGGGCAAAACTATGACCTCGAAGCCTATTAATAAGCTTTAATTGTTCTAATTAAAAATTAGATGAAGCTGAATCTTCTCTCATTAATGTAGGAACAGCAAGCCTCCAACCCGCGTGTTTGGGGGTCGAAAAGTGATTTAATAATTATTAATTATTTGGCAGTATACGTGGACAGAAGGTCGTTAGGAAACTTAACTGTCCCTCTTTAGAACATTCTCATCGTGGATCCAGATGAGGCAGCAGCGTACCAGCCATTTCCCATACGAGTACACAAAAACTGCGGCCGGGGCGGGAATGAACAAATTTCTCAAAACATTTTTATAATGCGTCATCGGTGCGATAGAAAATTTATTCACAGAACGTTTCAGCATTGGAGAACTATGTACCAACAGCATCTGTGGCGTGGCAACGCTTGCGGAGCAAAATTTGATTTCAGTGCTGTTGGGTGCAGTGTACACAACGAAGATATTAGAATGAAGCTGTCCACTGCTTGCATGCTTATACACGCGTCTTTTCTTTTCGAAGGACGAAATGTAAAAACGGAGCAAGGCTCAACAGATCAAAACCTGTATTGCTGAGCAGGACAGTACAAAGCCCGCAGAAGTCCGTCTGAGAAAGATTATTCCCGTGCCTATATATGAGATGTAGCGAACGTATTCAAACGTCAGCAGCACCTCACACACAACATTTTAGCTTCACAACAGGTCAGAAACTATTTGCCTTTCTTCCGTAAATAAGTTTTGTATCAGCAAGCTCAAATAGATTCAAGAGCATACCTGCCTGATTCACCTGTAATGGTTGAGCTGCTACGAGCGAGCACGCGCGTGCTAGGTGAAGGCTGCGGCAGCACCATCTGTCGGCGTCGGCGCAAACAGCCTCAGCACCGCCTTCCCCCGACTCACAACTTCTGACCTTTTTCACTATATTTGCTGCGGCAGCGGGGTTCACCCTCCTTGGGTTCACCATGGCAACGTCGCCGAGGCGACGACACCGCATACCTGCTTAATTTATGATTTTCCTTGCTCATCTTCGTCCTCTTTTTCCCTAATTGTGTTTTATTGTAATTAATTGGCACGATTTATCATTCTTCGATCCGATCACAGAGCTCAAGAACTGCGCATGTGCAGCTACGCTTTTGAACGAGGAAAGGGGCGCCCGTGCATAGGCGGCCACCTATAAAAGGCGGATTTAAGAAAAACTCCTCACACTGCACTCGCTGTGGCACTCATGCAAAAAAAAAAATTATGACGTCTATGGACGTGTTGTCAGTGCATGATACTCAGCATTAACAATGTTCTTGTTTCTTCGATTTTGTTTTACAAAGAATTGTGTACTGACTTATCTCCGCCTACTATGCCCCCAGCGGGCCTTCAGAGCATCCTAATTAACAAAAACGTATAAACAAAGTGTACAGAAGACAAAGAATGGAAAACGCTGCGGCATCGCCATGACCATCGCTTGTTTCCGGCGCCATCGCTCGCGCTGAAGCTGCGCCCTGCGGCTGGCAATTCGACCCTGCTGTGCCCGAAATACTGGCAGCGCTATAGACGTTCAAACCATCTATTAAATCCACATTTCACTTAGTGGAGATGCGGGGTACATATCACGACGAGTAATTTTGTTGAGGCGGCGATAATCGACACAAAATCGTATGGAGCCATCCTCCTTTTAAACTAGGACCACAGGAGAAGACCATGGGCTACAGGATTCTCTAATTACTACGCGTTGCAGCATGTCATCGACTTGTTGGGCAATAACACGGCGCTCAGTCGGGGACACACGATATGGCCGCTGATGGAGAGGTGGGTGAGCGCCAGTGTCGAGGAGGTGGGAAATGGTCGTCGTGCGACCCAAGGAAGATGGCGGGATGTCGAAAGAGGAGCGGAATTGGTGCAGAAGGTCAAGAAGTTGCTCGCGGTGGCGCGGCTCTAGAGGGCTGTCCACAGAATGGTCAAAAAGGTCCCGCTGTAGCGGATCGGAAGCCACACGAGTTGGGGTCAAGGCGTCAACTTGGCAAACAGAGAATGACTCATCATCAAAGGCGAACAGAAGGTCCACGGGCTCGATGCGGCTAAGACACTCCCCTTCGATCAACATTCCGGGAGACGCAAGAAGATTGGCTACCAGAAGTGTGCTAGCGCCGTTGTTCATGTCAAGGACGGCAAACGGCAGCGGTAAGTGGCGGCGGCGGCAGACAACGTTAGAGGGCACAAAGAGGGCTGTCGCGGCGGTAGTAAAAGAGGCAGTGAAGGGAACCAGAACAGCGCTAACGGGTGGGATGGTTGTGTCATGAGCTACGAGGAGTTTGGCCGCAAAACGAGGACGCGGCTCGGCTCGTGGAGCAGGGCATCAGACGGTGCATCACTCGATTCAATGAGCTCTACTTAGGGACTGGCGCAGTCAATGATAGCATGATGCTGGGACAGGAAATCCCAGCCGAGAATGACGTCATGAAAACATGTGGGGAGAACGACGAATTCGATGATGTACAAGGCTGCAGCAATGACGACGCGAGCAGTGCAGATAGCTGTCGGCTGTATACTTTGAGCGGATGCGGTACGAAGCGATAGTCCCTCGAGGGGCGTAATCACCTTTCGGATGGAGCGGCAGAGTTTTTGGCTGAGAACTGATACAGCGGCACCGGTGTCGACGAGCGCAAGAGTATGAACACCTTCAACGATGAGAGGAATAACATTTGCAGGATTAAGACGAGGACTTTGAAATTCTGTCGAATACGCAGTTCTTGCCTCGCGAACTGCGGCGTTTAGTTTTCCGGCTGGGTAGCGGGTCGTCGGCGCGTTAGCGAAATGGCGCGGCGACGTAGTGATGGCGAACGACGAGGGAGAACGTCCGGAGGATCAGGGGATGCTGTTGGAGGACCCGATGGGACTGGGAACTGGGGGGCCAAATAAGGTGGCGCTGGCCGTGCAGCAAAGGCCATATTTATTCGGCACCGGCAGTAGCGTGTAGTGTGCCCAGGGATGCCGCAGTGGTAGCAAATAGGCCTGTTGTCTGAAGTGCGCCATGGAGATCGTGTCTGAAGCCAGGGGGGAGCAAAAGCTGTTGGTGCCGACCGCATAGGGGGCGAAGCATAGGCATATGCTGGCTCAGGAGGTGGACTTGAAGTGACCTCGGCATACGTGCGACGCAACACTTGAGGAGGAGCCGGCGCGAATGCTGGAGCGTAGTTCAGTGGCGCAACGCCGGACGGTGAAATTGTGGGCGTGGGGAACGGCATTGAGGGTGCGACCGGAGCTGATTGGGAAACAAGATTAGGGACGACTTCAGACACATGCTGCTGGATTGCACGGCGAAGCTCCGGAACAAGGCCAGTTGGTGACGACTCTTTAACATATGGCGGCAGGGAGAGTTGTCGCGCGACCTCCTGGCGTACAAAAATGCCTTCAGAGAGGCTAGATGACTCGCTCTCCGCGGCTAGTCCAGCGAGGGATGCATGAGGCTGCCGAATCAAAACACGCTCCTTCCGGAGCTCGTCGTAGCTTTGACAGAGGTCGTAGATTTCCTTGACCGTAGTGAGGCCTTTCGCTATGAGCATGTTGAAAGCGCCGTCATCAATTCCTGTGAGCACATGACGTATCTTAACGGCCTCGGTCATGGTCAGGTCAACACGACGACACAGATCAACAATGCCCTCAATGTAACTGGTGAATGTTTCACCGGGCTGCTGCAGTCGCGACCGAAGACGCTGTTCCGCGCGTAGTTTTCGGACGGCGGGGCGGCCAAAGACATTAGAAAATTTGGTCTTGAAATTCGCCCAGGTGGTAAAGTCCGACTCGTGGTTTCGAAACCGCAGATTAGCGACGCCGCTCAAGTAAAAGATGACATTATTGAGCTTACGATTGTCGTCCCAGTTATTGTGACGGATGACCCGTTCGTAAGTGGTCAGCCAATCGTCGACGTCGTCATCGCTGCTTCCACTGAAGTTAGTGGGGTCCCGTTGACGAAGCGCACCTGTGCAGGTGACGGGCGGAGGTAGGTGCAATGAAGTCGGCTCCGTCATCGAGGAAGTCAATGTTCTGCTGCGATGCTCAAGGGCGAGATGGGTACAGGGAACCTCAGATTGACCTCCACCAATCCACATTTCAAAATGAACATTAGAAATCGCATAAAGTAGGTTTCTCATTTTAGAAACCATGATTCATGCAGTAATTATGTGAAAGGGAGAACAAGAAATAGAAGGCTGCATGTAGTGAGTGAGTTTACATCCCATCTTATTCTGTATTTCACAGTACAAAATTCATTTTGCATATGTTGTTCATTGTTCTTTAAGGTATGTGTCAATAATAAGATTCCATAAAATATGCATTTCAATAAAGAGCCGCCAATAAAACAAAGCTTCCTGCAATGAGCCAAACTAATTATTTCTGGTCTTCGCCTAAACTATAAAAATGGAAATGTTCGAATCGATTACGTTCCATATAAGCCGAAAACACACATCCGGTATGGCAAAGTAGTTATGTGAAGCGTTTTTCTATTTACATTAGCCCGTTAGTTCCACTTTTACTGCTATAGAGCCTTTCAAACTCACCCATTTATTCTTAACTATGTGAAGAGAGAGTTGAAATCCATGCTGCATAGTACAAGCTATATTCTTCACATATCACGTATAATATCTGATAATTGGTTTTTCCTAAACTGAACAAGGAGTTGTGGAACCTCTAAAGTAAATCGTTACCAATGCTTTAGGTTATTTCTTCAACAATATGAAGTGACCAACACTGCCAATGCTTCCTAGATATCGAAGAGAGCGACAATTATCGAATTTTCGTACGTGACAAAATATTGCATACTGAAAAGACACTACATTTGGAAGTGGTCACCTATTTGCGAAAAGGAAGTTCTCATCTGCAATAACTATAAGGTGCTCAAGAAATTCAACTAAAGAAATTCAACCCGCTATGCGCTTTATTTGCAATAAACAATGGTAATACACTAAGCACAGATATAGCCCTGTAGATCCTGTTTAATTCTACCTTCTTTTTTTTTTATCTAGAAAGCACTTACATTAACGTGAAGCTGCGTTAAACTGCTTAGTCGACAGCTTTCTTGCTTCTAACCATGAGTCCCCAGAGACGATATAAAGTCAAATTCAGCGCCAACTTCCTAGTGCTCAGAGGGTTATAGAGGCAATTCTAATGTGAAACAATTAGTAATTTTAAAATGAAAGGAAGTGAAATCATCAATCGTTGCACGAAATATGCTGGAGGAAACCTTTAGGGGCGATGTGCCTTTTGCAATTTCATCCGAGAGCATTCCCGTCTCTCTTCATGTTACCCTCGTTTTGTATGAGTATTTTGTAACATATGTTTTTGCGACTTTCCAGATATGCCAGTAGGTTGTTCCCGCTCTATTTATTTTGCCGCGGAGAGAATCATTTGCTTTGTTATTCTTCCATGCATACGGAATAAATTTTTCACTTTCATTACATCAGGTGATATTAGCAATATGCATTAGTATGCAAGATTTTCACAGTTATGCCTGACGTATCCAAAAGTTGAGTTCGTTTTTTGTTCATAATTTAAAAAACAAACACAAAATCTCCGTAATGTTTCAATACGCAGACCTTCGAATCACTGCACTCCGGCAAGTATCTAATCGATGTAATGAAAATGCAACGATCCCTATGCGCTTGATTGGTTAGACGATAACAGACACATGATCCGGCCCAGAAGCCATATTTGCTCCGGTGTTCTGCAGTATGTAAAAATTTTGCTTGTTAAGGTATAAAAACATTTCGCTCTTAGTAGCTGGTGAAATTTCTGTGTGAAGCTGAAAAAGAAGGGCATAATAACTGATCTGCCAAGAAATCATACTTCAAGTTATCACATATAATGCTGGCAACATTTAGGTGCACAGATATTCTAACCTAATATACAATTAGAAGACATTCTTTGAATTTGAAAATTGCAGGCTGTGAAATAAAATCAATCACAGGGCCGCACTGAGCCGTAAAAATAAAGCTACTCAATTTCCATCCCTATGGTTTTTTAGCATATGAAATGCAATGGATCCATCCAGCTTAGAAAAAAAAACACCTTTTAATACAGCAATACTGCATTTGTACTTTTTATCTTTTTCAATGTCAGTAAGGTCGAGATTTGTTCTCTGGTGTACTATACGCAGGTCAAATGTCTTCCCGCTCTACCAGCTGTCTTTCTTCTGGATCTGCTTTCTTGGTGCTCTGCTCACTATCCTGCTCGGCAATGTGCTGAGTTTCGTGACAAGTGAGTATCGTAGGTTCGTGCTTTTTCGACATTGTTATGCAATTTTACCACAAGCAATAATACAAAACCAAAGGAACGAGTAAATGTTTATAATTTTCGTTTAACGTGCCTCACATATATAAAAAGGTTGAGAACAAAAGCAATTATGTAACATCTGTTTGTTGGTCCCAATATATTTTTGAGGCGCTAAATTCTTCCTCAGAGCGAAAAGTATATGTATGAAACAGGCTGCAGAGAAGAACTACGAATAAACATATTGTTTATCTTAATAGTGATTCTCCTTGCGGATCATTAAAGATTTAGCCTAGTTTTGTTTTGTCGAAGGTATAAACAAGTATATTTTCTTACTTCTAGATTTTATACCATAGCTTTTTCTTGCCCGATAAAATTACGCGGTCAGTAGAGTTAGTGAACAATATCTCGGTTGGACACAAAAATTTATCAGAACCGATGCAAAATTACCTACTGGGAACGTGAATGTTTGCTCAAATTAAATACGCCGGATATAATTTTCTCGTGTGTTTAGGGCCAACAAAATTGGCTGTTGGCCAATGGAAAACTCAGATAGTGGTCGGAAGGGGTGCTCTCCTTAAGTAGTTACCGGCCAGCGTTTGAAGCGGGATTTCAAACTGATATGAAGTACAGTATGAAAACAGCAGTCACTTGCTATACTCTGCGTCGATGTGCGCGTAGATACCTTAATTGTACGTGCTCACATAACTTTGCTTCACATTCAAGAGGTGAACAATATTTATGTAGTGCCACGCAAGGCGAACTACCAGAAGAATAACTCCAGCAATAATGCCATCGGTCCCTTAAAACCTCTACAGATATGCATTTGAAAAAAAAAAAAAAAACGTCTCTACGTTGTGTGGAATGTTTAGCAAAATATTTAGTGCTCGCACTTCTGTACAATTCTGTGAATCTAGATTAGTCCACGTAATCAATGTTTAATGAACTGATCTGCTCTTCATTGTTTTACACACAGGAACTCCTAAGACATCAAGAAACAATTCACATCTCACCAGCAACGTTTTTTTGAACGTTTGGAAAAAGTGTGGATTTCTTCATCTGGAACTTCAGGTAAGTCTTCAAGAACAGCATTAACCTTGTTTTGACAAGACGTAATGATTTCGCCACGCTGATTCCTGGTCCCATAAAGGTGTATATTTAATCACCTTCTGCCATTATTTTATTGTCACACATCCAGCTTTGCTATCTTATGGTTAGACTACAAGATATTCATTGCTATAAGCGAACGTAATAATTCTGACAGAGGAGCGTAATAATAAAAAGGCATTTCCATAATTTTTTCATGAAACCATCAGATGATAAACATTAACATACAAAATCGGCTGCGGTGGGGTATTTTTTTTTTTTTTTTGCCTTTCTGCATCTGTTCTATGGCTTGGTTTAGCCCGGAATGCTCGTCGTTTATTTCTCACCCAGTGTAGCCGGTGAAAAGCTATGTGTGCTTTCACTTTGCACACAAGTGCGTGGCATCATTTTGTCACCTTGCTCATTAAGGTTATTTTATAGTAAACTCGCGTACTAAGACGCCTTTTTGCATCTCAACAGAGTCTTGCCTTAAGTCGCGAATAAAATGAGGAGAAATCCCCATATTTGCGAACACACTCGCAAATACACCACCTTTCGACGGGGCTTCACTAAAGAAAAAAAATTAAAGGACACTTTAGCCGACTAAAGTGGTGAAAGGCGAAAGCCTGAGTGCAGCATTCTGCTACGCGACTGTTGCGCATGTAGCGATGAATGCTGCTACGAGTAAAGTGAGCGGCTACTCTTTCACATTGTGCGAATGCATTTATAAGAAAATCGTGCTTGGCAGCGACGAGATCGCGCTCCTTGTATCTTCGCAGCTGTTCTACGTTTACTGTTGTGTTGTTGATTTTACAGAGTGCGCGAAATTAGTCAGTAATTAAGCAATTATTTAGAAACTGTCACTATTGAGTGAGTAATAATTATTCATTCACTAATTGGCAAATAACAATATAAATAATAATTAGTAATTGATTACTAAATATTCATTAGGCAGAAATTAATTATGATTAGCTTTACTAATCAGTAATTATTTATTTAATATTAAAATGTGATTAACTGGAGAAGGTAATGGCAACCCATTTCAGTATTTCCTGCCAAGAAAACCCTATAGACCGGAAAGCGGTGATATGGTCTACAGGGTCACGAAGAGTCGGACACGACTAAACGACTGAACTAACTGAATTCTTCGTTGATGCGTGATCAGCAATTAATTAGTTAATCACTCATTCTTTATTGAAAATTAACTATCATATGGTAATATAACTCACGCATTCGCACATACTGTGGTGGTGTTCTAAGTATGATTGGTCGAAACCTCTATGACGTTATCCCGTCTCGATCAATCAGAGTTGGCGCAAAAGCGCGACACTTTTGCTGAGGACAACGATGAAGCAATAAAGGATTTCGCCTTAACAACCGCTAAAAAATGAAAGTTCTGCAGTTACGTTTGGCTATGTTGCAGTCCTCGTATGATAGGTGCCATTCGAAACGTTTTGTCTGGCTCATTAGCCTTAGGTGGTTGCTTAAAAGACGCTGCATTTAGCAGAACTATGCCGTTAGTTATGCATAATATACGAATACATTTCTCGCTAGCAGCGGTGTATTTGGTCTACAGTGCACTAGTTCACGCATATTATCGTAGATCAATCATGAAATCGGTTACGGCATAGCGATGTCATTTTACGACTCAGCAGCGCACAGGTTTTTCTTCTTCAGCGTCTTTGGCGACGAACCAATATTTATTGTCACAAGTGGACTGTAGCGTAATTTCTCTTTGAGATCAAGCAGATATTTGCGCGCTACAAGGCCTGGGTGTTTTAATGCTGAACGACATAACATGTAAATTTGATAACTTTTATGTAAAGGTTACCATCTGACCTTAAATTTCCATGCACCACTTTTATCCGTTGCTATATGTACAAAATTGCAGATTGGGTGCAAAACGTAGGTGATAAGGGTTTTACTTTACAATTACCACAAAGGAATGCAATGCCCTCAGCTGCCTATTGCGTTCTCCAGACAATGGATCACTGCCAATTCGCTCCAGCATGACTATTTTTTTCATTCCACTTAAACAGCTTGAAGAAGCAAGTCGCAAAACCTTCGCTACCAATGCTTCGGAAGACGAAGTTGAAGAAAACGCATCCTTTGGAACAGAGTTGCATACAAATTTGAAAACGCAAAGCGAAGCAAAATATCTTGTTTCCTGAAGTCACGAAGGAAAAGAATGTGTAGCATATCGAGTATTTCGACGTAATAAAGTTTCTATCGAATAACACCATACATCTTCTATTTTACAAAAGATAAGGCAAAGGTTTGCCATTCATACGACGTGTACATCGTATGAATGGCAAAACTTCCTAACCTTTGTACAAGTGCTGGTGCCTTAAAAACATGCATTAAATGAAGTATATCTCAAGCAAGACTAAAACTCGATTTGTCCCCACGTAACTCACCCGTCGGCCTCCGGACGTTAATTTTGGCCAAAACCCGATGTGTATACTCCAACAACACGGCGTGACGGGCATAACAAGCGCGATCCGATGCAACACCGCGTCGCTGACGCGCAAATAGCTCCTCGCTTATTTCTCGTCTACCGCGCTGGCCTCGCATCCCAGCATTGCTCACGTGCAGAGAAGCATACCGGCCTGTGGTGTAAAAAACGACCCTGAGAATTTGAGATTATTGCAGAATACCACTAGAAAGCATTCGAGCGTATCTCTGCATCTATGATAGCTAACGGATTCACTACACAGAGGAAAAGAAAAAACTGTTCCTGTGATTCAATCAGTAAGCAGTGCGACCTAGATGCAGCCGTGAGCACTTCGCTGCAGTACGTATACATATGTAATGTGCCGTGAGCGTTTTAATGCACTGCTCAAGTAGGTGTAACTCTGTAACAAAAAATTTTGTTTCCCTTATCCGCATTCTTTTCAGTTGAAGAATTCCAGAAACGGGGGGTGGTGGTGCTAAACATTTATTAGTTATTTATGTAAGGAGGTGTCTAGACCAGTGTCCTATAAGCCCTGGGTCTCACAAATCTAGGTTGAGCTCCTATTCTGGAGGATCAGTGCGTCTAACGCCGCTCGCTCCCTATGGACCAACGTCCGTTGGAACTGTAAGTCATGCCAGCTGAGCAGTGCCGCCTCCCAGCCCTTCATAGGGGATGGGTTTTGAAGGATTGGGAATGGAGGACATTAGAAGGACAGCTCAGACCACTTGGTAAACATCAGAGAAGGTCGCCTCACACAGGCTACAGCCTCCATTCTCTGTTGAAGTGTTTCAACACTTTCGAGCACATTTTACTGGTAAATATTCCGAGAAGCAGCCTTTTGTCCACTTTCTGGAAACAGTTACAGGGTCCGGCGAAGGGAAACACGTCATTACCGGCTCGTATAGGCTTTTCAGGATTATTAGCTGAGGTTAATGCCTCCACTCCCCTCGCATACCCAGTAAAATCGCTCTCGGTTTAGCGACCCTAAAACTGCTACCTCAACAGGGCTCTCGTCCGTCAGGGACTACTGGGCAATGAGTTAGCTGACCAGTCGACGCAATTTTAAAACTGCCGCCGACCGGGAAAGTGTTCCTCATGGTTGTGTAATCTCTAGCTCTTCTTCAATGACATAGACCCTTAACGAAACACTTTCAACAAAGCACGCGCACACAGTAATTATCGGGCGTCCGTATCGGACGCCCAAACAGTTGCTGAGCTGGACATCCTGACGGCCATCGGCAAATGCTTTACTTCTTTGAACAGTCGCAGGAACCACATCTCATCGTTGACTTGATCACGACAAGCTTACGGGCCTCGGTAGGCGACTTCGCCAGTTCCCCCAAGAGACCAGTTCTTTCGTCGAAAATGTCCTCCAAAACCTAACAGCGGTCGGTCTCGAGGGCAGCCTGTGTGCATGCGCGGTGCGGTATTGTACACGTTAGGTGCACCAGACCAAAAGGTGGCATTTTTTTTAAGCCCGTCGTAGCCTATTTAACGTGGTCGACGTCGCCGGATCTGACAGGCGTGCCGAAAACGATAGATTATATCGAACGCTTAAGTCAAGGCTGACCAAAATGCGCCTTCAGGAGCTTCAATTGCGACATTTTTACCTAGAAAATCCTTCGAAGATAAGTCTGCGAAAGCACAAACACTGCAGACATCTGTCAGGAATACTGGTAACTGCAACTGCTAACGAGAACGTTCCCAATCAGTTGCAAAAAATGTAATCCAGATTTACAACAACGGTAATGCTTTCATCATTTCTTTATGCTACAAGAAAAACTTTGCAGAATTGCGAACGCAAAGAAATAAACTCATTGACAGCTATAGCAAGACAAGCTCTGCAGTTTTTGCAAAAACGTGTGGCTTTTTATCGACAGTAACACATCTGTGGTCAAGTGAAAAACTTTCAAAGTGTAACATCCCGCCTGGCATAAAATTCCACAAATTGCTGAACTGACTTGCGTAGTCTTGGCAGTGGCGAAGCGCAGTCATGTGCGTAGCGCATTTGCCGCATTTAAACTGGCTTATGTATGCGGTAAAAAGGCACTACTGTTTGGCTCTTCAGCATCTATATTCTTTGCGCTTTTCCGAAATTAGGGTTGATGCTGTTCTGCGAACGTAATATAGTAAAGCATGCTTATTGGTGACGCCACCGAGACATTATTACGAAAGCAGTACTAGGACAGCCAAAGCGCGACTTCGGGTGGCCGAAGCTACGCTGTGAAGAAGCGTAGCTATGGTCTCCTCATAAGAAAATCAGCCTGCCATGATATTTGAATTCACGTTAACCCTATGCCACGGGCAGGAGCTGCCAACCCAGGTCGCCCCTTTCATATGGAAGGGTGACATCACAATTAGCCTGCCGGAACCGTTTGCATTTCATTATCCCTACGATACGCAGGTACAGCCTTTGCCAAAGTGTACAGCCCGGGTGGTCTGCTTCTGAGCCCTGTAGTAGCGCTGATTTAACATTAGTGGAATTCCTTCCTACTGGAGAAGGCAGAACAAAAACATTGGCTGTGGCTTATCTTGGTTAAGCCTGGTTATTGCGAAGCAATACGTGATACTACTATTGTACCGCTTGTGGCGATGCTTGGCTGTGCTATATTCACCATGGTGATGCTCCAGTTTTGCTTGCTGTTATGGCTATGGTGACGCTTGCCTGTACTGTGGTTAGCTATGGTTTTACATACGTCTGGAAGAAAGGCGAAGTATCTGACACACTTTCTCCGACAAGTGTGCGTTTCCATTGTACGCCATCGCTCCTGTCTTATGGCGTTCCTTGGCGCGCGTTGGGATTGTCAGGAACGCTAGACAAGGTGAGACTTCTCAGGCTTTCGCCTTTCACTACTATAGTCGCTTAACTGGTAGTGCTGCTAGTATATGCACGTCCCTAAACTATCGGGAAAATTCGTACCTTCCTCTCCTGCTTCTGTCGTCGATTCTGCTACCGAAGACATTGACCGCCTTTTCCGCCTAGCTGCTTCTTGCGCTCGTCGTTTGGAAAGCCGTTCTTCTCGCTCTTCTTCTGTCTCTGTGGCTCGCTCGCTTTTGTTTCCTCTTTGCAGCCTGCCTAAGCTCTTTGACTGTAGGCGGCATCTCATGGCTTGATGAGAGAAGCGGAGTCAGGCCCTAACTGCCACCGCGCAAGGCGACGGTGAGCCCCCGCTCTTACACAGATAGTATGACGTCACGCAGCGCGCAGCGCCACTTGTGAGAGGAGCAGAAGTCAGGCGGTAACTGCCTCCGCGCAAGGCGACGGCGAGAGAAGAGCCCCGCTCTTACACAGATGTTATGATGTCACGCAGCGCGCAGGGCCACTGGTGAGAGGAACGGAGTCAGGCCGTAACTGCCACCGCGCGAGGCGACGGCGCGAGTTGCGCCCCCACTCTTACACAGATGGTATGACGCCACACAGCCAGGTCACGCTAAAGGTCAAGCGTGGCTGCCACCGCCGCGCCTTTTGACGGGCTGAGGTGGTAGCTAAAGTAGTATTGTTTCGCAATAAAAATCTTACCATCAAGAGATGTGGAACCCTGGAAATGCATTACAAGCTGCACGAAGTGGCTCAGAAGCCGACCCCTTGGGCTCTACACTTTTGACAAAGACTGTACGTCCATGCGACTTGGCTGAAGCGTGACTTTATATGTGGGCTAGTAGCTTACGCCCTTAAAGTATGAGTTAAGTGTCCCCAATATTGTTGCCCTTTACATTGATAGGATTTGATAGGGGAATAATATAGCAGGCAAAAGAAGCTTCCGCCTTTGGTTTCGCAATTGAACTAGGGCTAACCAGGGCTAAATCACAACTATTTTTTATTTTCAGATGCACATCAGCCTAATAAAAGAGTTGTTTTGAAAGTATTTAGCTGCCATCCTATCTAGATGATGGTTTATCGCAAGAGAACGTAACATTGCTATTAGACGCCAAACAGAAGGATTAGCCGCGTTGATATTTCGCTGTGCTATAGTAGCGGAAATTCCCATTTTATGGCGGGCAATCCAAAGTAGGCAATTATCAGTGCCTAACCAACTACGGACGGGCGAGCCGGTAAAATTTGTGAGATTCGAATTTGAAACAAGCACACGTAATATACTTTATGCACGAACTGAGCTAATTTGTTTAGAAAATCTTTTGGATTCACTGACCAGCTGGTATCGATTGTTTCACTGAGAGAACGACGAAGCGCTTGGGCGACGCTTCTGTGAACAAATTGGCTGTGGCTTAGCTAAGCTTAATCCTGGATATAAGGAGCGAAAAGCGAGGTGAAATCGAACATTCCGCCATATCGTTTAGCACTGGTAAACCGGGAGGCATGGGTGGATAGTGATAGCCATTGGTAACACTATAAAGAGGAATTGCCTGTTTCACTAGAGATCCCTTACACGTCGCACACAGCCTACTCACGGTTCCACTCAAATCGACAGATGCAAAACTCAACGTCTCGCGCATACTGTCACTTACCGGAGTCAAGTCTCTCAAGTGCCATAGTCTCTCACACACATCACAGACATGGCCAAACGGGGTGTTCACAAAGTCCGACGTAAATACTCTGGACGCACTCGCGCTTGCATTCAGTCTTAACACGTGCTCGTTGTAGCGGTGAGTCTTGGAGTCTTCTTGCATGTTTTCGTCCTTCTGCTGCTGCTCCTCCTCACTTTGTTGACTAGCACTGGCCACAGCGGTGGCCACTGCGCGTCGTTCGACTTCTTGGCGACGTATTTTCGCGAGACATTTCTCGCTTTGTTTCGGAGTTTCATATGCACGTTTCGCCTTAGCTCGATCTTTCCCCCATTGTTCGGCGGCCAGCTCCTAGGTGACTACTTCTGGATTGGAAGAACTCAATTTCTCCGTTCTTCTGCGTCGTTTAGCAGCAGCCGCACTCTCCTTGACTACCATGTCACACGCGACCGCCAGTTCTCCATCAAGCGCATTCCATACAAGCGGTTGGTTGGTTGGTTGTACAACTTTTATTTCCATCGGAAACGGGGAGTCGTGCGCCCGCGGATTAGAGGCTGGCAGGTAGCCCTTGGCTTCTTGCGGCCCCTTCCGCCAGATGGACGGTGCGGTGCTGGATCGCAGGGTCCGCGCTTCGCAGCAGGGTATCCCAGGCTTCTCTACTTGTAATATTTTGCCCTATCCCTGGAGATTGTGGGCACTCCCAAATTATGTGGTCGAGGGTCCCTCTCGCCCCACAGTGTTTGCAGAGATCATTGTCCCTAAAGTCTGGTAGCGCGTGAAACGCCCAGACCGGGTTCATGAACGTATTAGTTTGTAGCCGCCTTCACGCGACAGCTTCTCTATTATTTAGTCTAACATCTGGCGGGGGTACCAGTCTACGTCCCAATTTATAATGGTCGATGATTTCCCCATAATTTTGCAGACGCTCGTCGTATGCCCAGTGTTCGGGGGGCTCGACGGCTACCCGGAAGTAGAGAGCTCGGGCTAGCTCGTGAGCCGCCTCGTTACCAGGGACGGCAGCGTGAGCGGGTGTCCAAATTAACTGAATTTTTCTATTTATTGTTCTTTGGGTGAGGATTTTGGCCGCCTCCGGCGATATCCTCCCCTTCCCAAAATTTTGAATGGCAGTTTTGCTGTCGCTAATTATGAACTTGGCTTCTGTTCTTACGCAAGCTAGCGCTATCGCAACTTCCTCCGCAGTCTCTATGTTGCGGCCTCTGATGGCTGCCGCGGATACCGGTGCCCCTCGGCCATCGACTACCGAAGCTACCGCCGCACCTGTTCTGCCACTTGCCGCATCAACATAGACTACTTCCTTTGTTCCCATGTTCTTGAACCGTCGCTCTAGAGCTTCAGCTCGTTTGGCCCTTCTTTCGACATTAAATTCTGGATGCATATTCCTAGGGAAGGGGGGGACTACCAAGGCATTCCTGATTTCACTATTAATTGTGACTTTTTTTTGAACTCCCCTGTCTGGGTTGAGGCCTACTTTTGCAAGGATTACCCTGCCCGTCTCGGTCATGCTTAGTCTCTCTAATTGGGAGACTCGCACTGCCTCCGCCAATTCTGCCCACGTGTTATGCACCCCGAGTTCGAGCAGTCGTTCGCTCGAGGTACCCATGGGCAGTCCTAGCGCCTTCTTAACGCATCTTCGAATCAGGCAGTCTAACTTCTCTTTTTCGCCGGCCTTGATGTCCAGGTAGGGCGTGGCGTAACTGATTCTGCTTATTACATATGCCTGGATTAGTTTTAGCAAATTTCTCTCCTTGAGGCCTCTTCCTTTAGTGGCGACCCTCCTCAAGAGCCCGAGGGTTTGCATCGCGTAACTTTCTAATTTTTTCAGGACCTCTCCGTTGTGACCGTGGGATTGAATGACCATCCCCAAAATCCTGATCTGATCTACTTTTGGCACCGGTTTGCCCTCCATCTGAATATGAAACTCCCCGCTATTGTTGCAGCGGAGGTACGGCGCACCATTCTCGCGCAATAGCAGTGGCACGCGGCACATCTGTCGTAAAACGCGGCCCGGTGAACAGGCGGCGGTGGCAAGGAGGCGGCGCACCTGCGCCTCTCGTGACATCATTTGGATTTCGCGCATGCACAGAACTAACGGCTACCGCACATGCGAATCTCGGCTCTGACCAGCGTAGTGTAGCTTTTCGCTAAGTATGCAGATAAAATGCGGATTCTTGAAGTACGAGCACGTGGCGAAATATGCACTGCATATAATAAGGACATTACGAAGCAGTTGAAAATAGTAAACGCGGGCGGATGTCTGCAGACGACAGTATTGCAACATGGCTGCTGGAGACACGTACCCATTTCTTACTAAGATACCACTGACGTTCGTATCGGCCCTCAGTTTGGGCTACTGGCCAACGTCACTTCCGTTACCGGTGTTCTTTGTGGTGCTTTGGAGCCGATGGCTCATGTGATACGCCGGGTCGTACGGGAAAAACTCCCTAACCCTACTTCTGTGCGCCGGGATGCAAACCCATTACTATGGTTGCGCGCTGCAGGTAGAACCCGGTTCTCATTGACTTACGCAAGAATTTCACCCACTGACACCTGCACTGACTTAAAATACCCCCCCCCCCCCCCCCCCCGGCACAATTTTGAAATGCCTCGCCATCTTCCTACCACCACCACAGTGACAGCGACGCTCATCTCCTCGGCGCAGTCCTTCGCCTCCGGGTAAGTATTGGAGCCGAGACATATGGAGACGAGGTCGCTGTAGAGATAGCGTTGGAAACAAGTCTGCCTGTGTGTATGATACAAGAACGAAAATAAACTTGAACTTGAAATAATAACTGATGATATACGCACTTTGGCGTTAATCTGCTAACGCCTTAGTGCGGATACAAGTGTCTATAGACACTTCCACGACTGTTTGCTATGACTTCGGCACCAAAGATTCGTTCGCCCAAGACAATATTCAGCGTGAATTTATTGGTGTCTGTAGTGGATCAATAGTGCCACTTGATGTGTGTTGGGCGAACGTTGTGACTGGTGGTCAAGCGTTTGGAACAGAATGCACAATCTTGCCTCGTTCTAGAAATGACATAATTCTTGGTATGGGCTCAGAGTTGGACTGCCGCTTTCAACACCACTGAACGTTACGTTAATGTCTTAACTCTTATGGAAGCATCGCCTCCTGATTTGGGAGCGTTGTCGGTGTACGAAGTTGCAGTAGTCTATGTCGTTCGAGAAATTCATACAAATTGGTTCATCTAAAAATTCGTACCAGTATTTTGACATCGTAGTGGACGCTCAAGCGCTTACCTGTACAAATAAGGCTGCCTCGGTGCCCCATTGAATACTTTCAGTGACCAGGGGCCACAGATGGCTGCGGACAATGAACTATTCAGAAGTGCCAGTCCTGTTGCCTCGTTGCATGACATTCACGAATTTCGTGGAAGGTGTATAGATTTCCGTGCCTGCACTAAGTAAACAGCTTTGTTTAAGAGAAAGTACAGTCTTTGTCAAAAGTGTAGAGCCCAGGGGGTCAACTACTGAGCCACTTTGTGTGGCTTGTAATGCATTTCCAGTTTTCCGAATCTCTTAGTGGTAAGAATAATTTTATCCCTACCCTCTTCAGTAGGAAGAACCTCTACTAATGATAAATCAGCACCACTACACGGCTCAGAAGCAGACCCTCCGGGGTCTACACTTTTGACAAAGGCTGTACATTCTTATGAATTCTTAAACTCTAGACCAGTAGTAACACAGTTACCTTTACCTGTCTATAGGATCGCAAATGCCTCTAAACCAACAGAATGCAAGCTATATAAGACGGATGAACGGACTTGTTGTTCATTCATCGTGATAAAGCAGCGAATCATAGTCACGAACAATGAAGCAAATAGGCACAAGCGCTGACTTTCAACAAGATTTATTGGAAGGCACGTCAATATATACATGCGGCGCGAAAAAAAAACAACCAAAGTACACCTTGTCACAGTGACATTACATATTTTGAAAAAAAAAAACAATAAAATTTATAACCAAGCGTTCAAGAGCACGAACCTCTTTATTAGTGAGTTATGCAAGGGGTGTGCTAATAAAATGATTGTAGTTTGTTTTACGATTTCAGTGGCCTCGATTGTCTCGCGCGCCAACTTTTCTCTGTGTCGGGCTAGAACAGTGCAGCGCGTGAATTCTGGCTAGCAACGTTCAGGATCTTGCAATCGCTTCCAATCACGATAGTAAATCATCATATTCCCCCTAACAGCTTCGTAGACATTTTCATTTCGTTCATTTTCATTGCATGTTTATTTCCTTAATGACCACCTTTTGGGGAGTATTACAGAAGGGGTTGAGGTAACAGAAGTGCAAAAACCATTTTTATGATGACAAGTGCGATGTGGCTTTGTATAGGAAGGTGGATGGGCAGGTGATGGCAAGTAATTTAGTGGGTAAGGTAGTTTCAGTAACTTGCTGCTAAGAGGAAGAATAACTTCTAAAAAGTGGTCGTACGAGCACGTTGGCTTGAAAGTTCAAACGGATGACCGATGCGATGAGACGTGCGTCATGGAGGCAGATGCACGACTCCTGCTTCACATAGAAAAATAAAATTTGTGGTACAAGCATAGGCTAGAAATGTAGCTTGCCTGTTTGCCCAACGTACGCGTAGCAACATTTCAGTAGATCGAGTAGACTATTCCTTCTGTGCAGTCAACAAAGCGATTTTGATGGTTCATGGGGCAAGCTTCGTTGCCTTGCCTGTTGTGGTTGGCACGCTTACTCAGGTACTGAAGCTTTTGAGGACACAGTTAGTGAAGCCCTACAACCAAAATTTATCCCACCTGCTAGAGAAAATGGGCAGCCGTGTTGGCGTGAATGCTCTTTTCTCGGCAAAACTTCTATAGAAACGTCTGCCGAAGTTTTGCCAATTATCTATAGCCGGCCATAAAAAAAAACGTATTGCTTACCATATATTTGAAGAGATTGTAATTTTTATTCGTGATTATAAATAAATATGTCTATCAGTTCGTTTTCACATTCATTTAATCAGTAACAGTGGCATTTGCACCTTTAGGCACAGGTTACGCGCGGCAGAGAAATGTCCCTGCGCCACAGCAACACGCGCTTGTATTTCAGATGCTCTGTTCAGATCAAGGTGCTTCATTCCTTACACTTTAGTCACATCATACAAAATATGCGATTATTGTCCGCAGCTCATCACCCTGAAATGCAAATTGACTAAGCATTTCAACTACACTACAGGATTGAGCGCTGTATGCTGGCAAAAACGATCGTACCAGATATGATGCGTGAAATAAAAATAAATGCCTAAGAAATTGCTAACATTGCATTAGAAAACACGTTGAGTATTAATTTCCAGCTGTAGACGTAACAATGCGGAAAAGCAAGGAATCGAAACACGCGAAGTTTTACTCGCACTGCATAGGCGTGAACTGTTGGTCGAATGCCACTTGTCCCATTTCACATTAGAAACCTCAGGAATGTTATTTTTGGATCTCTAGGGAATGAAAGCATCCTACAACCGTTTCGGATAAGAGTCATGCCTGCACATGTGCATGTAGAAATGCAAAACTCCGCCATGTACGAACGGGAAAAATAACGCCGTACATGCATCCAACGGAGGCGAAACGGAGAGAGCGCCAATATGGTGTGCGTCATCGCGAAGGAGGCACCCACCCGTTCAAAGGATGTACTCACCCTCTACGCAAGGCCGGAGGGGGGCGTGCGCATCGATGCATCTTGTAGCAAATGCACACAGGTTATCCTTACACAAGAGAATTTGAAGATAAACCGTGACTAAACGTAAAGTCGTTAATGCTGAGGAGTTACATAAAGAAAAAACATAAAGAAGCGTAAACAATGCTGATGACTATCACCACCACGCTTCAAAGTGGACGCTCTTAAAATCCATCCGTCCATCCTAGACACTATAGCCATTGCGTTATCTATTGACAGTGCTACAAAATAAATTGCGGAGAACACGGCTACCCGAAGGAAAGCTGAGACAGTTTGGCCTGAAGCATTTTCTAGGCTATAATGAATCTCCGTAAGAATGCACAATTCTCCGAATCAGCGGCCCTGATATGCGTTTATGAACTAGCGTAAAACACTACCTAACAGAGGTTATCACCCACCACGGGACCTAATGAGAGCCAACAAGTTTACTCTAGACGTATGCTGCACACAAAAACCGTCTACAGAATCATAAAATCAATTGAAAAGTCCAAATCTTTAAAAAAAGGAAACCCTGACTAAACACAAACAGAAACCTAAAGAAAAAAAGCAGTTTAAAAAAGGGCAAATTTTCGACCTCTGATATGCGGTTAGGGAGGAATATAATTTCCTGGATTTTTTTTCTTCCCCCATTCTTTTTTTTATTTTCTAATACTTCATTTTGTTTTCTTTTGTTTATCGTAACTGATCTACCGGTTTTGTTGGTCGTGTTATAAATTTGTTTTCTCGGTAAAAGTGCACAGAGATTGCCCTGTCTTAGCTTTCGGTAATGTTCATTTTTGTCGCAGCGCAGAGGGTCAAAAACAGAGAAATAACTTACACAAGCTTTGCCAAAACGAATTACATACAATCCCTATGCTCAATTCATACAGGTGTTCACACACATTGCTGGCATTGTTTATTATTCTATGTTTCAGATTTATTGCGCGGATAGAAGACGCGCTGCAGCGTTTAGCCAGTGTTTAGTCATTCTTATTGATTAGAGGGACTGTTCTTGGCCAGTTTCTTAAGCTCTCGGTAAATGAATGGAAAACTGTGATGTAGCTTACAAAGTCATATTTGGCCAGTCTGAAACAGGAATTGTCCAAAACTTTGACCATCGGACATGCAGCGCCTGTTAGCACCCAGCTTTTGACGTTCGACTCCTGCATAGCCTCAGCAATCTTTGTGGCCACCGAAGTGTCAGAATGACTCAGGTCCTTCTTGCAAGCTCATGCTTGACCTCATAAGAACTCAGATATCCAGAAATGTTTTTCTACCGCGGTTGTTATTTAGAAATTCAGATACCTATTGTAATGTAGGAGAACTAACAAATGCACCCTGTAAAATGAAACATGGCTAACGCCCTAAACTCCAAATAAGGAAGGAGGATAAACTAGTTTCTTATTCGTTAGTGTGGTGATGGAAACTTTAGATAGAAACTAGCAGGCACATTTTTCTTTATCTCTGACTTACCACAGGCACGAAGTTGTTTCTCCGTGTTGGCAGTGTACAAAATTGGTGGGACCACAATTTACTCTCGTCTTCATATCACCTCACTGGTCAGTGAAAGAGGTGCTCTGTGTTGGTTATATTTTAGTTGTAGACGACGGGGTACTTTGAACGCAGTTACAGCCAATCCTGTTATGATTGTAATGTCCGCCAGTGCAACCTGTAGTTTTAACCAAACAGTTGAGGTTGCTGGACGGAGAATCTTTCGGCCGCCAACGGACAGCGAAAAATGGCAAGAGCTCGATTATAATCGAAAGGTAAGCGATTGGTTTCAGAAATATAACGTACCTGCCTACGTACATTGTTTCAGTGAACTCGGCGCAGGGAACAGATCACGCGCTTAGCACTTCATATGAAGCATTCGTTTGCGAGCAGCATTGAAACATTCAAGATGTGTTTCGTCCATCCGTCCGTCCGTCCGTCCGTCCGTCCGTCCGTCCGTCCGTCCATCCGTCCGTCCGTCCACCCGTCCGTCCGTCCACCCGTCCGTCCGTCCACCCGTCCGTCCGTCCGTCCGTCCGTCCGTCCGTCCGTCCGTCCATCCATCCTTCCGTCCGTCCGTCCGTCCGTCCGTCCGTCCGTCCGTCCGTCCATCCATCCATCCGTCCGTCCATCCATCCACCCATCTGTGTGTGGATGGCTGTATAACTGCACGAAAATCGATGGATTGAGAAGTGCGGTTGTAGGCTTTTCGTTTCCCGGCGGTCTCATTGGCGCTGAGTCAAAATATCCGTATTATATTGTTGCCGTTAAGCGTAGCGTTCTGTGAACAATTTTGTCACCTGGTTGTATGCTGAGTTGCCGCTACAGTTTTAGTAACAAGGATGGAAAGCTGGCTTTCTTGTTTTCCTGTTTTCATGTCGACAGAAATGGAGATGTGCAATCCTCCGAACAAAAGTGTTGGAACACTGATTTAACTCCGCAAACTCGCGTGTACGTTAGAAATAGTTTGGCAGCATGGACATCAATCGGTACTGTAAGCTCACAGCGTATCGAAAAAAAGCCTGCCCTTTGAACGCTGGCACAACTGAAGCCTGCAGCTGTTGCGAAGGTATTCCAATGGCTCGCAGAGTGAATGATAACAAGCCACGTACTCGGCCATCTCAAAAGTAGTGCCATATTTCATTCTTTCTGAAATCTCGCCAAATATACATATATATATTGTCACGTGGTGGTGACCAGGGTCGATGACACAAATGAAGACACAGGCTTGATGGTACGGAGATTAACTCTTTATTGGGCTTACTTGCGCCCGCAAAAAAACTAAGCAACTCGGCGGTGGCGATAGCAGCAAACGTGTTGGTCGATCGTCCAACAAAGAATGCGCGTCACACTCGTCAACGCTGAATTTAAAGGCTGCACAGAACAATCTAGATAACGTCGCAAACAGCTACCAGCACGGGCTGGAACATTGTGGAAAGACACACGAGTGGCCGGAATCTTCGAGAGAGATCTCGGTGCATCTTGCGCCACAACGAAACTGATAAAGGTGTCATTCGCGGCATCGAGCATTAACAAACAAAGATTACGGAACTGATACGCGATCCAGAATCAGAGTGATAAGCCTGTATGCCGGGGACTGTTGGAAAACAACAAATACAGTTTTGAAGGTTTTGCGGCATTACTCCCCCCTTAAAAAAACTTCGCCTCGATGTTGCAAAACAAAGCAATTTAAACATAAACACTGCAAAGTTTAAACACCACAGATTCTTTAAAGCGCGTAATATGGCTTCAGCCGTACAACATGTACAATTTCTGGGCGTGCGCGTCGCCGTTGTGATGCTGATGTTCCGTCTGGAATGACTTCATAGTCCAGTGGTCCGACACGGCGAATGATTTTGTCTTGGAAAGCAAAATAGCGCACTTCAGAACACAGACACAGGAAGGGAACGACAACACAGCGCTGGTTTTGTACCAAAGTATCAACGCAACAACGTTTCACTAAGTCCGCGATGGCGAATTGGTGTCCAAACGCACACTTGGTCTCCTGGATTGTACTCTGCGTAGCGCCGTCGTAAGTTGTATCGTCGGTGTCGGTGCGCTGTTGCTCTTTAATACGCAGCCGTGCGAGCCGTCGGGCTTCCTCTGCACGCTGCATGTAGGCGGCGACGTCGAGGTTGTCCTCGTTGGTTACGTATGGTAGCATTGTGTCGAGCGTCGTCGTGTGCTCCCTACCGTACACAAGCTTGAACGGGGTCGTTCTGGTCGTCTCCTGGACTGCCATGTTATACACGAAGATCACGTACGGCAAGATGGCGTCCCAGGTCTTGTGTTCAGCGTGGACGTACATAGCGATGATGTCCGTGATCGTTTTGTTCAGGCGCTCCGTAAGGCCATTGGCCTGGGTATGGTACGCAGAGGTTCGTCGATGGCTTGTCTGACTGTATTCCAGGATGGCTTGCGTCAACTCTGCAGTAAACGCCGTTCCCCATTCCGTGATGAGCCCTTCTGGGGCGCCGTGTCGCAAGAGAATTTGTTCGACAAAAAATTTGGCGTCTTCTGCCGCGGTACCATTGGGTAGTGCTTTTGCTTCGGCGTAACGGGTAAGGTAGTCAGTAGCCACGATGATCCCCTTGTTACCTATAGACGAAGATGGAAAGGGGCCAAGGAGATCCATCCCAATTTGTTGAAAGGGCATGATTGGGGGCGGAATTGGGTTTAGTAGTCCTGCTGGTGTGATCGGCGGCGTCTTGCGTCGTTGGCACTCACGACACGTCTTCACGTAGTGGGCAACTTCGGCAGTCGCGGCCAGTAGTATTTCTCCTGGATTCGATGCAACGTGCGCGCAAATCCGAGGTGGCCTGCTGTGGGCTCATCCCAGGTAGCACAGAATGTGGGGCCCCAGTAGGTCCGATGTAGGCAAGTGGGGCTGGGGCAACCATCATAAAACCTGCATCGGTCCCCGATGGGGCAAAAGTGGGCAAGCCCCACTTGGGCTTGCCCCTGCTCCTCCTACATGGGTCCCATAGCGGCGTTTCTTGGGCTAATGCAGAGCACATTCCTGCATCCAGACCACAAGGGTCCCTTGCCGGATATTTGAGGGCAATCCAACCTAAATGTGGTCTTTTTATGGGAAAGCCCTCATAGATCCAAAATGAGGCCGCCACCATTAAATCTTTGTGGGACCAACATTGGGCGTAGTGGGGCAAGAAAACGGACATACCCACATGCTGCCCCAATCGGCCCCTTGTAGGTTACTTGAGGGCAGGTGAAATATGAATAAGGGCTCAATTTGGACAAGTCCTCGTGAAGCCCAAATGAGGCAGCCTTAGCTAAACCGCTTTAGGTCCCACATATGCTGTAATGGGGCTGGAAGGCGGGCGTGCCCGTGTGGTACCAAAATCGGTCCTTTGTGGGGACTTTGAAGGCCCGTGCAACAGCAGGTGGGCTCTAGGTTCAAAAACAACGTCCAGACCAATTGGGGCTGCCCACATAAAACTGCTTTATATCCCACATGGGCCGTAATGGGGCTGGAAGGCGGGAGGGCCCGCATGATACCAAAATTGGTCCCTTGTGGGAAATTTGAAGGCACGTGCAACAGCAAGTGGGCTTTAGGTTCAAAACCAACACCCAGCCCAATTGGGGCTGCCCACAGAAAACCGCTGTAGGTCCCACATCGGCCGCAATGGGGCTAGAAGGCGTGCGTGCAATTGCGTAATCATTGTTTCCAACCGTTATTTGCATTAGATGTTGCCCTAAATTACTATTATAGATGATTTGTATAACAGTTGTTGCCATGTTTAGTCGATTAGAAATTTAAATGGCTTTAGTTCTCGCGCTCATGCAAATTGCGTTACAAATACAAAAACAAACTGATTGCTAGCTGTTGCCTCTTATGTGGTTGCTTTGGACAGCCTGCAACTCCCAGCACAATATTACTGTTCAGAACACGCATATCCATAGTCTGAACAAGATGTACATGAAGTCATTTCGGCTAGATGAATGTTAGGAATTATTGTAAAATTTAATATTGTCGCTGTTTAGAAAGTGCAGACATGTATAAAATATTTACTTATGTGCATAAATATTGATTGGGAAAACTTGGACTAGGGCTTTCCATCAATGTCCTGCGTCGGACCCCTATGAGAATAATGTGGCAAGCCCAAGTGCGGCTAGCGCTATAGCACCCGCATTGGTCCTATGTCATTATCTGAGGGGCTAACAGAAATAAAAAAAAAAATGTTCCTCCAGAGCGGCTGCCCAAATCGGTCCAAGGTAGGACCATCGCGGGGAGTTGGCGGGATGTGCCCTTTTAACAATGCCGGAAAAATGTGGGCAGCCCCGCAAGGGCTGCCTGCATCGGCCCCTAGTGGGGCCCATTGGGGCTTTGTCGACAGCCCCCTTCGGGCCTACGCCGGCCCCTCTTGCAGCACCCACATTGAGCCCACCGGGGCTGTCCTACATTGCCTACATCGTGCCAACCGGGGCCCACCCTTCATAGCCCACTTTGTACTACCTGGGATTGTGCAATGCCTGCAGAATTTCTTGCCGAAGGGGTTTAGGCACTACGAGAAGCTGCGCGGTCTTGTTGGGTGCGAAGTTCTTCACGAGGAGGCCATTGCTTAACGTGAACGATGATAAATGTCGCCTGAACACACCAGGAGGAGAAGCGGTCTTTCCTTCCAAGTAATCGGCTAGCGCTTTCAGCTCAGGGTCTGATCGCTGTTGTTATGCGAAACTGCTGGCGCTTAAAGGCCCCAAAAAGGCGTCGTCGTCATCGTCCTTCGGGGGAGCGTCGACGGGAGCGCGGGATAAGCAGTCTGCGTCGCAATGCTTCCGGCCCAACTTATAGACTACAGTCATGTCAAATTCTTAAAGTCATAGGCTCCATCTGGCGAGGCGGCCGGAAGGATCTTTCAAATTAGCCAGCTAGCAGAGCGCGTGATGGTCCCTTACCACCTTGAATGGTCGGCCGTATATGTATGGACGAAACTTAGAAGTGGCCCAGATGATTGCAAGGTACTCCTTCTCGGGCGGCGATAGCAGCAAACGTGTTGGTCGATCGCCGAACAAAGAATGCTCGTCACACTCGTCAACGCTCAATTTAAAGGCCGCACAGAACAATCTAGATAACGTCGCAAACAGCTACCAGCACGGGCTGGAACATTGTGGAAATACACACGAGTGGCCGGAATATTCGAGATAGATCTCGGTGCATCTTGAGCTACAACGAAACGGAAGATTACGGAACTGATACGCGACCCAGAATCAGAGTGATAAGCCTGTATGCCGGGGACTGTTGAAAAACAATAAATACAGATTTGAAGGTTCCGCGGCAATATATATATATATATATATATATATATATATATATATATATATATAATGTGTATATATAGCTTGCGAGAACATAAGATACTAGACTGCTAAAAGAGTATATAGCGAAGTATACGCTTCATTAAAGGAAACATTTTTTAATTTTCATTTCACTCGATGTTTCGATCGGAGACCTATATCGGTCTCTGATCGAAACATCGAGTGAAATGAAAAATAAAAAATGTTTCCTTTAATGAAGCGTGTACTTCGCTATATACTCTTTTAGCAGTCTAGTATCTTATGTTCTCGCAAGCTATATATACACATTATATATATATATATATATATATATATATATATATATATATATATATATATATATATATATATATATATATATATATATATATATATATATATATATATATATATATATGGTACAATTAAAGGCCTTGTAACTGACTGTGCATATTAAATGGTTACCCGTCGGAGGCAGAACGTTGAGAGCTTGTGTTTATTTATTTATATAAGCTCCGCGCCCAAAGGGATTTCAGATGAAAGTGAATGGAAATATATTGCATAACACGGAAGATTCCATCGCCACCAAGAGTGGCAGGCATTCAGTTCTTAAACGACCGCCAAGCATTTTGTTCCTATTAGCGTCACCGCATGCGCTTACTTTGTTGGTGCTAGGCCTCCCAAATAAAAAGTCTATTTTCGAAACAATTCGCCATTTTCCTCGTTTCTGATCAGCCCTTACCACAAGGTGACAGTATGTTGATACAGTGTTCATTATTTAAGCGTTGCTTTGATCTTTTAATTTGCGAATATATATACAGCCGATGACCGCCGCAGCTAAGTAGAAAAATATTTACAATCCATGGAGAAGACCGCAGTACGATTCAGTAAAGTGTGCACAAGCATGTCGAAAATCTGAACGGCGTTATTGGATGGAGATGTGAGAAATCGGCTGTACCATGTCCTACAGCATTTTTTCTTTCCATATGTTCAAACCATGAGCCCAAAGTGGTAGAGCTATGTCCGCTAAAATGCCCAATAACAACCCTAAAAAATTAAGAAGTGATAATTCTATTTGCAGTTCAAGTATCGCTAACAAGATCGAATATATTGTGTTTGCTGAAGGTCAGCGGAGCAATCAAGCAGAGCAATCAACCAGTAGGAATATTTTGCGCTTTCGTAGCCTACAGCCTCAGACAGTTAGTTATGAACCATCCAGTAACATCCCAATTCACCCAATGGTCAGCGTGCTGCAAGACGAAGCCCCTAACTGTTAATGCTCTGCTGAGGTAGGTCGGCCACACGGGCAAGCATAGTGAACAAACCAGGCCCAGTACGAATCCTGTGAGTGTTATCTGCTAAACCGACCTTTGCATTAGCATTCACTGCATTGAGGGGACTCGTATGTGTTGGTTGGTCAGCACACCACACCTTTCAGCAATTTTTCAGTGTCCCATTATTAACGGGAAATATGTCTTCCTAGCAGCCCGATGAGCAAATGATAAGGGGAAGCTGTGAATATGCCGGCAGCGCCTGCTTCATGTAAGCGTCGAGTTGACTTAGATTACTTATGTACAGCGAATACATGAGCTCGGCTTAAATTTCTAGGAAAATAATAAAATAGAATATAACAGCAGGAGCCTGAATGCAGAAATTCAGGGAGCAACCCCGCCATATGCCCCTGGGATGGACGACTGCTTGCAGCCCCTCGATCTGCGCCAGGGCCCCTCACGGCCGCTTTTCTCTATGAACCAAACTTCGGCAAGAATTTAATGACAATTAGGAGTACTGAAGGTCTCTGATATTAGTATTGTAGTTGGGAGCGACGAAGTAGTGTTACCAAGCCCGCCAAAATAGCCAGTCTACCATCATGAGCATTTCTGTTGTTTCGTCAGCATTCCCTAATTCACGCTTTGTAATTAAGTCCAAACAGAGACCAAATACATAAGGGGTAATTTATGTTCCGCCGGTAAACGTATGACTCGATAGGGTTTGACACACACCGACTATAGCTATGTTTTTTTCATACACTTATGCCAAGCATTAGGAAACATTGGGGATCCAATCTTAGCACTTTGACACTTTTGAAAGCATTTCTCCTTTTTCAATTCTTTTGGTTAAAGATTGATCATGGTTACATTTGAATTTTCTTCATTAGCATAATAAAGAAGTGGCTTTCCATTTAGAGTAGTTGAAAACCTTCGAACGCATTTTTCATATATCCAGTGATTCCAATGACTAAGTTGATCAATTTACGCTACAGTGTCCTAGCTTTTCATGCATTGGGTTTTTATTATGAGGAATGTGACAACCTTTGAACCGCTTTTTTAAATGTTTCATTTCTTTAATTCATCAATAAACAATTATTTACAAAGAGTTCAATAGCTGCTATTCCCCTTTCAAACTCAACTCATTCATCGGTCACTAGAATCTCAACTCACCGTAACACGTTTTTTTTTTTTTACGTAGCACTAAATCATTTCTTATACACGGTACCGACGCCGCTGACGGCTTTTCAGCCGAAGGACCTGTATCAATATTATCTTGATGCGAAACTCAGATCTAAAAACTTCAAAGAATCATTCAAAGGCAAAATAAATTGGCTGTGGTTTGAACAATTGCCACTCCGAGTACAATTAAGGAAGCAACATCTGCGGCGACCGCGGCGGCCCCTCTAAGTTACCGCGCAGCGGAGGAGTCAGCGGTGGTCCCGGCGTGCCAGCTGTGCACATGTGATTTCACTCGCTCCTCGCGCATGCGCAGATTGGCTTATCGGGGGATCCGGGAAATGGCTCAGCGACTAGCGTAGTGTTGCTTGCGCAACAAAAAGAACCAAGTATAGTTATGAGTACACAAAAATAAGACGTAGCTTCCTTGTGTTTTCATGAAACGACCCGTAGTGTTCAGCGATGCATATCTTCTCCTTATTTATTTTTCTTTTGCGGACAATATTAGGTCGGCGCACTACCTGCCAACTTTGAAGCGAAAAACATTAACCACGTGGCTTATCAGTTTCGCATCGCAGTTATGTGCGCAAATAAAAGCTTATTATTCATAGCAAACACTTAATTGACTTATCAGCGGCAGCTCTTAATCACATTAAAAGATGATATCTTTGCATAATCTGTTGATCCCGACTAACCCTGAATTCACGCAACGAGGGGAACAGAAATAAATTAGAACAATCCACACAGTGTTAGCGAACGCTTTTTATAGACGCAGAGATATTTATTTTTTGGACTGTATCAGCGGACGCTTCCCGATATCAGACTTCGCGCCTCGTTAACGACGTGAAGATTCCATCTTAAAAACCACAAAATATAACCAAATTACCTTTATCTTATTTGTACCGTTCTCGGGGAAAATTCCGATAGCTTCTATCCCCAGCTGATGCCGATGCCACCCACAGTCGACCCCCGCCTTCACGATCCTGTAAAATGGCCTTGCATATAGGCAGCCACACCACGTGATTGCTTGTACTGTGCCATTTCCCAACGCGTTGCATCAAGGGCGACGATTGGTGCAGTATCTCTCTGGGCGGCAGTCGGTCCTTTCCATGGCGGAAATGTAGCCGGCAGCACGAGCAGACATACCCAGCACGACATCTGCTTTTCCGTGCTGTAGTTCATATATTTCAATCGCATTCGGCGCCACCTTTTAAGCTAACAGGAAATATTTTGCTTTTGAATGTTTCCGTCCGGTCATCAACATCTGTCCTTCCTAACAGGAAATATTTTGCTTTTGAATGTTTCCGTCCGGTCATCAACATCTGTCCTTCATGTGAAATATATTTAATTACCCTCCATTCTTAAGGCAAAATTGCTGCTTGAAAGTGAAAAGCGTTTCCCAATATGTGCAATTAGTAAGCTTTTTTTTTTCTCGAGATAGTATTGCGTTTTTGTAGCGAGAGCTACATTGGCCACTGTTTTGCCGTTTCGCGTACCTGCAACAAGGGTAGTTCTGCGCATGCGCGAGCAGCTGAATGATGTGGCAGCGCGATACTGGCGCGCGCCTCCCCACTGTCCCGACCGCTTCTCTTCGCCAGCTATGCGCATGCGCGAGGAGCCAGGTGACGTCAGTAGGCAGGCCGCTGCCTCGCCAGCAAGAACGCCAGGGTGTGCCTACGTGAAAGAAGGAATCCCCGCCACACAGTTGCCTACCGTAGCAGTATCGAAAGGTGAGACTTGTTCCGTCCAGCTGATTGAAAGTGGTGTGGTCGCTGAGGCGGTATACGTGTCTCCAAACTCCGTTAAGGCAACCCTTGATGTGGTTGTCACCTTCGTTCATAGATGTGTTGTGAAACTGCGCATCATGGCAGAGGATTTTAAGCGGACTCCAGACTCTCTTATCGTTCTCCTGAAAGAGAAATTCGACCGCGACCTGACCGGCTACCTTCGCACGAAGACAATGTAGTGGGGATCCACGATCGACCTGCTCTACCAGAGACAAACCTTCAAATCAAAGTACTACTGCCTTGGAGCCATCGAGACTGCTGCCTGCTACTTTACCGATCATGGGGCCGTCGTTCCAGCAATTGAGAAACAACAAGAAGAGCTGTACATAATAAATGCTTCACAATTTGCTGCATAACAAAATGTCTCATGTTTAATTTAGCCACAATTATTCGTGAGAGGGCGGAGAAACCAAAGCTAAACCATTCGACGTAACCGGGAGGAAGAAACTAAATGTAAACGACAAGGTGTAACCAAGCTAAACGTGTACATACCTCTCGCTACGTATATCCTGGCATAGCTGAGGTAATACACTGCTTAAGTTTGTTCAACTTGTTTGATGAAGTGTTGCTATGCGAGGTGGTTATTGTTCGGCCATAAAGGCTACTTTTATAAACCACATACTACACCTTTTTAAAGTGGGTCAGTAAAATGGCAATGGAAAAAGTTAGCTTGTTTTTAAGCCTGTCTTTGGATCTTGGTTCTTCTATCAGAAGACGAGACCGAACAAGAAGAAATTGTATATCTTTTATAATTGAAACTAGCGACAAGTGTGCCATCATGCCATTCATTTCGCGTTTGCTGGAATAAATTCCTATACTTGCGAGCCGTTAATTCACGGTGTTCAAACCAGTTTTAGCCAAGGGTTGACTGATTGAACATTATTTATTGAATAGGAAGGCTCATGACTGTGAATGGGGGTAAAGGGCAGTAGACAGAATCTTCATTGTTTGCACAGGTGGTCACTCAAATCATATTGCTCTGACTAGGCCACTAAGGGAGCCATACTTAAGAAATATCGTTTGTGTGCTAGCATCAGTTTCTAAGGGAAGCTGCACCGGTTTTAGAATTTGATGCGCTTCAGAGAGTCGAATCTGCAGGGTTTGTATGTTAAGTATACGAAATATTTTGGCTTTAGCTTTTGAAATAGTGACGTAATCATCGATTAAAGTTGCTGCCCCGTTCAGGCTTCTCCGCAGTGCACAGCGCTGGAGGGGGGATGTCAGTAGCAGACGACAGGAGTACGACAGGCGGTAGTGACGTCAAGGACGACGTCTACCTCTCTTCCGCTTCTATTGCCCGAGCAGGCCGTGCACCACCTGTCGCTTGCAGGCTACGCAGTGCAACCTTTTTCTTGTCTCGGCTTGTTTTCTTCTTGCGAACGTTACCGCAAGCTTTTTCAGTGCATCTTGCACCGTTCTTCACGAAAAGAATGACCATGCCATGGTTCTGCGCAGCCTATGGCTGCACGAACACTGGCGGCCGAGAGGATGTCGCGTTTCATAAATTCCCAAAGAAGCGCAAGCTATCGTCGCTTTGGGTTGCCGCGGTCAAGAGGAAGGATTTCAAGCCAACAAAATCGTCGGTGATCTGCTCAGATCATTTTCGCGACAGTGACTATCACCAAAGCTTGTCGGTGATGCGATCTTTTGGGATACCGATCAAATCTGCGCGATTGAAAACCGGTGCTTTGCCTTTCGTCTTCGCACACAAGAGCACCTCTCCGCCGCCAAGAGCTGCTTTCGCAAAAAGAAGAAAACTCGAGGTAAGAGGTCCAATACATCATATTGCTCTTCTGTTCTGTTTACGTTTTTGTTCTGTGGGGCAGATGGGTGGCCGGGCAGATGAAGGAACAGGTGAAAGTAAAACTATTCAGCATTGGCGCCCGCTGACGCGGCTGGAAAACTGTGAGAAAGTAGGACTTTTTTTTTCATGATTAGGCTATCGGTGCGATGCGTAAAGTCATCACACTGCTGAATCGACGAATGCAAAGGCAGCCCTTATTTGCTTATGAAAAGTTTTGTTCCGGAAAACGATCAGTTTTGGACCTCTATACGTTTTGCACTTGGCGATCCGATTCTGCTTGCACATGCCAAGTATGAACTTTTTTAAAATGGAAGTTAGAAACCTATGTCATAAAGGAGAACGCACATCCTAAACTCGCCTCTGCTTTGTTAAATTAAGTTTCTTATGTCATGTTTATATCTTATGGTCAATATCTTATTTTCAGATTCTTGGAGAGCTCCTGGGAAATTCAACTATCCCAATTAAGAAAAGAAATCGGGGCAGCATGATGTCTGTGGTCGAAGTCGCGACGTTAAGCGCAGCTAAATGAAGTGTGCTAAACTCGCGACATGGCAGCGCGTGACTGCCGATAGCTGTCCTAGCGTTTCGGTATTTTTACCGGTGTTCTAAATGGGATTACGCGCGCGCAGCAAGGTAGCGGCCTGGCTTCTCGTCGATACCGCGCTCCCGCATTAATTTGCTAAATCCCGCCAGATTAAAATGTATACGTACTCGAGGTTGCGGGAGCTGAGAGCATGACTTTTGCTGCTCTTGCTGACATATAAACGACTAATTTCACGCAACAAAACTGGGGCGACAGCTCGTCTGGATGAGTTCATTTGTTTACAATCGTCACATCAAGCGCATTGACGTGACACTGCTTCGTTCGAGTCTGGCAGAAGATTTAGGGCACGAATAACGCAGATATGTTCAATTGAGAGCGGATCACAGGCGCATACAACAGTGCAGCGGTACGTACCAGTGTGAATTTCCAAAAGGTTAGCGCTGTCTCCTCTCTCGTCATGTCGCCTCTGCCGCCAGTGTCACCGTGTTCCGAAGCCGCCGCTGGTTCGAACAAGTACGGCTCAGTATCATATTCCCCTGAGCAGCGTGATAGTTGCATGTTCAGCAGCATACATCCACAGAAAAGCACATGCGTGCATGTACAATCGCTTGGACCGCCCATACCACTGAATGGCACGCCGTCATTGACGTCACGGCGCGCTTGACCAATCACAGGCAAGAGCGCCACTTTCAAAACGCCCCACGGCGTTGGTGCACGTTTTTCTGAATTAAAAGTAGTTTGCGGTCACTTATGACTACATGTAACGTCGTATTCGTGTTCAGGAGGTCGTAAACTGTATATCTGTATTCCGAACTCTTTCTTTTTAAAAAGTGATGCAGCTGCCCTTTAAGGAACGGTAGTTCAGGCGGTAGGGTTCTATCTCGGAGCGTGGTTAAAACATAAAACATTTGAGGTAGCCCAGGCAAAACAGTTTATTAGCTATGCCAGCTGACTTCTGCGCTACAAGAATTTTTTTCTTTGCGAACGATTATTTAGTATTTGTGATACTTTTTCTCAGTTACTAAATATTGACTTTAGCAAATACATCTGAGCTGTAGAGTTGGACAGCACCTCCAGAAAACCCCTTCCATTCAGTCGCCATATATAAAATTTCACATGTAACTTTTTACCGAGCTCCAAAGGAAGCCCGCAAAATACAAAAGTAAGTCACGTGACTTTCGCATTAGCGCAAAACGATTGTGCCGCTCTCAACCGCAGTTTGAGTGAAGGAAATCATTTTTGGCTTGGCTTCAGCGGCAGGCTGATATGTCGGCGATAGTTTCTTCACCCGCGTCAGCCAGCTGGCAAATGTGGCGGAGCAAGTTCGAGCGAGCTCGCCGCGTTCGGTGCAACCATCACCAATACACAAGCTTACAGCAAAATTGGGCTGTTGAGTCAGGGCCGCCGCTAATTTCGTTACCTCAAAGCAAGACTGGGAGCACCCCAATCGTCGTGCGCGAGAGCGCGTCATGTGATAGTATTTGCACTTCACGGGTTTTCTTTGCAGCTCAGAAAAAAAATACACGCGAGGCTTTCTGTATCGGGTATAAATGAAATGCGGTTTCCGGAGCTGCTCTCAGACTTCCCAAAACTATAATATACTGAGTAATTATTTCTGAAACACAAAATCATCTGGGGTGCTTCAGATAGCTAGAAGCTGTATGAAAAAAGGTAAAAAAATTCAAATGTTTTATTTTTAACTCTTAGTTATTTAGAAACCCTGTATATATTAGGAAATTTCCAAATTTTGCTTTTTATTTGAGTTTTAAGCTCTTTTGTCCCGCATTCTTATTTTTTCCCTGCATCTTTAACAGCTTACACACGCGCTACGTGAGTTTTCTCTTCCCTCAACGAGTTTTTTTTTTTCACATACGATATCAGGTTTGACTCCCGTTTTTAGCCTGTAATTTAGCACTGTTGATTCTTGGCTTTTTTATATTTCGCAGGCTGCGCTTTGGTGGGAGGGTGATTTTTGTTTTGCACCGTAGACATTAAACTTGACTTTTTTTGTTTTGTCTTCTGGAAGGTCATTCCGAATATTACCCGTTAACAATTCCTCTTTACTTTGGTTGGTTGGTTGGTTGGTTCATGGGAAGGGAAAGGCGCAGTATCTGTCACACTTGCTCTGTGGACACCTGAACCGCGCCGTAAGGGAAGGGATAAAGGTGGGAGTGAAAGTGGATAGAGAGAAAGGGGGGCCGTAGTGGAGGGCTACGGAGTAATTTCGACCACCTGGGGATCTTTAACGTGCGCTGACATCGCACAGCACACCCATTATATTATTTGACATATTGTCATATATGTACTTGTAAACTTGAATATGTTTTAATATAATTAATTCTTTGATTTACAGCTTCCAGTGTTCATTCTTTAGATAATCACAAATCTGCTTTGATTTATTTCATGTGATGTTAGCCTTTTGTATTTGCACTTCAGAGTTTTGCGCGCTCTCGGACAAGCATTTCTGAAAGAATAAAAGAAAAGGTCGCGCTAGTCGGTTCCTATGTTTTCTAGGCCACACCTTTGTTTGATAATGACCCCCCCCCCTCCCCCTCCCCCCCAAGGTGATTTCCAGTAATAACAACAGAAAAGCCCTGATGAAAAAAACTACGGACAGTACAGCTGTCTCTAGATAAGGTTAAGCCTGAGAAACAGTGAAATAGCCGGTTCTTCTTGTATAACTGATAACAAGGATGGTTATTACAGATTATGTCGCTGAACAACATCTGCGCTGTAGGGTTTCACACCTCCTCCTCGCCCTTTGACGATGATATGTACTGGTCCTGCTCTTCGAAAACATTTCCTTTCAAGATCAAGACGTTGGGACGAAATACGAAATCCGGAAAAAAAAAGTCGTGCAAACTGAGTCATTTCGGCTCCCTAGTTCCTTTCCTACCGAAGGAAAAGCAAAGCAACCCTTGATATGCATTGCCGTTTAGAAGGCGAGGTCATATTGCTGGGTTTCTTTAATTTGTTCATGGACCTATCTTAACTTAGTTTCCTAACACATGTATGACCTATTTAAATGGTTGATTTTTTTTTTTTTTCAACGTATTAGATAATGCAAGATGAAAACAAAAGTGGTTTTGCATGCCTAGAAGTATAGCGATACTGCAAATTTAGAACAAAAGCTTATTGGCATTGGACCAAAAACTGATAGTTTTTTCTTTAATTCTTCTAAACCTCCACTTTTTCTCTAAAAGGAAGTATGATTGAAACAAACGTGGTAAGGCTGGATATGGCAAAAAAAAAAAAAGCAATTATGTGCTTTGCTTTCGTCACCTGAATAAAATAAATTATGGCAGGCACCGTTCTTAACTGTAATCCAATTTGTCATCGATAATTTTCTATTTACGTACAATAGCAGCTCAGAAGGTTCAAGACAGGTGAATACAAAATCCCCTTTGCTAAGTGTGTCCGGTAGCTTTCTAATAGCGCTCTAGTAACAGTAGTGTCTTCAAGGCGCTCAGAAAGCGAATTCTGACACTAAAATAGAGAGGAAATGAAAAAGAAAGTGTTGCAAAATTTCAGGACAATATAGCAGTATATCCCATGCGGTGCCTTTATAAAACGCAGAGTGCTTTTTGAAAGATAAGATAGTTCTGCTAATACTCTTCGTGGTGTCAGTTTATGCCGGATGTGCATTACAACCTAAAAACAGTTATTAGACTAGTAGATATTGCTGGAATTCAGCAGAGCCTTGTATCAGGTACACTCAATAGGAACAAGTATTCTGCTGTGTACGACATCATGTTTTATTATTAAATCTTTGATTCAAGCGTGAAAATAAATACGAAGAATATTGAAAGCAATGTAGTCGGTGCTAGATAAATATACATACTTAAACTACTCAAGATAATAACACCGAAGGGGCTCGAAAATCGTTTCGCCGATGCAAAAATTGATAAAGTGTGCAAGAAAAGAATGATTTTCAAAGTGAGTCTGAATCTCATAAAGAATATGGAACACAAAGAGATCGACTGGAAAAAAAAAATTAAAACAATGAAATTTTCTGCGGTTCAGTTTTAGCTGATAATAAATTGTGTATATCTAGCAGACGCCGCGAGGCATCGCGTTTGAGATATTATTTACATTGAAGTTTGGTAGATTAGGTTTGTTTGGCGTTCATAGGAGAAGCTTAGCCTTCTTAGTTCTTCTTCAAAGTGTTGCATTAGATTGGCATACTTTTTTTTCAATTACAGTAAAGGATGGCAGTAATTGTTTTGCGACCAGCATATGATAATGTCGTTAGAGTTAACACAACATGTTTTTCAAATAGAATCAAAATGTTGTTAGCGACGAGTGGCGCCGTATTATTGCGATAGCAATACTGCGCCAGGTTTCAGGCGGTCGCGAGGTCCTGGCGGAAGCTGCACTTGACATTGAACAGCCGAGGAGGAGGAGGAGGATGAGCAGAAGAAGAAGACTGTTAACTTACGCTCTCGCGTCATACGCTTAAAAAGTGAGCTTAAGTGTCCCCAATAATTCAGCACCTTACACTGAGAGCGCGGGATAGGGGAATAATGTAGCAGAGAAAAAAACCTTCCGCCGTTGCTATCGTAATTCAACCATTGTTAACCAGAGTTAAACCGCAACTAATTTTTTCTATTGGTTTCACGAAGGCCAATCAAGCGTGTTTGGCGTGCGTAGGTTTATAATTGCCTATTCGCGCTTTTACTTTATTTGCTCGCTGCTGAACCAGATTCTAATGCTCTCGTTAGCGGTTTCTGATCTTTCTGCACAAATAAATATGAGGTTTCGCACATCCCGGCGGGTTAGACGTCGCAGATCTGCACATCAAATTTTCTCATCAACAGTACTAATCCACAACAATTGCAGCATTACACTGGTCTGGGTACAGATAAGGCACGAGTGGTCATTATTAACGCGATATCAACTGTCGCGAAAGTACTGTTTAAAGGAATTCTCTCCATACCTCCGTTCTCTGGCTAAAACAACCTTTCGTGCACAGAAGTGGGTTGCATTATTTATTTTTCCGACGAGATGCTCAGCCAAGCTGCTCAGGTATGATAAAAGCACTACCCTAATGTAAAATTTATTTTTCAGTCAATGTCGTTGTTTCAATTTCTTAATTTCCTTAATGGCAACGCTTTAGATATGTTACATATGTTACAAAAAGATTCCACAAATACATTTTTAAAAATAATAAACTAAACGAGCACGAGCATGTAGGCTAACCTCTGGCGATGGGACACAATCTGAAGGCGTTCCAGAAATTAGCAATCACCTGGCCTGTTATTGACTCTGAAAACAACGCAGCACACAGCTCGTCTACTCTCCTTTGTACAAATAGCGCAGAGTGAAGTTTTTACATCCATTACTGAGGGTTGTGCATGAGAGATATTGGCGAGCGTATTATAAGCAAAGCTATGTAACAAAATACTAGAGATGTGCGTGCTGTCTACGAATTCCAGGATTTCAGAGATTAACTAGCAGATCTTTTAGTTTATTACGGCAGGCTCGTAGGGCGATGTTTTATTTCATGGAAGCTCCGGCCTTTTAAATAAGTCCTTGCAGATAGGTATCCATTCGTTTCCTTTTGATATAGGCTGAAGTATTGTATTTGGCAGCGCAGTATTTGCACACAGATAACAGCAAGCTGTACGGGCGTTTACTATATAGTCAAAGATTAGACAGAATTCTCTCTGCCAAGGAGCAAGCATAATTGTTGAGGAAAACATACACTCGCTATCTACAGAACAAATGTTTTAAAACATTACATTGGGAATAAAATTCTGATCATGAACCTGGTAGGGGTTCCGAATGTCATGCTTTAAAACATTTTCTCAATAATCGCCGAGTGCATGTTTCTATCATCCACTGTGTTTTCAAGATACCTAATCTAGACCTGCGTTGTAAAACTAGCCTGTGTATGGCTGGAATCCAAACAAGTTTCAAGGGGGAGCTGCAGTCTTCACGCTGAGGTTTCGACAAGTAGACCTCTCACCACTAAAGTATAAGTCCAGCCGTCGAAATGCTGCCTTTCCGACTGAGGCTCATGGGCAACACTTGTTTTTTGTTAACATTGACTTCTTGCAGCTATCCTCTCCAACTTGGTCTACCTCGCCAGTATATAAGGACCCCGCAGCGATGGCGCAGTGCTAGTGAGCTCGACTACTGTGCTCAAGGATGTGGAATTCAATCCGCAGCGGCCGGTTATTATCCGAAGGGAAAAGCAAGGTGCCTGTGTGCTGTGCGAAGTCAGTGCACGCTAAAAACTCCCAGGTGGTCGCAATTTCCGTAGTCCTCCTCTCTCACAGCCTTAGTTCTTTTTTTTACGTAAACCCCCTTACACCAAGCTAATCTAAACTCGCCTTAATGTAGTTGGAAATACTCTTCAGAGCAGTACGAAACGATTCGCACCGCGTTTTATGCCAATAATAGCAAAAAAATAGGCCCGGCAAGTAACAATTTATCAGCCGACTGTTAGGCAGGTTACGTAAAAGAAATAGGTACATTGATGTAGTTCATATTGTATACTGAGGCACAGCGATTCTTGCAAAACGTTGGAAACAAATATATGCTACAGGTGAAGTAAATTCTTAGAAGGCCGCAACCACTTATCCGTACCACGCTGGCTGTATGCGTATTGTCATTTCGCACACGAAGTTAGCATCTACATTGCCGATCCTGCTCCACGGTCAGTCTACGAGAAACTGTTAGTAAACAAATCGTTCTAATACAAGGCATGCGCAAAAAACTTTGCAGCGGCTAGGAAAAGAGAGATGAAAAGTGTAACAAAACAATAAAGTTTTTCGCCATGTGTATTTAGTATAGATCCCATCCACACTCAGATTTATCTGCTGTGACAGTGGTAGAATGCTGAGCCCCCGGTTTTGGAAGCACCAGACTGAGTCACAACATGCTACTGAGCTCGGGCAAGGCTCATCAGTTGCTTCTGTTCATGACCCTACATCCAACCTTTTATAAGGTTTAATGAACACGAGCTCCAAAGGAGAGCACTGTATTATATTGAGGTCAATAACACTCATGAAAGAAAATTGGAGGGAGGGGTTGTTAGCCAGCACCTCTAAACTGCAAAGAGTAGGGTCGATTCCTTATCTCCCTCTCCTAACGCAGACCGGAAGTTCATTGTGCATGTAAGGAGATGACTATTGGTCAGGCAGCCATTTTCTACTGTCAACCAGTCCTCGTCCCCCTCTCCCCTGCATACTACACTATCTTGATAGCCCCACTTGAGGTGTGGAAGCCGAGAAAAGTTGTCACAGCCAGTCCAGTAGTACATTTCGTGCTGACGCCTCTCTCAAGATGGAGCCTGGCATCCGGAACTACCTAATGAATTCGCTTCTATTCCAAAAGTGGACATGGACGGCCAGGCGCAAATTCGGCGGCAGTCCGGAGAGCAGCGACGGAGAAAACGCTGGTGCCAAAGGAGAGGACGCCAACGTTGCGGCTCACCAAAAGTCCGTGGCAATGGAAAGGAGCATCAAGCGAGTGCGAGAAGATCTCGAATGTAAGTTGTGCTCTTTTATCTCTTCAATTTTTCTCACTATTTCGGATAGGCTAAACGAACGGTGCTGCTAGTCTTTGACGGTGCTGAGTATTTTCTTTTGCGACCACGCGTGACACATGAGTTCCCCTTGATGTTTTAGGCAGTGAGTGTATTTCCTAATTGGATACACCCAGGTTCTTTCGACTGGTGCCGATAATTTCAATTCATCTCGCGAAATTTGTTTACCTCTTTTATGGCTCGAATATTCCTTCCCGGCTAATCACTGTTTTCATATGATCTTTCATTAACCTAAAAATGACAACGCTCTCTTTGATGTGTTCTGATGCACTGGAAATTGTACAGCGGAGAGGCCCCATAGGGGTCTGCTAACGTGGTGGCCCAGGCTTGTTTCCTAGGCTTAAATTTCACTATCATAGAGCGGAGTTCCTTTCGGTACCCATTTTGCTCAAGCCACTGATGTGGGACGGCGCGCAATTCCAGGATTGCCATTTAGGGAGCAACACATTTTTACCAATACTTTGTTCCCTTTTCGCATTTCCCAAACATTGTGGCCATTTTGAAACTGCGATATCTTCACTTTAGTAAAAAGTTTGCCACTTTTTACAAGCGGCCTTGCTGAACCGTACTCCACGAATTTAAGAAAGCGAATAAATATATATGGTGGAACCAAATAAATATCGATACCCCTCACTCGGGCTGTATCGCAAGGTTTATTTTCAAGTTCAAATAATTCGTTCAGAACCTGATAATATTAATGAATATTTCTATTTTTGATGTTTGTTTCGTGGAATTGCGGAGCTGTTTAGAGGCAATCGTACCTATATTTCTACTGGACTATTGCCATCGTATTCCGTTTTAGAGCTATATGGGTGACAGAAATACGCGACGTAATTTCGATCATGTTTAATCCTATATCAATCCAGCCAAATCATTATTCAATGAATAAGTACACAGTGACTACATCCAAATTTGCAGCTGCCTCTCCGTTGTACGGACTGCACGACGATAGAAAAAGATGTCAATTTCCTTTTAACACGGCTTCAATGTTATCCCTCGGCTTTGTAGCTCCATTTCGCGAAATCCTTTTGGCATTGCTGTCATTATATTGCTGGCGGTTACTGCCTTTGTAAACAAAAGGTGGTGCCCATAAAGGTGGCCACTGCGTAAGGCATCATCACGGACCTTTATTTTGTGCCATAATTTCCCTTTTATATAAACTGTGACGCAGTTCCTTTTCCCGCATAGTCCTGAGTTGTGTCATAAATTTTGCTTCACATTTTGGAAGCATCTTCCGGTCAAGATAGAGGCTAGTTTTCTAAAGGTATTCGAACCGAGGGTACTTGTGTCTCCCACTGTATGCAGTGATCACCACAGAAACCACGTTATCGGGGGCCACTGGTGCCGCCAGAGAAGGAGGAATGGTGGTGGCCACCATACAGAAACACAATGGCATCGCGATACCGTTCATTCGGTTGCGCTAGCTGCAGGAAAAACCATGAGGAGCGCCACTCGCTGTAACAAATCTTGTCGGCCAGTATTGTTTAAATAGGCAGTCCATGATGCGTCAGCATATTTTTGGCTCTTTTTTATAAGTAAAGGCACGGAGTAATGAAGAAGGGCGCGCTCATTCCGCCTTCGGGAAGGGCGAAATTCTACTACATCAGAAAACGTTTCGTGGCTGATTCTATAGATGGCGCTAGGAGTTATTACCGACGCTGTCGAAGCGCGCCACAGCTGCGGTACCGCTCCGGCGGTCCCGTGCCGCCGCCGTGTTTGCAGTCTGCTTCCTGCCGCTGAACTTACGTATCGCTCACATTGCCGCGGGAATATATGATTCGAAATCGGTTGCCTGTTATTCAAGATGCAATGGGGAGTCATCTATTGCCTGGCTGATAGCTGGCATATATCTCTTTCAGAAGCGTGGCCTTCGCATGCTTCATACAGCTCATATGCCGCGTCCCACTGACTCCTTACTATATGCATAAATACCCATGCAGACAGCGCGTTTCACGTTTTTATGCCTTCTCTTGCGTCCTGCAATGTTCAGTTTCCGGTATCTGCACACAGGTGAACAGAGGCCGTAATGAATGTTGTAGGATTATTTTGGCCTCCTAGGCCTCTTAAATATGTGCTGACATCGCACGAGCGCGAATAATATGCGTATTTGTTAAATATCCGCCACTGAACGTTGTAGGTGCAGCAACGGTGACAGAAGTGCGTTCACCGCGCTGCTATGAACTTGGTACGGTCGTAAATGCATGCGTAGATGGTTTGCAACATAAATATGAGCCATGTTTGCCAGGGCCATGTAAACACCCAACGGCAAAAAAATACTTTAAACCAGAGCCATAGCTGAAAGCTACCAATATATTTTAGAAGATTATTTAGTCCAAGTAGAAAAAAGAATCAGACCAATGCATTGTGCACTTACTTTCACAATAGATGCAAGAACAGTGAGTAGCTAGACCACTCTAATAGGCTGACATTGTTCTGCGCTGTGCAAGAGCGATTTCAAGTTTTCCCCCTATCCTGAGCGCACGACAGCTTTGAGTTCTTGATATTGTTGACATACGATGGGGAATGCGCTCCTGACCTAGGTGATCGCGGTTTTCTTCATCAGAGATTATATTTTTATAGCTGCTGTAATATTTTAGGGAAAGAAGTTCATACTTGAACTGCAGCGTACAGATGCCCTTCGATTTTTGGATATTTCTTTTCCAATGCTTGAAAAGCTTCGAATCAAATCGCGGCATAAACAACGTTTCTTTTGACGTACTCTGAATTACAGCCCCCGACAGAAAATATCATCGCCCACCCTGACATCAACCTAGAAAAAATGAACAGTGCACAGTATGCGCTTCTCACACGTCTGCCGTGCTGTGTGCCATACCGTCTGTGTACTGGTGATTTCGCTGCGTGGTTTGTTACCTACATGGTCCTATCGACTCATTCTTACAAGCACACGCCGACGACAAAATAAAAACAATACTGGTGTAGTTTTATATTTGAAACAATTGCCGATGATTACGTTACTTCCTAATTTGAAATGTGAGCCAGCTCTTCAGCTTTTCGATAGATTGAGGCATGCGTCTCGGTGCAGGCAGTGCAGATGTCGAGATCCGTCAACACCGAACCGGCGCTCTGATTGCCGCGCACTGGGGTGGCTGGAGGTGGAGCGCAGAGAGCAATCAAGTTATCGGGAGGTGGTGAGAGGCAGCGCGTGGGCCCATAGGAACGTTGCAATGTGAAGAGATCGCAAACGACTGACTGATGCAGCTGACGCCGCTAGCGAGTCGTGTCGACGTTGCTCTGCGTTTCGGCTTGGAATGAACGCACCGTGACCACTGATGCCGAGCCGGTGCTTCGCCAGCCGCCCAACTCCGTCGCCGCCACGCAGAAAGAGCAGCGGGAGGGGGGGGGGGGGGGTACACTAGCTGCGAACGGTAGCGGCAAGAGCGCGCGCAGCAATAGGGGAACACGCGCGTTCGCCGCCACGCAGAGGAGAGGGGTAGAGGCACGGCCGGTCTCACGGGAGAGCGCGCGAAGAGACCAGCTGTGGTAGAGGGTGCACGCAGCGGCGAACGGAGGCGGTAGGAGGGTGCCCTGCTCCGGCGGCGGAACTGACTATAACGGCGACGCCGGAGGACCGGCGAGAAACGCAAGGACAAGCCCCAAAGAGCTGCGCTCACAAAGATACAGGTTTGCTTACGCGCAATGACCGCGATTCCACTTGTGCGCTTCCCGGCTAAAGCAGAAGAGGTGCAAACCTACCACTCTGTGCGCTCTCCGCCCGTTGTTCACGACGCTCGCACTGTCGCCTAGATCGAGCGAAGGGGTTTTGCAAAATTGTCTAGAGGTGGCGTACCATCTTATATTGAGGCGCAAGACTTAGGCGCCTAATACATCGATGCCCTGCTGGACGAGCAGGCGCTGCTTTTCTTCATCCTCAGCACCAAGCCAGTCCACCCAGGTCCAAATAGTATGGGAGGAGGTGGGAAAAAATCCCAATTGCAAAGCAACCGGACATGAACATAGTCAGTGAAAGGTTGACATAAGGGGAAGGCCAGTTGGGACATGATGGATCACGACGGAATTTGTAGAGATATAGCCGTGCAGGGGTTATGAGTGTTTGCCATAGGATATAATCCTCCCTAACGGAAAAATTAGGATGAAGGTCGGGGTAGAGCCTCAATATATTATTTTGCTACTACTACTACTCTTTCTTCAAGGAGGATAAGAAGAGGAGGAAAACGTGACCAAAGTCGCATCGGCAAGGAATGGAAAGTGGAGGGAGAGTGTACAGTTTGCGTCTGAGCTCCGGATGCAAGCTCGGCGTTCACATAACCAGAAATCGGCCTCCGCCAAATGTATTCCAGGGTGCCAGAGTCGGCGCTTGTGTCTTGCCTTACTTCGTGGTAACAAGATAATGAAGCGACTGGGCTGTCGTTGTCCCGATCATTACTTATCGCAGAAATAAGCGCAAGGTTTCTAATATCGCGTCGACAGCTGTGCCTCTTTTCGTTCTGGAGCGCAAGCTCATGTATGTTTATTTATACATAGCGGATTGCGTTTAGGAACGGGAAAAAAAATAACACATAAGTGAAACGCTAGTATGAAAAATATCGTTGGTTTTTCTGAGCAAACTATACACCCTAATAGAACGCTTTCTAGCTTAATCTGAAAATATCTGTAGTTCAATGAACGTTTATTTTTGTCGTTGGCGTCCGCCAGCAGAAGGTTCTAGATTTGATATTACACTTCTTGGTTCAAGTTACGTCCAGCTTTTCATGCGGGCCTTCACATAACAATGTTCACAGAACAATCCAGTCACTTATAGGTAGAAGGATAAAATCAGGAACAGGTATTTTTTTGCGCCTGACTTGGGTCTGAAATTATTATTTGTGTTGCATAATATAATTTTGAATTTAGGCATTCTTTTGTTCTTATTGGTGGCCTCTTCCTCTTCACAGGTGGCCCCCGTCCCAACAAGCTTCGAAAGAAACATCACAACAACGCAAGAATGCAAGAGGCGGGTAGCTCAGATGTGTGGACCTGTATTTCTGGCCCCGACCCCCTGAAGGTCACGCTGAGGAAGATTAGGCCAGATAATTCGAAGAACGCGGAGGACCATGCGAACAAAGAAAACGACGAGCCTCTAGGTTGGGACTGGCTGTCCGAGCAAATTTCTGAGTTGCCCCTTGGCGCCCCGTTTCCGGAGCTTGCCCTTGAAAAGTGAACAGAGGTTATGCAAATCTGGACAAGACGAATGCATATTTGCATGATAATTGGAACTTGACAAACGACTACGTGCTTATTTGATTTTTTTTATTGCGAAAGCAATACTGCTTGCACTTTCTGCCATTGATGGTCGTGGCGCCTCCTCACACAGCTGCGCCACGTGACCGTGTGACGTCACGACAGATCGAGCGACGGGGCCCCGGCTTGCGCCATTGATGGCGGAGGTGAGGCTACACAAGAACCGGAGCCGTGACGTCACGCCGTTGTCACATGACGTCACGACAGACCGAGAGACGGGGACCCAGCTAGCGCCATCGATGGCGGAGGTGAGGCTTCACAGGGCGGCTGCGCTGCTGCCGAGAGAAAGCGCTCGCTAGAGCGGGATAAAACGGGGCGCTGCAGCTGCGCACCTCTCAAGCGAGGCTGGAATGACGGGCTGCGGCCAAGCGAAGGCGCCGTGCCGAAGAAACAGACGAAGAGCGGAAAAAATGGCGAGCTAAACACCGCGCATATGTATCAGCCTGGCGAGCAAGCCGGTCAAGATCGCTTGATACGCAACGGCCAAGTGAAACTTTGGAGACAAGTTTCATGGACGCTCTTAATGCCGAAGATGTTGGTAAAGAATCTACACATAGGATGGAGCGACACAATGTCAAGAGAAGAAAACGCCGTGCTGAAGAAACGCTGGAACAGAGAGAAGAGCGGCTTGCTAAAAGAAGAGTGCAGTATGCAGCCAAGAAGGGAGAATGCAAATAAGGATCCTACAAGAGACCCTCAATTCATGCAAGCACTTGACGAGAAGTACAGTCTCCAGTTATGCCCATTGTCCCAACGAGTACCACCCAATGGAGTAGCAGTCTAGATTTAGTAATGTACAGGCATTCCGACAACTATGTCATCACCGATGCACAGACCAAAAGCCAATTCTTCACGGATCACCAAAGCATATTCATCGGATTAAATAAAGCAAAATTACAGTAGAGCCATGTTGGGTTCAGAGTGAATCCAAGCATAAGCCATACCGCGCAACCATGTCCAAACTACCAGCTGAACTGAGGCGTTGCTTTCGCAATCTTCCAGGCTTAACCAAGCTAAGCCACAGCCAATTTTTGTTTTGTAGCGAGAGCTAAATTGGCCACAGTCTCGCCGTTTGGCGTACCCCCGACAGGTGCAGTTCTGCGCATGCCCGATACTTCCTTGCCAAGCGGAGACGCCAAGATAAAAAACGCAATAATATTAATTTTAGTTTGGTATAATAATATTAGTCAATTTGTTCACAGGAAAGGAAAGACGCAGTGTCGGTCACACTTGCTCTGTAGACATATGACCCAGGCTGAAGAGAAGGGAGCAAAGTTGAAGAGAAAGAGGATTCGTAGTAAAGGGCGACGGAGTAATTTCGGCCACCTGGGGTTCTTTAACGTGCACTGACATCGCACAGCACACGAACGTCTCTCCTTTTCGCCTCAATCTAAACGCAGCCGGTTGCAGATGGTAAAAAGCGGCGCGTAGCAGCAGAAAATACAGATTAAGCGTAAGGAGTGGAAGAGACAAGCAGAGGCGCCCGAAGAAAGTGGGGAACGACTTGTGAAACTATGATGTCCGACTCCCGAGCGTAGTATACGGAGCATAACTGCCGAGATGGGGACTATGGAAGAGTTCAATCAACCGGATCCAACAGAAGAGGATCTGAACTCATGTCGTCTGACAGATCTCTCCATTCGAGTTTCCGAAAGTTGATTGCGACCCGGACATTTGAAGCAGACTTTGTGAACAATCCATTTTGACACACAGTTTGTGCGAAAAACACTGGCATCGTATAGACTTGACTTCAGTGACTAATTCAGTGTACGAGACTGTGTTTTGAGACTACCAAACTGTGATACTGTATAGACGATAGTGAGACTACTACATGCTACTTCATAAATTATCGGGCAGTCTTTGCGTATCGGTCAAGCAAAATGAATAAAAGATGTGTATTTCCAATGTTTCTTATTACTAAACATACATTATCACAACAAGCTCTGCCAGGCAAACGTACATCTCGCTACTTATATTGTGATCTAATCCACAGCCATTTTTGAGCGACCTTGCTTGTGCCCCCCTTATACTGTGATTTAAACCACAGCCGTTTTTGAGCGACCGGGTGCCGAACTCAGGGGGTGCATCTTGGCCTTGAGAGGGAGGCAAGGGTGGGGGGCGAAATTATTTATTGTGTAAAGGCGCGCATTGGTGCCGCTGAGAAACTGACTGGCAAGTGTGCACTCGTACAGTGAATTATTCTATTGTGATGAGTGCTTGAAAATACATTCCTTAGTTTAAGCCAAAGACTCCATGTCAATTTAACATTGGACAGGGCCTGTGTATGTGCGTGTGTCTTGGAAAAATCTGCATTAATTCGATCCCATTGGAAATGCCTGCGCAGTAGCATGTTAAACGACACCAGCCGGAGGCCTCATCGCCTCTTTTTTTGTATGTGCAGTTCACTCTCCTTTCCCAAGCGAGGCCCGCTGCAATATCTGTACGGTAGTCTTGTTTTCTTCAATTACCTCCTGTGCCTTTCTCGCTCCTCGGCGCAGTCATACATTCACCTCACTCATTCAAAATGCCAAAAAGTACGGAATGCCTGTTGCTCAGTGGAATTTCAAGTCTGATCGCTATACACGCTTACTAGAAAAAAAAGCAAGAATAAAGAGACCAGGGGCCTTAAAAGTGGAATTGACAATGAATGTATCCAAGGCTCCTCACGTAGTGCATTGTGCTGGTGTTGCTTTTTTTGTCTGAAAAAGGCAAATATAAAGGCTGTTTCACACTTAATATTTTCTTTTGGTATGACATCAATGCATGTGTAACATTATGCACAAGCCAACTTGAGCTTCTGGCCCTTTTGTTTTCATGGTCTATTACTGGGAAATCACAAGCTGTCTCAAGCCGCTTGCTCAGTGAATTTCCTCGCAACTTAGACGTGCTAGTGTCTGCTTTTTCGGAAATATGAGCTTTTGTTGTGATGTTGTGCTGAATTAACAGTCGTCGAGCACAATCCCTGCGTCTAAGTGTTGAAAAGAAAAAAAAAGCCACTTCACTCGCACTGTGTGTTTGGGGCGGAGCGAACTTGACTTCAAAGTAAACCGGCGACAAAGGAGGTAGAAAGGAGGATGGAAGCCAAGGACATTCATGATCAACCGAATCGGCGGGTATGCTCTGAGCATTTCCGTTCAGCACGACCTCGAGGCTCTTTCAAAGGTTCACCAAAATTTCGGCGCTTCCTGGCTATTAGAAACGGTGGCTACTATGCAACGCAGTTCTGGCGGAGGCAGGCGCTTGCGCAAAACATATATTGAAAAAAGCATCATCATTAGCCAAATATACTCACTGAAAGGCGAAGGCCGTGAAAAACATGAGGTACACGTAGTCTCATGTTATTGAACGACGCGAGAGTGTCGATTATTTCCGCCCAATCTTATTTTGCAGATTTGCTTTCGCACACTTACATTTTGCAACACGTTTTCTTCCCCACTTCCTTATTATCTCAATTCATTCATAATTTCAAATCTACTCGTTATCTGGCCGCCCTATGCTACGAAACAGTTCGAAACACCATTGCGACGTCGACGTGAATCCCTTCTTAACTAAAAAGCACCGAACTTCCTAGATGATCTAAGCCTAACGTGTGTCACTACGGATCTAAGCGAACCGGAGGATTGGATCCTCATCTCATCCTCCTATCTCAAACTAGCTGCCTGAGTTGTTGCAGCTGGATCTCTCCCTTCTGCTCTCTCGTAAAGCCACACTTCCTGCCTACTAGTCAATCAGTACCAGGCGATGTCAAATACCAACTACCTCTCAGGTATCATATCATGGCGATTATCTGCTTTAAAGGAACCCTGATACAATATTTAGCCGATTTTTTTCCTATTAGTTATGTACAATGAGTTATACTGAAACTATTACCGGTGGTCGCTTTGTGTATTATTGACTAAATATTTTATTTTGCTCCTGAAAATGACTTCGGGCAATTGACGAAGCCAGAACATGGTGGCTTTTTTGGCAGCGCTTGTGACATCATTTGGCTCTGGTTTTGTGGCTTGGACGAACAGTAACTTTACGGCTAAAAGGGTTCATAAGTATATGTAACTTCTGTCATATTGTTGCGTTTTGCTTTATATCTACAAAATCAACATGTTTTTTTTTTCGTTAAAACACTACACAGTATTAAAAAAACTGCTAGAGGCTCTGGCTACTCAACGACCTCCGGGACATTTTGCGTCTTACTACATAAATGGCTTTGCACGAATAGCTACCCTATATTCTCGTACAAAATCCTGTCTAAAAGGCTGGTTTCTCGCTGGTGATTCCTCGTTGAATTATTGCGCTGCCATGAGAAGAAAACTACACTGTACCTGTAGTGAAAACTCCCGTATCGTGCCAAACGGGTTTGAACCGGTCCTGTACTCTCCCGTATAACTTTCATACCGGTATGACCAGTTCTGTATGAAGCCAAACAGGTTTATATCGGATAGGTTATGTCCGATATGAATCTCATCCGTACGGTTCGGTCCGGTATGGAGCTAATACAGGACAGACGATTTCCTGTATGCATCTCAAACAGGACATCCCTAACCAAAAAAGATTAAATATGGCGGAGAAGACCTCTTTTGAGCTCATATACAGGACAGGTCATGTTCTGCTTAACTGAAACCGGACAAACCCGTCATGAATGGAACTGATACGGGACAGAGTATTTCCGCTTCTCAAAAGCAATTCGGGTGGATCGTGAAGCTCAACCAGAATGACCACATTGGAACATGCCTGCGCGCTAAATAAGCTTGAAACCATATATACTATACTGTCACGTGGTGGTGACCAGGGTCGATGACAGAAATGAAGACACAGGCTTGATGGTACAGAAATTAACTCTTTATTGGGCTGACTTGCGCCCGCAAAAGAACTAAGCAACTTGGCGGCGGCGCTAGCAGCAAAAGTGTTGGTCGATCGTCCAACGAAAAATGCTCGTCACACTCGTCAACGCTCAATTTAAAGGCTGCACAGAACAAACTAAATAACGTCGCAAACAGCTATCAGCACGGGCTGGAACATTGGGAAAGACAAACGAGTGGCCGGAATCTTCGAGATAGATCTCTTTGCATCTTGGCCTACAACGAAACTGATAAAGGTGTGACTCGCGACATCGAGCATTAACAAAGAAAGATTACAGAACTGATACGTAATCCAGAATCAGAGTGATAAGCCTGTATGCCGGTGGCTGTTAAAAAACAACAAATACAATTTTGAAGGTTTCGCGGCATTACTCCCCCCTTAAAAAAAGATCGCCTCGATGTTCCAAAACAAAGCAACTTAAACATAAACACTGCAAAGTTTAAACTCCACATTCTTTAACGCGCGTATTATGGCTTCAGTCGTACAACATGTACAATTTCTGGGCGTGCGCGTCACCGTTGTGATGCTGACGTTCCGTCGGGATTGACTTCATAGTCCAGTGGTCCGACGCGGCGAATGATTTTGTACGGCCCAAAGTAGCGACGCAACAACTTTTCACTAAACCCGCGACGGCGAATTGGTGTCCAAACCCTGGATTGCACTCTGCGTGGCGTCGTCGTAAGTTGTATCGTCGGCTGGCGGTGCGCTGTTGGTCTTAATACGCAGCCGGGCGAGTCGTCTGGCTTCCTCTGCACGCTACAGGTAGGCGGCGACGTCAAGGTTGTCTTCGTTGGTTACGTGCAGCAGCACTGCGTCGAGCGTCGTCGTGGGCTCCCTGCCGTACACAAGCTTAAGCGGGGTCGCTCTGGTCGTCTCCTGGACTGCCGTGTTATACGCGAAGATCACGTACGGCAAGATGGCGTCCCAGGTCTTGTGTTCAGCTTCGACGTACATGGCGATCATGAACGCGATCGTTTTATTCAGGCGCTCCGTAAGGCCATTGGTCTGGGGATGGTGCGCAGTTGTTCGTCGATGGCTTGTATGACTGCATTCCAGGATGGCTTGCGTCAACTCTGCCGTAACCGCCGTTCCCCTGTCCGTGATGACCACTTCTGGGGCGCCATGTCGCAGGAGAATTTGTTCGACAAAAAAGTTGGCGATTTCTGCCGGGGTACCATTTGGTAGTGCTTTTGCTTCGGCGTAACGGGTAAGGTAGTCAGTGGCCATGATGATCTGCTTGTTACCCATAGACGAAGCTGGAAAGGGGCCGAGGAGATCCATTCCAATTTGTTGAAAGGGCAGGTCTGGGTGCGGAATCGGGTTTATTAGTCCTTCTGGTCTGATCGGCAGCGTCTTGCATCGTTGGCACTCACGACAGGTCTTCACGTAGGGAGCAACTTCGACAGGCAGTCGCGGCCAGTAGTACTTCACCTGGATTCGATGCAACGTGCACTCAAATCCGAGGTGGCCTGCTGTGGGCCCATCGTGCAACGCCTGCAGAATTTCTTGCCGAAGGGTTTTAGGCACTACGAGAAGCTGTACGGTTTTGTTGGGTGCGAAGTTCTTCACGAGGAGGCCATTGATTACGTGAAGGATGATAAATGTCGCCTGAACACACCAGGAGGGGTAGCGGTCTTTCCTTCCAAGTAATCGGCGAGCGCTTTCAGCTCAGGGTCTGATCGCTGTTGTTCTGCGAAACTGCTGGCGCTTACCGGTCCCAAAAAGGCGTCACCGTCATCGTCCTTCGGGGGAGCGTCGACGGGAGCGCGGGATAAGCAGTCTGCCTCGGAATGCTTCCGGCCCGACTTATAGACTACAGTCATGTCAAATTCTTGAAGTCGTAGGCTCCATCTGGCAAGGCAGCCGGAAGGATCTTTCAAATCAGCCAGCCAGCAGAGCGCGTGATGGTCGCTTACCACCTTGAATGGCCGGCCGTATAGGTATGGACGAAACTTAGAAGTGGCCCAGATGATTACAAGGCTCTGGGTCGTCCAGTAATTGACTTAGGATTTTGTGAGGGACCTGCTAGCGTAGGCGATTACTTTCTATTGTCCGGCACTCTTCTGGACGAGAACGGCTCCTAGGCCCACACTGCTCGCGTCGGTGTGAATTTCGGTCTCGGCGTTTTCATCAAAGTGGCCAAGTACAGGAGGGCATTGCAGGCGGCGCTTAAGTTCGTCGAAGGCTTCTTGCGGCGCTTCCCATTCAAAAGGTACGCCAGCCTTTGTAAGCTGCGTCCACGGTTTGGTGATCCGCGAAAAGTTTCAAATCGTCGATAATAAGCGCACATCCCAAGGAATCGGCGCACAGCTTCCTTGTCGGCAGGCGATGCGAGTTGTGCGATTACAGCTGTTTTCTCCGGGTCTGGGCGAATACCGTCCTTGCTAACGATGTGACTTAGAAACCGGAGTTTTTCGTTGGCGAAGTGACACATCTGTTCTTTTGGCGTTAGTCCCGATGACTTGATGGCTTCCAGCACTGTCTGTAGTCGGTTTAAGTGGTCTTAAAAGTTTGATGAGAAGACAACAACGTCGTCCAAATATACCAAACAACTTTGCCGCTTCAAGCCTTCCAAAACTGTGTCCATTACTCGTTGAAATGTGGCTGGTGCGGAGCAGAGGCCAAATCGCATCACCTTGAACTCAAAAAGACCGTCCGGTGTGATCAATGCTGTCTTCTCGCGATCTCTTTCGTCGACCTCAATTTGCCAATATCCGCTCTTCAGGTCCATCGATGAGAAGTACCTTGCATTGCAGAGCCGGTAGAGAGTGTCGTCGATGCGGGGAAGCGGGTAGACATCCTTCTTAGTAATGCTATTCAAGCGGCGGTAATCAACGCAGAAGCGAAGTGTGCCGCCTTTCTTCTTCACCAAAACGACTGGTGCCGCCCAGGGGCTCTTCGATTGCTGGATTACGTCATCAGGCAGCATTTCCTCTACTTGATCGCGTATGGTCTGGCGTTCTCGCGGCAATACACGATAGGGGCTTTGGCGCAGAGGTCAAGCGTGTTCGCTTGTTATAATGCGGTGCTTGCCAGTGGTGTTTGTCGTAGTTTCGATGATGACGAGAAAGACTCCCCGTAGCTTCGACGAAGACTGAGAATCTGGTCTTTCCTGCTGTTGGTCAATGCTTGGTTGATGTCAGATGTGGGCGGACGGAATTGGTCCGGTGCGCCTTCAGGCGTTTGGCCGTGGAGGGTGAATACATCTTTGAGGTCCGCTAATTCGTCGCGAAAAGCGACCGTCGTGCCCTTTTTGAGATGCCGGTATTCTTCGGTGAAGTTTGTTACCAGCACCCGAGCTTGACCTTTCCGGAATTTCGCGATGCCTCTTGCGATGCCGACACCTCGTTCTAAGAGCAATTGGTTATTTCCTTGACGATACCTTCAGCGGTTTCGATATTTGCGCTACCTACGCAGACTGCGACGCTTGATCGGGGCGGCATGGTCAATTCTTCATCGAGGACGTTTAGAGCGATATGTTGCGTCGACGTCGTCGTAGCAGGAATGGCTTTGTCTGCAGAGAGCTTGATGGGCTTGGATCGTAGGTCGATGATAGCCCTATGTTCATTTAGGAAGTCCATGCCTAAAATCCCGTCGTGGGTGCACTGCTGCAAGACCACAAAGCTGGTGGGGTAAGTACGCCCATTTACGGTTATTCTTGCAGTGCATCGTCCCGATGGAGTAATCCGGTTGCCACATGCGGTGCGAATCAGCGGGCCATCTCAAGCGGTGGTAACTTTTCTGAGCTGAGAGGCTAACGGTCCACTAATGACTGAATAGTCTGCTCCGGTGTCTACTAGGGCAGTGACTCTGCGACCGGCGATATCAACTTCAAGGTCACTTGTTCGCGTCCTCGCATTGCACGTGGGCCTTAGTGTCCGATCTCGGCTCCGTCGTTTGTTCAGGTCATGGCCGAGGCATACCGTTGTTACTTCGCTGGGCGGCGGTGTCTGCTTGCACTCTGGTCGTGTTGTCGTCGATGTCGTCGTGTGGAGTCGCGGTGAAATGGCTGCGTCGTCGTTAGTGGCCGTCTGCGGCGAAGGATGTTCATCTTTTCGCAGTTGAGCAACCTTACCTCCAAAGGTTCCTCTGTTTAGTTTCCCATGCGCGGGCTTGGGGACCTTCCGCGCATACTCTCATCATAGGTACGGCCTGGCGACGCAAAGCGGGCCTTTTACGGCGATGGAGATCTGAACCGACGGCTTGGTGGCGCAATCTCACCGCTACGCAGATAGTTGTCAATTTCTTGTGGTCGTTCACCTTGGCGTGGTCGTGGAGCGTCGTCTGCAAATCCGCGGAGACCGATTCGTCGGTACGGGCAGTGCCGCAGAATGTGGCCGGCCTCACCGCAGTGGAAGCATAATGGCCGGTTATTCGCTGTCCTCTATGCGTCGCACTTCCTGGGCTTGTTGGTCGTTGGTAGGCTTGGCAGGCGGGGGCCAAGGGGCGGCTTTCAGGAACAGGACGGTAGCGGCGAGGGCTCGGAAAGTCATCACGTCGGGGAGGAGGGCGACGTAATGCAGAAGCTTGTTTCATCGCTGTTGCCTCTTGTGCTGCAACAGTCTCAGCCGTCGCTTGAGGAACGCCCAGCGCCTGCTGGACGTACTTCTTCACGGACGACGTCCGCGAGCGCCGCCACCTGCGGTTGTTGCGATGATGGCATCAGTCGGCGGAGCTCCTCTCGCACGATCTCCCGGATGAGGTCCCGAAGGTTCTCTCAGCTTGTAGATGCGCTGGGGTAGTGGCTTCAGTAGTCAGGTTGAAGTGGTCGCTCGTAATGGCGCATCCGGTTGTCCATCGTCTTCTCGATGGTAGACGCTTCTGTTTCAAATTCCGCCACAGTTCTTGGCGGATTTCGCACAAGACCGGCAATGAGCGACTCTTTAACGCCTCGCAATAAAGGTTTGACTCGCTCACCTTCGGTGATATCAAGCTCGGCGCGGCGAAAGAGGCGCTTCATCTCCTCAGCGTACGCCAGGTCAGGCTCGTTAGAGAGTTGGTCTTGACTAAAGGAGGGCCTGGGCTCTTTCCTTTCGGACGACGCTTGAAAAGGCAGTCAGAAACGCATCCTTGAAAGTCTCCCAATCCTTAATAGTTGCCTCATGATTTCCGAACCAAACTCGGGCATGTCCTTGAAGAACGGAGTACACTTGCCTAAGTTTCGCGGCGTCGTTCCAGACGTTGAATTCTGCCACACGATCGAAAGGGTCCATCCAGTCTCCCGCATCTTAATCCGGTCGTCCATGGAAGCAGGGGGGCTCACGGGGCTGGACGAAAACAACCGGTGCTGTAGGCTGGGCCATTGTCAGCGACGATGCCTTGCGAGATCGAATGGGGTCAGGCAGCAGATCGTGTTCGGGTTGTAGGCCTTGGGTTTTCGCTTGAAGGATCAAAGGCAGCACCTCCACCACATGTCACGTGATGACAGAAATGAAGACACAGGATTGATGGTACAGAAATTAACTCTTTATTGGACTGACTTGCGCCCGCAAAAGAACTAAGCAAATCGGCGGCGGCGATAGCAGCAAGCGTGTTGGTCGATCGTCGAACAAAGAATTCTCGTCACACTAGTCAACGCTCAATTCAAAGGCTGCACAGAACAATCTAGATAACGTCGCAAACAGCTACCAGCACGGGCTGGAACATTGTGGAAAGACACACGAGTGGCCGGAATCTTCGAGATGGATCTCGGTGCATCTTGCGCTACAATGAAGCTGATAAAGGTGTGACTCGCGACATCGAGCATTAACAAACAAAGATTACGGAACTGATACGCGATCCAGAATCAGAGTGATAAGCCTGTATGCCGGCGGCAGTTGAAAAACACCAAATACAGTTTTGAAGGTTTCGCGGCAATACGTTACAACTTTTCTTTATATGTTCCACAATTACCTAGAAAATATGAAGCCGTGGATGCGTGCGCTAGCATGTACATACGCGCATCGCGTTTCTCTTGCGTGTGCAACAGTCGATGCAGCTTGTACGATCTTGCGATGCATCTTCATATCTGCGACTGATGATCTGCCACCTTCAACGCGAAAGTGGAAGCAAGAACGTAGCATTTATTTAGCGAGGATAAAATACGCTCGAGAATAAATCAAACACATCGCTGACCATCGAAATATGCACAAGAGCCGGGCATCGGCAGTCGCTTCCTCGAGTGTTTACGAATGCAAAACACTTGGTCGGAAGTAAATTCATTGCCTTCGCTGCTCCGCTGGCAGCAGGCGAAGCTAAAACAAGCATTATAACAAGTGTTATGTGCGCGGCATATCTCTGTCTGTAGAAGCATTTCATGCGTTCGAAGACGATGACAAAAACATCAGCACTAGTAAATTGCGACACGCTGAGGCTTGCCTGCAATAAAGGGATGCATTGTAAAGATGCTGGACACGGATAGCCCTTCATGATAGCCTGGAAAAGGATTCACCGTGTTTAAAGGGCGATCGGTCAATTACGACCACAAATTCTACACCCTACAAAAATACACGAAGTACGAAAGAGCAACGTCGACTACACAAACAGAAAAACGATATCCCGCCGTGGTGTTAGGGCGTGTGCTTTTTGACCGTGAGGACCGAAGTTCGAATCACGGCATGTGAATTCTTTTTGTTTCTTTTCTGTTTCAAATGTAGTCATGTTAGTTTATAGTTCTGTATGCTTTTTCCAGCCTGCCGTCGTTTTTTTTTTCTGGAACAAGGGCCACGGACCATACAGGAGTTTTAGGAATGGAAGCTCCGCGCGGGTTCATTTCGGTTCAGCCTGCATCAAATAACCAGAAACCGCACGAACCCTTCATTTCTAGAACTGATACCGGGCAGAGTATTTCCGCTTCTGAACAGAAGCCGGGCCGATCGATTAAGCTCAATCAGAAGGACAATGCCATGCAGACACGCCGGCTCACTAAATAAGCAGGATACCAAACATATTGCCACGTGCCTAGCGCCGCGCGACAGCCGTGTTTGGTGCCGACGACGACGAAGCGGTGGGTTGCACGAGCGGCGCTCTGGGGCTGGACTCTGTGTTCGGAACTACAAGCCGACCTTATTATCGGGTCCTCGGCTACGTGCACCTTCACGGCTCCCTCTGACTTCAGTCGTGACAATATTATAAAACTATTCTGTATATAAAGAGCATGCTTCGTTTGATAAATACCCTGAAAATACGACGCCGTTGAAGGGTGCGCTTGCAAGCATATACGCGCATCTCGTCGCTTTTGCGCGTGCAACTGTCGCTGCAGCTAGTACGACCTTGCGGTGCGTCTTCATATCTGCGACTGAAGATCTGCCGCCTTAAACGCGAAAGTGGAAGCACGAACGTATCATTTCGCTAGCGGTGACTGAAATATGCTCGAGAAAAAATAAAGAACCATCACTGACCATCGAAAGATGCACAGATAGCCGCACACCGGGCGATGATTTCTCGAATGCTTACATATATAAACCACTCAGTCGGAAGTGTATTCATTGACGTGGCTGCTCCGCTGGTAGAACGGGAAGTTAAAACACACAGTATTACAAGTATTAGTGCACCGGATATCTCTGTATGTAGCAAAACTTAAAAGCGTTCGTAGACGATGGAAAACACATCAGCACTAGTAAATATGATAACTTGAAGTTTGCCTGCAAATAAGTGACGCATTATAAAGATACGAGGCATTTGTGAACCGTCATGATAGCCCGGAAAAAGGTTCAGCGTGTTTAAAGGGCAATCGGTCAATTACGGCCACAAACTCTGCAGCCAAGGAAAATATACAAACTATGAAAGAGCAAAAATAGCTACATATACTGATTCATAACCCCTGGGCCCGTAACCTGCCGTGGAGTATGGGTTAAAGCGCTATCTCAAGACCATGCAGACAGAAGATCGATTCCATAATTGGCAATAAATGTTTTTTATTTTATTGTTTTTTTTTCTGTTTTAAATGTACTCGTGTTATTTTATATTGTTGCATGCTTTTTCCAGTCTGGCGACGCATTTCTTTCCGGAAACAAGTGCTATCAATCATACAGGACATTCCGGTGTCATGATTCCGCGCGTTTCATTCCGGACTGTACAGGAATTTTCTGAAATAGCTTACAATCCTGTATCGCAGATCCTGTACAGTAAACCTGTACACGATTTCCTGTGTGAATTTTATACAGGGGTTTTCAGTTGAGACCCCACTGCTAGAGCAGCGAAGGCGCTAGATGCAGTGGCTGTCGCGAAGGGCTGGTGCGGTCTCCATAAGGTGCCGCACTCGGGGGGTGCATCTTGGCCGTGAGAGGGGGGCAAGGGTGAGGGGCGAAATTACGTATTGTGTAAGGGCGCGCATTGGAGCCGCTAAGACACTGATTGGCAAGGGTGATCTCGTAAAGCAAATTATTTTATTGAGAGGAGTGCTTAAAAATACATTCCAGACTTCACGTCATTTTAACATTGGACAGGGCCTGTGTATGCGCGTGTGCCTTGGAAAAATTTGTATTAATTCGATCCCATTAAAAATCCGTGCGCAGAAGCATGTCAGACGACACCTGTCGGAGGCCTCGCTGCTTCATCGCCTTTTTTTTTGTATGTGCAGTTCACTCTCCTTTCCCAAGCGAGGCCCGCTTGCAATATCTCTACGGTGATCTTTTGTTTTCTTCATTTATCTCCAGTGCCTTTCTCGCTCCTCGGCGCAGGTATATATCCGATTCACACTTACAAAATGCCGAAAGGTACAAAATGCCTGTTGCTCAATGAAGGTTCAAGTCTGATTACTATACGCGCTTACTGGAAAACAAAATGAGAAACCGGGCACATTTAGCAAGGCCAGGGGCTTTAAAAGGGGAATTTATAGTGAATGTATCCAAGGCTGCTCTCGTAGTGCAATAAGCGGTTTTTGAATTTTTTCTCTGAAAAAGGCAAATGTAATGTGAAAATGAGGAATGCAACTCAAAGCGTTCAAGAAAAGAGCCTGGAGACGACCGCCCTCTCCCAGCTCCAAAAGGCTGTTTCGCGCTTAAATTTTTTTTTTTTTGGTATGACATCAACTGCTGGCCCTTTTGTTCTCGTGGTCTATTACTCGGAAATCACAAGCTGTCTCAAGACACTTTCTCAGTGAATTTCCTCGCATTTTACACGTTGTAGGGTCTCTGCGTTTTTCAGAAATATGAGCTTTTGTTGTGATGTGCTAAATTATTAGTCGTCGAGCACGATCCCTGTGTCAAGTGTTAAAAAGAAACAAAAAGCCACTTCACTTTCACTGCGTGGTTGGGGAAGAGCGAACTTGACTTCAAAGTGAACCATGGGGACAAAGGAATTAGACAGGAAGATGCGATTCAGCGCTTAAAATGCGAAGATGGGGGATGGAGGGGGGAGCGCTCCGTGCCTCCGCACCAAGTGCTGGTGACCCTAGCGATGCCACTGGCTAGACGAATGCCCTTTCATATATTCCCCTCTCGACATAACTAAAAAGATACGGATGGAAGCCTTAGACCTCCACGAGCAACCGAATCTGCAGGTGCGCTCTGCGCGTTTCGCTCGAGCATGACTTTGACACTCCTTCGAAGATTCACCAAAAATTCCGCATTTCCTGGCTACGAGAAACGGTGGTTACGATGCAAGGCAGTGCTGATGGAGGCCGGCGCTTGCGCAAAACATTGATTGAAAAAGGTATCACGACGCATTGGCTGTGCAGTGAAAGCTCGTGCCCATCGGATCCTATCGAAGTTAATACATAATCAAGGGTAAAGCACGTTTACTCCTACTCTTTTCTAAGGGACTCAACATCACGAGCAATGGCCCTGGCATCAGCTCACTAGTCTCTCGCCTGTCGTCTGACAGTGATCAATCAGATTAACGCGCATGAACACATTCGTTGAAAGCTAGAATCGTTTGGATTATTTAAAATATCGCGCGTGGAGGAAATCAACATTCGGTAAACACGGTGCGACAACGCGAAGTCTGCGAACCAAAAGCCAGCCTGCGATATATTATCTTAATGGGCAAGGCGCAGTCCCTCATCTGTACTCTTTTTTCCGGGGTCTCGGAATGTTAAGTGGAAGGAGAGGGAGGACAGGCGCCATTTTTCATTGTCAATATCTTCGTTGTTAATGCAGCTAGCTTAAAAACTCTTGCTGAGGAATGGAGTTGCAAGTGAAGGACTACCTTTCTTTCGTCATCATTGCTTAACCTGTTTGTGAGTCATTTCTTGGGCCTTTTATATGGACGTAAGCGTTTAATGCCTGTCTATCGGAACCTTGCAATTTTTATATGCAAAAAACTATGAGCAGGTAACCGATCGTCAATAACGACACAAGCTTTATTGAGCTTTCGAAGATAGTTAATTCTAACTGTTCGACTTAGCTCGTTTTGCTTTCTGTGTATCTTATTCTCCGTACGATTGAACAGAGCTGTCAATACTAATATTGCCTAATTATTTTCCATGGAAGGAGTATCAAATATTTGGTATATATTTGCAACAAAAAAAATGAGAAAACTTTTTAAAGTGCTCAGAACTTTACAATGTTGCCATAAAGAATCGGTAACTGGTCATATCCTGGAAAAAGAACTACTTAGGATTATATCTAATACAAACTGTCACTGCTTTTTATATTGTTTTGAAATTATAGTTTTTCTAATTTGACAAACGTAATAGCTCATTAATAGAACAACAAATATTTTTGTTCGCCCTTATGTGACGAAACAGACTACATTTAAATAAGAGGATAATGAGCCATCTCTGATTACTTATCGAAATTGGAGCAACAGCTCAAAAGCCGACCCTTTAGCCCAGCATCCCCTTTACGTTCCTTTTTTTCTTCAAAACACTATTTGAAGGACTAAATATGGTAAATGTTTGCAGTAATTGAACCAAGTTAGGCGGGCAAAAGCGTCTGTGCGAAGGATGAAAGTGATTGACGTTCAGTGCACAGCTTGAGAATGTGTAGCAATCTGCACGCCTTCCAATCACCTGCGGCCCTTATTATTTGGTGTAATGAAAGAGGTTTGCACTGCGTTTTGTGGAAGTTCGCTTTCCTTATGAGTACTTATTCTCTGTTTCAAGAAACATATTCTGTTCAAAATGTATCGGGCACAAAGCGTTAAAACGGGTACGCAAAATGCCGGTCTCGCCTGTTACTAAAACGTTTTTTTTTTTAAACTTCATACCTAAGGTCTGCCTGTTAAAGTGTACTTCACGAAAAAAAAAACATTTTCGTTTCTTATGTTAATATGTCGGCTATGTCATACACCTGAAACCATCGCACACTGTTTTGTTGCCTGCAAAGATGCTATAATATTTTAGGACGTTCTGCAAAAACACTCAAGAAAGATTATTTGAATTCCCATAATGGTGAGTTGTTTATTGACCACCGAACAAGACCATGAACCCCTTGACATGATTTTCCTCCTTGGACTGCACAGCCTGTGGAAAACGTGTGTTCGATCGGAATGTTGAGCCTCTCGCTTCCCCCAGTACTCGTTTCGGCCAGACAATGCACCAGGTTAGACACTTACAAAGATAGTGACTATCAACCACTGGCTGCCATTGTTGATGTGTTGTCTTTCCTTGCCACCGTGTTAGTGAAGTTGTGCTAAGTTTTATTCTTGTTGTGCGGTCTTGCTTTATATGCTTCAAATGGACTTTTCGCCTTCAGGCTGGTTACTTTTTAAATAATGAATGTAATTGTTTCCTGCATTTAAAGGCATATAATAAATACCGTGCTGAAAAAAAAAGCAGAGATAGCTACGACAAGCGATACGCACATTCTGAGATATAACCCAGGAATTAAATTTGATGCTGGCGACTGTATTGTTTTCACGTCTCTTCTCAGCTTAGAATATGTAATTCGCAAAATTATTCACTGTGTTTAAAATGTTATTTCGCACCAAAATTTATACGGGGCGCAACTGGTTAGACAGATCATACTGTGCGAAAGCACTGCATTAAATATTCTTGCCAGGACAATTCGACTGTTAAGTCCTGTTCACATGCAAGCGATCAAGCGAACTCTTCAAGAGCGGCAACGACAGAGGAAAAAATTTTCAACTTGTTGGAACTGCGTAGCTTTCGCCGCCGCGACTGTTCAAAACAGGTTTTTGCGTAGGCGCTGTAGAAATTCGAGTGCTTTTCTTTGCATTGAAACAGTCTTTACGTCACGATCTGGCGTGCAATGGCAAGTCAGCACAACGATTTTTGACAAGAGTTTCGCTCAGCTGTGGTTTTCGCATGAGTGTTTGACAATAACAGGAAGCCTACAATGGACAGGCGGTGCCTAAAGTTTTCCTGTTGACGTTTAAAAACTGCTGCCTTCAGTCGCTTGGGCCGCTAGAGGTGCGGAACTGTATGCTGTACATTGCATGTCCACGCGAATGATTGATGGCATATCTCAACTATCTCTAGACTGCAACAGACTCTTCCTTCTCCCACCATCTTTCTTTTACATTTACTGCCTTGCTGTAATACTACATGTTTCAGTTTAAGCATGTTTACCCCACAGTGACCACTACACGTTTCAGTTTAAGCATGCTTACCCCACAGTGACCACTACACGTTTCAGTTTAAGCATGTTTACCCCACAGGGACCACAGCCAACTGTACCAGGTTGCGAGACGGTAGCAGAGAAGGGACAGCGAACTAGGACTGGGATGGCTTGGCACCGGTGTAATCAGCCATGACTTCAGTGGGTTTGCCATCTCATGCATAACTAAAATATGACATCCACTTAGGCCTGCCTTTGCTGATCTCTACAGCGTTGAGGAAGCTTTATCATGCAATTGAATATCAATACCAAGTAGCCCACAGCCAGAATCGTAAACATTCGCAGGTATGCTGACAAAGTGTGCCAATGCTGTTTAGGCAAGCATCATTGTAAGGACAGCCTTGCAACTTGGTAATGATAGAAATAACGAGCGACGATTAACTGCATAACACAAGCACCCCGATTTCTTAGGCAGCAAATAAATTTAAACTCTGTAAATATTTGTCTCCTGTAGCTTCTACCATGACAACCAAAATTTCACTGCAACGTGCATTCTTTGGCATAACTAGCCCGCCTGATTCGTGCAGCTTCAGCATAATTAGGAAATGGATATTTTGCCGAAATCTAAGTCAGACTCTCCCTGCAGAGCTTGTTTTCTAAAAAAAAAGGTCTTGTTATCAGAAAACACTCTCGGTCTTTGCTGAAATGAAAAGAAGCAGGCGGTTTTACACCGAATTCAATTTAAAGCCGCAAATGTGTCGCACCCAAAGAGCGTGACGAATGGCCCGTAACAGTCATCTAGGAGCAAGGCGCGCTGGACAATCATTAGTCGCTTCATCCGGTAATTTACATATAAAGGACAGGCATACAGCTATTGAACCCTTTCGACAGCTCTCTCTAGGTCATCTTGAAGACAACTGTTGAAACGAAAACAGAACTTGCCCCTGTGCGTTTCTTCAAACAATGTACGAGTGGTAACGAGACCATTTGGTGGGAAACAAAAGCCTCGCAGAAACGCCCACTTACAAGTTGTCAATTGCACACATCAATGCATATAATCAAGATCGTTCGATGATAACCAACACTGTGTTTTTTTAGATCTTACCCAGAAAAAAGACGCAGGTGTTCAGCAGACCTTCGTTCACATCTCTCTGCACAGTGTTAGAAATGGTTTGCGCCTCGGTATCGCACCGCCGCCAGCAGTTGTTACATGCTGCTTGGGGGCCCATCGGTAGCGTTGGTCCGGTGGCTCGGTGGACGGCATCAACGGTCCAAGCAAAGAAGAGGCGTCTACCAACAAAAAACGCTTAATATATCACGAAGGAATGGGCAGAGAAGCTGGCCCGGAGAGAAAACTGACACGCTCACAAAGCTGGTGTCTGGCGTCGTCTCTACGACGTCTCTATGTAGACTCCCAAAAGTCTCTCCCATCCGCCCACCCACCTGTTCGCCCATCCATCCGTCCATCCATCCATCCATCCATCCATCCATCCATCCATCCATCCATCCATCCATCCATCCATCCATCCATCCATCCATCCATCCATCCATCCATCCATCCATCCATCCATCCATCCATCCATCCATCCATCCATCCTACATACATACATACATACATACACACACACACACATACATACATACATACATACATACATACATACATACATACATACATACATACATACATACATACATACATACATACATACATACATACATACATACATACATACATAACCCCGCCGGGGTGGCGCAGTGGTTACGGCGTTCGACTACTGTTCCCAAGGACGCGGGATCGAATCCCGGCCTCAGCGGCAGCTTTTCGATGGAGGCGATAAGCAAGGCGCCCGTGTGCTGTGCGATGTCAGTGCACGTTAAAGAACCCCAGGTGGTCGAAATCTCCGGAGCCCTCCACTACGGCGTCTCTCATAGCCTGAGTTGCTTTGGGACGTTAAACCCCACCTACCACCACATACATACATACATACATACATACATACATACATACATACATACATACATACATACATACATACATACATACATACATACATACATGTGTTTGCGGACGGCTATATAACTGCGCGGAAAGCGATGTATTGAGTAGTGCGGTTGTAGGCAGTTCGTTTCCCGGCGGTCTCATTGGCGCTGTGTCCAAATATCCGTATTATCTTGTTGCCGTAAAGCCTAGCGTTCTGTGAACAATTTTGTCACCTGGTTGTATGCTGAGTTCCCGCTACGGTTCTAGTAACAACGACGGAAAGGTGGCTTTCTTGTTTCCCGTTCGATGTCGACAGAAGTGGAGATGTGCATTCCTCCGAACACAAGTGTTCGAACTCTGATTTACCTCCCCAAACTTGCGTGTACGTGAGAAACATTTTGGCACTATGTACATCAATCGGTACTGTAAGTTCGCAGCGTATTGAAAAAAATGCCTGCCTTTCAAAAGCTGGCACAACTGAAGCCTGCAGCTATTGCGAAGGTATTCCAATGGCTCGCAGAGTGAATTATAACAAAGCCACGTCCTCGGCCATCTGCAAAGTGGGGCCATATCTCATTCTTTATGAAATATCGCTATATATTTCTTTCACTCTGGTAAGACTAGAGGCTTTGCAAACGTCTGCGCATATTGTGTTTGTTTATTTAGCATGTGTTTATTTATTTATTTATATAGGCTCAGTGCCCAAAGAAATTGCAAATGAAATTAGACGGAGATACATTGCATAACACAGAATATTCCGCCGCCACCGTGAGTAGCAGGCATTCAGTTCTTAAACAACCGCCATGCTTTTTGTTCCTATCAGCGTCCCCGCATGCGCTTTCTTTGTGGGTGCTAGGCCTCCCAAATAAAGTGTCTCTTTTCAAAAGAATGCGCAGTTTTCCTCGTTTCTGATCAGCCTTTACCACGACGTGAGAGTATGTTGATGCACTGTTAATTCTGTACGCGGTGCTCGATCTTTTATTTTGCGAATATACACAGCCAATGACCACCACAGCTAAGTAGAAAAAGTAATTTACAATCCATCGTGAAGACCGAAGTACGATGCTGAGCCGTGTGGATAAGCACGTCGAAGATCTGAACTGCGTTATTCGATGGAAATCTGAGAAATCGGCGTTACCATGTCCTATAGCATTTTCTCTTTTCATAAAGTCAAACAATGCTGCCAAAGTGGTAAAGCAATGTCCACTAAAATGCAGAATAATAACCCTAAAAAGTTAAGTGAATATTATATCTGCAGTTCAAGTATCGCTAACAAGCTTGAATGTGCTGTGTTTCCTAAATGTCAGCGCCATGATTATGCGTGGTGCAATCAAGCACTAGGATATTTTACGCTTTCGTAGCCTACAGTCTCAGACGCTTAGTTATGAACCATCCAGAAAAATCCCAAATCAGCCAATGGTCAGCATGCTGCAAGATGAAACCCGGTACTGTTAAAACTCTGCCGAGGTAGGTCAACCACATGGGCAGTTGAGTGAGCAAACCAAGCTCAGTACGTATCCTGTGAGTGTTATCTGCTAACACGGCCTGTGCCTTAGCATTCACTGCATTGAGTTGCCTCGTATGTGTTATTTGGTCAGCACACCATGCGTTTCAGCAATTTTTCCGTGCTCCATTATTAAAGCTAAATATCTCGTCCTAGCAGCTCGATGAGCAAATGTAAGGGGAAGCTGTGAATATGCCGGCGGCGCCTACTTCATGTAAGCGTCGAGTTGACTACGATTACTTATGTGCAGCGGATATATGACCTCGGCTTAAACTTCTAGGAAAAAATAGAAATAGAATATAACAGCAGGAACGTGAATGTAGAACTTCAGGGAGTAACCCCGCCATATGCCCCTGGGGTGGACGACTGCTTGCGGCCCCTCGATCGGCGCCAGCGCCCCTCACGGCTGCTTTTCTCTACTAAACAAACTTCGGCAAGATTTTAATAACCATTAGGAGTAATGAAGGTCTCTGATATTAGTACTGTAGTGAGGAGCGATGAATAAGTATTACCAAGCCCGCCAAAAAAGCCAGTCTACCATCATGAGCATTTCTCTCGTTTTCCGAGTATTCCCTTATTCACGGTTTGTAACTCGGTCAAAACAGAAACCAAAGACATAAGAGGCAATTTAGGTTCCGTCGATAAACGTACGACTCGATAGGGCTTCACACACACCGATTATAGCTTTGTTTTTTCATATGCTTACGCCAAGCATTAGGAAACATTGGCTTTCCATTCTGAGCTCTGACACTTTTGAGGGCATTTTCCTTTTTTCAACTGTTTTGGTTAGAAATTGATCGAGGTTACATTTAAAGTTTTTTCGTTAGCATAATAAAGCAGTGGCTTTCCATTGTGAGCAGTTCAACACCATCAAAACCATTTTTCACATATCCAGTGATTCCAATGACTAAGTTGATCAACTTACGCTGCATTTTCTTAGCCTTTCATGCAGTGGGTTTTATTATGCGGAATTTGACAACCTATGAACCGCCTTTTTAAACTTTTCATACCTTTATTCACCAATAAACAATTATTTACAAAGATTTCAAAAACTCATCTTCGCCTTTTAAACACAAGTCACTCATCAATGACTAGAATAACAAATCACCATAATATGTTTTTTTTTTACATAGCACCAAATGATTTCCTACACAGTGTACCGACGCCGCTGACGGCTTTTCAGCCGAAGGATCTACATTATTATTATCTTGATGTAAAATTTAGGTCTAAAAACTTCAGAAAATCATTCACAGGCAAAATAAATTGCAATTGGTTTGAAGAATGGCCACCCCAAGTGCAATTACGCTAGCAATATCTGCGACGAACGCGGCGGCGACGACACCTCTGAGTCACCGCGCCGCGGAGGAGTCGGCGGTTATCCAGGCGCGCTAGCTGAGAATCGAGGTGACGTCACTGCCCCCCGGCGCATGCGCAGCGGGCGCGGCGTCGGTGGCACCTCTGAGTCACCCGAGCAGGGGAGGAGTCGGCGGCGGCTAGAACTCGACTTTTCAGCTGTGCTCCGTGCGATGTGACTCACTCCCCGCGCATGCGCAGATTGGCTTATCGGGGGATCTGCAAAATGGCTCAGCCACTAAGGTAGTCTTGCTTACGCAACAACAAGAACAAAATATAATATAGTACACAAAACTAAAACGTAATTATTTTTAGGCTTTTCTGAAACGACCCGTCGTGTTCGGCGATGCTCATGCTCTCCTTACTTATTTCTCTACTGTGGACAATATTAGGTTGGCGCACTACCTGCCAACTTTGGAGCGAAAAACATTATCCGCGTAGCTAATGAGTTTCGCACCGCAGTTATGTGGGCAAATAAATGTTTTACATTTATAGCAAACACTCTACTGACTTATCAGCGGAAGCTCTTAATCACATTAAAAATGATATCTATGGATAATCTGTTGATCCCGACTTACACTGAATTCACGCAACGCAGAAAACAGAAATAATTCAGAACAGTCCACATAGCGTCAGCGAACGCTTTTCTTAAACGCAGGTGTATAGATTTTTCGGACTGTATCAGCGGACGCTTTCCGATGCCAGATTTCACGTCTCGTTAACGACCTGAGGATTTCGTCTAAATTAAGAACCACGCCTTGGGATTTGAGGAGCCCATGGGTTTGAAGCTATATTTAAGAGCACTTCAAGAACATACGCGGTACTAAAACACCTTTTATTGATTTTCTGCGCAGTAAATAGAAGAACACTCGATTTTAAAATCTAATGTGCGTGCTCGAACAATCAGTGAAGCAGCGCCCGACCGGCCCAAGTGAAAAGGAAACGGCATATCCGTTAATGAAATTCGCCGTCGTGTGTCGCTGACATCGGTGCCAAAACACTAATTATAAAACCGGATTAATATATTACGCGTTACGATTTCGCCGTTATGATTGGGCGTTGGGGCATCAGGGAGGTGTAAAGAACCTAGAGGTCAGTTGGACTTTAGCGGCCTAGCGAACGTCACGGCGCCCCTTTGAGGCAAAATTGCAACTTGAAAGTGTAAAGCGTTTCCCAAAAAGTGCAATTATTAAGCGTTTTTTTAGAAGTACTGCGTTTTTGCAACGAGAGCTACAATGGCCTGCAACTGCAGAGGTGTAGTTCTGCGCATTTGCGAGCAGCCGAGAGATGTCGCAGCGCGAAACTGGCGCGCGCCTCGCCGCTGCCACGACAGCATCGCTTTGTCAGCTTTGCACATGCGCGCGGAGACGTGTGACATCAGTAGGCGCGCCACCGCCTTGTCATCAAGAACGCCTGAGTGTTTCTACGTGAAAGAAGCAATCGCCGCCACACAGTTCCCAACCGTACCATTATCGAAAGGTGAGACTTGTTCCGTCCAGCTGATTGAAAGTGATGTAGTCGCTGAAGCGGCATACGTGTCGCCAAACTCCGTCAAGGCAACCCTTGACGTGGTTGCCACCTTCGTTCTTAGTTGTGCTGTAGAACTGTGTCTCATGGCAGAGGATATTATAGGATCCCTGCCTCTGTTATCGTTCCCCTGAAAGACAAGTTCAACCTTGAGCTCACCAGCTACCTTTGCACGAAGACCATGCAGTGGGATCAACGATCAGCCTGATCTACCAGAGAAAACCCTTCCAGTCAAGGTACTGCCTTGGAGCCATCGAGACGGCTTCCTGCTACTCTACCGATCATCGGGCAGTCTTGGTGGCATTTGAGAAGCAAGATGAGCAAGAACAAGAGCTGTAAATAATAAGTGCTTAACGCTTTGCTGCATAACAGAATGTCTCGTCTTTTTTGTAGCCACAGTTAGTCGTTAGACGGGGGAGACACCAAAGCAAACAATTCTACGTAACCGGGGCAGAAACTAAAGGTAAACGACAAGGTGTAACCAAGCTAAAAGTGTACGTACCTCTCGCCACGTATATCCTGGCATAGCTGAGCTACGCCACTGCCAATGATGTTTCACTTGTTTGATGAAGTGTTGCTATGCGAGGCGATCATTGTTCGGAAATAAAGGCTGCTTTATTCAGTTAATATTACACCTTGGAAAATGTTAGCTTGTTTTCAAGCCTGTCTTTGAATCTTGGTGCTATGAAATGACGAGACCGAACAAGAAGAATTTGTATTCCTTGTATAATTGAAACTAGCGACAAGTATGCCATCATGCCATTCATTTCGCTTTTGCTGTATAAATTACTATACTTGCGAGCCGTCCATGCACGGTGTTCAAACCAATTTTAGCCAAGGGTTGATTGAGCTTCCTTTATTGAATAGGAAGGGTCGTGACCATAGATGGGGGTAAATGGTAGTAGCCAGAATCTTCATTCTTTGCACAGGTCCTCCCTTAAAATATATTGCTCTGACCAATCCACTTAGGCAGCCATACTTCAGAAATATCGTTTGTGTGTTAGCATCAGTTTGTAGAAGGGAACGGTAATTCAGGCGGTAGGGTGGCCAAAACATAAAACATTTGAGGTAGTCCAGGGAAAACTGTTTATTAGATATGCCAGCTGACTTCTGCGCCACATGATATTTTTTGTTTGCAAATGATTACTTGTTAATTATGATAATTGTTCTCAATTACTAAATATTGATTTTAGCAAATACATCTGAGCTTTAGAGTTGGACAGCATCTCCAGAAAAGCCCTTCCGTTCATTTACGATATTAAAAACCTCACATGTAAACTTCTTACCGAGCTCCAAAAGAAGCTCACAAAATACAAAAGTAAATCACGTGACTGGCGCACTGGTGCATTCGTGCGAAACGATTCCGCAGCTCTGAACCGTAGTTTGACTGAAAGAAATCAGCTTTGGCTTGGCTGCAGCGGCAGGCCGATATGTCGGCGAAGTTTCTTCGCCCCCGTCAGCCAGCTGGCGCATGTGACGGAGCAAGTTGGAGCGAACTCGCCGCTCGCGGTGCAACCATCGCCAATACACAAGCCTACGGCAAAATTGGGCCGTTGAGTCAGGGCTGCTGCTAATTTCGTTAACTCAAAGCAAGAATGGGAGCACCACAATGGTCACGCGCGAGATCGCGTCACGTGATAGTATTTGCACTTCACGGATTTTCTTTGCCGCTCAGAAATAAGACGCGAGGCTTTCGTTATCGAATATAAATGGAATGGGGTTTCCGGAGGTTCTCTCAGACTTCACAAATCATATTTATTGTCTAAAGTCAGTAACCTTAGAAAAGTAACTATAATCGACTGAGTAATTATTCCTGAACCAGAAAATCATCTGGGGTGCTTCAGATAGCTAGAGGCTGTGTGCAAATTGTTACCCTAAAACCTCAAATGTATTTAACCCTTAGTTATCTTATACGTCCTGTATATATAAAGAATGATCCAAATGTTCCCTTTTATTTTTGTTTTGAGCTCTTTTGTCCCGCATTCTTATTTTCCCCCTGTATTTTTAACAGCTTATACACGCGCTACAGGCGTTTTCTCTTCCCTCAACGCGTTTTTTTTTTAGTTTTCCTCATACCACTGTTGACTATTCTTTTCTATATTTCGCACGCTACGCATTGGTAGGAGGGTGATTTCTGTTTTACACCGTAGACATTAAATTGGCCTTTTTTTGTTTTGTCTTCTGGAATGTAGGAGGTCATTCCGGATATGGCCCGCAAACAATTCCTCCTTCTTTCGCCCATTATTATTTGACATATTCTCATATATGTACTTGTAAACTTGAACATGTTTTAATGGAAATTGTTGTTTGATTTCCAGCTTCTACTCTTCATTCTTTAGACCATCCCGAATCTGCCTTATTTTATTTCATGTAATATTAGCCTTTTGTATTCGCACTTTAAAATTCTGCCCGCTCTCGAATAAGTGTTTCTGAGAGAGTTAAAAAAGAGGCCGCGTTAGTCGGTTCCTCTGTTTTCTAGGCCACACCTTTGTTTGATAATGATCCCCCCCCCCCCCCAGGTGATTTCCAGTAATAACAACAGAAATTCCCCGAGGAAAAGAACTGCGGGCAGTACAACTGTCTCTAGATAAGTTTACGCCGAAGAAACAGCGAAATAGCCGGTTCTTCTTGGAGAACTGATAACAAGGATGGTGGTTACAGATGATGACGCTGAAAAACATATGCGCTGTAGGGTAGCACACCTCCCCCTCGCCCTCTGACGATGATATGCATTGGTCCTACTCTTCGAAAACACTTCCTTTCAAGATCAAGCCTTTGGAACGAAATACGCAATCCGTAAAACAGGGTCGCGCAACTGAGTCATTTCGGCTTTCTAGTTCCTTTCCTACCGAAGAAAAAGCAAAGCGACCCTCATAATATATCGCCGTTTAAAAGCAGAGGTCATATTCTGCGCTTTCTTTTATTTATTTTATTTTATGGGTTGTAATGATGTGTTCTAACACATCATTACAACCCATTTAAATGGTGGATTCCCTTTTCCACGTATTAGATAATGCATCGTGAAAACAAAAGATGTATTGCATGCCTAGAAGTATAGTGATACTGCAAATTTAGAATAAATGCTTATTGGACCAAAATCTGATAGTTGTTTTCTGTGATTCTTCTAAACCTCCACATTTGCTCTAAAAGGATCTATGATTGAAAGAAAAGTGCTAAGGCTGGCTATGGCAAAAAAAAAAAAAAAACATTCCCGTGCTTTGCTTTGGGCACATGATAAACTAAATTATGGCAGTTACCGTTTTTAGCTGTAATCCAATTTGTGATCGATAATTTTCTATTTACGTACAATAGAAGCTCAGAAGGTTCAAGACTGGTGAATGCAAGGTCGCTTTTGCTAACTGTGTCCGGTATCTTTCTAAATAGACCTCTAGTAAAGGTAGTGCCTTCAAGGCGCTCAAAAAAAGCGAATTCTTAAAATAAAACAAAGAAGAAATGAAAAAGAAACTGTTGCAAAAATTCAGGACAATCTAGCAGTATATCCCATGCGGGGCCTTCAGAGTACTTTCTAAAAGATAAGATAGTTCTGCTAATAGTCTTCGTGGTGTCAGTTTTACTATTAAACTTTGGTTCAAGCGAGAAAATAGATATGAAGAATATGGGAAGCAAACTAGTCGGTGCTAGATAAATATACAAACTTAAACTACTCATGATAAGACAGAACAGGCTCGAAAATGGGTTCGCAGATTCAAACATTATTAAAGTGTGTAAAAGAAGAATGCTTTTCAAAGTGAGCCTGATTCTCATAAAGAATGTGGGACACAAAGAGATCGATTGAAAAAAAAAATTAAAACAATGAAGTTTTCTTCGGTTCAGTTTTAACCGATAATAAATTATATATATCTAGCAGACGCCGCGAGGCATCGCTCTTAAGATATTATTTACATTGAAGTTCGGTAGAATAGGTTTCTTTGGCGTTCATAGGAGAACCTTAGCCTTCTTCAAAGTGTTGCATTAGATTGGGATATTTTTTTTCAATTACAGTAAAAGATGGTTGCATTTTTTCGCGACCAGCATATGATAATGTAGTCGGTTAACACACCATGCTTTTCAAACAATTTCAAAAAGTTGTTAGCGACGAGTGGCGCCATTTTATTGCGATAGCAATGCTGCGCCAGGTTTCGAGCCGTCGAGTAGTCCCGGCGGAAGCCACACTTGACCTTGAACAGCCGAGGAGGAGGAGGAGGATGAGCAGAAGAAGAAGACTGTTAACTTACGCTCTCTCGTCATACGCTTAAAACGTTAGCTTAAGTGTCCTCAATAATTCAGCACCTTACACTGAAAGCGCGGTATAGGGGAATAATGTAGCAGGCAAAAAAAGCTTCCGCCGTTGCTATCGCAATTCAACCATTGTTAACCAGAGTTAAACCGCAACTAATTTTTTTCTGTGGGTTTCACGAGGACCACTAAAGCATGTTTGTCGTTCGTAGATTTATAATTGCCTTTTCACTCTTTCACTTTATTTGCTCGCTGCTGAAACAAATTTTAATGCTCTCGTCAGCAATTTCTGATTTTTCGGCAGAAATAAATGTGAGGTTTCGCACATTCTGGCAGGTTAGACGTCGCAGAACTGCACACCAAGTTTTCTCATCAACAGCACTAATGCACAAGAATTGCAGCAATACATTGAATTGCATACAGAACAGGCGCGAGTGGTAAATATTAACGCGATATCAACTGTTGCGAAAGCACTATTTAAAGGAATTTTGTCCATAGCTCTGTTCTCTGGCTAACACAACCTTTCGCGGACAAAAGTGCGTTGCATTATTTATTTTGTCGTCAAGAGGCTCAGCGAAGCTTCTCAGGTAAAATAAAAGCCCTAGCCTTATGTAAAATATATTTTTCAGTCAATGTCGTTGTTTCGATTTCTTAATGTCAACGGATTAGCTATGTTTCAAATATTACGAAAACATTCAATAAATACATTTTTAAAATAATAAACTAAACGAGCTCGAGCATGGTAGTTAACCTCTGATTTTGGGACTCATCTTGAAGGGGTCCAGAGACCAGCAATCATCTGGCCTGCCATTGAACTCTGAAAAACAACGCAGCACACAGCTCCTCTACTCTCCTATGTACAAACAGTATAGGGGGAAGCTTTTACATCCATTACTGAGGGTTGTGCATGAGAGATATTGGCGAGCGTATTATAAGCAAAGCTATGTAACAAAATACTACGGATGCGCGTGCTGTCTACGAATTAGAGGATTTCAGAGAATAACTAGCAAATCTTTTAGTCAATAAATGTGGCAGGCTCATAGGGCGATGTTTTTATTTCATGGAAGCTCCGGCATTTTAAATACGTCCTTGCAGATAGGTATCCATTCGTTTACTTTTGATATATGCTGAAGTATTGTATGCGGCAGCGCAGTATTTGCCCACTGATAACAGCAGGTTTACGGGCGTTTACTATATAGTCAAAGGTTAGACAGAATGCTCTCTGCCGAGGAGCTAACATATTTGTTGAAGAAAACAAACACTCGCTATCTACAGAACAAATGTTTTAAAACATGACGTTTCTGGACCGTACTGGTTCTTGATTACATTGGCAATGAAATTCTGATCATGAACATGGTAGGGGTTCCAAATGTTATGCTTTAAAACATTTTCTCAATAATCAACGAGTGATGTTCTTTCATCCAGTGTGTTAAAGATACCTAATCTATACCTGCATTGTAAAACTAGCCTGTGTTTGACTGGAATCCAAACAAGTCTCAAGGGGTAGCTGCAGTCTTCTCGCCGAGGTTTCGGTAAGTAGACTTTTCACCACTAAAGTATAAGTCCGGCCGTCGAAATGCTGGCTTTCCAACTGAGGCTCATCGGCAAACACTTGTGCTTTGTTAACATTGACTTTTTACAGCTATCTTCTACAACTTGGTTTACCTCGCCGTTATATAGGTAACCCGACGGGGTGGCGCAGTGCTAGTGCGCACCGACTACTGTGCCCAAAGATGCGGAATTCAATTCCGGCCTCAGCTGCCGGTTATTAATCGAAGGGAGGAGCAAGGTGCCCGTGTGCTGTGCTAAGTCAGTGCACGCTAAAAACCCCCCGGTGGTCGCAATTTCCGTAGCTCTCCTCTCTCACAGCCTTAGTCACTTTTTTTTACGTACCCCATAAACCAAGCACACCCAAACTAGCCTTAATGTAGTTGGAAATACTCTTCAGAGCAGTAGGAAAACGATTCGCACTGCGTTTTATGCCAATAGTACAAAGAGGGCACTGCAGGTAACAATTTATCAGCCGACGTAGGCAGGTTACGTTAAGAGCAATAGGTACATTGATGTAGTTCATAATAGTATACTGAGGCACAGCGAATCTTGCAAAACGTTGGAAACAAATAAACGCTACAGGTGAAGTAAATCCTTAAAAGGCCGCAACCACGTATGCGTAGCACGCTGGCTGTATACGTATTGTAATTTGGCACACGGAGTTAGCATCTAGACTGCCGATCCTGCCCCACGGTCAGTCTACGAGAAACTGTTATTAAACAAATCGTTCTTCTACAAGGCATGCGCCAAAAACTTTGCAGCGGCTGCTAAAAGAGAGATGGAAAGTGGAACATAATAATAAAATTTGGCGCCATGTGTATCTAGTATAGAACCCATCCACATTCAGCCTTATATATTCTTCTGGTGTGCCAGTGGCAGAATGCTGTACGCCCTCGTTTTGGAAGTACAGAGTGAGTCACACCATGGTACTGAGCCAGGGTTATCAGTTGCTTCTATTCATGACCATACACCCAACCTTTCAGCAACCAGGCAGAAGGTTTAGTGAACAGGAGCTCGAAAAGAGAGCACTGTATTATATTGAGGTCAATAACACTCATGAAAGAAAAGGGGGGAGAGGGGTTGTTAGCGAGCACCTCTAAACTGCAAAGGGTAGGGTCGATTCCTTATCTCCCTCTCTTAATGCAGACCGGAAGTTCATTGTGCTTGTACGGAGATGACTATTGGTCAGGCAGCCATTTTCTACAGTCAACCAGTTCTCGTCCCTCTCGCCCCTGCACACCACCATGTCTTGATAGCGCCACTTGAGGTGTGGAAGCCAGAAAAGTTGTCACAGCCAGTCCAGTAGTACATTTCGTGCTGACGCCTATCGCAAGATGGAGCCTGGCATCCGGAACTACCTAATGAATTCGCTCCTCTTCCAAAAGTGGACATGGACGGCCAGGTGCAAATTCGGTGGCAACCCAGAGTGCAGCGACGGCGGAAAAGCTGGCGCAAAAAGAGAGGACGCCAACGTCGAGGCTCACCAAAAGTCCGTGGCAAAGGAAAGGATTACCAAGCGAGTGCGAGACGAACTCGAAGGTAAGTTGCGCGCTTTTATCTCTTAAGTTTTTCTCACTAGTTTGGATAGGAAAGCTTAGCGAACGGGTGTGCGCTAGTCTCTGACGGTGCTGAGTATTTTATTTTGCGACCACGCGTGACACATGAGTTCCTCTTGATGTTTCAGGCAGTGAGTGTATTTCCAACGTGGATAAATCTAGGTTCTATCGACTGGTGCCGATAATCTCAATTCATCTCGCGAAATTTTTTTACACCTTTTATGGCTCGGATATTCCTTCCCGGTTAATCGCTGTTTCATTAACCTAAAAAAACCATGCCCGCTTTGGTGTTTTTTGAAGCACTGGAAAGTGAATAGCGGAGAGGCCCTATGGAGCTCTGCAAACGTGGTGGTCAAGGCTCGTTTCCCTAGCCTAAATTTCCCCATCATGGAGCGGAGTTCCTTTCGGAACCCATTTTGTTCTAGAAACTGATGCACAATTTTCAGGATTCCCATTTAGACAGCAGCGCACTTTTACCAATGCTTTGTTTCCTTTTCGCATTTCCCCAAACATTGCGTCATCATGAAACTCTGATAGCATCAGTTTAGTAAAACTTTTGCCACTTTTTATACACGGCCTTTCCTGAGCCGTCCTCCACGGATTTAAGAGAGCGAAACAAAAAATACATTTTTCCGCAATAACATAAATATCGATAACACTCACTAGAGAAGCACTGGAAGGTATTTTTTCAAGTTCATATAATTCGTTCAGTACCTGATAATATTGATTAATATTTCTATGTTCAATCTTTGTTTCGTAGACTTACGGAGCTGTTCAGAAGCAATCGCACAAAAATTTCTACCAGCTTATTGTCGGCATACTCCGTTTTAGAAGCTATATGGGGGACGGAAATACCTGCCGTAATTTCGCTTATGTTTGATCCTATATCAAACCCTGCACAAATCATTATTCAATAAATGATAAGTACACATGGACTACGTCCATGTTTGCACCCGCCTCTCGGATGGATGCGCTGCAGAAGTAAAGAACAAGTGTCAGTCTCCTTTTAACACGACTTCAATGTTATCCCTCGCATTTCCAGCCCCATGTCGCGAAATCCATCTGGCATTGCGGTCGCTATATTTCTAGCGGTTACTGCCTTTACCAACAAAAGGTGGTGCCCATAAAGATGGCAACGGCGTAATAAGGCATCATCACGGACCTCTATTTGGTGCCATAATTTCCCTTTTATAGAAACTGTGACGCAGTTCCTTTTCCTCCAGAGTCCTGAGTTGTGTCATGTATTTGTGATTCACATTTTGCAAGCATCTTCCGGTCACGATGGAGGCTGGTTTTCTAAAGGTATTCGATCCGAGGGTACTTGTGTCCCCCACTGTATGCAGTTATCACCACAACAACCCACGTTATCTGGTGCCACGGACGCCGCCAGAGAAGCAGAAATTGTGGTGGCTACCATACAGAAACAGTTCAGATGGCATCGCGATACCGTTCATTCGGTGGCGCTAGCCGCAGGAAAAAGCATGAGGAGCGCCTCTCGCTGTAACAGATCTTGTCGGCCAGTATTATTCAGATAGGCTGTCCATGATGCGTGAGCTTATTTTTGGTTCTTTTTTCTAAGTAAAATCCACGGAGTAAGGCAGATAGGAGCGCTCATTCCGCTTTTGGGAAGGGCAAAATTCTGTTCCATCTGAAATAGTTTGGTGGGTGATATTATAGATGGCACGAGGATTTATTGCCGAAGCTGTCCAAGCGCGCCACCGCCGCGGTACCGCTCCGCCGGTTCCGTGCTACCGCCACGTCTGTAGTCTGCCTCCTGTCGCTGAACTTCTCTCATTGCCGCGGGAATATATCCTTTGAAATCGGTTGTCTGTTATTCAAGCTGTACGTGAGTGTCATCTGTTGCCTGGCTCATAGCTTGCATATATCTCTTTCAGACGCGCTGCGCTCGCCTGCTTCATACGGATCATATGCCGCGTCCCGCTGACTCCTTACTATGTGCACATATCCCCATGCAGACAGCGCGTTTCACGCATTTATGCCTTCTCTTGCGTCCTGCAATGTCCGGTGTTTGCACACAGGCGAACAGAAGCCGTATTGTATGGTGTTGGATTATTTTGGCCTCCTAGGCCTCTTAAATGTGTGCTGACATCGCGCGCTTGCGCATAACGTGTGTTTAACATGTTCGCCAGTGAACGTTGTAGGTGCAGCAACGGTGACCGAAGTTCGTTCACAGTGCAGCTATGCACTTGGCACGGCTGTAAATGTACGGGGATATGTCTTGCAACATAAAAGAGAGCTGTTTTTGCGAATTCAATTTAAACACACACCGGAGAAAAAATACTTTAACGCAGAGCCATAGCTGACAGCTACTGCAGAAATTTTAGATGTTTATTTATTCCAAAGAGAAAAAAGAAACCGACCAATGCATTGTGCACTTACGTTCCCTGTAGATTCAAGAACAGCGAGTAGCTAGAACATTCTAATAGGCTGCTATTGTTCTGCGCTCTGCAAGTGTCATTTCAAGTTTTCCCCCATGCTGAGTGCACGAAAGCTTTGGGTTCTTGATATCGTTGACATAAGATGGGGAACGCGCTCCTGACCTAGGTGATCGAGGTTTTCTTCATCAAGGAATACATTTTTCATAGCTGCTGTCATATTTTAGGGAAAGTAGTTCATACTTTAACTGCCGCGTACACATGCCCTTCGAGTTTGGGATGTTTCTTTTCCAATGCTCGAAAAGCTTCGAAACAAATAGCAGCATCAACAACGTTTCTTTCGACGTACTCTGAATTTCAGCCCCAGACAAAAAATATCATCGGCCACCCTACCATCAACCTAGAAAAAAATATTTACAAGGGTTCAGCGGTGCTGAACCAAATATTGAGCGAAAGCATTAACTGCCGGTTACCGGGCGTTCTTCTTATCTTTTTCTTCTTCCTCAGCTCACATATAAAGCCCCGCTTTAACCAATCCATATGAACGGGCCTTAGTAGCCTATAGGGGGAACGTGAATGCCGGGGTCCTAGCAGGCTGATTCTGATATAGCAGTCCCATGTGAAACGAGAGGCCCAAGTTGGGAGCTCCTGCCAACAGCTTGAGTTGGTAGCCCAGCTTTCACCCTAGTGTCACGTGGGGTGTGACGTCACAGCGTCACGTGGGTAAGACGTGGCTACCGGCCGCGCTACGCTGAAGGCTCGATACCTAGAGTAGTATTGCTTTCGGAATAAAAGAACTGCACAGTATGCGCTTCTCACACATCTGCCGTGCTGCGTGCCGTACCTTCTGTGTACTGGTGATTTCGCTGCGGGGTTTGTCACCTACATGGTCCTGTCGGATAAATATCACAAGCACACGCGAACGACAAAATAAAAACAATACTGGTGTAGTTTTATTTTAGAAACAATTGTCGATGATTACGTTACTTCCTAATTAAAAATGTGAGCCAGCTCATCAGCTGTTTCAGCTTTTCGAGAGATTGAGGTATGTGTCTCGGCGCAGGCAGTGCAGTTGCCGAGATCCGTCAACACCGAGACGGCGCTCTGATTGCCGCGCACAGGGGTGGGTGGCATTGGAGGTGGAGCGCAGAGAGCAATCAAGTTATCGGGAGGTCGTGGGAGGCAGCGCGTGGGCCCATAGGAAAGTTGCGATGTGAAGAGATAGCAAACGACTGACTGGTGCCACTGAGTCCGCTAGCGAGTCACGTTGACGTGGCTCTACGTTTCGGCTTGCAATGCACGCACCGTGATCCACTGATGCCGAGCCGGCGCTTCGCCAGCTGGACAGCACTGTCGCAGCCACGCAGAAAGTGGGAGGGGGGAGAGCGCAACACTTACGCGCCTAATACATCGATGGTCTGCTGGGAGAACAGGGGCTGTTCTTCACCCTCAGCACCAAGCCAGTCCACCCAGGTCCAGATAGTATGGGAGGAGGTGGGAAAGAATCCCTACTGCAATACAACTGGACATGAAAATAATCAGTGTGAAAGGTTGGCATAAGGGAAGGGCAGCTGGGGCATAATGGATCGCGATGGAATTTGTAGAGATATAGCAGTGCAGGGGTTATGAACGTTCTGAGCTATATTTGCCGAAGGATATAAGCCTCCCGAACGGAAAGATTAGGATGAGGGTCAGGGTAGAGCTTCAATAAAGTATTTTACTACTACTACTCTTTCTGCAAGGAGGATAAGGAGAGGAGGAAAACATGATCAAAGCTGCATCGGGCGGAATAGGAAGCGGAGGGAGAGCGTACAGTTGAAATCTGAGCTCCGTACGCAAGCCTGGCGTTCACATAGCCAAAATCTGCCTCCGCCAAATGTATTCCTGCGCACCAGAGTCGGCGCTTGTGTCTTGTCTTACCTCTTGGTAACAACTTAATGAAGCGGCTGGGCTGTCGTTGTTCCAACCATTACTTATCGCAGAAATGAGCACTAGGTTTCTAATATGACGTCGACAGCTGTGCCTCTTTTAGTTAGGGAGCCGAAGGTCATGTATGGTTTTATAATATAGCGGAATGCGTTTAGGAACGGGAAAAAACATATCACATAAGTGAAACGCTAGTATGAAAAATTCCGTGTGTTTTTTCTGAGCAAACTCTACACCCTAACAGAACGCTTTTCTAACTTATTTTCGAAATATCGGTAGTTCAATAAATGTTTGTTCTTTATCGTTGCCGTCCGCCAGCAGAAGTTTCGTGATTTTATATTGCACTGCTTGGTTCAAGTTACGTCCAGCTTTTCATGCTGAACTTCATATGACTCTGTTCATAGAATAATTCAGTGACTTATAGGTAGACGGACGAAATCAGGAACAGGTATTTGCGCATGACTAGAGTCTTAAAGTATTATTTTGTGTGGCATAATATAATTTTGAATCTAGGCATTCTGTTTTTCTTACTGGTGGCATCTTCGTCTTCACAGGTGGCTCTCGTCCCAACAAGCGTCGAAAGAAATTTCACAACGCAAGCAAGCAAGAGGCGGACAGCTCAGATGTGTGGACGTGTATGGCTGGCCCCAACCCCTTGAAGCTAACGCTGAGGAAGATTAGGTCGGATAATTCGAAGAACGCGGAGGACCATGCGACCAAAGAAAATGATGAGCCTCTAGGTTGGGATTGGCTGTCGGAACAAATTTCTGAGTTGCCCCTTGGCGCCCCGTTTCCGGAGCTTGCCCTTGAAAAGTGACACCAAGCTTATGCAAATCTGGACTAGACGAATGCATATTTGCATGATAATTGGCACTTGACAATCGACTACGAGCTTATTTGATTTTTTTATTGCAAAAGCAATACTACTTGCACTTTCTGCATTGACGGTCGTGGCGCCTCCTCACACAGCTGTGCGCCACGTGACCGTGTGACGTCACGACAGACCGAGAGACGGGGCCCCGGCTCACGCCATCGTTGGTGGAGGTGAGGCTTCACAAGAGCCGGAGCGGTGACGTCACGCTGTTGCCACGTGACCAAATGACATCACGACAGACCGAGAGACGGGGACCCAGCTAGCGCCATCGATGGCGGAGGTGAGGCTTCACAGGCCGGCTGCGCCGCTGCTGAGAGAAAGCACTCGCTAGAGCGGGATAAAACGGGGCGCTGCAGATGTGCTCCTCTCAGTGCGCTATGTCGGATGATGTGTACAAGGCGAGGCTGGAATGATCTGCTGCGGCCAAGCGACGGCGCCGTGTCGAAGAAACAGACGAAGAGAGGAAAAAACGGCGAGCTAAACACCGTGCGTATTTATCAGCCTTATGAGCAAGCCGGTCAAGATCGCTTGATACGCAACGGCCAAGTGAAACTTCGGAGACAAGTTTCATGGACGCTCTTAATGCCGAAGATGTTGGTGAAGAATCTATGAATAGTATGGAGCCACACAATGTCACGAGAAGAAACCGCCGTGCTGAAGTAACGCCGGAAGAAAGAAAAGAACAAGCCGAGACAGGATTCATGGATGCTCTTAATGCCGAAGATGTTGGTGAAGAATCTATGAATATTATGGAGCCACACAATGTCACGAGAATAAAACGCCGTGCTGAAGTAACGCCGGAAGAAAGCAAAGAGCAAGCCGAGACAGGATTCATGGATGCTCTTAATGCCGAAGATGTTGTTGAAGAATCTATGAATATTATGGAGCCACACAATGTCACGGGAAGAAAAACGCCGTGCTGAAGTAACGCCGGAAGAAAGAAAAGAGCAAGCCGAGACAGGATTCATGGATGCTCTTAATGCCGAAGATGTTGGTGAAGAATCTATGAATAGTATGGAGCCACACAATGTCACGACAAGAAAACGCCGGAAGAGAGAGAAGAGCAAGCCGAGACAAGATTCATGGATGCTCTTAATGCCGAAGATGTTGGTGAAGAATCTATGAATAGTATGGAGCCACACAATGTCACGAGAAGAAACCGCCGTGCTGAAGTAACGCCGGAAGAAAGAAAAGAGCAAGCCGAGACAGGATTCATGGATGCTCTTAATGCCGAAGATGTTGGTGAAGAATCTATGAATAGTATGGAGCCACACAATGTCACAAGAAGAAAACGCCGGAAGAGAGAGAAGAGCAAGCCGAGACAAGATTCATGGATGCTCTTAATGCCGAAGATGTTGGTGAAGAATCTATGAATAGTATGGAGCCACACAAAGTAACGCCGGAAGAAAGCAAAGAGCAAGCCGAGACAGGATTCATGGAGGCTCTTAATGCCGAAGATGTTGGTGAAGAATCTATGAATCGTATGGAGCCACACAATGTCACGAGAAGAAAACGCCGGAAGAGAGGGAAGAGCAAGCCGAGACAAGATTCATGGATGCTCTTAATGCCGAAGGTGTTGGTGAAGAATCTATGAATAGTATGGAGCCACACAATGTCACGAGAAGAAAACGCCGTGCTGAAGTAACGCCGGAAGAGAGAGAAGAGCAAGCCGAGACAAGTTTCATGGATGCTTTTAATGCCGAATATGTTGGTGAAGAGTCTATGATTAGTATGGAGCCACACAATGTCACGAGAAGAAAACGCCGTGCTGAAGTAACGCCGCAAGAGAGAGAAGAGCAAGCCGAGACAAGTTTCATGGATGCTCTTAATGCCGAAGATGTTGGTGAAGAATCTATGAATAATATGGAGCCACACAATGTCACGAGAAGAAAACGCCGTGCTGAAGTAACGCCGGAAGAGAGAGAAGAGCAAGCCGAGACAAGTTTCATGGATGCTCTTAATGCTGAAGATGTTAGTGAAGAATCTATAAATAGTATGGAGCCACACAATGTCACGAGAAGAAAACGCCGTGCTGAAGTAACGCTGGAAGAGAGAGAAGAGCAAGCCGAGACAAGTTTCATGGACGCTCTTAATGCCGAAGATGTTGGTGAAGAATCTATGAATAGTATGGAGCCACACAATGTTACGAGAAGAAAACGCCGTGCTGAAGTAACGCCGGAAGAGAGAGAAGAGCAAGCCGAGACAAGTTTCATGGATGCTCTTAATGCCGAAGATGTTGGTGAAGAATCTATAATAGTATGGAGCCACACAATGTCACGAGAAGAAAACGCCGTGCTGAAGTAACGCCGGAAGAGCGAGAAGAGCAAGCCGAGACAAGTTTCATGGATGCTCTTAATGCCGAAGATGTTGTTGAAGAATCTATGAATAGTATGGAGCCACACAATGTCACGAGAAAAAAACGCCGGAAGAGAGAGAAGAGCAAGCCGAGACAAGATTCATGGATGCTCTTAATGCCGAAGATGTTGGTGAAGAATCTATGAATAGTATGGAGCCACACAATGTCACGAGAAGAAAACGCCGTGCTGAAGTAACGCCGGAAGAGAGAGAAGAGCAAGCGGAGACAAGTTTCATGGATGCTTTTAATGCCGAATATGTTGGTGAAGAATCTATGAATAGTATGGAGCCACACAATGTCACGAGAAGAAAACGCTGCTGAAGTAACGCCGGAAGAGAGAGAAGAGCAAGCGGAGACAAGTTTCATGGATGCTCTTAATGCCGAAGATGTTGGTGAAGAATCTATGAATAGTATGGAGCCACACGATGTCACGAGAAGAAAACGCCGTGCTGAAGTAACGCCGGAAGAGAGAGAAGAGCAAGCCGAGACAAGTTTCATGGATTCTCTTAATGCCGAAGATGTTGTTGAAGAATCTATGAATAGTATGGAGCCACACAATGTCGCGAGAAGAAAACACCGTGCTGAAGTAACGCTGGAAGAGGAAGAAGAGCAAGCCGAGACAAGTTTAATGGACGCTCTTAATGCCGAAGATGTTTTTGAAGAATCTATGAATAGTATGGAGCCACACAATGTTACGAGAAGAAAACGCCGTGCTGAAGTAATGCCGGAAGAGAGAGAAGAGCAAGCCGAGACAAGTTTCATGGATGCTCTTAATGCCGAAGATGTTGGTGAAGAATCTATGAATAGTATGGAGCCACACAATGTCACGAGAAGAAAACGCCGTGCTGAAGTAACGCCGGGAGAGAGAGAAGAGCAAGCCGAGACAAGTTTCATGGATTCTCTTAATGCCGAAGATGTTGGTGAAGAATCTATGAATAGTATGGAGCCACACAATGTTACGAGAAGAAAACGCCGTGCTGAAGTAACGCCGGAGGAGAGAGAAGAGCAAGCCGAGAAAAGTTTCATGGATTCTCTTAATGCCGAAGATGTTGTTGAAGAATCTATGAATAGTATGGAGCCACACAATGTTACGAGAAGAAAACGCCATGCTGAAGTAACGCCGGAAGAGAGAGAAAAGCAAGCCGAGACAAGTTTAATAGACGCTCTTAATGCCGAAGATGTTTTTGAAGAATCTATGAATAGTATGGAGCCACACAATGCTACGAGAAGAAAACGCCGTGCTGAAGTAACGCCGGAAGAGAGAGAAGAGCAAGCCGAGACAAGTTTCATGGATGCTCTTAATGCCGAAGATGTTGGTGAAGAATCTATGAATAGTATGGAGCCACACAATGTCACGAGAAGAAAACGCCGTGCTGAAGTAACGCCGGGAGAGAGAGAAGAGCAAGCCGAGACAAGTTTCATGGATTCTCTTAATGCCGAAGACGTTGGTGAAGAATCTATGAATAGTATGGAGCCAGGCAATGTTACGAGAAGAAAACGCCGTGATGAAGTAACGCCGGAAGAGAGAGAAGAGCAAGCCGAGAAAAGTTTCATGGATTCTCTTAATGCCGAAGATGTTGGTGAAGAATCTATGAATAGTATGGAGCCACACAATGTTACGAGAAGAAAACGCCGTGCTGAAGTAACGCCGGAAGAGAGAGAAGAGCAAGCCGAGAAAAGTTTCATGGATGCTCTTAATGCCGAAGATGTTGGTGAAGAATCTATGAATAGTATGGAGCCACACAATGTCACGAGAAGAAAACGCCGTGCTGAAGTAACGCTGGAAGAGAGAGAAGAGCAAGCCGAGACAAGTTTAATGGACGCTCTTAATGCCGAAGATGTTTTTGAAGAATCTATGAATAGTATGGAGCCACACAATGTTACGAGAAGAAAACGCCGTGCTGAAGTAACGCCGGAAGAGAGAGAAGAGCAAGCCGAGACAAGTTTCATGGATGCTCTTAATGCCGAAGATGTTGGTGAAGAATCTATGAATAGTATGGAGCCACACAATGTCACGGGAAGAAAACGCCGTGCTGAAGTAACGCCGGAAGAGAGAGAAGAGCAAGCGGAGACAAGTTTCATGGATTCTCTTAATGCCGAAGATGTTGGTGAAGAATCTATGAATAGTATGGAGCCACACAATGTTACGAGAAGAAAACGCCGTGCTGAAGTAACGCCGGAAGAGAGAGAAGAGCAAGACGAGAAATGTTTCATGGATTCTCTTAATGCCGAAGATGTTGGTGAAGAATCTATGAATAGTATGGAGCCACACAATGTTACGAGAAGAAAACGCCGTGCTGAAGTAACGCCGGAAGAGAGAGAAGAGCAAGCCGAGAAAAGTTTCATGGATTCTCTTAATGCCGAAGATGTTGGTGAAGAATCTATGAATAGTATGGAGCCACACAATGTTACGAGAAGAAAACGCCGTGCTGAAGTAACGCCGGAAGAGGGAGAAGAGCAAGCCGAGAAAAGTTTCATCGATGCTCTTAATGCCGAAGATGTTGTTGAAGAATCTATGAATAATATGGAGCCACACAATGTCACGAGAAGAAAACGCCGTGCTGAAGTAACGCTGGAAGAGAGAGAAGAGCAAGCCGAGAAAAGTTTCATCGATGCTCTTAATGCCGAAGATGTTTTTGAAGAATCTATGAATAGTATGGAGCCACACAATGTTACGAGAAGAAAACGCCGTGCTGAAGTAACGCCGGAAGAGAGAGAAGAGCAAGCCGAGACAAGTTTCATGGATGCTCTTAATGCCGAAGATGTTGGTGAAGAATTTATGAATAGTATGGAGCCACACAATGTCACGAGAAGAAAACGCCGTGCTGAAGTAACGCCGGGAGAGAGAGAAGAGCAAGCCGAGACAAGTTTCATGGATTCTCTTAATGCCGAAGATTTTGGTGAAGAATCTATGAATAGTATGGAGCCACACAATGTTACGAGAAGAAAACGCCGTGCTGAAGTAACGCCGGAAGAGAGAGAAGAGCAAGCCGAGAAAAGTTTCATGGATTCTCTTAATGCCGAAGATGTTGGTGAAGAATCTATGAATAGTATGGAGCCACACAATGTCACGAGAAGAAAACGCCGTGCTGAAGTAACGCCGGAAGAGAGAGAAGAGCAAGCCGAGACAAGTTTCATGGATGCTTTTAATGCCGAATATGTTGGTGAAGAATCTATGAATAGTATGGAGCCACACAATGTTACGAGAAGAAAACGCCGTGCTGAAGTAACGCCGGAGGAGAGAGAAGAGCAAGCCGAGAAAAGTTTCATGGATTCTCTTAATGCCGAAGATGTTGGTGAAGAATCTATGAATAGTATGGAGCCACACAATGTTACGAGAAGAAAACGCCATGCTGAAGTAACGCCGGAAGAGAGAGAAGAGCAAGCCGAGAAAAGTTTCATGGATGCTCTTAATGCCGAAGATGTTGGTGAAGAATCTATGAATTGTATGGAGCCACACAATGTCACGAGAAGAAAACGCCGTGCTGAAGTAACGCTGGAAGAGGGAGAAAAGCAAGCCGAGACAAGTTTAATGGACGCTCTTAATGCCGAAGATGTTTTTGAAGAATCTATGAATAGTATGGAGCCACACAATGCTACGAGAAGAAAACGCCGTGCTGAAGTAACGCCGGAAGAGAGAGAAGAGCAAGCCGAGACAAGTTTCATGGATGCTCTTAATGCCGAAGATGTTGGTGAAGAATCTATGAATAGTATGGAGCCACACAATGTCACGAGAAGAAAACGCCGTGCTGAAGTAACGCCGGGAGAGAGAGAAGAGCAAGCCGAGACAAGTTTCATGGATTCTCTTAATGCCGAAGACGTTGGTGAAGAATCTATGAATAGTATGGAGCCACACAATGTTACGAGAAGAAAACGCCGTGATGAAGTAACGCCGGAAGAGAGAGAAGAGCAAGCCGAGAAAAGTTTCATGGATTCTCTTAATGCCGAAGATGTTGGTGAAGAATCTATGAATAGTATGGAGCCACACAATGTTACGAGAAGAAAACGCCGCGCTGAAGTAACGCCGGAAGAGAGAGAAGAGCAAGCCGAGAAAAGTTTCATGGATGCTCTTAATGCCGAAGATGTTGGTGAAGAATCTATGAATAGTATGGAGCCACACAATGTCACGAGAAGAAAACGCCGTGCTGAAGTAACGCTGGAAGAGAGAGAAGAGCAAGCCGAGACAAGTTTAATGGACGCTCCTAATGCCGAAGATGTTTTTGAAGAATCTATGAATAGTATGGAGCCACACAATGTTACGAGAAGAAAACGCCGTGCTGAAGTAACGCCGGAAGAGAGAGAAGAGCAAGCCGAGACAAGTTTCATGGATGCTCTTAATGCCGAAGATGTTGGTGAAGAATCTATGAATAGTATAGAGCCACACAATGTCACGGGAAGAAAACGCCGTGCTGAAGTAACGCCGGAAGAGAGAGAAGAGCAAGCGGAGACAAGTTTCATGGATTCTCTTAATCCCGAAGATGTTGGTGAAGAATCTATGAATAGTATGGAGCCACACAATGTTACGAGAAGAAAACGCCGTGCTGAAGTAACGCCGGAAGAGAGAGAAGAGCAAGCCGAGAAATGTTTCATGGATTCTCTTAATGCCGAAGATGTTGGTGAAGAATCTATGAATAGTATGGAGCCACACAATGTTACGAGAAGAAAACGCCGTGCTGAAGTAACGCCGGAAGAGAGAGAAGAGCAAGCCGAGAAAAGTTTCATGGATTCTCTTAATGCCGAAGATGTTGGTGAAGAATCTATGAATAGTATGGAGCCACACAATGTTACGAGAAGAAAACGCCGTGCTGAAGTAACGCCGGAAGAGGGAGAAGAGCAAGCCGAGAAAAGTTTCATCGATGCTCTTAATGCCGAAGATGTTGTTGAAGAATCTATGAATAATATGGAGCCACACAATGTCACGAGAAGAAAACGCCGTGCTGAAGTAACGCTGGAAGAGAGAGAAGAGCAAGCCGAGACAAGTTTAATGGCTGCTCTTAATGCCGAAGATGTTTTTGAAGAATCTATGAATAGTATGGAGCCACACAATGTTACGAGAAGAAAACGCCGTGCTGAAGTAACGCCGGAAGAGAGAGAAGAGCAAGCCGAGACAAGTTTCATGGATGCTCTTAATGCCGAAGATGTTGGTGAAGAATTTATGAATAGTATGGAGCCACACAATGTCACGAGAAGAAAACGCCGTGCTGAAGTAACGCCGGGAGAGAGAGAAGAGCAAGCCGAGACAAGTTTCATGGATTCTCTTAATGCCGAAGATTTTGGTGAAGAATCTATGAATAGTATGGAGCCACACAATGTTACGAGAAGAAAACGCCGTGCTGAAGTAACGCCGGAAGAGAGAGAAGAGCAAGCCGAGAAAAGTTTCATGGATTCTCTTAATGCCGAAGATGTTGGTGAAGAATCTATGAATAGTATGGAGCCACACAATGTCACGAGAAGAAAACGCCGTGCTGAAGTAACGCTGGAAGAGAGAGAAGAGCAAGCCGAGACAAGTTTAATGGACGCTCTAAATGCCGAAGATGTTTTTGAAGAATCTATGAATAGTATGGAGCCACACAATGTTACGAGAAGAAAACGCCGCGCTGAAGTAACGCCGGAAGAGAGAGAAGAGCAAGCCGAGACAAGTTTCATGGATGCTCTTAATGCCGAAGATGTTGGTGAAGAATCTATGAATAGTATGGAGCCACACAATGTCACGAGAAGAAAACGCCGTGCTGAAGTAACGCCGGAAGAGAGAGAAGAGCAAGCGGAGACAAGTTTCATGTATGCTCTTAATGCCGAAGATGTTGGTGAAGAATCTATGAATAGTATGGAGCCACACAATGTCACGAGAAGAAAACGCCGTGCTGAAGTAACGCTGGAAGAGAGAGAAGAGCAAGCCGAGACAAGTTTAATGGACGCTCTTAATGCCGAAGATGTTTTTGAAGAATCTATGAATAGTATGGAGCCACACAATGTTACGAGAAGAAAACGCCGTGCCGAAGTAACGCCGGAAGAGAGAGAAGAGCAAGCCGAGACAAGTTTCATGGATGCTCTTAATGCCGAAGATGTTGGTGAAGAATCTATGAATAGTATGGAGCCACACAATGTCACGAGAAGAAAACGCTGCTGAAGTAACGCCGGAAGAGAGAGAAGAGCAAGCGGAGACAAGTTTCATGGATGCTCTTAATGCCGAAGATGTTGGTGAAGAATCTATGAATAGTATGGAGCCACACGATGTCACGAGAAGAAAACGCCGTGCTGAAGTAACGCCGGAAGAGAGAGAAGAGCAAGCCGAGACAAGTTTCATGGATTCTCTTAATGCCGAAGATGTTGTTGAAGAATCTATGAATAGTATGGAGCCACACAATGTCGCGAGAAGAAAACGCCGTGCTGAAGTAACGCTGGAAGAGGGAGAAGAGCAAGCCGAGACAAGTTTAATGGACGCTCTTAATGCCGAAGATGTTTTTGAAGAATCTATGAATAGTATGGAGCCACACAATGTTACGAGAAGAAAACGCCGTGCTGAAGTAATGCCGGAAGAGAGAGAAGAGCAAGCCGAGACAAGTTTCATGGATGCTCCTAATGCCGAAGATGTTGGTGAAGAATCTATGAATAGTATGGAGCCACACAATGTCACGAGAAGAAAACGCCGTGCTGAAGTAACGCCGGGAGAGAGAGAAGAGCAAGCCGAGACAAGTTTCATGGATTCTCTTAATGCCGAAGATGTTGGTGAAGAATCTATGAATAGTATGGAGCCACACAATGTTACGAGAAGAAAACGCCGTGCTGAAGTAACGCCGGAGGAGAGAGAAGAGCAAGCCGAGAAAAGTTTCATGGATTCTCTTAATGCCGAAGATGTTGGTGAAGAATCTATGAATAGTATGGAGCCACACAATGTTACGAGAAGAAAACGCCATGCTGAAGTAACGCCGGAAGAGAGAGAAGAGCAAGCCGAGAAAAGTTTCATGGATGCTCTTAATGCCGAAGATGTTGGTGAAGAATCTTTGAATAGTATGGAGCCACACAATGTCACGAGAAGAAAACGCCGTGCTGAAGTAACGCTGGAAGAGGGAGAAAAGCAAGCCGAGACAAGTTTAATGGACGCTCTTAATGCCGAAGATGTTTTTGAAGAATCTATGAATAGTATGGAGCCACACAATGCTACGAGAAGAAAACGCCGTGCTGAAGTAACGCCGGAAGAGAGAGAAGAGCAAGCCGAGACAAGTTTCATGAATTCTCTTAATGCCGAAGACGTTGGTGAAGAATCTATGAATAGTATGGAGCCACACAATGTTACGAGAAGAAAACGCCGTGCTGAAGTAACGCCGGAAGAGAGAGAAGAGCAAGCCGAGAAAAGTTTCATGGATGCTCTTAATGCCGAAGATGTTGGTGAAGAATCTATGAATAGTATGGAGCCACACAATGTCACGAGAAGAAAACGCCGTGCTGAAGTAACGCTGGAAGAGAGAGAAGAGCAAGCCGAGACAAGTTTAATGGACGCTCTTAATGCCGAAGATGTTTTTGAAGAATCTATGAATAGTATGGAGCCACACAATGTTACGAGAAGAAAACGCCGTGCTGAAGTAACGCCGGAAGAGAGAGAAGAGCAAGCCGAGACAAGTTTCATGGATGCTCTTAATGCCGAAGATGTTGGTGAAGAATCTATGAATAGTATGGAGCCACACAATGTCACGGGAAGAAAACGCCGTGCTGAAGTAACGCCGGAAGAGAGAGAAGAGCAAGCGGAGACAAGTTTCATGGATTCTCTTAATGCCGAAGATGTTGGTGAAGAATCTATGAATAGTATGGAGCCACACAATGTTACGAGAAGAAAACGCCGTGCTGAAGTAACGCCGGAAGAGAGAGAAGAGCAAGCCGAGAAATGTTTCATGGATTCTCTTAATGCCGAAGATGTTGGTGAAGAATCTATGAATAGTATGGAGCCACACAATGTTACGAGAAGAAAACGCCGTGCTGAAGTAACGCCGGAAGAGAGAGAAGAGCAAGCCGAGAAAAGTTTCATGGATTCTCTTAATGCCGAAGATGTTGGTGAAGAATCTATGAATAGTATGGAGCCACACAATGTTACGAGAAGAAAACGCCGTGCTGAAGTAACGCCGGAAGAGGGAGAAGAGCAAGCCGAGAAAAGTTTCATCGATGCTCTTAATGCCGAAGATGTTGTTGAAGAATCTATGAATAATATGGAGCCACACAATGTCACGAGAAGAAAACGCCGTGCTGAAGTAACGCTGGAAGAGAGAGAAGAGCAAGCCGAGAAAAGTTTCATCGATGCTCTTAATGCCGAAGATGTTTTTGAAGAATCTATGAATAGTATGGAGCCACACAATGTTACGAGAAGAAAACGCCGTGCTGAAGTAACGCCGGAAGAGAGAGAAGAGCAAGCCGAGACAAGTTTCATGGATGCTCTTAATGCCGAAGATGTTGGTGAAGAATTTATGAATAGTATGGAGCCACACAATGTCACGAGAAGAAAACGCCGTGCTGAAGTAACGCCGGGAGAGAGAGAAGAGCAAGCCGAGACAAGTTTCATGGATTCTCTTAATGCCGAAGATTTTGGTGAAGAATCTATGAATAGTATGGAGCCACACAATGTTACGAGAAGAAAACGCCGTGCTGAAGTAACGCCGGAAGAGAGAGAAGAGCAAGCCGAGAAAAGTTTCATGGATTCTCTTAATGCCGAAGATGTTGGTGAAGAATCTATGAATAGTATGGAGCCACACAATGTCACGAGAAGAAAACGCCGTGCTGAAGTAACGCCGGAAGAGAGAGAAGAGCAAGCCGAGACAAGTTTCATGGATGCTTTTAATGCCGAATATGTTGGTGAAGAATCTATGAATAGTATGGAGCCACACAATGTCACGAGAAGAAAACGCTGCTGAAGTAACGCCGGAAGAGAGAGAAGAGCAAGCGGAGACAAGTTTCATGGATGCTCTTAATGCCGAAGATGTTGGTGAAGAATCTATGAATAGTATGGAGCCACACGATGTCACGAGAAGAAAACGCCGTGCTGAAGTAACGCCGGAAGAGAGAGAAGAGCAAGCCGAGACAAGTTTCATGGATTCTCTTAATGCCGAAGATGTTGTTGAAGAATCTATGAATAGTATGGAGCCACACAATGTCGCGAGAAGAAAACGCCGTGCTGAAGTAACGCTGGAAGAGGGAGAAGAGCAAGCCGAGACAAGTTTAATGGACGCTCTTAATGCCGAAGATGTTTTTGAAGAATCTATGAATAGTATGGAGCCACACAATGTTACGAGAAGAAAACGCCGTGCTGAAGTAATGCCGGAAGAGAGAGAAGAGCAAGCCGAGACAAGTTTCATGGATGCTCTTAACGCCGAAGATGTTGGTGAAGAATCTATGAATAGTATGGAGCCACACAATGTCACGAGAAGAAAACGCCGTGCTGAAGTAACGCCGGGAGAGAGAGAAGAGCAAGCCGAGACAAGTTTCATGGATTCTCTTAATGCCGAAGATGTTGGTGAAGAATCTATGAATAGTATGGAGCCACACAATGTTACGAGAAGAAAACGCCGTGCTGAAGTAACGCCGGAGGAGAGAGAAGAGCAAGCCGAGAAAAGTTTCATGGATTCTCTTAATGCCGAAGATGTTGGTGAAGAATCTATGAATAGTATGGAGCCACACAATGTCACGAGAAGAAAACGCCGTGCTGAAGTAACGCCGGGAGAGAGAGAAGAGCAAGCCGAGACAAGTTTCATGGATTCTCTTAATGCCGAAGACGTTGGTGAAGAATCTATGAATAGTATGGAGCCACACAATGTTACGAGAAGAAAACGCCGTGATGAAGTAACGCCGGAAGAGAGAGAAGAGCAAGCCGAGAAAAGTTTCATGGATTCTCTTAATGCCGAAGATGTTGGTGAAGAATCTATGAATAGTATGGAGCCACACAATGTTACGAGAAGAAAACGCCGTGCTGAAGTAACGCCGGAAGAGAGAGAAGAGCAAGCCGACAAAAGTTTCATGGATGCTCTTAATGCCGAAGATGTTGGTGAAGAATCTATGAATAGTATGGAGCCACACAATGTCACGAGAAGAAAACGCCGTGCTGAAGTAACGCTGGAAGAGAGAGAAGAGCAAGCCGAGACAAGTTTAATGGACGCTCTTAATGCCGAAGATGTTTTTGAAGAATCTATGAATAGTATGGAGCCACACAATGTTACGAGAAGAAAACGCCGTGCTGAAGTAACGCCGGAAGAGAGAGAAGAGCAAGCCGAGACAAGTTTCATGGATGCTCTTAATGCCGAAGATGTTGGTGAAGAATCTATGAATAGTATGGAGCCACACAATGTCACGGGAAGAAAACGCCGTGCTGAAGTAACGCCGGAAGAGAGAGAAGAGCAAGCGGAGACAAGTTTCATGGATTCTCTTAATCCCGAAGATGTTGGTGAAGAATCTATGAATAGTATGGAGCCACACAATGCTACGAGAAGAAAACGCCGTGCTGAAGTAACGCCGGAAGAGAGAGAAGAGCAAGCCGAGAAAAGTTTCATGGATTCTCTTAATGCCGAAGATGTTGGTGAAGAATCTATGAATAGTATGGAGCCACACAATGTTACGAGAAGAAAACGCCGTGCTGAAGTAACGCCGGAAGAGGGAGAAGAGCAAGCCGAGAAAAGTTTCATCGATGCTCTTAATGCCGAAGATGTTGTTGAAGAATCTATGAATAATATGGAGCCACACAATGTCACGAGAAGAAAACGCCGTGCTGAAGTAACGCTGGAAGAGAGAGAAGAGCAAGCCGAGACAAGTTTAATGGCTGCTCTTAATGCCGAAGATGTTTTTGAAGAATCTATGAATAGTATGGAGCCACACAATGTTACGAGAAGAAAACGCCGTGCTGAAGTAACGCCGGAGGAGAGAGAAGAGCAAGCCGAGAAAAGTTTCATGGATTCTCTTAATGCCGAAGATGTTGGTGAAGAATCTATGAATAGTATGGAGCCACACAATGTTACGAGAAGAAAACGTCATGCTGAAGTAACGCCAGAATAGAGAGAGAAGAGCAAGCCGAGAAAAGTTTCATGGATGCTCTTAATGCCGAAGATGTTGGTGAAGAATCTATGAATTGTATGGAGCCACACAATGTCACGAGAAGAAAACGCCGTGCTGAAGTAACGCTGGAAGAGGGAGAAAAGCAAGCCGAGACAAGTTTAATGGACGCTCTTAATGCCGAAGATGTTTTTGAAGAATCTATGAATAGTATGGAGCCACACAATGCTACGAGAAGAAAACGCCGTGCTGAAGTAATGCCGGAAGAGAGAGAAGAGCAAGCCGAGACAAGTTTCATGGATGCTCTTAATGCCGAAGATGTTGGTGAAGAATCTATGAATAGTATGGAGCCACACAATGTCACGAGAAGAAAACGCCGTGCTGAAGTAACGCCGGGAGAGAGAGAAGAGCAAGCCGAGACAAGTTTCATGGATTCTCTTAATGCCGAAGACGTTGGTGAAGAATCTATGAATAGTATGGAGCCACACAATGTTACGAGAAGAAAACGCCGTGATGAAGTAACGCCGGAAGAGAGAGAAGAGCAAGCCGAGAAAAGTTTCATGGATTCTCTTAATGCCGAAGATGTTGGTGAAGAATCTATGAATAGTATGGAGCCACACAATGTTACGAGAAGAAAACGCCGTGCTGAAGTAACGCCGGAAGAGAGAGAAGAGCAAGCCGAGAAAAGTTTCATGGATGCTCTTAATGCCGAAGATGTTGGTGAAGAATCTATGAATAGTATGGAGCCACACAATGTCACGAGAAGAAAACGCCGTGCTGAAGTAACGCTGGAAGAGAGAGAAGAGCAAGCCGAGACAAGTTTAATGGACGCTCTTAATGCCGAAGATGTTGTTGAAGAATCTATGAATAATATGGAGCCACACAATGTCACGAGAAGAAAACGCCGTGCTGAAGTAACGCTGGAAGAGAGAGAAGAGCAAGCCGAGAAAAGTTTCATCGATGCTCTTAATGCCGAAGATGTTTTTGAAGAATCTATGAATAGTATGGAGCCACACAATGTTACGAGAAGAAAACGCCGTGCTGAAGTAACGCCGGAAGAGAGAGAAGAGCAAGCCGAGACAAGTTTCATGGATGCTCTTAATGCCGAAGATGTTGGTGAAGAATCTATGAATAGTATGGAGCCACACAATGTCACGAGAAGAAAACGCCGTGCTGAAGTAACGCTGGAAGAGAGAGAAGAGCAAGCCGAGACAAGTTTAATGGACGCTCTTAATGCCGAAGATGTTTTTGAAGAATCTATGAATAGTATGGAGCCACACAATGTTACGAGAAGAAAACGCCGTGCTGAAGTAACGCCGGAAGAGAGAGAAGAGCAAGCCGAGACAAGTTTCATGGATGCTCTTAATGCCGAAGATGTTGGTGAAGAATCTATGAATAGTATGGAGCCACACAATGTCACGGGAAGAAAACGCCGTGCTGAAGTAACGCCGGAAGAGAGAGAAGAGCAAGCGGAGACAAGTTTCATGGATTCTCTTAATCCCGAAGATGTTGGTGAAGAATCTATGAATAGTATGGAGCCACACAATGCTACGAGAAGAAAACGCCGTGCTGAAGTAACGCCGGAAGAGAGAGAAGAGCAAGCCGAGAAAAGTTTCATGGATTCTCTTAATGCCGAAGATGTTGGTGAAGAATCTATGAATAGTATGGAGCCACACAATGTTACGAGAAGAAAACGCCGTGCTGAAGTAACGCCGGAAGAGAGAGAAGAGCAAGCCGAGAAATGTTTCATGGATTCTCTTAATGCCGAAGATGTTGGTGAAGAATCTATGAATGGTATGGAGCCACACAATGTTACGAGAAGAAAACGCCGTGCTGAAGTAACGCTGGAAGAGAGAGAAGAGCAAGCCGAGAAAAGTTTCATGGATTCTCTTAATGCCGAAGATGTTGGTGAAGAATCTATGAATAGTATGGAGCCACACAATGTTACGAGAAGAAAACGCCGTGCTGAAGTAACGCCGGAAGAGGGAGAAGAGCAAGCCGAGAAAAGTTTCATCGATGCTCTTAATGCCGAAGATGTTGTTGAAGAATCTATGAATAGTATGGAGCCACACAATGTCACGAGAAGAAAACGCCGTGCTGAAGTAACGCTGGAAGAGAGAGAAGAGCAAGCCGAGACAAGTTTAATGGACGCTCTTAATGCCGAAGATGTTTTTGAAGAATCTATGAATAGTATGGAGCCACACAATGTTACGAGAAGAAAACGCCGTGCTGAAGTAACGCCGGAAGAGAGAGAAGAGCAAGCCGAGACAAGTTTCATGGATGCTCTTAATGCCGAAGATGTTGGTGAAGAATCTATGAATAGTATGGAGCCACACAATGTCACGGGAAGAAAACGCCGTGCTGAAGTAACGCCGGAAGAGAGAGAAGAGCAAGCGGAGACAAGTTTCATGGATTCTCTTAATCCCGAAGATGTTGGTGAAGAATCTATGAATAGTATGGAGCCACACAATGCTACGAGAAGAAAACGCCGTGCTGAAGTAACGCCGGAAGAGAGAGAAGAGCAAGCCGAGAAAAGTTTCATGGATTCTCTTAATGCCGAAGATGTTGGTGAAGAATCTATGAATAGTATGGAGCCACACAATGTTACGAGAAGAAAACGCCGTGCTGAAGTAACGCCGGAAGAGAGAGAAGAGCAAGCCGAGAAATGTTTCATGGATTCTCTTAATGCCGAAGATGTTGGTGAAGAATCTATGAATGGTATGGAGCCACACAATGTTACGAGAAGAAAACGCCGTGCTGAAGTAACGCTGGAAGAGAGAGAAGAGCAAGCCGAGAAAAGTTTCATGGATTCTCTTAATGCCGAAGATGTTGGTGAAGAATCTATGAATAGTATGGAGCCACACAATGTTACGAGAAGAAAACGCCGTGCTGAAGTAACGCCGGAAGAGGGAGAAGAGCAAGCCGAGAAAAGTTTCATCGATGCTCTTAATGCCGAAGATGTTGTTGAAGAATCTATGAATAATATGGAGCCACACAATGTCACGAGAAGAAAACGCCGTGCTGAAGTAACGCTGGAAGAGAGAGAAGAGCAAGCCGAGACAAGTTTAATGGCTGCTCTTAATGCCGAAGATGTTTTTGAAGAATCTATGAATAGTATGGAGCCACACAATGTTACGAGAAGAAAACGCCGTGCTGAAGTAACGCCGGAAGAGAGAGAAGAGCAAGCCGAGACAAGTTTCATGGATGCTCTTAATGCCGAAGATGTTGGTGAAGAATTTATGAATAGTATGGAGCCACACAATGTCACGAGAAGAAAACGCCGTGCTGAAGTAACGCCGGGAGAGAGAGAAGAGCAAGCCGAGACAAGTTTCATGGATTCTCTTAATGCCGAAGATTTTGGTGAAGAATCTATGAATAGTATGGAGCCACACAATGTTACGAGAAGAAAACGCCATGCTGAAGTAACGCCGGAAGAGAGAGAAGAGCAAGCCGAGAAAAGTTTCATGGATTCTCTTAGTGCCGAAGATGTTGGTGAAGAATCTATGAATAGTATGGAGCCACACAATGTCACGAGAAGAAAACGCCGTGCTGAAGTAACGCTGGAAGAGAGAGAAGAGCAAGCCGAGACAAGTTTAATGGACGCTCTAAATGCCGAAGATGTTTTTGAAGAATCTATGAATAGTATGGAGCCACACAATGTTACGAGAAGAAAACGCTGCTGAAGTAACGCCGGAAGAGAGAGAAGAGCAAGCGGAGACAAGTTTCATGGATGCTCTTAATGCCGAAGATGTTGGTGAAGAATCTATGAATAGTATGGAGCCACACGATGTCACGAGAAGAAAACGCCGTGCTGAAGTAACGCCGGAAGAGAGAGAAGAGCAAGCCGAGACAAGTTTCATGGATTCTCTTAATGCCGAAGATGTTGTTGAAGAATCTATGAATAGTATGGAGCCACACAATGTCGCGAGAAGAAAACGCCGTGCTGAAGTAACGCTGGAAGAGGGAGAAGAGCAAGCCGAGACAAGTTTAATGGACGCTCTTAATGCCGAAGATGTTTTTGAAGAATCTATGAATAGTATGGAGCCACACAATGTTACGAGAAGAAAACGCCGTGCTGAAGTAATGCCGGAAGAGAGAGAAGAGCAAGCCGAGACAAGTTTCATGGATGCTCTTAACGCCGAAGATGTTGGTGAAGAATCTATGAATAGTATGGAGCCACACAATGTCACGAGAAGAAAACGCCGTGCTGAAGTAACGCCGGGAGAGAGAGAAGAGCAAGCCGAGACAAGTTTCATGGATTCTCTTAATGCCGAAGATGTTGGTGAAGAATCTATGAATAGTATGGAGCCACACAATGTTACGAGAAGAAAACGCCGTGCTGAAGTAACGCCGGAGGAGAGAGAAGAGCAAGCCGAGAAAAGTTTCATGGATTCTCTTAATGCCGAAGATGTTGGTGAAGAATCTATGAATAGTATGGAGCCACACAATGTTACGAGAAGAAAACGCCATGCTGAAGTAACGCCGGAAGAGAGAGAAGAGCAAGCCGAGAAAAGTTTCATGGATGCTCTTAATGCTGAAGATGTTGGTGAAGAATCTATGAATTGTATGGAGCCACACAATGTCACGAGAAGAAAACGCCGTGCTGAAGTAACGCTGGAAGAGGGAGAAAAGCAAGCCGATACAAGTTTAATGGACGCTCTTAATGCCGAAGATGTTTTTGAAGAATCTATGAATAGTATGGAGCCACACAATGCTACGAGAAGAAAACGCCGTGCTGAAGTAACACCGGAAGAGAGAGAAGAGCAAGCCGAGACAAGTTTCATGGATGCTCTTAATGCCGAAGATGTTGGTGAAGAATCTATGAATAGTATGGAGCCACACAATGTCACGAGAAGAAAACGCCGTGCTGAAGTAACGCCGGGAGAGAGAGAAGAGCAAGCCGAGACAAGTTTCATGGATTCTCTTAATGCCGAAGACGTTGGTGAAGAATCTATGAATAGTATGGAGCCACACAATGTTACGAGAAGAAAACGCCGTGATGAAGTAACGCCGGAAGAGAGAGAAGAGCAAGCCGAGAAAAGTTTCATGGATTCTCTTAATGCCGAAGATGTTGGTGAAGAATCTATGAATAGTATGGAGCCACACAATGTTACGAGAAGAAAACGCCGTGCTGAAGTAACGCCGGAAGAGAGAGAAGAGCAAGCCGACAAAAGTTTCATGGATGCTCTTAATGCCGAAGATGTTGGTGAAGAATCTATGAATAGTATGGAGCCACACAATGTCACGAGAAGAAAACGCCGTGCTGAAGTAACGCTGGAAGAGAGAGAAGAGCAAGCCGAGACAAGTTTAATGGACGCTCTTAATACCGAAGATGTTTTTGAAGAATCTATGAATAGTATGGAGCCACACAATGTTACGAGAAGAAAACGCCGTGCTGAAGTAACGCCGGAAGAGAGAGAAGAGCAAGCCGAGACAAGTTTCATGGATGCTCTTAATGCCGAAGATGTTGGTGAAGAATCTATGAATAGTATGGAGCCACACAATGTCACGGGAAGAAAACGCCGTGCTGAAGTAACGCCGGAAGAGAGAGAAGAGCAAGCGGAGACAAGTTTCATGGATTCTCTTAATCCCGAAGATGTTGGTGAAGAATCTATGAATAGTATGGAGCCACACAATGCTACGAGAAGAAAACGCCGTGCTGAAGTAACGCCGGAAGAGAGAGAAGAGCAAGCCGAGAAAAGTTTCATGGATTCTCTTAATGCCGAAGATGTTGGTGAAGAATCTATGAATAGTATGGAGCCACACAATGTTACGAGAAGAAAACGCCGTGCTGAAGTAACGCCGGAAGAGGGAGAAGAGCAAGCCGAGAAAAGTTTCATCGATGCTCTTAATGCCGAAGATGTTGTTGAAGAATCTATGAATAATATGGAGCCACACAATGTCACGAGAAGAAAACGCCGTGCTGAAGTAACGCTGGAAGAGAGAGAAGAGCAAGCCGAGACAAGTTTAATGGCTGCTCTTAATGCCGAAGATGTTTTTGAAGAATCTATGAATAGTATGGAGCCACACAATGTTACGAGAAGAAAACGCCGTGCTGAAGTAACGCCGGAGGAGAGAGAAGAGCAAGCCGAGAAAAGTTTCATGGATTCTCTTAATGCCGAAGATGTTGGTGAAGAATCTATGAATAGTATGGAGCCACACAATGTTACGAGAAGAAAACGTCATGCTGAAGTAACGCCAGAATAGAGAGAGAAGAGCAAGCCGAGAAAAGTTTCATGGATGCTCTTAATGCCGAAGATGTTGGTGAAGAATCTATGAATTGTATGGAGCCACACAATGTCACGAGAAGAAAACGCCGTGCTGAAGTAACGCTGGAAGAGGGAGAAAAGCAAGCCGAGACAAGTTTAATGGACGCTCTTAATGCCGAAGATGTTTTTGAAGAATCTATGAATAGTATGGAGCCACACAATGCTACGAGAAGAAAACGCCGTGCTGAAGTAATGCCGGAAGAGAGAGAAGAGCAAGCCGAGACAAGTTTCATGGATGCTCTTAATGCCGAAGATGTTGGTGAAGAATCTATGAATAGTATGGAGCCACACAATGTCACGAGAAGAAAACGCCGTGCTGAAGTAACGCCGGGAGAGAGAGAAGAGCAAGCCGAGACAAGTTTCATGGATTCTCTTAATGCCGAAGACGTTGGTGAAGAATCTATGAATAGTATGGAGCCACACAATGTTACGAGAAGAAAACGCCGTGATGAAGTAACGCCGGAAGAGAGAGAAGAGCAAGCCGAGAAAAGTTTCATGGATTCTCTTAATGCCGAAGATATTGGTGAAGAATCTATGAATAGTATGGAGCCACACAATGTTACGAGAAGAAAACGCCGTGCTGAAGTAACGCCGGAAGAGAGAGAAGAGCAAGCCGAGAAAAGTTTCATGGATGCTCTTAATGCCGAAGATGTTGGTGAAGAATCTATGAATAGTATGGAGCCACACAATGTCACGAGAAGAAAACGCCGTGCTGAAGTAACGCTGGAAGAGAGAGAAGAGCAAGCCGAGACAAGTTTAATGGACGCTCTTAATGCCGAAGATGTTTTTGAAGAATCTATGAATAGTATGGAGCCACACAATGTTACGAGAAGAAAACGCCGTGCTGAAGTAACGCCGGAAGAGAGAGAAGAGCAAGCCGAGACAAGTTTCATGGATGCTCTTAATGCCGAAGATGTTGGTGAAGAATCTATGAATAGTATGGAGCCACACAATGTCACGGGAAGAAAACGCCGTGCTGAAGTAACGCCGGAAGAGAGAGAAGAGCAAGCGGAGACAAGTTTCATGGATTCTCTTAATCCCGAAGATGTTGGTGAAGAATCTATGAATAGTATGGAGCCACACAATGTTACGAGAAGAAAACGCCGTGCTGAAGTAACGCCGGAAGAGAGAGAAGAGCAAGCCGAGAAATGTTTCATGGATTCTCTTAATGCCGAAGATGTTGGTGAAGAATCTATGAATGGTATGGAGCCACACAATGTTACGAGAAGAAAACGCCGTGCTGAAGTAACGCTGGAAGAGAGAGAAGAGCAAGCCGAGAAAAGTTTCATGGATTCTCTTAATGCCGAAGATGTTGGTGAAGAATCTATGAATAGTATGGAGCCACACAATGTTACGAGAAGAAAACGCCGTGCTGAAGTAACGCCGGAAGAGGGAGAAGAGCAAGCCGAGAAAAGTTTCATCGATGCTCTTAATGCCGAAGATGTTGTTGAAGAATCTATGAATAATATGGAGCCACACAATGTCACGAGAAGAAAACGCCGTGCTGAAGTAACGCTGGAAGAGAGAGAAGAGCAAGCCGAGACAAGTTTAATGGCTGCTCTTAATGCCGAAGATGTTTTTGAAGAATCTATGAATAGTATGGAGCCACACAATGTTACGAGAAGAAAACGCCGTGCTGAAGTAACGCCGGAAGAGAGAGAAGAGCAAGCCGAGACAAGTTTCATGGATGCTCTTAATGCCGAAGATGTTGGTGAAGAATTTATGAATAGTATGGAGCCACACAATGTCACGAGAAGAAAACGCCGTGCTGAAGTAACGCCGGGAGAGAGAGAAGAGCAAGCCGAGACAAGTTTCATGGATTCTCTTAATGCCGAAGATTTTGGTGAAGAATCTATGAATAGTATGGAGCCACACAATGTTACGAGAAGAAAACGCCATGCTGAAGTAACGCCGGAAGAGAGAGAAGAGCAAGCCGAGAAAAGTTTCATGGATTCTCTTAGTGCCGAAGATGTTGGTGAAGAATCTATGAATAGTATGGAGCCACACAATGTCACGAGAAGAAAACGCCGTGCTGAAGTAACGCTGGAAGAGAGAGAAGAGCAAGCCGAGACAAGTTTAATGGACGCTCTAAATGCCGAAGATGTTTTTGAAGAATCTATGAATAGTATGGAGCCACACAATGTTACGAGAAGAAAACGCCGCGCTGAAGTAACGCCGGAAGAGAGAGAAGAGCAAGCCGAGACAAGTTTCATGGATGCTCTTAATGCCGAAGATGTTGGTGAAGAATCTATGAATAGTATGGAGCCACACAATGTCACGAGAAGAAAACGCCGTGCTGAAGTAACGCCGGAAGAGAGAGAAGAGCAAGCGGAGACAAGTTTCATGTATGCTCTTAATGCCGAAGATGTTGGTGAAGAATCTATGAATAGTATGGAGCCACACAATGTCACGAGAAGAAAACGCCGTGCTGAAGTAACGCTGGAAGAGAGAGAAGAGCAAGCCGAGACAAGTTTAATGGACGCTCTTAATGCCGAAGATGTTTTTGAAGAATCTATGAATAGTATGGAGCCACACAATGTCACGAGAAGAAAACGCCGTGCCGAAGTAACGCCGGAAGAGAGAGAAGAGCAAGCCGAGACAAGTTTCATGGATGCTCTTAATGCCGAAGATGTTGGTGAAGAATCTATGAATAGTATGGAGCCACACAATGTCACGAGAAGAAAACGCCGTGCTGAAGTAACGCCGGGAGAGAGAAGAGCAAGCCGAGACAAGTTTTATGGATTCTCTTAATGCCGAAGATGTTGGTGAAGAATCTATGAATAGTATGGAGCCACACAATGTTACGAGAAGAAAACGCCGTGCTGAAGTAACGCCGGGAGAGAGAGAAGAGCAAGCCGAGACAAGTTTCATGGATTCTCTTAATGCCGAAGATGTTGGTGAAGAATCTATGAATAGCATGGAGCTACACAATGTTACGAGAAAAAAACGCCGTGCTGAAGTAACGCCGGAAGAGAGAGAAGAGCAAGCCGAGAAAAGTTTCATGGATGCTCTTAATGCCGAAGATGTTGGTGAAGAATCTATGAATAGTATGGAGCCACACAATGTCACGAGAAGAAAACGCCGTGCTGAAGTAACGCTGGAAGAGAGAGAAGAGCAAGCCGAGACAAGTTTAATGGACGCTCTTAATGCCGAAGATGTTTTTGAAGAATCTATGAATAGTATGGAGCCACACAATGTCACGAGAAGAAAACGCCGTGCCGAAGTAACGCCGGAAGAGAGAGAAGAGCAAGCCGAGACAAGTTTCATGGATGCTCTTAATGCCGAAGATGTTGGTGAAGAATCTATGAATAGTATGGAGCCACACAATGTCACGAGAAGAAAACGCCGTGCTGAAGTAACGCCGGGAGAGAGAAGAGCAAGCCGAGACAAGTTTTATGGATTCTCTTAATGCCGAAGATGTTGGTGAAGAATCTATGAATAGTATGGAGCCACACAATGTTACGAGAAGAAAACGCCGTGCTGAAGTAACGCCGGGAGAGAGAGAAGAGCAAGCCGAGACAAGTTTCATGGATTCTCTTAATGCCGAAGATGTTGGTGAAGAATCTATGAATAGTATGGAGCCACACAATGTCACGAGAAGAAAACGCCGTGCCGAAGTAACGCCGGAAGAGAGAGAAGAGCAAGCCGAGACAAGTTTCATGGATGCTCTTAATGCCGAAGATGTTGGTGAAGAATCTATGAATAGTATGGAGCCACACAATGTCACGAGAAGAAAACGCCGTGCTGAAGTAACGCCGGGAGAGAGAAGAGCAAGCCGAGACAAGTTTTATGGATTCTCTTAATGCCGAAGATGTTGGTGAAGAATCTATGAATAGTATGGAGCCACACAATGTTACGAGAAGAAAACGCCGTGCTGAAGTAACGCCGGGAGAGAGAGAAGAGCAAGCCGAGACAAGTTTCATGGATTCTCTTAATGCCGAAGATGTTGGTGAAGAATCTATGAATAGCATGGAGCTACACAATGTTACGAGAAAAAAACGCCGTGCTGAAGTAACGCCGGAAGAGAGAGAAGAGCAAGCCGAGAAAAGTTTCATGGATGCTCTTAATGCCGAAGATGTTGGTGAAGAATCTATGAATAGTATGGAGCGACAGAATGTCAAGAAAAGAAAACTACGTGCTGAAGATTCGCTGTAAAAGAGAGAAGAGCGGCTTGCTAAAAGAATAATGCAGGACGCAGCCAAGAAGGGAGAAAGCAATAAGGATCCTACAGGAGAACCTCAATTCATCCAAGCACTTGACAAGAAGTACAGTCACCTGTCTCCCTTGCAGCCATAGAGTACCACCCAATGGAGTAGCAGTCTAGATTTAGTAATGTTGTCACGAAATCGGCGCTCATTTTTATCAAGCCGGCACGGTGCGAGGCCCGCGCGGCGTCGCATGGAAAGCTCGAGAAAAGCCTCCTTCCCCGCGCAAGAGAGCGCGGAACTTAGTGCGCGTCGCCGCCGCCCTCTTTCCCATCACCCGGCGATCACGCGGACTCATCAAGCTGGAATATGCCAGAAAAATCGAGAACCTTCTATGGGACCTAGCCAGTGACGACGGGCGGCTCGACGGGAGGAAGAGAGAGCGCTCTAACAAGCGAAGCTAAATGTGTGTGCGCGCTAGCTTTGGCGCGTGTTAACAGACAGACAGGGGTCAAGTGGATGCAGCCAGCACAGGACCGGCTTAAGTGGAGAAATATGGGAGAGGACTTCGCCCTGCAGCGGGTATAATCAGGCTGATGATGACGATGATGATGATCAACAGACAGACGCGGCTTGCCCTATTTAAAGAGACCGCGCCGCTTGTGCAGTCAGTCAGTGGTTGCGGCGTGTTCGCTAGTGCTTCGGCTGGACTCCCGGGTATCACCCGCTGCTGGCAAGCCCACGTACCTGCAAGGGAGCGGCGCTCGTCTTGTATGGCGGCCACATCGTGACTCTTGAGGCGTCGGACTGCAACAGTGCCCGGTGAACAATTTGGTGTTTGTTTATGTGTCTCTATCGAGTTTATTCTGTGTTGTAAAGCCTCTATGTTATTGAATACTTCTGTAATTGCATGCTTAGCGTTTGTATTTTGTGAACCTCTCTTCTGTGCAATTTTAGTGTTTGTGTATTCCTTTGTATCGTCTCTTGCTGTGCATAAATTGTGTTTTGTTTGTTACTTCTGACTGGGAACCTTACTCAGGCTTGAACCGGCGACAGCTGGGCACCAGCTGGGCACCAAACGGCCACCCCCTTCTGTCACTACAAGGTAGTTGAATTCCGGCTGAGCTTGCCACGCAGGTCGAGGGTATCTCCTTTGCGACCGGAACAGCTACCCCCTCCTCACTCTAAGGGTGTCTGGGAGTGTGCGCACCGTTAAGGGCGCATCGTTAATATCCTCCTAATTATAACGGGTGAAAAATGTATAGGCATTCCGACAACTATGTCATCACCGATGCACAGACCAAAAGCCAATTCTTCACGGATCACCAAAGCATATTCATCGGATTAAATAAAGCAAAATTATAATAGAGCAATGTTGTGTCCAGAGTGAATCCATGCATAAGCCATACGAGGCAACCATGTCCGAACTACCAGCTGAACCGAGGCGTTGCTTTCGCAATCTTCCAGGCTTAACCAAGCTAAGCCACAGCCATATTTTCTTTTTTGTAGCGAAAGCTACATTGGACACAGTCTCGCCGTTTGGCGTACCCCCGACAGGTGCAGTTCTGCGCATGCCCGAGACTTCCTTGCCAAGCGGGGACGCCAAGATACAAAGCGCAATAACATTAATTTTAGTTTGGTATAATATTAATAATCAATTTGTTCACAGGAAAGTAAAGACGCAGTTTCGGTCACACTTGCTCTGTAGACATATGACCCAGGCTGAAGAGAAGAGAGTAAAGTTGGAGAGAAAGAGGAGTCGTAAGTAGAGGGTGACGGAGTAATTTGGACCGCCTGGGGTGCTTTAACGTGCACTGACATCGCAAAGCACGCGGTCGTCTCTATTTTCGCCTCCATCTAAATGCAGCCGGTGGCAGATGGTAAAAAGCGGCGCGTAGCAGCAGCAAATAGAGAATGAGCGTAAGGAGTGGAAGAGAGAAGCAGAGGCGCCCGAAGAAACTGAGGAACGACTTGCCAAACTGTGATGTCCGACTCCCGAGCATAGTATACGGAGCATAACCGCCGAGATGGGGACTATGGTAGAGTTCAATCAACCGGAGCCAATAGAAGAGGATCTGAACTCATGTTGAACTGACTGATCTCTCCATTCGAGTTTCCGAAAGTTGATTGCGTCCCGGACATTAGCAGCAGATTTTGTGAACAATCCGTCCGGACACATAAATAGTGTGTGCGAGAGACTGTGGCATCGATTGGACTTGACTTCAGTGAATATTTCAGTGTAGGAGACTACGTTTTGAGACTACCAAACGGTGATACTGTATACACAAAAGTGAGACTACTACATGCTACTTCATAAATTATTGGCCAGTCTTTGCGTATCTGTCAAGCAAAATGAATAAAAGATATGTATTTAAAATACATGACCACGACAAGCTCAGCCAGGGAAACGTACATTCGCTACTTATATTGTGATCTAATTCACAGCCATTTTTGAGCGACCTGGTGCCTCACTAAGGGGGTGCATCTTGGCCTTGGGAGGGAGAAAGGCTGGGGGGCGAAATTATTTATTGTGTAAAGGCGCGCATTGGTGGCGCTAAGAAACTGGCTGGCAAGTGTGCACTCGTAGGGTCAATTATTTTATTGTGAGAAGTGCTTGACAATACATTCTTTGGTTTATGCCAAAGACTCCACGTCAATTTAACATTGGACAGGGCCTGTGTATGTGCGTGTGCCTTGGAAAAATCTGTATTAATTCGATCCCATTCTTAATCTCATCCGTCCGCCTAACTTTCTGCCGCCCCCTGCTGCGCTTTCCTTCCCTTGGAATCCAGTTTGTTACCCTATGCGACCATTGAAAAAAGTGTCGTGACTCATTTACTGTGCAGTGAAAGCTCGTGGCGATCGGAGCCGATTGAAGTTAATACATAATTGAGGTTGCAATATCTTTAATGCTGCACTTTTCTCAGGGACTCACCATGACTTGTAATTACCATGGCAGGAGCTCACTATGCTCTCGACTGTCATCTGACAGTAATTAATCAGATTAACGCACATGAACACACTCGTTGAGAACCAGAATCGTTTGGATTATTTAAAATATCGCGCAAGGAGCAAATCCACGTTCCGGGGTGCGACAACCCGAAGTCTACAAACTAAAAGCCAGCCTGTAATGTATTATTTCATGGGCAAGGCGTAGTCCCTCATCAGTACTCTTATTTTTTCCGGGGTCACGGAATGTTAAGTGGAAAGAGAGAGAGGACAGGCGCCATTTTTCATCGCCAATATTTTCGTTGTTAATGTAACTCGCTGAAAAATTCTTACTGAGGAATCGAATTGCAAGTCAGGGACTACCTATATTTCGTCATCTTTGCTTAACCTGTTTGTGAGTCATTCTTTGGGTCTTTTATATGTACAGAGGTAGTCAAAAATTCCCAGGCCGCTCCAAAGGGCCGGGGAGCGGTTGCTCTCTGCTATCAGATGCGCGTGGCGCCGCGCGCCGGTGGCGGCGGTATGCGTTTAAAGAGGGTGCGGCACCTTTCGTTCTCGCTCTCCTAGATGACAAAGCATTGAAAAAGATAGTGCGGCGCGCGTTCGCGATTCCTTCTTCGATTCAGCCAGCGCTGCAGCCCGTGGCTGGGCAGACGACCGTTCGCCGGAGTGCAGTATGAAGCTGGCCTCAATATATAATTGTACTTTTCGTCATTTTGGCGTACGATAACATACGTTTACCTTGACATCGGCTATTTCACAGCATGCGGGGCCGTCACCGTGCCTTCTCTATTCGTGTAATATTGTCACGGTGTGAAGTCTCTGATCAGAAGTCACCGCGGGACACAGGAGTAACAGAAGTCACAGTGCGGCAGGAAACTAGCAGGCCCGCTTCGACAGAAGAACTTCAGTTTTTTTTTCGCCTCGAGGAGGCACACGCTCGCGATCAGCACAGAGGGAAGATAAAGAATGCAGCGTGTCAATATGATGGCGATTTCATGAACACGAGTCGGGGTAAAGAGCGTATCGTTTAATTGTGCTTCTGAATTGCTTCTTTCTTCCGTTATATCCAGCTCCTCATCTCAAATCCTTGTATGTGGTGAGTGTCCTCATGCGCGTGATAAACCCGCTAATGTTGTTGATTCAGCACGTGTTACTGATATTTCTTCATAGAGTTTACGCAGTACGAACTGTCACGGTTGTGTTTTGAGCGCCTGCGCTCGTCTTCTTGCTTTCAAGAAAAAGGAAATAGTACTTTTCCCAGCTGGCAGAAAACAAGCGGGCAGCAAGTGCGTGCTTATAGCGGACCGGGTTGAAGAGCACGTTGCGTAATCTAAAAGAATTAATAATTTAACCGCGTTTCAAGAGACACCTGCTTTGTCCGCTTGTTTTCTGAATATATGAGAAAGTGTGCCTTTCATTCTCGCAAGAGCAGAACAACATGCGCAATGCAATTATAACGTAACCTTGACACTTCTTACTGGGTGAAGAACCATAAATATTTCGCAGAAGCATCGGCAACATGTTAACTCCCCAACCCACGCATATCTTCAAGTGCTTCACGTTGGTGAGTTAGCACGCACCAGTGTATCTGAGAGCGAAATGGTAGTTCAGCATCAACGAAAACCGTTCAGAAACACCAGCAAACACTGCGCGCTGCCCCGATTCGTGTGCATTAAATTGGCAGCAAGGACACAATTAGAGAAGGCACAGTGACGGCCCCGTATACGATGAAAGAGCTGATGTCAAGCTAAACACAAGTTATCGTACTCCAAGAAGGTCAAAAGAACGGAGAAGCGCGCATAGCACAACTAAATATTGAGACTAGCGTCACGCTTCACTCCAGCGAAGCGTCGTCAGTCGAGCCAGGGGCTGCAGCGCCCTGGAAATCGAAGCAGGAATCGCGAAGGCGCGCGTCGCACTATCTTTTTCACTGCTTTGTCATCAATGAGAGCAGCGAAAACGAAGGGGCCGAACCCCCTATTCGTGTGTACCCTCGCCACGGCGGGCGGCGGAGCGCATATCTGATAGCAGCGCCGCGATAGCGGACAGCAACCGCTCCTTTGACTACCCCTGTACGTCAGCGTTTAATGCCGGTCCACCGAAACCTTGCAAATTGATATGCAAAGCACTGTGAGCAGGCAGCCGATCGCCAATCCTCCTGTTGCGCGAGTTTTCTGCGCATGCGCGAAGTCGTAGCGGCGACCGATGGAAACACATTGGATGGCGTCGACGGCGTTTGTCGACGCCGCCAGTGCACTGGGACTGGCGGCACCGCGCGGCACGGTGAACGTCGCAGGCTTGGCAAAGCGATGCTACCCACATCTGCCGCGCACAGTTGCCACTCTCTAGGGGTGCCGGAATGCAAGACGCGGTTTCTCAGGTTTCCTTCGGCGAGCCGCGACCAACAACGACGTGAAGCTTGAATTACGACCACCAAGCGTCAAGATGTGAAAGGCCGACATTAGCAACCGACTGCGTACTCTGGACTGTGCGAAAAACACTTCGTTACAGGTATGTATGCATCTAAAGGAAAGGTGCATAATGAAAGGTATCTACTGGAGTTTGTACGAAGCCTGTAAAAACTAGTGGTAGCCGTAATGAGTATTTGTTCGGCGCGTGCTTGCTTTATGTGCGACGGAGCCTGATGGCGATGTATTTTGTCGTTTGTTTTCTTTATCTGCGAAGGGGCCGGGTAGCGCAGATATCACAGATGTCTGCGTGCGCTAGACCGTAATATTTAGCACGATTATCGCGACTGCCGCCTGACTAAAAAAGAAAAAAAAAATGGGCGTTTGTTGCGATGTGCCGCCGTTCGCGAGCCGAGTGGTTGAGCTGGCCATAAGGCTCGCGAACGGTAGTGCATTACAACAAACGCCGTATTTGTTTTTCTTGTTAGTCAGGTGGCACTCACGATAAACATATTAAATATTACGGCCTAGCGCACACAGTCGCCTGTGATATCTAAGCTACCTAGCCCTTTCGCACATAACGAACAGAAACGACAAAATACATTGCCATCAGCCCCGGCGCAACTAAAGCAAACACGCACCGAAGATACCCTTATTGCAGCTATCACTGGTGCGTTACAGGCTGGGTGCAAACTCCAGTAGGTAGTTTTCATCATGCATATTTCCTTTACTTGCATACATACCTGTAGTATCTGTGTTTTGCCGCTCGGAGCATACGACGCACTTGAAACTCTTGCACGACGCACAGTATCTTTTTTACCTTACAGGCTCGCCTTCGTGCTCGCCAAGGCATTCGGATTTTGTTTCTTTGGTGCACGCAATCAGATGCATTTCGTTAGGGAGCTTGATAATCATCGTCTTCGTCAAACCGTTTGCAACGGCAAGGAAACCGCCCGGTACAAATGAGTCTGCTGGAGGGTTGATGTTAGTTCACGTGCAGAGTGGTTGCTCTGAACGTTGGTTCCTGACAACGCTGTTCCTGAGAACAGCATTGGTTCTTGACCGAGATGCGCATCCGATATGTAGGAGGTCCGCATCTGTCACCAAGTCGTTGATTCTGCAGAAATCGCGGCGGAGGCAGAAGGGTTGTGGATCCTTTCACAACAGAATGAGCCTTCTCTCTGCACCGAGAACCTGCTCACCACTGCGGCCACATCCGTTCTGTGGGCAGAAACCGGCTACAGCGCTGAATCATCCGTTGCCAGAAAAATGCCGCGCGTTTCCTGCAGGTATGCATTCCGGCCGGGACAATGCCCTTTTCAGGGGGTGTGTATATGTGCCTCTTTGCCAACATTCGTAGATGAAATCCTATAGCTGCACGCATTTAGACAACGCGATGAGGAAGCGACGCCCATTTCACTATGCCGGCGCCGCGGTGACCGCACTGCACTCGGTAACCCAATATGCGCTGCTCATAAGTCACTCGAGACGATTCTACCTAGCTCTGCAGCATCAACAAACCCCTGGCTGCTTTGCCCTTTGAGATCTCTCTCTCTTTTCCTGTCTCCGCGCTCTCCTGTCTCTCGTGAACCTGCACACTGAGAGCGTCTCATTGTGTCACGTCGAACATTGCTCGCGCTACACGCTCTTACAATACTAAGAGTGGATAGTAAAAACGCTGTAACGTTCTCCCACACGGCGTGAACATGGTATACTGCAATCACTGTCACTACTTTCCACCACAAGGGCAAAAAAGGGGGGAGCTTTCGCTTTCTACCTGCGTTGGCGTGGCTATTTCGTATGGTGCGCTTTCGCGTCGTCTGCTACACTGCCGTCAATGTGTTTCTCGTCCGCTACCGCATGATGGCGCCACATCCTCCCGCAAAAGGCGGATTACGACAAAAGCTTTATTGAGCTTTCGAAGAGGATTCATTGAAATCGTTCAAGGTAGCTCGTTTTGCTGTCTCTATATGTATTGTAATTTCGGCATGATTTTATGATCTAGATTGCCGATTATGCTCTGCGGCAAGTCTGCGAGAATCTATGCTAGGAAGCAAATCGTTCTACTAGAAGACATGCGAAAAATATAGTTGTGGTTTAGCTCTGATTAACCCTAGTTGAATTGCGAAAACAACGGTGGAAGCTTCTTCAGCCTGCTACATTATTCCAATCTCACGCCTTATCACTGTAAGGTGCTACATTATTGGGGATATTTAAGCTCACCCTTTAACGGTATGAGTCGAGAGCGTAAGCTTCCAGCCTACATAAAAAGTCGCGCTTCAACCAAGACGTATGCACGTGCCTGCGTATCGTAGGCGTAACGAGAATGCTAACGGTTCTGGCTGGCTGATTCTGATATCACCCTCCCATATGAAAGGAGCTACCTGATTTGGCAGCTTCTGCCCATAGTATAGGGGTAACGTGAATTGAAATGCCATGGTAGGCTGTTTTTTTTATGAGCAGACAATAATAGCACGCCTCTTCCCGGTATAGCTGCGGCCACCCGAGGTCGGAATATTGCTTTCGCAACAAAACTCTTCAGCGACTGGTAAAACAGATGGAAATTGGAAGACCATAATCAAAAATCCGGAGCCATATGCATCAACAAGGATGCGATTCACGTTCAGCTTTCATATTCGTCTAGTGTGCCACCTGTAAAATGCTGAATGCCCTGGTCTTCGAAGCACCAGACCAAGTCAGCACCAAGCTACCAAGATCAGGTCAGAGTTATTACTTCCGTCTGTCTGTATATTACGCTACACCGACCAGGCACACATTTTATGGAACAAGAGCTCGAAACGAGAGCACTATATCATATTTAGGTCAATAATACTCATGATAAAAAAGGGCCAGGAAGAAGTGTTTGCGAGCCCATCTAAACACCAAAGGGTGAGATTCTTTATCTCCCTCCCTTAAAGCAAACCTTCCTTAAAGCGTTAGTTCTTTGTGCGTGTAAGGCAGTGACTATTGCTCAGGCAGCCTTTTGCCCTTGCCACCGATCCCTCGTACCTCCCTCTCTCCTCTGCACATCACCACGTCTTGATAGTGCCAGTTGAGGTACGGAAGCCGAGAAAGGTTGTTATCACAGCCCAACCATTGGTTCACTTGCTGCGGAAGCCTACAGCAAGATGGACCTGGGCATCCGGGACTACTTCACCAATGCTCTCCTATTTCAAAAGTGGACGTGGACGGTCAGATGAAAATTCGGCGGCGACACAGAGAGCAGCGACGGCGAAAACGCTGCTGCCAAAAGACACGAAGCAGACTTCGCGGGTCGCTGAAAGTCCATAGCTATCGAAAGTAGCACGAAGTGATTGCGAGACAATCTTCAAGGTAAGTTATGCTTTTTGATCTCTTAAAATCTCCTCACTAGTTCGGATAGGATTGCTAAATGAAGGGGTGTGCGGAAGTCTTTGACAGTGCTGCATATTTTCCTTAGCGACCACGCCTGTCATATGCGTTTCACTTGATGTTTAAGACAAACAGCGTATCCGTATGGGTTGTTTTGATTACTGCCGATATTTTCCATTGTTCTCGCTGAAGTTCTTGGGGCCTCTTTTATGGCTTGGATATTCCTTCCCGGCTACACACTGTTTTCATATGATGTTTCGTTAACCTACAAAATACCATTCTCTCTTCGATCAGTGCTGGGAATGTTTGCTGTTGCAGTTTCTATGGTCATTAGGAATTTATAGAGTAGGGTGACTCTTTGGGCTAGGGCACATAGCGAGGAATGACTGCGCAAGAGCAGGTCTCTACCGCTCCTTAGGTGAGTGAGCGATGGAAAGGAAAAACTCTTGAAGCAGCTTGCCCCAAGCACCAGATAGAGTGGCGAAAAACGGTTGACCCCTCATAATCGGGAATCATGTAATCATGTCACCACAATTTAGTTGTTGCCGCTTCACTGTGTTCGCTACTAATGTATTAGGTACTATGATTTATATATTTGTAAACATACGCACACCACACAAATACAGCGACGAAAGGCCAAAAATGTAGGACTGCTTCTGGATTTTGATACCTGCTAGACTTATAGTATAAGCATTCGATTTAATTTGATGCCGCAGAGAAAGGAGGAAAAAAAGCGCAGCTGTTCAAATTGCTTCGCGCTGTTAACAAAAAAAACGTTACCAGCAGGTCAATTTCACATGCTAGATTGTCTTCATTATCAATGTGAAATTCTGGCACAGATAAATGTGATAAATACAACTCGTTTCTAAAATTTACAACATCGCGCTTCATTTTTCAGTAGAAATGCAATGCGCAGTTGGTCCCCTTATTCGCCTGCTCTAAAGCACTGCCGAGTGTACAACGGACAGACCGCCTGCAGCTGTGCGAATACGGTGGTCCAATCACGTTTTCTTTATCTAAATGTCAGTATTATAAGACTCCTTTCGTTCTGTTCTGTACGCTACCCATTTTGCTCCATCGACAGATGCGGGATAACGCACAATGGCCAGGATTGCCGTTTAGGGAGCAGCGCATTTTACCGATGCGTTGGTCCCTTATCGCATTTCGCAAAACATTTCGACCATTATAAAACTGTGTTATCTTCATTTTAGTGAAAACTTTGCCACACTTTTATACATGGCCTTTGCCGAACCGTCATCCACGGATTAATAAAAAGCAAAAAAAAAATAGTTGGCAGAACCAACTAATTATCGATAACCCTCGCTCGCGCTGTGTCGCATATATTTTCATGTTCAATTCTTTCACTACCTGAGAATAATGACGCAATATTTCTATTTTTGGTCTTTGTTTCGTTAAGTCTCGGAGTCTTCAGAAGCAATTGTGCCAATATTTGTTTCTGTGTATTGCATGCGTGTTCGGTTTTAGAGCTATTTAGGGAAAAGAAATACGCGACATGATTTCGCTCATGTCTTAGCCTATATCAACCCTATCAGAGCAATATTCAGTGAATGATACGCACACGGTGACCACGTTCAAGTTTGCAGCCGCCTCTTAGTTGGATGTGCTGCACAGATATAGCACATAAAAAAGACTGCGATCTACTTTTAATACGGCTCCACAGTTATCCCTTGCATTTTTAGCCTCATTGGGCGAAAATCTGCCTGTTATTTTTTTTTCGCTATACTTGTGGCGGTTGCTGCCCTTGCAAACAAAAGGCTGAGCTTATAAAGATGGCAACGGCGTGAGGCATCATTACGGACCTCCATAGCAAGAATTTTCCATTTATATAAACTCTGACGCAGCCATTTTTCTGCACATTCTATGGTTGGGTCACAAAATTTCTCTTCACATTTTGCAAGCGTCTCCCGGATAAGATGGAGGCTAGGCATGTGTACAGGCGCACAAGAGGCGCCTGTACACATGGACTTCACCGGACGGTCTGTACAGGAATCAGATCGATTATATTATTTGCCGGCAGAGATGGAGAAGCGCTATACAAGCAGTAAAAACAAGGCCTGGGGCCGATTGTGGCACCGATCATCAGCTTCTTGTTGCCAAGATTCAGCTTCGATTGAGGAAAACGCAGAAAACTAGAAGGCCTTTCAGGTGTAATCTGGATGAAGTTCCATTAGAATATGCTGTGGAAGTGAGGAATCGATTTCAAGAATTAGATCTAGAAGACAAAGAGCCCGAAGAGATGTGGACTGATGTTCGCGATATAATACAAGAAGTTGCTACTAAGGCAGTTCCAAAGCAAAAGAAGTGCAAAAAAGCAATCTGCTTATCTGAAGAGGCTTTGCAAATAGCTGAGGAAAGGAGGATGGCAAACGTTATGGGGGAAAGAGAAAGATACAAGGTTCTCAATGCGGATTTTCAGAAAATAGCAAGGAGAGATAAGAATGCCTTCCTGAACATACAGTGCCAAGCAGTTGAGGACAACAGCCAATTAAGGAACACAAGAGCTCTGTATAAGACAATCAAAGATATCAAAGGAAGCTTCTGTGCTAAGCTGGGCGTGATAAAGGACAAACAAGGCAAGGACCTCACTGAAGCCGCAGAGATAAAGAAGAGGTGGCAGAAATACACACAGAAGAACTGTACAAGAAGGACCCGAATGTGCAAACCCAACATAAGACGGTTGTGATCACTGATCTCGAGCCGGGCATCCTGAAGAGTGAAGTTGAATGGGCCTTAGCCAGCCTTGCTAAGAACAAAGCTAGCGGAATTGATGGCATTCCAGTATAGTTGCTTCAAAACCTCAACCATGCCGCTGTTAACATTCTGCATACATTATGTCAGAAGATTTGGACAACCCTGCAGTGGCCACAGGATTGGAGGAGGTCAGTTTACATCCCCATTCCAAAGAAAGGCAGTGCCAAAGATTGTTCCAACTACCGCACGATCGCGCTTATTTGGCATGCTAGCAAGGTGATGTTGAAAATCCTCCAAGGTAGGCTGCAGCAATATGTGGATCGGGAGCTTCCGGACGTGCAAGCTGGGTTTCGCAAGGGCAGAGGAACTAGAGACCAAGTTGCCAACCTTCGCTGGATCATGGAAAAAGCAAGAGAGTTCCAGAAACCCATCTACTTCTGCTTTATTGATTATGCGAAAGCGTTTGACTGCGTAGATCACAGCAGATTGTGGCAAGCTCTCCAAGAGATGGGAGTTCCAATTCACCTCATCTGTCTCCTCAGGAATCTGTATGAAGGGCAAGAGGCCACAGTCAGAACTGGGCATGGTCTTACTGATTGGTTTCCGATTGAGAAAGGAGTGAGGCAAGGCTGCATACTGTCGCCCTGCCTATTTAACCTATATGCAGAGTGCATCATGAGGAAAGGCGGTCTGGACGAGTCTTCAGCTGGAGTGAAGATTGCTGGAAAATGTATCAACAACCTTAGATATGCGGATGATACCACTTTAATGGCAGAAAGTGAAGCGGAACTCAAGAAACTTCTGATGCGCGTACAAGAAGAGAGTGAAAAGTTTGGGCTTAAACTGAACAATAAAAAAACAAAGATCATGGCGTCTTGCCCTATCAAGTCCTGGAGCATCAAGGGACAAGAAGTGGAAGCTGTGACAGATTTTCCTTTCTTGGGCTCCAAGGTTACGTCGGAAGGAGACTGCAGCCATGAAATTAGGAGACGCCTGCTTCTGGGAAAGAGAGCAATGGTTAGCCTTGACCGCCTAGTAAAGAGCAGAGACATTAGTCTGCCAACCAAGATCCGCAAAACTCGTGCTATGGTCTTTCCAGTTGTGATGTGTGGATGCGAGAGTTGGACTGTGAAAAAGGCTCACCGCCGAAGAATTGACGCGTTTGAATTGTGGTGCTGGCGAAGACTTTTGAGAGATCCTTGGACTGCCAGAAGATCAAATCAGTCAATATTGTCGACCATAAACCCTGACTGCTCATTGGAGGGTCAAATTCTAAAGTTAAAGCTCAGCTACTTTGGTCATCTGATGAGAAGAGAGGAGTCGCTGGAGAAAGATTTGATGTTGGGAAAGGTTGAGGGTCGCCGGAGAAGGGTTAGGCAGCGAACGCGATGGTTAGAAGGCATCCTCGAGGCACTGCAGATGAAGTTATGTGATGTTAGGAAGATAGTGAGAGACCGGAAAGCGGGGCGTGACATGGGAAATAGGGTCACGAAGAGTCGGACACGACTGAACGACTGAACTGAACTGAGTTTTCGAAAAGGATTCGAACCGAGGACATATGCGCCTCCTACTGTATTCGGGGATCATTAAACCAAACCACCTGATATGGGGACCACGGACTCCGCCAGAGAAGCAGAAACAGTGCAGATAGCATCGCGATACCGCTCAAGTGGTGGCGCCTGCCTCAGAAAAAACAATTAGGTGCAGTTTAGCTTGTGGTTAAACTTGAAGTTACGCTAAAGCAATCTGCATGGCTGCTCGTAGGTTCGGGTTGAAAGCAAAAGGCATGGATTTCGCACATAGTAGTCAATTCTATGGTTTCAGCTTCATTTATGCCACAGGGGAAATAATTTAGAATATGAGCACCTCTTGCCTAGTATTGTAGACCATTCTAACTCGGGTGTGGAAAACTTCTCGTGGCACGACATCGTCTCTACGTCGAACTCCGGGGCGCACCGCAGTCAAAACGTTCGAACGAACCTTCTGTCCTAGCAAGTCGCTTTTTCGTTCGCTCTACAAACTACAGAGTTGTCGGTCTTCTTTTTCTGCTTTCTTCGCTATTCAGTCAGGCATCGGACAGCCACGGCGAAATGGCAAAACTATGGCCTCTGTAGCTCTCGCTAAAAAAGCATGGGGAGCGCCTCTTGCGGGAACAAATCTTTCCCGTCAGTATTATTGACAAAAGCTGTCCAATATGTCTCAGCTTAATTTTGTTTCCTTTTAATAAGTAACAGCTCAATGAAGCGGTCGGGTTGTCGTTGGTCCGACCAAAACTTATCGCAGATAATGGTGCACGGTTTTCAATATAAAGAAGAAAGGGGTGTCTCCTTTCGTTCCAGAGGTCAAGGACCGGTCTTGTTTTTTTCATGTAGCGTAAAGCTACACTACGCGGGTCAGAGCCGAGTTTCGCGTGAATGTGCGCCACCTGTTATGCGCATGCTTGAGAGACGCGTGACGTCCTGAGAGGCGCAAGACCGGCTATTCCTCGCCACAGCCGGTGCGCAATCCTCGCTGCCGCCACCACCGGTTCGCGCTTCTCTCAGACACGTGACTTTAGCCGGAGGCCTGTTTACGACAGTGGCGCCACGCGCTACTGCGCATGCTTTACACTACGTATATCCAGGCGTAGCAGAGCTAAGCCACTGCGAATTGTTTTTTGTAGATAGAACTACATTGGCCACAGTCTCGCCATTTCGCCGCGCCTCTCCGAAGAGCACGTGCTCCTCAAAAGAAGAATGATAACTCGGTAGCTTTGTTTATGCCTTAGGGGAATCACTTCACGCATGAGCACCCTTTGCCTCCCATCGTTGATCATTATCACTCGCCTGTAGAAGACTACTAGTGGTATGAGATATTCTCTACGTCCAACTCCGGGCATACCACCATCACAACGTTAGAACGAACCTTATGTCCTAGCAATTCGCTATGGTCGTTCGCCTCCACCAACATCCGAGTTATCTGCTTTCTCTTCTTTTTCCTCTCCTTTTGCTGCTTCTGACAGGCACGTGCTCTTCAGACACGCACGGCGAAATGGCGAGAATGTGGGCAATGTCGTCTCGCTACAAAAAAAAAAAAAAAGAATCAGTTCTTTGTGCTTCAGAACGAAAGGAGGCATCGCTGTCGACTTGTTATTAAAAACTGTCTGCCATTATCTGCGATACGTATTCGTGGGAGCAACGACATCCGGATCGCTCTATTGGGCTGTTACTTATTAAAAGGAAACAAAATATGCTGACGCAGCTCGGACGGTCTTTCCGAATAATACTTGCTGGCAAGATTCGTTCCCGCATGAGGCACTTCCCATGCTTTTGTCTCCAGACCTGCATTGGCCGCACTATCGCCTTTTCGCCGTGCTTCTCCGGTGCCTGACCGAATAACGAAGAAAGAAGAAAAGGAAGACAGATAACTCGGTACTTAGTAGAGGCGAAAGACAAAGGTGAGTTGCTAGGACACATTCGTTCCAGCATTGTCACGGCTATGCGGCCTGGAGTTTGATGTAGAACGATGTCATACCACTAGAAGTTTTCTCCACCCAAGTGAAAAGGGTCAACGACAATAGGCAAAGGGTGCTCATATGTGAAGGCATTCCCCTATGGCATAAATAAAGCTCGAACCACAGAGTAAACTATTATGTGCAAGAGCCAGGTCTTTACTTTCAAGCCAAACGCTTTACTTCCATGGCTACGCTTATCGTAGCCATGCTGATTGCTCTCGTGTAACTCCAGGTTTAAACTTAGGCTAAACCACAGCCAAGGTTTTTTTTTTTTCATGTGTGGCGAAATGCTTTGGTAACGGGGTAAACGTTTCGTATTAGGGAAACTTCTATGAAAAAATCAGTTTTTTTTTTCAGAGCAAAATCCATGCCCTAATAGAACGCTTTTTCTAACTTAGTGTGCAAAATGTAGGTAGTTGAATAAATGTTTATTTTTTGTCGTTGGCTTCCGCCAGCAGAAGTTTCGCGATTTTAAATTTTACTCTTTGGTTCAAATTGCTTATAGCTCTAAATGCTGGACTGCACGTAACAAGGTTGATAAACAAACCCAGTAACTGATACATAGACGGACGAAATCAGAAACAGGTATATTTTGCGCATGTGTGGGGTTGAAACTATTATTTTGTGTTGCATAGTATGAGAATCCAGGCGTTCTTTTGTTCTTACTGGTCGGCTCTTCATCTTCGCAGATGGCCTCCTCCCCACAAGCGTTGAAAGAAAACTCAGAACGACTCAAGAAATCAAGAAGCCGATAGCTCGGATATGTGGACCTGTATTCCTGGCCCTAACCCCCTGAAGCTCGCGCTGAGGAAGATATCGTCTGACAATTCGAAGAACGCAGAGGGCCAAGGGATCAGACAAAATGACAAACCTCTTGGTTGTGACTGGCTGTCCGAACAAGTTTTTGATTGGTCCCTGGATGTCTCCTTTCCAGACCTAGCTTTAGGAAAGTGACACTGAACGCACGCAAATGACGAGACACCACCATGTTTCCATAATAATTTGCAATCCACAAACCACTTCGAGCAGCTTTGCTTTTTTTTTTCTGTAGCGATAGCTTCATTGGCCAAAGTTTCGTCGTTTCTCGTACCTACAACAGTTGCAGTTCAACTCATGCGCGTGAGTTAATTTGATATAATAATAATAGATTGGTTCAGAGGATAGGAAAGGCGCAGTATCTCTCACACTTGCTCCGAGGAATCTGAACCCACGCTGAAGGGAAGGAGATGGGAGAGAAAGAGGAGCCGTAGTGGAGAGCTACGGTGTAATTTCGGCCACCTGGGGATCTTTAACGTGTACTGACATCGCAGTGCCCACGGACGTCTCTCCGCTTCGCCTCCATCTAAACGCTGCCGGGGGCAGAACGTAAAAAGCGGCGTATCGCAGCAGGAAAGGGAATGGGCGTAAAGAGACGAAAAGAGCAGCGGAGACGCCCGTGACAGGACAGGAACGGCTTGGAACTTTACGGCGATGCCAGATGGCAGAGCTTAACAGACGGAGCAGAGCCGCCGAGTTGGGGCCTATGGAAGAGTTCAGTCAACGGGAGCAAACACGAACAGGATCTGAAAGCACGTCGTGTGACTGAACAATCCACTCGAGTGTCCAAAAGTGCATCTGCGACCACTGAGTTTGAAGCAGACTTTGTGAACAATCCGTTTTGACACATGTGTAGTGTGTACAAGAGACTATGGCACCAAGTGTACTTGACACCGGTGAGTAATTCAATGTATGAGACTTTGCTTGGAGACTGCCAAATCGAAATACGGTGTTAAGCAAAATAGAGACCACTGCATTGTACTTCACAGCTCATCGGGAAGTCTTCTTGTGTGTATCCCTTATTTTGTGTCCTTGTCACCTTTGCGCTACGTTCCTGAAATAAAAAATGAAGTCTGCGTATCTGTTGAGAAAAATGAATATTACATGTGTATACCCAAATTCCCTCATTGTTAAACATACGTGACCACAAGTTCAAGCAGGGAAACTTATCATTCGCTACATGTATCCTGGCATACCTGAGCTAAGCCATGACCTTTTTTGCGTGTCTGTTCGGAATTTTTACACTTTTTACCGCTATATTTTTGTCTAACAGGCAGCCTTTTACTGTAATGCATGCCTTTATTTGCACTGAGTGAATACTAAGAAAACCTGTTATAATCCGCAATATTATTGATGAATATTTTATGACACTGACTGGCTTTAAATACATATTGACAAACCACTTGTGGCTGTTTGTCTTGATTTATTTGCGATTCCGTGCATTCCCTTTCACTTCAGTTGGGGTGCCATAATAAACTAGCGGAACACGTAATCTCATATTTATTGGAGCGAGCGCGAGAGTGTTGTTTCCGCCCAGGCTTACTCTGGGAATTCTCGTACGCGCAGTTATACTTTGCTGCACGTTTTATTCCCCAAATCCTTCTTCCATTCATGCATCATTTCTAGCATACTTGTTATCCTGCCGTCCTAAGCTAGTAAATTGTGTGAAACACCACTGCGGCATAGATGATAATTCCTTCTTAACTGAACAGTACCGAAACTTCCTTCATGACCTAGGCCTAACATGTCTCACTATTAATCTAAGCGAACCGGAGTATTGGATCTGCATCTCATCCTCCTATTTCAAATTAGCTGTTTCAGTAGCAGCTGCATCTCTCACGTCCGCTCTTTCGTGAAGCAACACTTCCTGCCAACTAGTGAGTCCGTTCCAACTTCCACGCAATGTCACCTATAAGCCAACTCTCAGGTAATTCATGATGGCGATTTTTTTGCTTTAAAGGAGCCCTGAAACTTAATTTAAGAATATTGTTTTGCCGATTGGTTACGCGGGTTGAGTTCTGGCGACGCTATTACCGGTGGTCGTTTTGTATTATCCAGTATTTATTATTTTATTTTGCTCGCGAAAATGACTACGAGCCACTGGTGGTGCCGGCACACAGGCTTTTTTGGCAGCGGATGTGACATCATTTTGCGGGCTTTTGATGATTTAATGAACAATTAATTCGTGACTAAAAGGGTTCATAAATAAATATATATATAATGTGTCATATTCTTGTGTTTACTATTATATCTACAAAACCAACGTGTTTGCGTTCGTCAACGCACTTCAAGTATTACAAAAAAATGAACGCCGCTAGAGGCTCTCGCTGTTTGGTTTGGTTTGGTAAAACTTTATTTCCCACAGTAGGGGTCCTTAAGGACACTCGGCTAGGCGCCAGGTGTAGAGGGCAGCTCCCACGTCGGCACAGAGAGCGCGAAGCTCTCCGCCGCCGCGCGGGCCTCCTGGACAGCCCGAAGCTGATCATGTAGGGAAGCACTTTTTAAAACTTTGTCCCAACGTTCCTTGTTCTTGGCGTAGGCGTCGCTCGATGCACAACCACACAGCATATGGTTTAAGTCTACACGATCACTGCACCGTTCACACACATGTTGTCCGTCGTAGTCTGGGTCGATGTGCTTCATGCGCCAAGGGTTGGGGTATGATTTTGTTTGGAGCAAGCGTAACGTGACTGATTGGCTGCGGGTTAATTTCTTATCCGGGAGGGGAAATGCTCATCTGCCTAGATAAAAGTGCTTAGTGAGCTCGTTATACGTGAATAATTGATCTCTGTACTCGATATGTGGAGTAGCAGGGGAAACCGGAGGGACGTGGTCGATGAGTCCTCGCGCCGCCTCGTGTGCAATCTCATTCCGCAGGCCGCCCCCTAAGCTGCCCATGTGTGCCGGGAACCATACGATGGAGTGAACGGTGATGTTACTTCCGCCTAATATCTGTAGCGTCGTCTTGTCTATCCCGCCCTTGGCGAAAGCTCGAGTGGCTGCTCTAGAGTCGCTGTATACAGTTGTAAAGTTCAAGTCTTTTAGAGCTAGTGCTAGCGTTGCTTGTTCAGCTACCTCTGGCTTCTTGGTGTAAAGTGTGAGTGAGTTGCGCCTACGCCCGTGTCCGTCGACTACTGCTACCGAGTAGGCATGCTTTCCCGGTATGTACGCTGCATCCACGAAAGCTGTCTGGTCGGGAAACTGTGCCGCGTCCGCAACGATGGCTTTGGCGCGGGCGAGCCTTCTTCCTTGATTGTGGATCGGGTGAACGTTTCTTGGGAAGGGGGACACTTTGATTGCTTCTCGCACGACTTTAGGTAACTGCAGGACGTTGTCCTTTTCTACTATGGTGTTCAGGCCGAGCTTAACGAGAATCTCTCTGCCCGCTTTGGTGCTTGATAGGCGTGCAATCTGTGCCGTGTGCTGTGCCTCGATGATTTCGGCAAGGGTATTGTGCACTCCTAGCTGTAAGAGTAGTTCAGTGGAGGCATTATCGGGGAGCCCTAATGCTGTCTTGAAAGCTCGGCGTATGTGTACTTCAAGCCTTCTCTGATGTTCCTTTTTCCAGTTGAGCATTGCCGCCACGTATGTGATGTGACAGAGTACAAAAGCATGGACCATTTGAATAGCGTTGTCCTCGCTCAGTCCCCTGTGCCTATTCATGATGCGCCGAAACATCCGGATTGCGTTTGCAATCTTGATCGTGATGCTGTCAAGCATTGCCCAGTTGGACCCGTTGCTTTGGATGATTAATCCTAGAATTCGTATTTTATCGACCGTGGGTATGCGATTTCCATCCCTGTCGTGTATCTCTATGCATGGTGTGTGGTGTCGGCGCCAGTCGTTGGACGGGCGCCCTGGTCTTGAGGGGTGGTAGATGAGTAGCTCGGATTTTCTAGAAGAGCAGCGAAGTCCCATTGGGGCAAGATGGGCCTCGGTAACCGTGATGGCTTCTTGAATGCGCGCTTCCAATTCCGCATCGCTGCCAGCGGTGCTCCAGATGGTAACATCGTCTGCGTATATGGTGTGCTCCACATCAGCAATTTCACCCAATGCGCGAGAAAGCTTTGTCATCGCAAAGTTAAATAAGAATGGTGAAAGTACTGAGCCTTGTGGTGTTCCCTTGTCGCCCAGATTAAAGCTCTCCGAGACGTGTTCGCCTATCCGGATAGTGGCCGTTCGATCCTGCAGAAACGCCTTGACGTAGTGGTAGAAGCGTGTTCCGAGATTGTGGTCAGATATAGCTTTGAGAATGGCTTGATGTTGGATTTTGTCAAAAGCTTGCTCCACGTCGAGTCCCAGTAGCGCCTTGGTGTCTCGTGTGGGGCGATCCAACAGACTTTTCTTGATGCGTAGCATAGCGTCTTGCGTTGAGAGACCTGGCCTGAAGCCAATCATATTGTAAGGGAAGTACTCCCTTTCTTCTACGTATTCCGATAGTCTATTCAGGATGACGTGTTCGGCTAGCTTTCCTAGGCAGGACGTCAGTGAGATCGGCCTTAGGTTGGGTAGGCCCAGCGGCTTGCCCGGTTTTGGGATGAGGATCGTATTGGCATGCTTCCACTCTGCAGGTAGTTGGCCAGTTTTCCAGACTTCATTGATTTGTTGCGTTAGGAACGTGACCGAGTCGTCCTCTAAGTTTCGGAGAGCCCGATTTGTGATACCATCGGGGCCGGCTGCAGAGTTACTGTTGAGTTCGTGAATTGCGAAGCGTACTTCGCTTTCTGTGAAGTCCGTATCTAGCTCTGAGTTTGGGGCACCGTCATAGCTTTGCCTTTGTAAGGTACTGGGTAGCCCCGATTTAAGCGGTAAGTACCGTTTGGCAAGGTCATCCAGAAGGGCTTCGGCGGTACTGATTTGCTTCTCGCGATGTACTAATTTGCTTAGCCTGATCCGTTGCATAGTTTTGGACTTTAATCCGTGTTCGTCGAGGAGGTGTTTTATGAGTCCCCACCCACTTCATCTGCGTATTTGCCCATTGAGGGAGTTACAGACTTCATCCCATCGTTGTCGGGAGAGAACCATGCAGTATTGTTCAATGGTCTTGTTGAGTTCGGCTAGTTTCCCTCGTAGTCTTCTGTTAAGACGCTGACCCTTCCACCTGGCTAGAATGGAATGTTTGGCTTCGAGAAGATTCGCTAGCCGATTGTCCATCCTCTCTACCTTAACGTCTGTGGTAATTGTCCGTTCCGAGGCTGCGATGTCTGCTTTGAGCTGCTCGGTCCAGCTCGTTATCGTGTGCTTTGTGGTTGCTCCTGATGAGTTGGATGGTTGCGCTACAGCAGCCCTAAGGATACGAGGCAAGGGTTTAGAGGCATTCTGGCCAAGATTGCGCACATCGCCAAACACAGTCCGCTGATTATAGGTGGAGATTTTAACGCCCCACACCAGGCTTGGGGCTACGCGTATCCCTCTAGCAAGGGAAATTGTCTTCTCACGACAACCTCCGATCTCGACTCCACGCTGATCACAGACCCGGAGACCCCAACCAGATGTGGCCCTTCCACATGTCGAGACACCACACAGGACCTCACTTTTGTCCGGGGCCTATAAAAATGTGTCTGGCACAACTCGGGAATAAAACTTGGGAGTGAGGAATTTCGCGTCTCTCTACATAAATGGCTCAGGCTCGAATAGTTACCCTCTAGCACGTGTTAAATAGCGCCTGAATAGCTGGTTTTTCGCCGGTGATACCTCGTTGAACTTTGCGCTGCCTGAAAACAAACTTACCCAGTACTGCGCTACTTGACCAGCGAATTCGTAGACGAAGTATTTTATGTGTTGCCCTCTCGGAGTGAGCAAACAAATAGGGGACGGCAGCGGCAGAGTGTGCTGGGCGCGTTTCACTCTAGCGGGACCTGGAAACTCTTTCGAATGTTCACAAAGACTCGACATTTGCTGGCTACAAGAAACTGCATCTACGCTGTCACGCGGTGCTCACGGTGGCAGGTGCTTACGCAAAACATCGTTCGAAGAATACAAATGTCGCGACGCATTGGCTGAGCACTGAAAGCTCGTGTCGATCGAATCCTATTGAAACCTATCGAAGTTTATACATAATCTAGATTGCAATCTTTTTACTGCTATTCTTTTCTGGGGCGACGCACCATCACGATTAAATACCATTGCAGAAGCTCACTGTGTACTCGCGTTTCACCTAAAGTAGTCATTAAGGTTAACGCGCGTGAGTACACTTGTTGAGAGCTAGATTCCTTTGAACTGTTTATGATATTCGTTACCGTGGACTGTGTGGATTGTGAGTGCCATATCACAGTGGAGCGCATAAAAGTCGGCGAAATATACCAATAGCGCTCCATTCCTTTATTTTTACTTTTTGTTTAGCAGCTTGTTCCATTGTCACTAGGAAAGTCATTTGACGTATTTACATCTTTAGTACACGCGTTTCTTTTTTCCTTGCAGCAGCGTGCATTGACGCAACAAAGCTGATAAAAGAAATTTTCAGCCAATCCTTCTGTTTTTATTTCTTCATTGACTTTATCCCCCGCGTGCCAAACTAAAATGATTAAAACAATGCAATCTATCACCTCGTACTAGGTGTTTGTTTTTGGACTGTGAACCCTTTGATGTTTCCTCGCAGGGCGCAAATTCATGATACATGGGGTGAACCAGGCTACGTTCTCTTATTCAATGAAGTAATATGTCTTTTGAATGTTTCTATGCATTAGATGGATTTCTTGTTTGAATTTATGCGACTTATTTCAGCGGTATGATCCTCAGCGTAACTGGAAGTCACTCACTCTACTCCTAGGAATGTAGGCTAATTTAGAGATTATGGACATGAAAGTTAAGTGTACACAGACAAAGCCTGTATTTTCAATTAATTGGGCTGCATCCGATGAAAAGTTGGGTAGTAACATTTTATGATGCCGTAGGCTCTTCACTGTAGATTATTGGAGACTCTCTCTTTGCTAGCTGCTTAGCATCAGCCAAAAGTGCTATCGCACTCAGCAATTCAGTCATCTCCGTTGTAATTCTCTGCAGAAGACACCTATGATCCATCACTTGAGTCATTGTTTTGATTGTCATTATTACAGTTTAACTTGTACCCGTTACTCCTCCAATGACGATCCCTTTGAAGTATCGAACAGCATTTTCAATCTCGGTTCTTGTAGAAACTGTGACCATTTTATATAATTATTACTATAGATTTTTTTTTTTGTATTATTTTGCAGAGTTGGCGTGTTTCCCAGTTCCTCAATATACTCCCAAAGAAAGTTCTTCGCCTATGGAGAGAACCTACTGGATTTTTTTTTACAGCTCGTAGACAGTCACGTGCCCCTTGTAAAGCGTGAACAAGAATAGAGTAAGCGGACTGCCTAGCCGGTTTCTCATTTTGTATTTCAACAGCGCATACTATACACGGACAGAGGACAAGAAAACGCCCACACGATCGCTGAAATTCAACTTTATTTCAGAAGTTCGCCGATCACAACATATTTACCCTCAAGCATTGTGCGTGCGTTTACTTGTCCTCTGTCTGCGTGTAGCATCCGCTCTTGAAATACATAGTGAACAAGAATGTCTGGCTCTGCATTTTATGTCATCTCAGTGTGCTCAGACGTTCACTCATTAATATGGGCCATTCAGGCAATGCTGAAAAAAGGCAGCAGGAATGGTATTGCTCCGCTGCCATACGTTCATCTGGAGAACGTGTGGCATACGGTCTTCTGGGTGCAATATTTTCCCTCTCCGAAGCTGACCTGCTAGGTGGAAGATCTGTGTGTGGACATGTTGCTCGTACGAACTGCAGCATAAACTATTTAGTGACAGAAATGCCGGTTACATATATAAGGAAATTTCACATGTGCCTTGGAACAACGCCAATCGACTCAGAAGTCATTGAAGTTACAGCTATGAGAATACTGCTCTGCTCACAAACTTTTTCCGTTGCTTCTGCATGTGTGTCTCAGCATAAGATGGTAGCATTGTTCTGGTTTTCACTACGGCTGCGTGACTAGTGCCTTGCTCCTTGAATGCAGATTCATTTGAACTTCTACCACTAGATCTGTCGTAGGTGACAAGAACGCAGATTCGCAACACTAAAAAGTTGTATTCATTACTGCCAGTTTGAACTTGCTCGTATTGCGAATGGTGAAAGTCACACTTACTTTGGCCTCCAGCCTACTTAAGACCAGCCCCTGAATTCATTCGACATTAAAGTGAACTGAACAACGTCCCTGGCTGCATGGAGAGTGAGCATCGCCATACGTTTGCATTCAGTGCAGGCTGTATGCTGGGTTCCTCAGTCAGCCATGCTTTTATATAGGACATGCTCAAAGGAGCACCTGGCATGTGTTTGTGCTGATGTTTTAGAAAAGTCTATTACTGCTGCAGCAACTGCTGCGGTCAAATTACCTGACCATTTGCTGGATTAACATATTGAACTCTGGAACATTTGTGCCGCGTAAAGGAGGATGGGGTGAAAACTAATGGGGTTAGATAGCAGAACCTTGAACAGAACCTTCAATTGACTTAATTCTACTTTTGATTACACACGGTACATACTCGGCAGCTCACAATTGGTTTTCTTTTGGGCTAGCTTGAGAGTATCCTAGAGGTTAAACTCTCCAGAATAAAAAAAAAATAGCATTACGTAATGCCAAATAATATAAGCCTGTAACCTAATAGACACCTTAAAGTGACCCCAGCAGCAAAAGAAGTGGTGACGAATGGGTTTGCTGCCCCCCCCCCCCCCCCCTCAATATAACGTTCCGATTATGCCCATGGGCAAGGATTAGCTGCATGCTATGAAACATACGCAATGTCACTCTCAATGGAGCCGATGAGTTCTACACTGATCTATAAATTTGTTGAAGTAATCTGAATGATGGAGTGGCAGTAGTGCAGAATAATTAAATATGCAACTGGCAACAAAGCATGAAGTAATGAAAGTTTTATATGGAATGAAACGGAGAAAGCACCTTGGTTTCCACTGTGTGCGTTTTGTTTTATCTCGCATAGCAATTTTTATTACTCCTAACATATATTGTCAATAGATAAAAACTGAAATTCCATGTCTCTCTTAAGGGTAAGGTGTGTTACGTTAAAGAGTAGATGCGACTGGGAGACAACCCATGTGATTGTCTCCACTAAGTCCCATATGAAGCCATTGTTTCCAGCACTTTAGGGAAGACTTCAGACTATGAAGAAAATGAGTTTTGAAAGGCCAAAGCGGGTTCGCTAAGCGTTTTGAAGTAAAAGGTGACAATAAAATGACTGCTAACGCCACTGGCAAAAATATTAAATTTGTGCAAAAGAACTGGTTTGAGCATTCATGTGGAAAGTTGGGCGTGTTGGCACTCATAAGAACAGGCGCCCGTTCCTGTCTTCCGTCTTTGTCCAAGTTTTTTTAGCGATGCTTTTTTGAGCGTTCACCCGAATTATACATCCTTCCATCTAAGCCCACGATTTATGATTATTTTTTAATTTGTTTGTAAAGTCGCGGGTAAATAGGGCGATGCGTGGAAGCAATTTCTGAAACTATTCTCTGGGCGGTTGATTAAAGAGCATAGTAATACATTGGGAAGCGACAGGCCACTAGAGGCCCACTATTAATGTAGCCACACAGTCGCGGACACGCTTCACGGTAGCTCCTAAAGTTTGCTGCGGGAACACCAGAACTTGATGGCCTCGGTTCGCGCCGTTCTCCGACCAAGTAGCGTCGTCTGTGGTGAAGGAGCGCTTCTGTCCTGAGTGAAAGAAGTTTTCCTTTCAACACGGTGCCCTCCTACTTTCGATCTATTTCAAACGAGACACACAAAATAGGCGACACCAGACAGAGCTTTTATACTACCTTCGTGTACCGATCAGCTCCATGCTTCAAAGCGCATGAACCCCGTTCCATCTTTGCAGTATCGATCGTTCGTGCCGCGACGTGTTATATAAATGACGTTTACTGGCACCGGCATTGTTCCTACCTACCGGTAATCTTGCCTTTCAAATCAGCATTAAACAAACATTTTCCATTAGAACGCTCGCTAGTGCTCAATAGCAGCTTGTACATACATTGTGTTCCGGAACTTAATTCGCAAAAATAAGTTACGCAAAAGGTTTAGCCCTGCGAAACCTATGTTACTGAAGCGAAAGCGGTGGCAAATTTTGCTCGTGCACCCCTCTTCGTTTCTGAGGGGCAGGCTCTCAACGAACTACGTCCCCTGTGTTATCGGATTCCAACTGTAATCTTCGCAACCTCTGCGGCGCGAACAGCTGCCGAGGCGTCTCCACTTCATTATACCAGACGACTGCTACCGTTTGTCGAGGTCTATTGCAGTCCGTTGGCAGCGGCTAAGAGTACTTGAACGGAATTTATTGTTTCCTGGTTCGTCCTCTGGTTGGCTCCATCAGATATGATGGGATAAAAAACGAACGCAATCAGCCATCTGCCTATGCCACTTAAGCATCTGCCCAAGCTCGGACCAAGGCAGCGCTTCATCTCTATTTTCAGAAGCAGTGGAGCCTATGTGAAGAGTAACTCGATAATTTTCAGAGTAACGGATTCTTTTCCCCATGCCGCTGCGCCATGGATTGGTCAGCATGGGTCACATGGCGCGCCGAGGCCCGCTTTCGTGATCAAGCTTCCAAACTGTCACAGCGTGGACAGTTTGCGTGTGTGGAGATTGCTGTAATTCGCTTCTGGGTTGTGTTACTTGAGTTTTTTTTTCTCGTAAGAAGTACTTAGCAGTAGAATTCCAGGTTGCAGAAACCTGCATGAGGCGTATAGATTTTAAAGGTGGATTTTAAAACGATTGATGGATATAGATAATGAAAAAAGTTATAACCAGACATCGATTTAGTAAATACTAATGCTAATGACTAATAATGATGATTAATAATGACCTGTAATGACAAGTATGTCAAACTACGTCTTGTGATGAGCGCTACTGATTGGAAATGAGTGAAAACGCTTAGCGATAAATGGTAATGCCTACAATGACTAAGTATGACTCATCATTACTGCTGATGACTAAAAACGACCAATTTGTCTAGGGATGGCTTGTAATGACAACAGCTGAGTGGCAACGAGCAAAAAACATTAGTTGTAGTGTAACTCTGGTTAACCCTAGTTGAATTGCGATAGCAACGGCGGAAGCTTCTTTTGCCTGCTACCTATTTCCCTATCACACCCTATCAGCGTAAGGTGCTACCTTATTCAGGACATTTAGGCTCATCCTTTAAGAGTATGACGCGAGAGCGTAAGTTACCAGCCTTCTTCTTCTGCTCCTCCTCCTCCTAAGGTGTTCAAGGTCAAGCGTGGCATCCGCCGGGAATACGCGACGGCTCGAAACCTGGAGCAGTATTGCAATCGCATTAAAATGCTTAGCTAGGAGTCGTAATGACTACAATTAGTTGGTAGGACTCATCATAACTACGAAACTGCAAATAGGTCAAACAACGACTTGAAAGGATCGCAACTGATTGGAAATGAGTGAACTGACTAGGCATGACTCATCATTATTGCTAATGGCTATGAAACGACTAATATAACAAACGATGACTTGTAATGACCGCAACTGATTAGAGATGAGTACAAATGCTTAACTATCCGTGGCATGACTGCAGGGACGAGGAATTACTCATCATGACAACAAAACGACTAATATATAAAATGACAACTTGAATTGAACGCAACTGACCGGAAATGAGCAAAAATGCTTTGCTATAAGAGATAATAAGTACAATGACTAGCCGCGACTCATGACTACGAAAGGACAGTTATGTCAAACAACGACTTTACTTGTCGCAACTTACTGGAAACAAGCCAAATTTATCGAGAAGTGATAACGATTACAGTGACTAGATATGACTCATCATGACTACGAAGTGACTAAAACTTCAAACCACTGCTTAAAGGACCGCAACTGACGGGAAGCGAGTAACAATTCTTAGCGATGAGTGATAACGAATAATGATAATGTTTTTAATGGCATAAATAAAGATGTTTAACAAGCAAGCACGAGTGAGCTTGCATCAAAGTGTGCGCGTACATATGCGACGACGTAGATTTAGTTGGCATCTGCATTGCCATAGAGTATCACTCAATGTGATCATTCATGGTGGTAAACGAGGTAGGCAAGAAAGTGCGAGGGATTACAACACCACGAAAATCACAACAGAATAGCCAGGATAGCAAGGTGTCCGATTTATCGATACAGCTTTTTGCAGCTGGCAGTACCTGAATTGTTCGCATGTAGACCAACGGTCAGCCTTCCATACAAGCTTACCGTTCACAATTCGCAAATTATACGTTTTCTTATGTAGCTGCGGTACTCTTGAAGGCAATGCACAAGCAAATGTCTATGCTGCTATCGAAATGTCTTCTGCTTTTGATTTGAGTATAACCGCGCCAGAGAAGCACTTCGAGCAGTTGGAAGCTCCATGGCCGCGATGTCATGGTTGCCAGTACGCGATGGGACCTCTGCGGTAATCTTAAAATTATAGAGTGACTCCAGCTATCAGACAAAGCGAGCGCCAGGCCTCCAGCGTAGCTGTGGTTGAGTAACGTCATGTGTGTCACATGACTAGGCAAACGCGGGCGCTCTGTTTCTTCGGCAGATCGGTGACGTAACAGCTGACACGTGGTTTCTCCTCAGTTTAAGGTCAAACAGGTGCATACTGCGAAGAAGTTACGAAGCGGAGTATTAAACGCATTCTCTTTTTAAAATATCTCGTCCGCAGTTCTCCAGCTCTTCGAGCACTCACTAGGATAGGTCTCAACAGCTGTTATCAAGAAACGTACAGTCGGCTGGTCGAACTGGTCGTCACCCGCGGCAAATAATTATACTGAAACACCCTCGCTGATGTTCTCGGGACAGGTGTTAACTGTTTTGATGGCGAATGCATAGAAGTCTTGCCAGATTTCCGGCTGTGATATAGATGCTGTAATAGGATTGGAAGTCCCAAAGTTCACGCGGCGTTGACAATGGCTACCTGTAGCACTTTTCTTAGCTTCTCGCCAAGCGAAGCCGGTGGTCAGCGCCATCTTTATCTCTGAAAAAATAAAAAAAAAAAACGAGGGCACTGTCGACGGGCCTCTGTGGGAGTCTAGCTCTAACAAAGGCGATGCACCGCAGGTTGTGTCATGAAACATCACACTACAAAACGTTTCGACCAGTGATGTCGCTGAAGCAAGGAATGATCTAGGGGGGCACTTGCCCTCGGCTAATAATTGTCTGCGACCACCTACATTGATGTTTGGCCGATTGGTCGCATCAATACGACAGGTGAAAGCGCTGTACCATTCAATAGACTCTTAGTTGAGCATACGTTGTAAATGTGCGTACATATCGATCACTGCGTTGCGTGAGCTAGAAACATCGCGAACACACCTTCAGTTGGTCGTGCCGCAGCGTCCGCCAGAAGCGGTGTGTACGGTGGTGCCATCTAGTGAAAATAAGTTGCACATGCGCGCTCATTTGAAAACATCTTTCAGCTGTAGTTACTTAATAGAAGAATTGTCATAGTATCAACCTTTTTTATTACTAGGAGGAAAACTGCACAAAATGAAGAAAATTAAATCAGAAGCCAACGCCACAAAAAGCCTGCGAATGGATGTCCATGCTATGACGACCACTTACACAGATTACAGAGAGGCTTAGCAGCTTAAATTTCGCGAAGTTATCTAGAAACCCAGAATTATTTGTAGCTGATACGTTGTCGTGTGGGTTAAAGTGAGAGTAATATAAGAAAACACCCCCATTTGGAGTGAGCTAGACCGTCAGAGAAAGCAGCGGCGAGGTGTACTCGTTCCGAAGCGGGCACACAGCGCGCCACCATGTTCTCAACGCATCCCGAAACACACGCAGCGACGGGCGTATATATTTTATGCGCGCATGCACCCGCAAGACAGGCCACTTTACGTGCAGATCTGCGCATGAGCATCGTCGCTTAGTACGGTCAACCAAAAGTGTTTAATATTGTAGAATTACGTGGAAAAACGTAATCTGCGCCTGATTCCATATTTACAGTATACAACGAGGAATTAAAAAAAACGGCGGAGGATGATATAAAAACTAGGTGATAACTGACACCTTAAAAGAAGGAGTAATGCAAAGACAGTGAAAGCCGGTGATAATAACAATTCAACAATGATCATCTGGGCATCACATCACATTAAGCTTGAGGTTGGAGTACGTTTCACTGCGCCCACTTAGGCCATTTTTTCCTCCTTGGGAAATGCTGACTTCTATACTGGGAGCATTTTTACCACGGTAATTTTTTCGGGGGCGTTCACAAGTGGGCCGGCTTTCCCTGATTTCACCATTACCAATAGCTTCATTTTTACTGCTCATATTTTGCATTTCAATGTGCATAATGTCAGTATATGGGACCCAAGCATCCCAGCCTGGGGATGGGCGTTAGGGTGCGTAAGTGTCTTCGCCTCCGCTTTCAGGGTGTGGACATAGAGAAAGAGATTGGTCAAGAGCGAACACTCGGCGAAAACTGACCCCAGGAAATGACGCGCGACTTGTTGTGCTGCCACCGATTGATGGATGGCGGCATCAGCGCGGACATGCGCGGACACGCGCGCGACGGCACTCGCTGCAGCGGTAGCCCGCCGGAGCAGACGGCAGAAAGTTGTCGAAGGGAGCGAGCGGTTGTCTGCTTGTGCCTCGCCGCGCCTGTGCGGCAAAGACCGCACATTTTCATCTCTCGTGGGCTGCCACGCGGAACGACTGCGGTTTTATAACGACGTCAAGGTGAGCAACGTTTTTTTGCTGAACTACGCTGCATTAGAAGCTGTTTACTATGGCCACGTCGGCCGGAGCAGCTCGTGAACAGGCGCGCCGGCTGTTCAGGCATAGAGAAGTTCAGGCGCAGTTCGTGACGCTCCGGCAGTTTCCAACCGCGCGAGGTTTAATATGTTGTGTTCCTGCGAAACTGAGCAGCATTTTGAACAGTTTATCTCAGCACGCTGTACAAAGTGGCATGTGAAGGCACCAAGGCACGCCGTCGCGCCAACATGGCGTATTAGCCGGCCGGTGCGGCCAGGCCTGGCGTGGTTTGCCGAACGGCTAGTTTTCCTAAGTGTTGCGTTTAAAAGGGCGACGGTAAGAGGGGAAATGTTGCATTCTTGACTTTCTTGTTAAACTTCGCAGTATTTCCGGCAGTTTAGCTCAGTACGGCGGCGACTGATCTTCACAAAGTCGCGCGTGAAGGGCAAGCTAACAGGCATGACAAGGCGTTCTGGCCGCTGTGACGTGACATGGCGTGAGGCGGTTTTGCGAACGCCTAGTTTTGCGTGGTGTCACGTTTAACAGGGCAACCGCAAGGTGAGAAGTGTTGCATTCTTGTCAAACTGCGAGGCATTTAGGATAGTTTAGCTCAGCACGGCGGTCTGAGCTTCACAAAATCGCGTATGAAGGGCAAGCCAACATGGCGTGCTCGCCGGCCGCGGTGAGGCCAGGCCGCAATTTTGCGAACGGCTAGTTTTGCGTTGTATCACGTTGCATTAAACGGGGTAAAGTTAAAGTGAGAAATGTTTTATTATGTTGCAAGCTTCATTGCTTCAGCTGTTCAGTGGTTTTGAGAAATATTGTTAGTTTAGTGGCTGTTATTACACTCACTGTAGAAATGCATTTTCAGATAGGTTCGGTTAGCCTGCATTTCCTGACCTCTATGTTGCAAGAGTAGCTTTTGTATCAATTTTACCAATGACAACTTTTTTGTTCTGGATCATAACTGCTGCTCACCAAGTCTTAAGTACGCACCCAAATGCGCAGATGTGTGCGCGGTGCAGTGCCTTAACATTTCATTGCCACCTTCTGCATCATATTCATTCCTTTTCCAACAGCAATGCATAGACCCACGGGCTACAGTCGAAGCACTGCAGATGCGACGAGTGAACAATGTGGCCTCTCCCCAAGCGTCAGTTCTCCTCTCTGCCCTGAGCAACACAAGTTATCCTTGCTAAGGTAGCCGCGACTGGGACTGTGTAGTTTATGTATAATGCCTGTTTTGTTACATATCATTTGCCATAATTCGGAAATCAACGATATTCTAATTTTTGTGCCTACCTAAGTGCTCTTTCTCGCGTTCTGTATTTTTATTTTTCTGTACTGTGCGCATCGCCTAATGTGGGCCAAGTTTTGTCAATGCATCTGTTGCATCTCTAAGGTGTTTTATATGCAGCAAAATAAATGTTCATTTCACAAAGCACTTGGCGTCTTTTATGCAATACTGTCTTGCAAAGGCTGTGGCGCAGCTGCGTTGATGGCTAGTTTAGAGAACTCTGAATCTATTTTTCATGTTCTTGTGCATGCTGAAAATAACTAGAAACCCTAGCAGACCACGTAAAACCAAAATAATGCGCCAAAAGGGCCGGAAAGGGCGCAGCGCATGCTAGCATTCAAATCACGCGCCTTTCAGCAAGATCGGGAGTAGTTGCCGCCGGCCGTTTGGTGCGCTACAGTCAAATGGGCCGCTGGGCCCTATGGGAGTGTCCGCTCTTTACCAATCTCTTTCTCTATGGTGTGGACACATTTTTGTACTTCCCCGCGCCGCCTTTTCTCCTCGTGAGTGCTTCTTAAGAGAGTCCTCCACGATGGTTGCCTGCAGTAAGCAATGATTCCGGTGTGGGTTCTCTACGCCGGTAATAACGCGACTAAACAGTAAAAAGACAGCATATATTTCGTTTTCCTCATGGTAGTAACTTGATCTGGCCATTTGACGTCCGTTTTACACGTAACAGAGCCGATATGACTGAAATTCAGTCGACAAGCTATCGCGATGTAATGTCTTCCGCAATGTGTTGCCACCACATAAATTCACCAAGGGTATTTTATTTCTCTTCGCCATAATAAAGTAAGCCATGGGCTACTAATTGCGTAGTATTATGCCACACACGTTGTACGAACGCGTTGACGGCTCGTAAAGCGAGCTCTGCGGGCATATCGGTCGCCGGAAAGATTATCTGTGAATAGAAACCATTTCATTTCCGGTATGTTATGCAATATCTTCGGAATATTTTTCACAAAGAAATAATACCTACAGTTCAGTAAAGGAGGGTTAAAACACAATGTGATATCCCTTTAGTGCTTTGTAACTAGCAATGTTAGTCGAGCATAAATTTCTTTTAAAGGGTATTTTTTGTTTTTACAAGGGAAGAAAAACAAGATGAAAGCTCTTCTCGACATTAATCAATTTTTATGTAATGCTCCAGCGTTTCGACTGAAGACAATAACATTAGGCCGAATTCAGTTTTTCACATCCGGTTATAACAAAGACAGACAGCTCAATATTTTTAATATTCAAAGCATTGTTATCAGACCGTTCACTATAACTTAACTCACAGTGAGAATATAGAATAAAAAAAGGACGATTTCAGTGTCCGCCATGGTTCCGTCCACCAAGACAATCGATCTTGCAGTGTCGACAGGTTACTGTGAAAGGCTCTACCGATGGCTATGGCCAACACAATACAAAAGCGGACGTGTCTGGTGCGGAGACACTGCTACACTCTACCACACAACATGGAGACGTAGGGCGAGCCCCATAATGCCTAAAATAGATAGCCCAAGTCCCGAGCAGTGGGAAGACCTTCTAGCCGACTCGGACGCGCAGCATCAGCTTGTGCTAGTGCAGCGAGCCAGAGCCACTGCTGAGGCCAACGGCCGCCGGACAGAGGACTGCCGATCACTGCTCTTTCCTAAACCACGGCTCTTAACCAACAAGTTTCCCCCAAAACATTTATCAATCAATCAGTCAATCGACCGGCTACTACCAGAAGGTTTTCAAAAACATTTTTGTGCTGTTGTAGTGTTACTTCAAAACAACGTCAGGTGAATAAGCGTCAACTTGCCATATTCGTTTTAGTTTACTGCCTTCAATAGCACACTGCGAATACACAAGGTTGTTAGTCTGAGAAATATTCTAATCCGGTGCTAGATTTACGGTGCCTCGATGGGTGCGCTGCCATCGCGCATCTACGCACCATAACAAGGCCTAATACGGAGCAAGTAGTTGCGCCTCCAGGCGCAGATAATGCGGACCGTAATTTTATCTGAAATGCATTAACAATGCCAAATGGTGCCGCTTGTAAAAACATAGTAGCATACTCTTGTATGAACGATTATATTACCTTTTGCATATCCCAGTCGTAAACTGCCACCTGGTTTGCTAAAATGTTATGAGATCACATAATGGCGTCGTCATCGGCAGAAATATTCGCGAGAGACGCTGCCAATAATCGATAAAGCAGTCAACGAGAACGCGACAAAATTCTGAAGCTGCAGGCGGAACGATAACCACGACAAAAGAGCGGACACTTCCTTAATCTACTCTGGTGCCCTTAATGCCGACGCTGAGAAACCGCAGTTATTGAAAGTCTTTAAGCGCGAATTACTAAGGGACACAACTATTGATAGCTCACTACAAGCCACTACCACAAGACTGCACCAAGGTGTGTTGCTGGGAAAGTTGTTTACAGATCATCTTGGAAAAAGCCGCGCAAGAAAACGGGACGAGGGAAGAGAGTCACGCATGAGCGCTGACTAGTAACCTATTGTATTATTGGTGAGAGAATCAATGCACAGACCGGCAGATGTCCACAAGACGAAAAGGGGAAACAATTACAGGAAAGACATTATGTTTGCCACTCAGGTGTTACGATCCGCCAACTTGTGGTGGAACAATGGTATGGATGGTTTGCTATCACATGAGGCTCCTTTGCGCGTGATGATAAGGGGTTCGAAGATTTCCCTCGTCGCTGGTCCGTATAACGTTTGAGGAAAGACAACTGCTGAAAGGGCGGAACGCTTCCATCGCACGATCGACAATGGAGATGTAGGTTGCTTTCGAGACATGTTCTCTGAGGCGATCATTGATGCAACGCCCGCATTTACAACATATGATGCACAGCAATAAAAAGGTAACTGTCGGCAGCGCGAGGCCGATGTTCGCCTCGTTGCAAAAGAGCGGCTTGGAAGCCACTAGCAGTTCGGAAAAAGCGCAGTGCAGACATTATCTGCCGTCGCACAGACAGCGCGCTCGCCCGCACACACCTATCGCAGTTCATCGCGTCGCACAGTCACTGTACTATATCCTTCTCGAGTACCAACATGCGTCGAAACATCTCGGCCGGCACGTCAGTCTTCGTGCACCGTACTTCACCGATGATCGCGTCGGGGCGCCGCCACTACCGCCTCACGAGAACGCCGGCCGTCGCATAGATCGCAACCATTTTCCCTTTGTGAGCGCTCACAAACGAGTTGTGAGCGGCTCGAGTCACTCACAACTCCAGCTCACAATTAGCCCGCAGCCAACATCATCACTTCAAGCGTTCATGACGTAAACAGTAGATGTCGATGACGTAAACAAAGGCCATTCCCGCCGTGTTGCCGCTGGCCAATAGGAAAATTGCGAGTGTGAGTGTGATTGTGAGCCCTCTGTAATTCGGCCCCTGGGTTGACTGATGGTATCGCTTCAAAATACATTGCTTTTGCTTCTGCTGGGAGAAAAATATGAAATATCGGTGCAATTACAATTAAAATGGCATTTGATGATCAGGAGTCAGTGGACCGACGCAGCGTTACCATCCACGTCATTCACTAATACAGGACTGCGCCACTTCTGAACAATTTGCGATGCCGCTCCTTCTGACGCGACCGTCAATGAAAAGTAAAAAAATTTGGAGGACGCTTAAGCTTCGCCTTCAAGAGTGGAACGCGATAGCGTTATTGCACCTCGTCGAGAAAACTTATTAAATGCAAGGGTATTGGGGCATCCTCGCACCAGTACCCGCGCGGCCCGAACGGGAGAAGCGGGTGAGCGAAGATAGTGATCTAATGAAATGAAAGACGCTTGATTCTACAACCCGTGAGGGGGCACGGCGAAACGTCAGGGGCGAGTGGCGCGCCACGTGTCGGGGCAGCGCCGCACGTTGCGAGGAGGGGTTCTTCTGTGTTTGCCGCAAGATGGCTCTGCATGTGCGCAGAGCGCAGAAGAAATGTAGCGGAAACGTACTTCGCTACTCGTGTAACTGCGACTTCTGTAAGTAGCATGCTCATAATTACCGATATACACCGCAGTATAACGTTCTACGGCACGTTTCTAAGGCAACACCGCATTCACTAGAAGCGCTTTTGTACCGCTTTCAAGCATCGCACTCGTGGCTGAGTGGTAGCGTCTCCGTCTCACACTCCGGAGACCCTGGTTCGATTCCCACCCAGCCCATCTTGGAAGTTGCTTTTTATTTAAGAAGTGCATGCCGGGATTTATCGCTCACGGCCAACGCCGCCGACGACACCGGCCTTTCTGCGACACGAGCTCCTTAACGCTACCGCGTTAATAATGCCACACTGGAAGTTTGTCAGTCATGACAAGCGCCAGGACGAGAGCGAGGAAACGTCTTGCGTCATATCGGGCACTCTCGCAGTTAACGATCCGCGCGAGATAGCAGCAACGCGGTGTGTCCCCTAGGCCGCTCCGGCCACCGAAGCCGTGGTCTCTCCACTTTTGCGCGCGATACAACAAAAATAAAACTGCGGCTCAGCTCATCGGGGCTTTCCGAACCTATATCCTCGCGGCTGACGATAACTATCTTTTCTTACGCAGAGCGACGAAGTAGGCAGTAATGCCGGATGCGGTCTAAGCTCAAGCGGCTACCTTCCCTAGCCAGGGAAATTAGCACACGCGTTTCGAATTAGGCGCTGCACCCATCACGACACGTTACCAGCGGACGTTGCACTGGCGCCATACTTCCGGCGCTCCTCGTGCGCTCAGTTTCAGTTGCGTGCGGAAACAAACGTCGAATTTCATCGAGCTGCATGGCTCTAGAAAATGATTTTTTCTTCGTTTCAAAAACTGTTTAGGCATCACCTCGTCCACGGCATCAAACTGCCCATTGAAATGAAGCTTCCAACTACAGTAATTAAAAAGGTATTTATTTTTTGTTAATTACACTCATAATTAGAGACATTTTGCACCATGTTTTGTCCGCTTGGGCAGGGAGTGTGTTCCTGCAAATATTGTCTGTATGTTTTCAGTCTGCTATTTTTTTAATCACTTAAAGTCTTCCCTGGAACACCTTCTATACAAAGTGAAGTGTGTAAGAAAAGAATACTTCCCAAAGCGACCTAGATTCCTATAATTAATGTGGGACATAAAAATATCGATCGAAAAAAAAATAATGGAATACAAATATTTTTGTTTGGTTGCTTGTTGACTGACATGGTTGCCTGTTAACTGACAATAAGTTCAATATATGTAGAATGAACCACTGGGCACCGCCTTTGATATGTTTTTGTTTTACTTTAAAGTTGGGCCGAACAGGTTTGTAGGGAGTTCATAGAAGCTTAGCCTTCTTAGTTCTTCGTTCCCTAATCTGTTGCATTACACAGGGACACAATTTTGAATTGCAGTATAGGATGGCAGTATTTTTTCTCTGCCAGAATAGGATATTGTAGTCTTGTTACGCAAGAGCACACCTTTTAAACAGAATTGAAAATTTGATCACGACCAGCCCTGAGGCATCATACAGACGAAATGATCGTTAGATTATCATCTCGCAATTGTTGAGGAGGCAAACCCAGTGTAGAATGGCGCCGTTTTTTGATTGGTTTCCTGAGGTTCAATAAAGTGTGTTTTTCGCGCGTAGACTTTTAATTGCCTATTCACTCTTTTGATGATTTTACTCGCTGCTGAACCAGATTCTAATGCCCTCGTCAGAGGTTTCTAGTTTTTATGCGACATTAAATATGCGATTTCACACGTTCAGGCGACTTGGACGTCCCAGAACTGCGCACCAACGTTTCTCATCTATAGTAATAATGCTCAACAATTGCAGCATTACATTGGATTGAACACAGGAAAGGAGATAGCGGTTATTATCAACATGATATCAACGGTTGCTAAAAAGCGTTTTAATAGAACCCTGTTGACACCTGTGTTCTTTTGCTAACACAAACTTTCGCGGATATCAGTGGGTTTCATTATTTTGCCGGCAAGATATTCACCGAAGCTGCCCAGAGAGAATCAAAGCACTAAAACTTGTGTTAATATTACTGTTTATTAAGCATCGTCATTTAGCTTTCCTGATATCCTTTTTTCCAACTCTTTACCAATGTTACAAATGTTAGAAAAAGATTCCATAAACACTTAACCCAACCCATTCTTAAAAAAAGATAAAGTAAACCAGCTTGACCACGAAGGGTAATCTCGGAGAATGGGACAATATTTGAAGGCGTTCTGAAGACCAGCAATTATCTGGCCGGCACTTGTACTCTGGGAAACAACGCAGGACACAGCTCCTATACTTTCCTCTCTTCAAATACTACCGAGTGAGGCTTTTAGATCTATCACTAAGGCGAGTGCATGAGAGACTTTGGCGAATTTATTATAAGCAAAGCTTTGTAACAAAATACTGGGTAAGTGCAGGACGTCTACAAATGACAGAATTTCAGATTTTCCCTTGCATATTGTTTATTTAATTAATGTGGCAAAACATGTGGTACGTTATTAAGGCGATGTTTTAATTGATGCAAGCTCTGGCATTTTCAATACCTTTCTGCAAGTTGGAGTCAAGTGGTTTCCTTAAATATATGCTGAAGGATTAGGTGCAGCATTGCAGTATTAGCCCACGGATAGCAGCAGCCTGTGCGGGTGTGTTAAATGTAGTAAAGAGTTCGACAGAATGCTGCCTGACGAGGGGCAAGCATAACGGTAGAAGAAAACATACACTCGCCGAGTACTCCAAAATGTTTTAAAACATGATGTTTCTGGACCCCACGGGTCCCTTGATCACATTGGGATTAAAATTGTGATCACGAAACTCGTAGGGGTCCCGAAACTTCATGCTTGAAGATTTTTTTTTCAGTACTTGGCGAGTGTATGTTTTCTTCATCCACTGTGTTTAAAAGACACCTAATCTAGACCTGCGTTGTAAAACTGGCATCTGTGTCACTGGAATCCAAATAAGTGTCGAGGGGGAGCTTCAGTCTTCTAGCTGAGGTTTCTACAAGTAGACTTCTCGCCGCCAAAGCAAGTCCAGCCGTCGAAACGCCGTTCATCCGACTCATGCTAATCGTCAACCCTCGTTCTTGTTAACATTCACATTGATTAACTTTTTACAGTTATCTTCTACAACTTGTTCGAACACGACTTTATCCACCCCGCCTGGGTGCTGCAATGGTAGTGCGCTCGATTATGGGCCCAAGGAAGCGGCATTGAATCTCGGCATCAGCGGCTGCTTATCAGTGGGAGAAAAAACTAAGGCGCCCGTGTGCTGTTCGATATAAGTGCACAATAAGTGGTCGGAAGTTCTGGAGCCCTGCACTACGGCGTCTCTCATGGCATTAGTCGTTTTGGGACACTAAACAACACAAACCAAACCAAACTCGCCTTAAAGTAGTATGCTTTATATTAGTATGAAACGATTCGCACTGCGTTTCATGCCAGTAATTAAAAACATGAAGCACTACAGGCCAGATTTCCTAGCCCCTCCTGGGAGCAGCCATTTTCTGCCGACTAGCACGCCGCCGCGCGGGCGCATCTTTGGGGACTGCGGGTCCGCGGTATCGCCGCGGCCGCACTTGCACGGTATCCGCGTTCAACTAGCCTTCGCGCTCTAGAGATCATCAAAAAAATATTTTCACCGCACGATTGTGTTGGAACGAGTTTATTTGCATTGTCGTAGAATTAAAATCGATTTGTTGTTTATGAGATTTAGTTTGACGTTCACGTTACCTGTTCTGATGGTCATTATGTAGCTGCTTTAATAATGCCGTTTCAGTCCTTTAGTGACGTCAACATGTTTGTGAACAATTGCAAACATCATTTTTGAGTATGGCTCGAATATAATTCATCTTACAATGCGCAGTTATTCCTTCAATGCTGTCTTTTGCGTGGTGTGCGGCCGTCATATCAACAAACCACTGTGTTTATCTGAGTTGACAGGCTAACGGCAGGGAAAATGTTTTGCGCTTTATTTATGAACACCGCTGCATTACGATTGTTTCTTTTTATGCCCGCGACTGTACACAGCCTATCAAAATGCTGCACCTGCATGTTAAGCATAATGCACCTTTTTATATCCTGCACGTACTGGTATGCGCAATAGTAAATCTAGCCTGCTATTTCATTCTAATATTTTCTACACTTCGAATAATTGAAACTAGCAGTAAGAGTCTAGGCGAACCGGTAGTAGATGCCAGTGTCCTTTCACTTGAACAAGTATTGTATTGTTATCTGCGGTGCAGAAGACGATATTTTATGTTAAATGGAAAAGCATTCCCCGTTTATTTAAGTCCGCAATTATACATTGCCGTACCTAAAAAACACACAGGTCCAAAAAAATGCTAGCTGGAGCATAACAACTCAGTTTTCGTATGATATATGGCGTTTAACGTCGAAAAGTGGTGTCGGCTCTGAGATACGCCGTATTGAAGAGCTCTGGAATTTTATCGAAGGCTTGTGATTGTTTAACTGGCGCTGACATCGCACTCTACACAAGCGCTTCAGCTTTGCCGTCATTGAAGCGCGGCCGTCGCTCCTGTGATCAAACCTATGCCTTCGGGCTGAGCAGTCAAGAGCCCTAACCACAGAGCCACCACTGGAGGGCACAACCCCGTTTCGCTATTTGTATTAATTTAGCCTTGAATAAATATTAACACTACAGCCAGCTCTTTCGCGCTTTGCAGCGATAAGACAAATAAATTTAATTTCGATATTATTGGCGTGTGTGAAATCGCTGCTTAGGGCTTGAGCAAGGTCATAGATTGTAACGAAATCGTGTTTGTTGCGTCCGCGGTAGATACTATACCAGCAAAAAGCTACTCCGCTCAACCGCTTTGCACGCCGTCTTATCTCTGAAATAAGGAAATAACAATTGGGAGTTCTGGCAGCCGTACTTAGATTCCCCTAAAGGGATGTATGGAGCCAAAGACAACAACTGGTGACCGAAAAAACACGTTTTGCCTGAGCAAACGTCAGCGCGAACGTCGATCCGGTTAAGTCTCACACCATATTGTCAGATCAAAAATCTACATCAGCGTAGGAAAAACCGGATTTATCACATCTGGAGGTCACCCAGATGTGATAGCAAACACCAAACTACGTGCAGCGGTGACAGAGCACGTTATCGACACAATTGAAGAGCGCTCGCTCACAAGCACGTAATCAATGTGAGGTGCCTGCGCGAACCGCAGCTCCCTGGCCGCGGGCTACCAAGAGGTTACGTCCAGTGTCGAGAGTAGGAGTGCGCTAGCAGCTGACGTGCGAGGGTAAAAAATCTGACCTATAATTAATAATTTCTCAGCCAAGCTATTAGGCAGGTTATCTTAAAATCAACAGGTACTTTGAAGTAGTTCAATATGTGCACTGCGACACATCGTTATTTTGCAAAATGTTGGAAAGAAATAAACGTGATGGCTGACGTAAATCCAAAGAAGGTCGATACCACTTATCCGTATAGTGGTTGCTGAATATTGAAAGTTTGCACATTGAGTTAGAATTTAGATGGCCTATTATGCTCGGCGGTCGGTCTACGAGGATCTGCGTTAGGAAGCTAATCGCCCTACTACAAGACTTGCGAAAAACACTTTTCAGCGGCTGGTAAAAGAGAGGCGGAAAGTGGAAGATAATAAACAAGGACTTTGTGACGGGTTAGTTGCTACATGATCTTGATTTTCACAGCGCTGAAGAAACAAGAAGCGCTTGTCTCCTTTTGTGTCTTTCTCCCTGTGTTGCTTCTTCAGAGCTATAAAAATCATAAACAAAAATCTGGATCCGATTCAGGTTTCATATTTGTATTGTATGCCACCGGCAAAATTCTGAACCCCCTGATCTTCAAAGCGCCAGACTGAGTCAGCAACATGCTACCAAGCTCAGGTAAGGGTTACTTGCTTCTTTCTTTGTGTGACCCTACTCCAACCCTTTCAGCAACCAGGCAAAAGCTTTATGGAACAACAGCTCGAAATGAGACCACTGTATCATTTTGAGGTCAATAACACTGATGAAAGAAAAGGGGCGAGGAGGGGGTGTTTGCGACCGCTCCAAACTCTAAAGGGTAAGGTCGATTCCTTATCTCCCTCCGTTAAAACACACCTTCCATAAAGCAGATCAATGCGCGTGTAAGGCAATGACTATTGGCCAGGCAGCCATTTACCCTTGCCACCCTCCCTCGTCCCTTCCTCTCTCCCCTACCCCTCGCCATGTTTTTTCATATGTGCCAGCACATTTGCTGCGCTACTGTGATGCATGCGGTACTGTACACTCGCTGGTACACGTGCTGGTACACTTGCTGAGCACGCCTATCGCAAGATGGACTCTGGCATCAGGAAGTACCTCACCAATGCCCTCCTTTTTCAAGAGTGGACGTGGACTGCCGGGTGCAACTTCGGCGGCGACCCAGAGCGTAGCGACGGCAAAAACGCTTGTGCCAAAAGAAAGGAAGCCCCCTTCGCGGCTCGCCAAAAGTCCACAGCTAGCGAAAGTAGCACCAAGAGATTGCGAGACGAGCTCGAAGGTAAGTAATGCTCTTTGATTTTTTACGTTCTCCTCGCTAGTTCGAATATGATAGCTAAACAAAGTGGTGCGCGCAAGTCTTTGACAGTGCTGAATATTTTCTTTTGCGAACGCGCCTGACACATGCTTTCCACGTGATGGTCAAGTCAAATAGTGAATTTTCGCACGGGTTGTTCTCGCTAAAGTTCTTAGCGCCTCTTTTATGGCTCGGATATTCCTTTCCAGCTAGTCACTGTTTTAATATGACGTTTCATTACCCTACAAAATACAAAGCTCTCTTAAATCAGTGCTTGAAATGTTGTTGCCGTTTCTATGGTCGTTCGGAATTCGTAGAGTAGGGTGACTCTCTGGGCTAGGTGTTTATTTGCATAGCGACGAACGACTACTCATGAGCAGGTCTCTACCGCTCCTTAGGTTAGTGGGCAATGGAAAGGCAAAACTCATGAAACTGCGTGGCCCGAAGCTCCGGGCAGTGACGCGAAAAATGGCTGACCCATCATAAGCGGGAACCACTTGTGTTACCACAATTTAGCCATTGCCGCTTCGTTGTATTCGCTGATAAGAAATAGCGCACCATGGTTTATACATGTGTAAACATGCGTGCACTACACAAATCCAGCAACGAAAGGCCACAAATGTAGTACCGTTTCTAAGTTTTGATACCTGCTAGACTTATAGTATAACCATTCGTACTCCTTTCATGCCATGAATTAATGATGAAAAAAGTGCAGCTATTCAAATTGCTCCACGCATTAACAAAAAAGAACGGTTACCAGAATCTCAATTTCAATGCTATATTGTTTTCATTATCAATCTCAAATGCTAGCACTAAATATTGTGATATATACAATACATTTACATCTCGCTTCATTTTTTCACTAGAAACGCAATATGCAGGTTGACCCCTTATTCGCCTTTTGTAAAGCAATGCCGATTGCCAGCGGAAAGACCGCATGTAACTCTGTGAAAACGGTGGCCCAAGCTCGTTTTCTTGATCTAAATGTCCATAAGGCTCATTTCGTTTTGTTCTGCGTGGTACCCTTTTCTCTCCTGCGCAGGACAACGCACGAAAGTCAGGATTACAGTTTAGAGAGCAATGCGTGTTTACGAATTGTTTGGCCCCTTACAGCATTTCGCAAATCAATGCGACCATTACAAAACTGTGATATCTTCATTTTCGTGAAAAGTTTGCACTTTTTATACAGGATGTTTTCCGAACCATCATACATGAATTAAAAACAAAAGCGAAAAAATTACAGTTGGCGGAACCAACTAATTATTGATAACCCTGACTCATGCAATGTCGCAAATTATATTTTCGTGTTCACATAATTCGTTCACTACCTAAGAATAATGATGCAATATTTCTTTTTCTATCTTTCTTTCGTTAAATCGTGGTGTTGTTCAGAAGCAAGCGTACCAATATTTCTACCGGCGTATTCCCTGCGTGTTCCTTTCAGAGCTACTTAGGGAAGAGAAATGCGCGACTTGATTTCACTTATGTTTTACCCTATATCAAAACTGTCAGAGCAGTATTTAATGAACCTTAAGTGCACGGTTATCACATACAGTTTGCAGCTCCTATTGTCTCAAGATTTTCCCTTTTTATATAAACTGTGGCGCAGCCATTTTTCCGGCGCATTCCACAGTAGCGTCAAAAAATTTCATTTCACGTCTTGCAAGCCTCTTTCGGTCTAGATGGAGGCTATGTTTTGAAAGAGATTGGAACTGCGGACATATGCGCCTTTTACTGTATGATGTGATCACTAAAACAAACAACGTGATCTGGCGCCACGGATGCCGCCAGAGAAGCAGAAGCAGTGGAGATGGCATTGTGATACCACTCAGTGGTGGCGCATACCACAGAAAACAACATTAGGCGTGTTTTCGCTTGCGGTGATACCTGGAGTTACGGGAGAGCAAACAGCCTGGCAGCGAGTAGGATTGGCTTGAATGTAAAGACATGCATTTTGCGCATAGTAGTTTAGGGTTTCAGCTTTATGTATGCCATGGAGGAATCACTTCACTAATGAGCACACATTGCCTGTCATCGTTGACCATTCGAGTGTAGAAAACTTCTTGTAGTACTACATCGTCTCTCCATTGAACTCCGGGGCGCACCGACATCAAAACGTTCGAACGAACCTTATGTCCTAGCAATTCACTGGTCGTTCGCCTCTATCAACTACAGGGTTATCTGTCTGCTTCTTTCTTAGCTATTTGGTGAAGCACCGGATGGGAAGGCAAATGGCGAGACTTGCCAATGTAGCTCTCGCTGAATAAGGATGAGGAGCGCCTATCGCGAAGACGAACCTTGCCAGTTAGTAATATTCACAAAGACCGTCCATGATGCGTCATCATATTTTTGTTTCCTTTTATAAGTACTAGCTCAATGAAGTGGTCACGCTGTCTTTAGCCCTACCATTACTTCTCGCAGATAATGGCACAAGGTTTTCAATATCAAGCGGACAGGGGTACTTCCTTTCATTTTGTAGGTCTAGGACATGCCCTTTTCTGTAGCGGCAGCTACGTTCGCCACAGACTCGCCACTTCGCCGTACCTATCCGGTGCGTGATCGAATAGCAAAGAGTAAAAAAGAAATGGACAACTGGGTAGTTAGTAGAGGCTAACGACTACTGCTAGTTACTTGGACAGTAGTTTCGTTCAAACGTTGGGACGGTGGTATAGCCTAGAGTTCGGCGTAGAGACGATGTCGTTCCACGAGAGATCTTCTACACCCGAATGAGAATGGACAACGACGAGAGGCAAGGGGTGCTCATATGAAAAGATTCCCCTATGTCATAACTAAAGCTGAAACCATAGAGTAAACTACTATTTGCAAAAGGAATGTCTACTTTCAAGCCAAATTTAAGCGTAGCCATGCTGATTGCTCTCACGTAAGTCGAGGTTTAAACTCAAGCTAAACCACAGCTACGTTGGTTTTCATATGTGACGGAAAACATCAAATTAGTGAAATGCTACTATGAAAAATTCTGTTTGTGGTTTCTGAGCAAATTCGACACCCGAATCGAATGGTTGTCTAAATTAGGTTGCACAATATCAGTAGTTGAATAAATGTATTTCCTTTGTCATTGGCTTCCTCCAGCAGAACGTTCGCGATTTTATATTTTACTTTCTGGTTGAAGTTCTTACAGACTTAACTGCTGGACTTCACATGACAATGTTGATGAAATAATCCAGTGACTGGTAGGTAGAATGATGAAATTTGGAAAATGTGTTATTTGCGCACGTATAGGGCCTGCATTTATTACTTTGTGTTGCATCGTATAATTTCGAATGCAGGTGTTATTTTGTTCTTACTGGTCCCATATTCGTATTTGCAGATGGCCCCCGCCCACACAAGCGTCGAAATAAATCTCAGAACTACTCAGCCAAGCAAGAACACAACAGCTCAGATGTTTGGACTTGTATTCCTGGCCCCAACCCCCTGATGCTCACACTGAGAAAGATTTCGTCCAATAATTCGAAGAACGCGGTGCACCAAGGGAACAAAGAAAATAACGAGCCGATTGGCTGGGCCTGGTTGTCCGAACAATTTGCTGATTGGCCCCTTGACGTCCCCTTTCCGAACCTCGCTTTGGAAAAGTGACACCGAATGTAAGCATATCTAGATCAGACGAAACCATGTTTGCATGATAATTGGCACTCAAAAGCAATAGCTCCATTGACACGGTTTTGGTGTTTCGCGTACGTATCGCAGGTGCAGTTCTGTGCATGCACAAGAGTTAAATTGGCCAAAAAATTAAAGTACTAATAATAAATAACAATAAGTACATTAGATTGTTCCATAGTGTAGGAAAGGAGCAGTATCTGTCACACTTGATCTGTGGAGACTGGATCCGCGCTGAAGGGAAGAGAGGAAGGTGGGAGAGAAAGAGAAGCCACAGTAGAGCTAAGGAGTAATTTCGACCACCTGGGGATTTTTAACGTGCACTGACATCGCACAGCACACGGACGTTGCTCCGTTTCGCCTCCATCTAAATGCATCCGCCGGTAGAACGTAAAATGCGGCGCATAGCAGCAGGAAAGAGAGAATGAGCTTAAGGAGACGAAGAGATAAGCGGAGACGCCCGAACTGAGTCAGAGAACGGCTTGCCAGTTTACGGTGATAACAGAGTGCAGAGCGTAGCTGACGGAACATAGCCGTCGAGTTGGGGCCTATGGAAGAAATCAGTCAATGGGAGCCAACGGAAGAGGATCTGAAGGCAATTCACTCGAGTTTCTTAAAGTGCATCGGAGACCAGTGTGTTTGAAGCAGACTTTGTGAGCAATCCGTTTGGACACATGTGTAGTGTGTATAAGAAACTATGCCGCCAAGTGTACTTGACACTGGTGAATAATTCAATGTATGAGAGTGCCCTTGGAGACTGCCAAATCGAAATACTGTATAATCAGAATTGAGACCACTGAATGCGTGCTACTTCACAGATCATAGGACATTATTCGTATTTGTCAAGCAAAATGAATAGAATATGTGTATACCATTACCCAATGTCTCTTGGTGCTAAACATACATATCATGATCAAAACAAGTTAGGCACGTAAATATATATTTCGCGGCGTACATCCTGGCATATGTCATGGGCATTTTTGCGGGTCTGGACTTTTTCCACTTATTTACCGTGATATTTTTGTCTAGCATACAGCCATTTTTTTTACTTTAATGGGCGGCTTTATTTTTGCACTCATTAATTACTCAGAAAACCTATGTCCACCTACAATGGGATGAGTAAATGACGATGCTGACTGGCTTTAAACAGACAATGACACAAAACTTGAGGCTCCTTGTCTTGAACTATTTGCAATTCCGTGCATTCCATTTCACTTTAGTTGGGTGCAATAAAAAAACTGGCGGAATACGTAATCTCATATTTGTTGGAGCGATGCAAGATTGCTGAGTTTTCCCGCCCTTTACTTTGGGGACTCTCTTTTGCGCTCCTACGCTTTCGAACACGTTTTATTCCCTTCATGCATCATTTCAAACTTGCCCGTTATCCTGCCGCCCTAAGCTAGCAATATTGTGAAACACAATGCGACATTGATGATAATCCCTTCTTGTCTTTACAGTACCGCCCTTCCTGCATCACTTAGGCCTAACGTGTCTCACTAATAGTCGAAGCAAACCGGATTGCTGGATCCGCATCTCATCCTCCTATTTCAAATTAGCTGCTTTAGTTGCAGCTGGATCTCTCATGTCTGCTCTCTCATAAAGCAACACTTCCGGCCAACTAGTGAGTCAGTTCCAGGCGATGTCCCGTACAAATCGCCTCTTAGGCCATCCATGATGGCGATGTTTTGCTTTAAAGAAGCCCCGAAAACGTATTTAAGCTTATTGTTTTGCCCATTGGTAACGCGTATTGAGTTCTCGCGACACTGTTACTGGTGGTCATTTTGTGTTGTCTAGTATTTATTATTTTATTATGCTCGTGAAAATGACTTCGAGCAACTGATGGTGCCGGCATACAGATGCCTTTTGGCAGCGAATTTGACATCATTTTGCAGGGGTTTGATGATGCACTTAACAACAAATTCACGGCTAAAAGGGTTCATAAGTAAACATATGATGTGTCATATACGTGTCCTTCTATTATATGTCTCTACCCAACCAACATGTTTGCTTTCGTCAAAGCCCTCCAAAGTATTACAAAAAATTAACACCTTTATTGGCTATGACTATTGTTCTGCCTCGGGGAGTTTCGCGTCTCTCTACATAAATGGATCTGGCACGAATAGTTACCCTCGATGCACGTGCAAAACCCTGCTTTAACAGCTGGTTTCCTGCTGCTGATATATTGTTGAATGTTGCGCTACCATGAGAAAACACGTGCGCAGTGCCGCGCTACTCAAGAAGCGAATGCGCTAGACGAATGCCCACTCATATATTCCCCTTTCAGAATAAGCGAAAAAAAATATATGGATGGAAGCTCTGGACATTCATGAGCGCCCGAAGCGGCGGGTGTGCTGGGTGAGTTTCACTCGAGCAGGACCTAGAAACGCCTTCGAATGTTGACCAAAAACTCGACATTTGCTGGCTACAAGAAACGGTATCTAAGATGTCACGTTGTGCTCACGGTGGCAAGGGCTTACGCAAAACATCAATCGAAGAATGTAAGTGTTGTGACGCATTGACTGAACAGTGAAAGTTCGTGTCGAATGAAGTCTATCGAACTTCGTACATACTCGAGGTTGCAATGTTTTTACTGCTGTTCTTTTGTCGGAGACGCACCTTCACGAGTAATTACTCTGGGATCAGCTCACTATGCTTTCCCTTGACAGTAGTAGTCAGATTAACGCGCGTGAGCACACTTGTTGAGAGGTAAATCTTTATGGATTATTTATAATATCGCGTTACACTGGACTGTGTGGAATGTCAGCGCCATATGAGTGCAGAGCGCACAGAGGTCTGCGAAATATTCCACAAGCGCTCCATTCCTTTATTTTTATCTTTTATCTAGCGGCTTGTTTCATTTTCACTAGGAAAGTCAACTGACCTATTTTCATGCCTGTGACAAGTGTTTTCTTTTTCTTCAGAGCAGCGTCGATTGACGCAACAAAGCGGATAAAAGGTATTTTCAGCCAAAGCTGCCGTTTGTTTTTTTTCAATGACTTCATCTCTGGTATTCCGTATAGAATTGATAGAAGAAAACGAACTCTATCATCGCGGGCTTTGTGCTTCTTTTTTTAATGTGAACCCTCTGATTTCCCCTCGCAGGATGCAAGTTCTTAATACATTCACTTTAGCCAACCAGGCTGCATTTCGTTCGATGCAATGAAATAATATGAATTTTGATTGCATCTTTGCAGTAGGTCGAAGTCTTGTTTGAATTTACGCGACTTATTTCAGCGTCATCATTCTCAGCGTTACTGGAAACGTCTGAGTGTACTCTCGTGTGTACTGGGCAATTTAGAGATTAAGGCCGTGAATGATGAATATACACTAACAAAGCCTGTGTTCAAAGTACATGTGTTCACAAGTACAGCGAGAGCTCGTGACATTCTGAGTAACTTCCTACAGCTATATTATCTTTTAGTTGGTGGTTATCACTTTCAAAGCAAAGTTTGTCTAGCGCAAAGATCATGGTCGACCTTTGCGGAATTGAAAAATATCGAAAGGTGCCTTTTATAATGCACTGAATTTGTGTTAAGGCAGCATTAAACTGAAATTATTTATAAAGATACCTGTGCTCCAATATTGGCCCTTCCGAACTTCACCTGCCCAGTGGGAGATATGTATATGGACATCTTGCTCATAACAAGGAAGTATTCGGAAGCATTCAGTCTTCGTATTCACTGAAGTGCCTTACATTTCAAAGGATGTCAAGTAAAACATGAACTGCGTTTTGTGCCATTCGCCGAAGGAGTAGTCTTTGATATTCCCTTTACATGCGGGAAGAGGTATATAGGGCAAACGGGGAAATGCATCAATACGCGCCTGCGCCAGCTTAAAATGACTTTGAAAGGAGTTCCCTCATCCAACTTAACACTAGATTACAGAGATTGTAATCTCAATGATCCCGATTCGTCGAAGATGTCGAAAAAGGCATGCACTCCGATCCTTGATAAAGCTAAGATCATTTTCAGGAATCAAAACAAATTGACCAGGGAACTCAGTGAAGCTTATCACGTTCATAAAAATAGTGACATGTGCGTTAGACACCATCACTAATAATCAGTGATTATGACCTGTCATATTTGGATCCATAGCTGTATGTTTAGTTTTTTGTGTGTGTGTGTGCGACGGGATGGCGCATGCGCTTTTGGTTGTCATGTGGGAATATATTTCCTTGTATGTTTCATTAAACCTTCAGTTGTTAGTCCGAGCGCTTGTCCTGTCGTCTCTTCATGTTCCTCGTCCCCTGTCGCAGCGCCGGTAAAATATCGAAGATGAACCAACTAGCTCAAATTTCTGTGTTACTATTATTGCATCGTCACGTGCGCCGACTGCGTGAAGCGGACGAAGATCCACCACAGCAATATCGGCTCGCCGCTCAACGGGGTCGTGGAACTAAGGCCGCAGCTGATTTCGTTCACTGAAAGCCAGGTTAAGATCACAATCGTGGCGTACGAATTCGCTAGTCACGTGATAATTTTTGAATTTCGCGGGTTGAAATTGGGGCTTGGAAAGACAATACACGTGAGGATTTCTTTATCGAAAATTGATAGAATGGAGGTTTTAGAAGATCACATTTGTCGTCTAAAGGCAATAATTGTAAATTAAAACAATTATCTTAATTTCTCATTAGTTAATTGAAAAACGAAAGATTGGCTGTGGTGGGCAAAATGGCTGGCAGCTGTATACAGGTTGTTTTTGTGACCTATCTCAAATGCTTCATTTTTTAACGTTTGGCTAAATTTCACTTGGCCACCCTGCAATTTCTCAAATATGCCCTAAACGCCTTTTTCTTTTTGCATTATAGCCATAGGACCTCGCGACACGATTAAGAGCTAGTAGAGTGAAGTTCATGTGCATGAAATATGCGCCTAGACATACGGCACTTATTATTGTAAAAAGAAAAGCATTTTATTCTCGCTCGTTAACTCATACCAATGAACCCCTGGTATTTTGTGCAAAATGGTGACTTATTCACGATAGGAAATGAAAAGCACAGAATTACGCAAGAAGCGAAGGGCTTCTTACCCCGCCTAAAGAGTTCAAAAAATTACAACCTATGCTGTCATTTTTACCTATGCTAGCCAATAAAAAAAAAAGCGTGAATTTCTCGCGAAACGAATGCAGATGCAGAGGTCATTTAACACACCGCAAACAAGCCGCACATGACATAGATTAAGGTGTACAGCGCGTAAACACACTGGGCGTTACGGACACCGCCCCGCCCACCTGTTGTCAGCCCTGACAGGCTCCTAGCACTAGCTTTCTGCAGCAAGGCAGCGCTAATCTAGGTTCACTAGGGAAGGGAGGTCGCTGGCTAGGGAAACCGCGCACGCGCAGTCAATCTCTCTATTCTTACGTCGGCGCACTCTTTCGGCGAGTGGCAGCCTGTCCGGCGCTCCGAATCATTCTGTGAGCACTTGTACAGCGAGAGCTCCTGACATCCTGAGTAACTTCCTACAGCTATATTATCTTTTATTTGGCGGTTATCACTTTCAAAGCAAAGTTGTCTAGCTCAAATATCATGTTGTCGACTTTTGCGGAACTGAAAAATATTGAAAGGTGTCTTTATTATTGCACTGCATTTGTGTTAAGGCAGCATTAAACTGAAATTATTTATAAAAGATTCCGAACTTCACCTGCCCAGTGGGAGATTTCGATATGGCCATCTTGCTCGTAAGAAGTGCAGGTTACAGTTGTCGGGAAATTTCACACGTGCCTTGGAACTACGCCAATCGGCTCAAATGTCATTGAATTTGCAGCTGATAGAAGACAACTCTGCTCACAAACGTTTCCTGTTGTTTTTGCGTATGTGACTCAGCAGAAGATGGTAGCTGTATTCTGCTTTTAACTATGGCTTTGTGACTAGGGCTCAGCTCCATGAATGTAGGTTCATTTAAACTTCTACCACCCTGTAGTAGATGACAAGAACTCCGATTTACAAGGCTAGAAGTTGTAGACATTACTGACAGCGTGAAGTGGCGTGTATTGCGAAACGTGAAAGCCACATTTACTTTTGGCCTCCAACCTATACTTAGGACCTGTATTTGAATTCATTTCGCGTAAAAGTAAACTGAGCAACGTCCCTGGCTCATGGAGAATGAGAATTGCCATATGTTTGTATTTGGTGCAGGTTGTCTGCGTGGTTCCTAAGTCAGCCATGTTTTTATGTAGGACATGCCCAAAGGAGCACATGACATGTTTTTGTGCTGATGTACATATAGAACTCTGGAAAATTTGTGCCACGTGCAGGAGGGTGTGCTGAACACTAATGGGATTGCAGAATTTTGAACAGAACCTTCAACTGACTGGTTTCTATTTTTTATTGCACGCAGCACACATTCGGCAGCTCACAATCGGTTATCTTTTGGGCTAGATTGACAGGATTTTAGAGGGTAAACTCACTAGAAGAAAAAAAATAGCACTATGTAATGCCAAATAATATAATCCTGTAACCTAATAGACAGCTTAGACGTGGCACAGCTATCATAGATATAGAATTTCCACGTAACTAACATTTCAGGAAAATTGTGCAAGCTTAAAGAACAACAGCAGCCTCAAAGGGGTCAACTGGAAATTGGGTATTGGCAAAACATGGTTGCCGTCAAAGGGGCGCAAAAGAGACATAGCTTCCTGCCTGATCCCAAGCCATCTCTTCCACTCGAGCTGAATTATATTCCCAATGACCATGGTCACAATTAACTTCAATAAATGTTTACTTCAACCCCAACAGCGGAAAAGTGGTGATGAATGGGTTTCCTTGCCCATCCCTTTCTCCAAAGATCAAATCCTCTTAATCCCATGGGCAAATATCAGACATGTTTTGAAACATATGAAATGTCACTCTCAACATAGATAAGAGTCTATGTAGCCGATGAGTTCTACACAGATCTATACATTTGTCGAAGTGATCTCAATGATGGAGTGGATGTTCAGTTCAGTTCAGTCGTGTCCGACTCTTCGTTACCCTATGGACCATGTCACGCCACGCTTTATAGTCTCTCACTATCTTCCTAACACCACCTAACTTCATTTGCAGTGCCTCGAGGATGCCATCTAACCATCGCGTTCGCTGCCTACCCCTTCTCCGGCGACCCTCAACCTTTCCCAACATCAAATCTTTCTCCAGCGACTCCTCTCTTCTCATCAGATGACTAAAGTAGGTGAGCGTTAACTTTAGAATTTGACCCTCCAATGAGCAGTCAGGGTTTATGGTCGACATAATCGACTGATTTGATCTTCTGGAAGTCATAGGGACTCTCAAGTCTTCGCCAGCACCACAATTCAAACGCGTAAATTCTTCGGCGGTCAGCCTTTTTCACAGTCCAACTCTCGCATCCATACATCGCAACTGGAAAGACCATAGCACGAGTTATATGGATCTTGGTTGGCAGACTAATGTCTCTGCTCTTTACTAAGCGGTCAAGGCTAACCATTTCTCTCTTTCCCAGAAGCAGGCGTCTCCTAATTTCATGGCTGCAGTCTCCTTCTGAGGTAATCTTGGAGCCCAAAAAGAGAAAATCTGTCACCGCTTCCACTTCTTGTCCCTTGATGCTCCAGGATTTGATAGGGCAAGATGCCATGATCTTTGTCTTTTTAATGTTCAATTTAAGCCCAAACTTCTCACTCTCTTCTTGTACGCGTATCAGAAGTCTCTTGAGTTCCACTTCACTTTCTGCCATTAAATTGGTATCATCCGCATATCTAAGGTTGTTGATACGTTTTCCAGCAATCTTCACTCCAGCTGAAGACTCGTCCAGTCCGGCCATCCTCATGATGCACTCTGCATAAAGGTTAAATAGGCAGGGCGACAGTATGCAGCGTTGCCTCATTCCTTTCTCAATCGGAAAGCAATCAGTAAGACTAGGCCCAGTTCTGACTGTGGCCTCTTGCCCTTCGTACAGGTTCCTGAGGAGACAGATGAGGTGAATTGGAACTCCCATCTCTTGGAGAGCTTGCCACAATCTGCTGTGATCTACGCAGTCAAACGCTTTCGCATAATCAATAAAGCAGAAGTAGATGGGTTTGGGAACTCTCTTGCTTTTTCCATGATCCAGCAAAGGTTGGCTATTTGGTCTCTAGTTCCTCTGCCCTTGCGAAACCCAGCTTGCACGTCCGGAAGCTCCCGATCCACATACTGCTGCAGCCTACCTTGGAGGATTTTCAACATCCTTGCTACCATGCGAAATAAGTGCGATCGTGCGGTAGTTGGAACAATCTTTGGCACTGCCTTTCTTTGGAATGGGGATGTAAACTGACCTCCTCCAATCCTGTGGCCACTGCAGGGATGTCCAAATCTTCTAACATAATGTATGCAGAATGTTAACAGCGTCATGGTTGAAGTTTTGAAGCAACTAAGCTGGAATGCCATCAATTCCGCTATCTTTGTTCTTAGAGTAAGGGTGCGTTGAAGCTCAGGTCGGTGTTCAGGTCGACCGTTTAACGAGCGCGTCAGTCTCTTGCGTCTTCGTCTTTGTCTGCCTGTCTTCTTTTCTTTAGCACGCGCCTTTCGACATACGCTCGTCGTCTTTGTCACCGTCAACAATCACCGAGCGTTGGTGTGACACTACAATTATCCCCGGTAGAAAAAAAGAGGCATCCTGCCGACTCATGGTGTGGACACAACAGGCGGGTCGTAACAGGGCTTGAGGCGGTCAACGTGCACTGTTTCACGCCCGCGGCGACGCATATCGGTGTTGGTACAAGCGGTTCTATAACGTAGTTCACCGGAGAGGTCTGGCAAATAACCCGATATGGACCATGGTATTTGGAAGCAAGTTTGGTAGAGAGGCCGGAAGGGGTGGCAGGAACCCAAAGCCACACGAGGGAGTCTGTGGTGTATGAAAGAGCTGGACAAGACGGTGCGCGAAGGAACTGTTGGTGACCTTGGTTCTGGGTTGTAAATGAGCGGGCCAACTGGCGACATTCTTCTGCATATGCTGCTGCTTGAGAGACGGTGGTCGCCTCGGAGGTGTCAGGGCGATAAGGAAGTATTGTGTCCATAGTTGAAGTGGGTTCACGGCCGTATAGAAGGAAAAAGGGGCAGAAGCCGGTCGTGCTTTGTATGGCAGTATTATAAGCGTACGTGACGAATGGGAGAAGCCGGTCCCAGTTTGAGTGGTCGGACGCGACATACATGGCAAACATGTCACTTAAGGTGCGGTTAAAACGTTCCGTCATGCCACTTGTCTGCGGATGGTAGGCTGAGGTAGAACGGTGGACAATGCGACACTGCTGAAGAAGGGCTTCAATGGTCTCGGAAAGAAAAACACGGCCACGGTCACTAAGCAATTCTTTAGGCGAACCGTGGCGCAGAACGAGACGGTGCAGGACGAAAGACGCAACGTCTGGCTCCGACGCAGAAGGTAAGGAAGATGTTTCTGCTTAGCGGGTAAGGTGGTCAATAGCCACGATGGCCCAACGGTGACCAGCTGGAGTGACTGGTAGTGGCCCGTAAAGATCAATACCAGCACGATCGAATGGTCGGCTGGGGCAGGGCAAGGGCTGCATCGGAACGGTGGAGTGGTGTGGAGGGTTTTTGCGGCGTTGGCATTCCTGGCATGCTCGAACGTAATGATGCACGAAGCGGTACATACCCTGCCAGTAATAGCGAAGGCGAAGACGAGTGTAAGTTTTCAAAACTCCGGCGTGGGCACACTGAGGATCGGCGTGAAAAACGGCGCATATTTCCGAACGGAGATGCCGAGGAATGACAAGGAGCCACTTGCGTCCGTCGGGAAGGTAATTTCGGCGGTAAAGCATGCCGTCGCGGATGGAAAAATGACGAGCTTGGCGGTGAAGCGTTCGTGAAGCTGGGCGCAGAGAGGGTGTAGATAAAAGCGTGAGAACAGAAGCGATCCAAGGGTCTTGCCTTTGTTCATTGGGCATGTCGGTAATATCTAGCAAAAATGAGTCACTTATGGTGATAGCTGTCAAGTCAGAGCCACATTGAAGAGGTGACCTAGACAGGGCGTCGGCATCAGAATGCTTACGGCCAGACCGGTAGGTGGCCTGAATGTCGTACTCTTGTAAGCGGAGGGCCCAACGAGCAAGACGGCCGGATGGGTCTTTAAGGGTGGACAACCAGCAGAGTGCGTGATGGTCCGTAACAACAGAAAAGGGACGACCGTAGAGATTTGGGCGGAGCTTCCCAATGGACCAAATGATGGCCAAGCACTCCTTTTCGGTTACAGAATAATTCTTTTCGGCCTTTGTTAAGGTACGGCTGGCATAAGCAACAACGTACTCTGGGTTGCCGGGCTTTCGTTGTGCAAGGACAGCGCCGAGACCTACACCGCTGGCATCAGTGTGAATTTCGGTAGGCGCCGCAGGGTCAAAATGGCGGAGAATCGGAGGCGACACTAGAAGGCGCCGAAGTGTCGAAAAGGCCTCATCACAGTCGGATGTCCAAGACGAATGAATGGCGTCACCAGCAAGGAGATCAGTCAGTGGCGAGATGATCGAAGCGAAATTGCGGACGAAGCGACGAAAATACGAGCACAGCCCGATAAAACTACGTAGCTCCTTTAGAGATGTTGGGCGTGGAAACTCTGCTACTCTGGTGCTCTGCTGGGCTTCGCCAACGTGACCCCAGCTTTTTCAGTGGCGCCGACGACCAAGATGCAGACGATTGGCTATCCACCTACGAACGCGTAAGCGCCTACAACAAGTGGGACGACACCACTAAGTTGGCCAACGACCGCTTTTACCTGACCGATGTAGCAAATCTATGGTTCCGCAACCACGAACCCGACCCACCCACCTGGTCGGCCTTCAAAACGAGTTTTTTCGAGGTGTTCGGCCGCCCCTCTGTGCGCAAACTGCGCGCCGAACAACGCCTCGAAGCCCGCGCTCAAAATCCCGATGAAACGTTCACCAGCTACATAGAGGGCATTGTGGATCCGTGTAGACGTGTTCATCCTTGTATGTCGGAAGCTGACAAAATCACCAAAATCATGAAGGGAATCTCCGACGATGCATTTCACATGTTGACGGCCAGAAACCCTCAAACCGTCGTCGAAGTGGTTCAGCTCTGCCAGAGTTACGACGTCCTCAAGAGGCAACGGGTTTCTATCCGGCGTTCTCTCGTGAACGATCGGTTATTCGTACCTCCGACAGCATGCGGTCTCACCTCTGAACCACCTTCCCTCCTTCCCGAGATCAAGGCCTTTATACGGGAGGAAGTGGCTCGCCAACTATCGCTTCTCCTTGCTTCTACCGCAACCACCCCATCGATAGATTCTGCACTTCGACGCACCATCCAGGAGCAAGTTGCAGAAGTTTTACCGCCAAGCTCTCAAATTACGCCTGTGACAGCCCCGTTAACGTACGCCGCTGTCGCCGCCAGACCACCACCCTGCCCTGTCGCCTATGCTGCGCCGTTACCACCGCCACCACCTCCGCCCCACCCTTATCTGCCTCCTCGACGTCCGGTCCACAGTCCATGGCGGACCTCCGACAACCGCCCAATCTGCTATTCATGTGGCGTTCCTGGCCACGTCGCCCGGCTTTGTCGCCAGCGCAAGCAGACATACCGCAATGGCCCCCGCCTGTACAGTTACAACTACAGTTCAAACTTTGAACCTTCCCCTCCCCCTGCCCCTGCTGGCCCTTCTATGGACTCATTTCATTCTGACCGCTCCTCTCACTCCTCCCGTCGATCGCAGTCTCCCCGCCGTCGTTCCCTCTCGCCGCTGCGCCGTCGCTCTCCTACTGGCCCGGAAGAAAACAGCCGCAGTTCCGGAGGCAAGAACTGCGTTTTCTTCTTCTTATGCAAGTCCTCCGCCTTCCCCGACCAACGTTATCGAAGTGTTTGTTGATGGCGTCGCAGTTCTCGCTCTTGTGGACACTGGCGCCGCTGTGTCTGTTATAAGTGCCAACCTTTGCCGCCGACTTCGTAAAGTTACGACGCCTGTTTCGAAATTTTTTCTCCGAACTGCCAGCTCACATCGCATTCAACCGCTTGCGGCGTGCACAGCTCAAATTGTCATTCAGGGTGATTTGCACGTCGCCGAATTTCTTGTGCTGCCTCACTGTTCTCACGAACTGATTCTGGGTTGCGACTTTCTCACCAGTCATCATGCGATTATTGATTGTGCCCGAGCCAGCATCGAATTGTCTCCGCTTTCACCGGCCGCCTCGTCTGACACACAGCTCCACGTCGATAAGATAACTGTGGCCGATGATACTGACATCCCCGCCTGCTCTACCCTCCTCGTGCCCGTTTCCTGCGCCGGCTTTTCTGATTCGACAGTTCTGTACACTCCGACTCACGCCGCTAATCATCGCCATTGCTTAGTCCTGCCTTTCGCCCTTCTGACTTTCTGTGGTGGCTACAGCGCCATATACGTCTCTAAACCTTCGCCTTTTCCGTCAACGCTTCTTCGTGGAGAACGTCTTGGTCATGCCGAGTCCTTTGATGACGCTATGACATCTGCCTTCTCAGAAGACCCAATCCCACTGCAGCTCGATATTATTGACTTGCCCGCTTCTGTAAGGACGACGACTCCACTGCAGCTTTTTCTGGCTGTCTCGATGCCAGGCTTTCAGCAGATCAACGCGACCAGCTCGTCAGCTTGCTGCAGCGCTTCCGTTCCTCATTCGACCTCCTCGGACATCTATGGGGCGCACATCCGTAGCCACTCACTGCATCGACACCGGTACGCACGCCCCGGTACGCCAGCGCCCTTATCGGGTATCGGCTGCTGAACGTCAAGTTATCACCGAGCGTTGGTGTGACACTACATTAGCAAGGCTGGCTAAGGCCCATTCAACTTCACTCTTCAGGATGCCCGGCTCGAGATCAGTACTCGCAATCGTCTTATGTTGGGATTGCATATTCGGGTCCTTTTTGTACAGTTCTTCTGTGTATTCCTGCCACCTCTTCTTTATCTCTGAGGCTTCAGTGAGGTCCTTGCCTTGTTTGTCCTTTATCATGCCCAGCTTAGCACAGAAGCTTCCTTTGATATCTTTGATTGCCTTATACAGAGCTCTTGTGTTCCTTAATTGGCTGTTGTCCTGGCAGTTGTCCTCAACTGCTTGGCACTGTATGTTCTGGAAGGAATTCTTATCTCTCCTTGCTATTTTCTGAAAATCCGCATTGATAACCTTGTAACTTTCTCTTTCCCCCATAACCTTTACCATCCTCCTTTCCTCAGATATTTGCAAACCCTCTTCAGATAACCAGTTTGCTTTCTTGCATTTCTTTTGCTTTGGAACTACCTTAGTAGCACCTTCTTGTATTATATCACGAACAACAGTCCACATCTCTTCGGGCTCTCTGTCTTCTAGATCTGATTCTTGGAATCGATTCTTCACTTCCACAGCATATTCTAATAGAATTTGATCCAACTCATACCTGAAAGGCCTTCTAGTTTTCTGTGTTTTCCTCAATCGAAGCTTAATTTTGGCAACACGAAGCTGATGATCGGTGCCACAATCGGCCCCAGGCCTTGTTTTTACTGCTTGTATAGCGCTTCTCCATGTCTGCCGGCAAAGAATATAATCGATCTTCCTGTACAGACCATCGGGTGAAGTCCATGTGTACAGGCCTCTCTTGTGCTGTTGAAAATGAGTATTCGCTATGGTCAGGTTGTTTTCTTGACAAAACTCTACTAGCTTCTGCCCAACTTCATTTGGCTCACACAGACCGAACTTCCTGTAATTCCGGATATTTCTTCACTCCCGACCTCAGCATTCTAGTCCCCTATGAGAAAAATTACGTCTGATGACGGGGTGCGGTCTAAAAGGCATTGTAGGTCCGCATAAAATCTCTCAACGTCAGCTTCTTCAGCAGTAGTGGTCGGTGCATAGACTTGGATAACTGTTATGTTGAAAGGGTGATCTTGGATCCGAAGGGAAATCATTCGGTCGTTTATGGGGTTGTACCCTAGCACTGCTTGGCTCATTCTTTTGTTTACTATGAGAGCGACCCCATTCCTTCTCTTGGATTCGTGCCCACAATAAAAGACATAATGGTCGCCGGAGTTAAATTCTCCCATTCCGGTCCACTTGAACTCGCTGATACCCAAGATATCAATGTTCAATCTGTCCATTTCTCGCTTGACGACATCCAGTTTACCGTGCGTCATAGATCTTACATTCCATGTTGCTATGTGATATACCTCCTTGCAACATCGGACTTTGCGGTCGCTTCCCGACACATCCGCAGGACAGATCGATGTTCCGCTCCTCCAGCTCAAAGCTATGCTCAGATATCCAAAAGCCTCATTTCATCCTTCCAACGCATTGAACTAAGAGGCATCTTGCAGCAGCACCACCTAGCCACCTTCTCGCTCCCTACAGTAGAATGAAAAAAAAGGACAAGACACGCAGGATTGGCGTAGGCTCTACGTCACTTTTGTGCTGAGTGATTGCACGCCCAGGACTTGCAAAAGTATCCACCATTTTGTGAGGTGTCTGTGTCTCGTCGTTGTTCCTTCGTTCCATCCCAGTTACTTGTATTGTTCCACCGTTTACAGTGTTTTTGATGCCGCATTGGGATGGGGCGGTACCAAAGCTATACAGCTCCTTTGAGGATGAAAGCAGTGAAGCACGCACTAGAGCATGGCAACCCTGCTGCTAGCAGGAAATTTAAGTTCTGTGGTTACTGGAGACGGCAGTATAAGAAGCTGAAGACCACAAACAAGTAGTGCCAGGCCTTTCATGGTCCAAAGAGCGGAAAGTTTCCTGGCCTTGAAACGTCAGTCCTTCAGTGCATCAACTGATAAGGAACCAAGCACGCATAATAAAGTGCTTTAGCAGTTCGTGCTTTCGGCGACCCTGTACTTTTATAATAAAGGTAAGTTCTCCTTGAAAGTACTATTTTGGTTATATTTACAGTAGCGGACCTAAGAATCCAGATCCGCACCTATTTAAATTTGCTTTTAGTGCTCCAGAACATTTATTCGCAAAACTTTCCCCACATAACTATCGCACCTAACTTGGCACAGATTTTCCACAAAAAAAAGTGCGAGCAATATGTAAGTAAACGGTAATGAGTAAGCATCACACCACATGCATGTAGGAAGTACGCATAACCATTTCCATTGCAAACTCTCATTCTCGTTGGCAAGTGGAATACCTCAGTTCTTTTTCCATTTATTACAATGGACAAGATGCGCATGCACTGCGGCTGGTAATGGGAGAACTTTATTGTCATGTGGTATTTGAAAATTCATCAAGTTAATCGGGTTGTTGACGTCGACTGACGCAAGTTGCACACAGCTGACCGCAGCTTGTTCGCGATGCAGAGGTTAGCCAACGGCCCTGCCTGCACTCTACCATTCATTTAGGAAGCAGCCAATACTGCACTTGCACTGATGGAACAGGTGCTGTATGCTTGCAGCACCGCTGCACAACTTTGCGAAACTGGTGCTGAGTGCAGCTGAATTGAACGAACCTAATACATTTATCACACTGTAGCAGTACAATTTGCTCTTGATTCACTCAAACTATAGACTGCCAGTACACATGTAAGCATAAAGCCTGAAGTCGGACACAAGGAATAAGGATGTGGCTAATTAAATATAAAATTAGTGTAAAACAGAAACATACCAACAATCACGTTGTAGAGCCTTAGGTCTTTGAAGTCCGGCTTATCTCTTCGCCCCTCCAAGGTGTACTCCAGGGCCACTGGTGTTTTTATAAAGGCTTTCATTTTGAGGCGTGTAGCCTCATCGGAAATTATTCCCCAAATAATTCTGAGATTTTTGTCTGAAAGAAAAATGACATCAAGAATTACTTTGCTAGCTGCACAATTGATGCAGCAGGAGCCCCTTGTACTTTTTTCGGTTTTGGCATATAAAAATGCTTCACAATAACAACTCTGCTAACACTAATCAGACTCAATGACATTACGAAATGACAACAGAATTTTACTATATTTGCTAGGATGCAATGATGATGAAGATGAAGGCTCATGGCAACAATCAAATAAAACTGCTGCTCTCCACTGCTCCTTCAGCAAGCACCACTGCATCGAAGTGCTGTCTAAACTCTCAGCAATGAAAGCCATCAAGAATGAAATTCCAGCGGCAACAAAGAATCTGGCGGCCCTGGCGAACATCCATAGAAATCATTACATTTGCCGCCTCTCAACAGCGAGCGTTCGTTTTGTTCCGCATTATCAAAAACTTCAGGACGTGATAATATTTTTTTTCGGCACATGAGCCAGATGGGAATACAGAAGTACCAGATTTGCACTAGCAAAACTAGCCAACAAGCACTGGTGAAGTCATTGTTTTTACATTCAATTGGTTGAATAATGATGATGCTGGCAGCTACATATTTTGTTTGCCGAAAACTGCGTTTTATTAGCCCATCTGTTGGCAACAACGTAGGCATGTGACACATCCATCAAGTGACAATATCCCAGCTACCAGCTGCAAACAATGCTCGCTGCCAAGTGCGAGGACGCAAGTTTGTGACCTCAATGTTCACCATATGCATGCTGACTGATCACGCCTTGCTGGCATTCGCCGTTTCGTTTGGCCTATTAGAAAGACGCCGCCACCTGTTAAAAAGCACTCGTTTTTGACTCTTCAGAAGTCTTCAATCATTGCCAACTTGATCATGCACGAGGAGTTAAGCTACGACGCTAATATCTACAGTATGCGCAAAGGAAATGAAGGATGACGAGGATAGCAAAAGCCATGCGCAAAAAAAGCACGCAAACTTGCGTAATTTACTTGATGGTCACGACATTGCAAAGAATTTCCTCGGCGCATATAAAAACAATGAAGTCGCGAAAAGGTTATCAAACTGTGTGGCCAAAGTGATAACACTAGTGCATAGCAAGACGAAGGAAGGCAAAATAAGCGACTTGCTTTCATTGTTTTTTGTTCTCGGACATAATGGGGGCACTTATTTGTCTATTTTTGCTGCAGCGAAATTTTTATGAGAAAATAAAATATTTTTCCGGGCAGTTTTGCTATTGCAGAGTTCGACGGTCGTTTTACACTTTCACTTCTGCAAAGTCAAAACCTGTCTCCTTATCTCCCTAAGGAATGCTCCCACCTCTTGGAAATCAGCGGCATAACCACACGGTTTTCAGTAAAACGTAGAGTTCGGTGAGTTAGTAAAGGTTTATGCTGAAAAAACAGTGCACATAAAATGGGGACAAGAAGTGGAGAGCACAAGAGTTTGTGCACTGTCTTTACAGTGCAACCATTATTGTCTTTGGCCAACAGATACCCTCTCAACAAAATGAAAGAGGGCACTTGCTGTGAATGCGGAAACGTAAGTCTAAATGCGAGTTCTGTTGCAAGGGCCACTAACCCCACACGACATATGCATAAATCTCTACTTGTTCCAAAGGCTTAAAGACATGCCTTAAGTGGCTAAGTTGGCAGTCGTTTTGGCTTAGAACCCAAGGGTTGTGTGTTCAATCCCACAAGTAACATTTCTTTTAAGTGAACTCAGCTGCTTTGAAAATTTAAATCACCACTTAATAGATGCGGCAGCCTTTACAGTGAGCATTGTGTGACAGGAGGTATTTTAATTCCCCCTCAAGGTCATGTGGCTGTATGTCATGGTCTCCGGAGCTGCCTTTTTCTTGGGCACTGACTGCTTGGCGGCAAATGAAGCATATATTGCTTTCGCATAAAAGCATTTTCATTCACTTATTCTGACCTGCTGAAAAGCTTTCCTTAGCCCCAGGCAGCAGACACATAGCCAATCTCAACACACCAATTGCATTCATTTACCCCTACGGCTGACAACTGAATATAAACTGCCCTCTTGAAATAATGTGATAACTGTAAGAAAACGGCTTTGTATTTGCAATTATCCCTATAGATTTCACGTGACTTCGCAACCTCTTCACATTTCCCCACACAAATGGATCACTTTGCTTGGATGGCCCCACTACTAGCGAGACTCCTCAGGAAGTTATTGGGGAAGTTCAGGACATTCGACTGTACCAGACCTGCCTGTCCCAATGAGACTAAACCAGCAACTTCTCCAGATGCCAAAGTGGACCCCACCGCCACAAACCACCTGCCTGTCTCTCGCTGCAAACTCTCCCTCATACTAGTCACACACCTTTAAGACTGTCCATTCTAACCAAAAGGCTCACACCAATGCATAAGCATGCATTAGTAGCTTGTGATCATGCCTTTTTACACTTCACTGTTTAAAAAAATTGCCTGCCTTAGAAAAAAATGCTAAAGAAAACCAATAACGCACTGCAATTAGAAACAGTGCGAAACAAAATTACAAGGGTTCAACGCTGCTGAACCAAATATTGAGCGAAAGCATTAGCTGAGGGTGAGCGAGCATTTTTCTTCCTACCAAGCCGTATGAATGTGCCTAATTTGCCTATAGGGGTAACGTGAATGTAAGGGTCCTCGCAGGCTGATTCTCACATAATCGTCCCATGTGAAAAGAGAGACCCAAGTTGGCAGCTACTGCCGACCGCTTGAATTGGTAGCCCAGTTCTCCTCCTAGTGTCACGTGGGGTGTGACGCCACAGCGTCACGTCGGTAAGATGTAGCTACCGGCCGCGCTACGCTGAAGGCTCGAAGCCTAGATAGTAAAAACCACCATCACGGCCAATATTTCAGACCCTAAATATCCAAAGGTTTTGGTTTTCTGGACAGCAATAAGACTATACGGAATATGAGTTTAATGAGGTACTGCTCATATTTGTCGAGGTCACATTACGCAAGGTATTTAACTTGAACTACAGGTGTTGCTTGGTATGCACAGAGCCGGCCAAAACATGTGCGAACATGGCTCAGCATAGCTGCACTCGGCGGGGTGTCAGAGCATCCGGCGCGGCCACGCATCAAAGCGAAGTGGCACAGGGGCACAGGAACCTAGAGGCGGTGCCTCGTGTCACCTGCTACAGCATGGAAGCGCACCACACTTTCATTACTGAGAAGCGCACACGTGTGCTGGCAGCGCCCACATGCGCTGAGATGGCATTGTCGAACTTCACTCACTGCAGCATGTTATATAGTCCTATAAAATGTTATCAACTGCAATCTCTCATATGCTGGTGAGGCTGATATGCTTCTACAAATGAGTATCACGATAATCGGCTGGTCTGTCCTAACAAGTGATCCTCGGATGAGTTGTGAAAGCTCAATCCAGCACACATTTGCTATGTTCGTGGTCTGCAAAACGACACACTATCAATTTTAAAGATATCAATGCCACTTTTTTTGTTGCTTATCTATTACGTTGCCTCAGTAATAAAAATGCTGTAGCACCGCTAGCCCTGCGTACTTCTGCGCTGTAGCCGACAAGAAGCACCGCCCCCAGGCCCATGTGCTACTTCGATGCGTGACAGTGCTGGATGCGCTGACGCTCCGCGCAACCCAGCCACAATGAGCTGTGTTTGCATAAATTTTGGATGGCCCTGTATGTTCCACCGATTGACATTTGCGGTATGGAGGAACAGTGGAGAGGGTAGCCTCATACACTGTGTGCCAGCTGCCGTGTAGAGAAGTAGTGGAGAGGGTAATCTACGAAGCCTCTATATGAATACCATTCTTAGGGTGGTAACTCAGAGTGCCGCATGCAAGCCAACGTGCTGTGTCCGCATTGCTAAAAGAGTTTAGTACCCAGAAATATGGCGCAACGTACACAAACACGTGAATAGAAACAAAGCACAGGCCCACACTACCAACTGTAATATGAAACTGAAGACACACTTCCTCTTCACCACTAAGCCCCAACTTCCTCTTCTACACCCGAGTACATCTCACTCGCACACCTCTTTGCCAAGCAGATGTCTAGCCAACAATAAATGTTAGCAATATAATCATCCCAGTCCATCACTTGCATCATCCGACCATGACAGTCAAAACTTCCACCAAGTAAACACAAACTAGAAAAAACCCCCACACATCTGCAGCTGCCACACACACACACACACACACACACACACACACACACACACACACACACACACACTATATATATATATATATATATATATATATATATATATATATATATATATATATATATATATATATATATATATATAAATGTGTGTGTGTATATTTAAGGAAACACATTGCAATCCACATATAACAATATTGAGAAAACCTAAAAATCTCATCGTTATAGCCAATTATCATTACATCTAGACCGGCAAAAAAAGGATTTTACAATACATGTGGCTTGTCCTTACTAGCGATGAGTAAATGGGGTTGAACAACGCTAATCATCGTAAAGAGCAGTAAACCCTATAACAGTATACATAAATAGCCATAAAATAGCTTAAGCATACCTAATGAAGTCCGAAATTCGTGCTTGCTTGAGCAGTAGCTGAAGCTTGACAACCGCTGTGAGTATCGGTTCCAGTAGCGTGTACGCTGGCGGTAGTTCTTTTTGTGTGCACGAAACTGATTAGCGGCTGGATGAACTGAAGAATATCCCGAGCCTTGATGATCGTTAAAATCGTAGAGTGTGGATGTCCGTATTTTTTCACGCGGCTTCCAACTTTAAAACCTTGCCAAATATCCCGATGAATCTGCCATTTCACCTCGTGAGCTACCGCGCCATCTTCCATGGACGCGGAATCGGCGATGGCGATATGCCCGTAGTAGCCCCCTTTGCGTGCCTGCGATTGCAATGATGATAGTGTTGATTTCATTCTATTTTCGCCGCATATGTCGAGTTTTCACGTCATTGTATTCAAAATATTTTATATTTTATAGAATATTCAGCAAAATTTTCATAGTAAACACCTACCGGACGGCAATAAAGCTATCGCTGTATCCGATTTACGGCCGATAGTGGATCGTTATATCTGATTTATTTTTACATAGGGGCAATGAAAAATGATAAATCACAAGAATTTGATTGTTATATGCGATATATCACTATGTCTGGTATCGTTATAAGTGGACTGCACTGTAGTGCAGGCGACCACCTAACATATAAAGCACTGGTTTAATCAAGCTGTATGGTCGTGCTTTCTTAACCTAAGAATATTGTGCTTGACTAGACATCCAAGAGAACTGGAAAGTGGATTCTTATTCCGATTTTATCTTCCCACCTCACATGAACCCGAACTGGCAGCTCCTCCCAACTTTCTGATATCATGTGGTCCGGTAAGTTGAACAAACCAGTTGCGCAAAAAACATCATTGGCCAGCCATGCAAGCTACCACCTGCCAGCACCATGCTCGTGATTTGTTGCTCACAATGCCAACGACGAATTTTCTGAGTAATGAGACCTTAAATGTTACCGCGGTAAAAATTGGTCGCCTACTGTACTTGTTAACCATCAATTCTTGCATCAAACATTCCCACACAAGGTATTTACAGTGAAAAATAACATAACATAAAAATAACATAACATGCAGTGAAAATAACATAGGTCCATTAAGGCTATTAAACACAAGGACAGCTTAAGAATATGCAAAATGACTAGCTTTGAAGCTGTACAGCCCTTACTACAAACAGTACTGCAAAAGCCTCCCTGGACTCTACAACAAATCCAACTTGTATACAAGGCTGCCACAGGGAGCTTACCAGAAAGGTTGGTTTGTCGGGATCTGTAAGCTCCTCCTCAATTTCTTTCAGTACCTCAACAGAGGTTGCCGGCCCGATTTCTTGGCATGGGCCTTCACTATACGCAGCTGCGTAGTTCCCTTTCAGCTCCTTAATGTCAGCCCGGACTTCCATCAGTAGCTGTACAACCCGGTGAATCATGCCTAGGGAAAATTACATGAAGGGCAAAAATGAAACAATCAACTTTTGCTAAACCTCATCAGCCTAACTATACCCAATGCAGGGCAAAGGACTCTCTCATATCCTTCCATTAACCTGGTCGCGTGTCAGCTCGTCAGCTTGACTCCTGCAAACTGCCTAATCCCCCCTAGACACCTGGCTTCTTGCTGTCTCCTACACATGCCTGATCTTGAAGCATACTTTGCTACCTTTAACCGTCGGTTACATTTCCTGCCTTTCTTTTGACTAGCCTATTATTAACCTTCATTTGTTTACTGACCCGCTCTGCTCTCTTCCTTCCTTACGTTACATCTAATGGCCATAGTAGCCTATGTGCCAAAAAACCCAACCCAACCCAACCCAACATCTAATGTATTTACTCGCCTCTAAGTAAGCTCTTTTTTAGTGACTAAAGAGAGAGAGAAGATGAAAATCTAACCCCCCCCCCCTTAATTTCTTCAATCAATATCTTGCCAAGACGGATGCAAGAAGTAACAATTCATTTGGCCATAAAAATGAGCAAACATCTTCCTAAAACGCAATTGCACTACGCTTGAATTTCAAGCCATGACAGCCCTCTGCCAACTTATCTGACTTTCGTCACTGATGCCAAACAGCTGATATTAAACAAGGCAATGTGGGCCCACGGCGCCTGCCAACATCGCCAAATGGCTGCCTATTCCAGGTCCATGAAGCAACACGCTGAAAGAGCAATAGGGGTCGTTTTAGGTCTGCTTTTGCTGTCCTGCGCCACTAGCTGTCGTGTAGTGTCGGAGCGTCGCAACACAAGAAATGAATACCGCGCCGTGGACACCGCACCAACTCGGATCTCCGACTCTAGTTCGAATGAGTGAGCAAGCGTTTTGGAAGCCTTGTCTAAGTTCATTTCCTCGCAAAAAAGGGGGTGCTTGGAATCGTGAAAGTATGGTATTTATAAAAACATGCACAAACTCCATTTCAAATTATAAACTCAACGGTTTTCAAGGACCCGCAAATTTCAGGAATATCAAGGCACTCAAAATCAGCTTTTTGTTAAATTTCAAGTATTTCAAGGATGCGAATGAGTTCTAATTAAACCATTGTAAAAGGACATAAGAGTACTTACGGTGGTTTGCGACGTACCGTGGGTGTTCACAGTGTCGACCTACAAACTTGAACCATATTCTTTAAAAGTGTCAAGTGATATCTCAGAGCTGCCAACTTTAGTTCAGGTTTTCAGTAGAAGAGTAAATGAGATATCAAGGAAGTTTAAAATATTATGGTTGAAGCAGAGATCAGAGGTTTTTTAAGCTGCCCTTCCAGCACTTTCACTGGCCTAGTGAATGTTGCGAGCTTCAGCGGCGTTTTTCATAGCACAGCATAGTATTATAGACGGCTACAGCTCGAAAAAAGTGGATTTATCTCCTCAAAGAACCCTTCTGCAGCCAATGGCATTGAGAGATTCTAAAGTATAATCCCCTTAGACCTGATAGAGAGACAATGCAGGGTGTGGCAGATGAAGGAAGATTCACCATGCCTTCACCACCTTCATCTTCATCTGCACAGTTCTTTTATCGTGCCAAAAGTATGCGTTCGTCAATTGGCGCATTGTGTAGTGCAGCCTCCTCACACTCGATACAGGCACATGAGAGAGGACACCACCACTACTGTGTCACCCCATGAAGGGCGCAGGGGCTGAAAATAGGAAACAATGGTCACTGTTCCACACTTCTCATCAAAAAGCAACCATTGCTCCGTCTTTAACAAAATAAATACATTCTCTAAATTCAAATTAGTTAGCTTTTACTGTATCTGGTAATAAAACGGCAGTGACCATTGTTGCTGCTGCTGTGCAAGGTATACCATGGAATATTTAATATTAGGCACTCTTCACTGCGAATTATGCACTGTAATTAAGTGAAAAGAGCTTGCCAGCCTTCCAGTTTGTTCAGTCTATCTGAATGTATAGTGTAAATGAATCTCCAATAAATGAAGCTGTGGGCCCCATGCAGAAGCCCAGGGGGCAGCACTCGCGGTAAACAGGCAGTGCCACGAATGGGCACCGAAGTTTTTCCAGGATAGACGCGGCCGCCTGGGCAGGTCGCGCGCTTAAAAAGGAAAGTAATCGGGATCTGCACAGCGAAACGTTGACAATTTGGGCTAGCCGGAGTGATGTAGCGAAGCATGAACAATGCGGGCGCCACAAGGCACAAGACGGAAAGACACGGACAAGCCCTGTCTGCCTGCTGGGCGTTTATTTCTAGGCTGAGAACAGGAAAATGGAAAAAGACAGGAGGAAAAGCACGCGTAGTTTGAAAATGCCATGCAAAATAACGAAGAAGAGGGGATGAAAACACGATAAAAAAGGTAGAAAATAAAAAAATAATAACGGTGAACTGTCGTCCTTCCACGTGTAATGCAGTTTCACACAAAGACAGCCTCGAATTCTTTATGTGGGACTGGCTAAGGAAAAAATTAAAAATAACGGAACACAGTGGTAGTTTAGTGGCGGCGAAAGCGGGAGCGAGCGTGGGAAAAGAAAAGGAATGAAAGTGGGAGCCGAAAATAGAAGGCATGAAAAAAGAATAAATAAGCATGATCGAAATGCGCGAAGCCTGAAGACTCAAAAACTATTACCGGGGCTTGGCAAGCCACAGGCAGCTGTTATTAGGCAGAAGACTTTTGATAAGCTTTGGTTATCTCTCTTGTGATGCGATTGCCACTTATCTCGACGATAAAGGAAAGGATGGCAGATTCACACTGATCACTCTGTCCATGCAATGCTCGTGCACGCGGTCGCTGATACAACAAACCAGCTATGAGCATGAAAAACTCATTACAGCACAGCACAAAAAGTGATCGAATGGTTTCTAATACACATGCATGTTTTCCTCTGTCAGGTAGGTCATAAAGCCCTCAAAGCTTATTTCTGGCCCATCGCTGAATGCTTTTCAGTTGGTGACAAAAGTCATAAAGGAATTGTAGCATGCCTACTTTTTTTTTAATGAAACAAAGCCCTGCCTCAAATCTCGACTTTAATGCTAGTTCTTTCACCGTACTTTCAAGTCCTCTGCCACAAAATTAAGTTAGCATGGGGGAATGTAACACGTAGCAGCGAGCCGCTCGGCCGCTTGTTTGGAGTAGGATGACGTGTAAAGAATGCATGATTTATTCAGAGCGTCCACGAATAAGTAAGGACAAAGAAACTGCCCAGAAGGAGAAGAAAAGTGGCGGCAGTGCATGGAAGGAAAACAGGAATGAGCTAGAGGGAATAAAAAATATTTAAAAAAGTAACCATGACGAATTCGCAGAACTAAGCGCAAGAAAGACAAATAGTAAATATGCAGTAAAAGCAGTACATTTCTATTGTTTCTTTCTGCATTTCACTGGTCCTCATGCAAGCTATCGTAGACTAGGAAATATAGACCACAGGACCGGTTAAATAAAGACTACGCAATGATAAACTGTGGCCACGAGCGCGGCCCATAGGGTACATATGGTGGTCCTAATGCATGCGCATTCCTTTTGTCGGGCATGGCAATTGACTCCAAATATTGCAGATGCCTACGAGTTGCCAAATTTCTTTTTTTCTTTTTCTTTTCTTTTTTTTATCTGAGAAAGACTGCAAACGCAGGAAAAGGCAGTGTGCCCTCTATTGGAAAGAACGCCTTGTGGAAAATCTGGAAGCAGCAGATTCGGACATGATTGCCAGCTCACTGCTCGTTGGACAGCAGCTATCTCCAGGACTGTGCTTGTGCGGGGGAGGGGGGTTGTGCTACGGATGTAGCCAAGCTATCGCTAGACGACAAGCATGTTTGGACGCTGTGTAGAAAAACGATGCTGAAGTTGGAGCTGGTGTGTTGGTATGCACTGATCTTCGGGAGGTGTTCCTGACTTTGAAGTATGACACGTGCCATTTGGGAACACTCCGTAACATGTGCTGAAATCCTACTGTGGAGGCTCAACGCTACAGGCCGCACGCAGATGCCAACATCCTCCTTTCCAAAAAGGACAGCTACCTGTATATTTTAGCTCGAGAGAGTACACATTAACAATTGGTGCCATAGGTGTCTGCAAGGGGTCCCCCCCATCCTCTTCCTTTCAAGCCACCACTTCCATTCTTTCTTTGTTTTTTCCTTCGGACCATCAGTAAGAAGAAACTTTCTGAAATGTTTATTTCGTCCCCAGCGGTATAAAATATGGGTGGGGGAATGTTTATGCCCCGTTCCACTATGCAGTTGGTTTGCCCCCCCCCCCCCCCCCTCTATCAAGGCAAAATTCTGCCGACACCCATGACAGGTGCTGTATTAAATTGGCATTCTGCAGAATAAATACAGAAGTGCAGCATGCACATACTGCACCATTCAACGGAATGTAAATGAGGTGCACGTCTTGAACAGGCACAACTAGGGTAGCCGATTTGAACAGACCATGCTTTTTTTCAGAAGTGAGAGATTGGGTGTCGAGGTATTGAAAAAACCTCGTGGTTACTCTGAGGAGGAGGGAATATGGCAGTGCCTCATGTGCACTACCTAACTGGTGTGGTCATACATGAGGTGCACCACCGTTGCCTGGACATAATTTAGCGGTAACTGTCCACATTAATCATAACTGAGCATTGATTATAAGTGGGCTCGACTATGTATATTGTATTTTGTTTCTTGTTTTCATGTATTTTTATATGAATTGCGTAGTGACTAATTGTATTGCTTCCATTTTTTTTCGTTTTGCTCTCCTCTCTGGAAGAGGCAGGCCTCAATTGTTCCTTTTCTAGAGGTGATAGCCAGCCTGTTATTTTATTCTTGTGTATGCTATAATGACCTCTAACCAAGAAATGTTGTTTATTAGTAATGCCCCAAACAATTTTTTGGCAGGCAGATGGTTTTGCGGTATTTGTTACACTTCAGAAAAATGTTAATTACAGCTTTTTTTGTGAAGCTGAGCAATTTGTGCCCTTACACTGCTGTATGGCTGTGAAGAAAAAGAAAAATTGTCCAGCATTTCATGTATAAGTCAAGCATAATGTGAAACAATTTTTTGCACAGTGTATTGTTTACTTGGTGCACATAGTTCTTGAATAAACAATTTTGGCTTTCCTTGCCATATATATTTCTTTAGTTTAAGCTTACTATTTTGTCATCTTCGTGCTCATTATATTCTCATAAGTTGCTTAATACTTAAATTAAGCAGTATGCTTTACCAACAGTATTTTAGTTTTGCTTTTTATTATTTAGCACATACAAGAGTGCATAACGTTTATGAGCGATATGACACCCTTGCAAGATGATACAAAACATTGACAAAGTGAATGCTCAGTTCTACACAGAAAAAGACAGGAGCTTCACATTCAAGGATGCAGATTTAGACGAGGTACTAAAATCTACAGCCTGTGACCTATGGCATGGTCTATTAGCAAAAAAAAGATCAGTGCAGCTCTAAAGAACACAATTCAATGTTCTTCTGAAATGCATCAAAGTATTTACTCATATTACAATTTTTACATATATGGACTACTGCTGAAGGCTAATAGGTGCCAGTCCATGAATACGGGAGATGCTTCACTGCAACTGCACATTTTTTAATGATTTATTGGCAACATATTTACAAGATAATAACCAGCTCGTTTAAGCATACAGGCTTGTGAACGGAGCAGGGCAGTACAGCATCATTACATATGTACCAAGCCATGCACAAAAGAAAAAACGATGTTCAAAAGCAGTAGTTGTATACAATAATAGAGTTGCTTTTTCAAGTCTTATCATTTTGCTCTAATCACTGGCTGGATCTCGATTTTCATGCCTGTTAAAGCCTGGTAATATATATAAAAAAGCGGCCATGGAGGAGCGGTTAGAGTGCCAGCTGTGGGACAGAAATATCGGTGTTCAAATCCCGTCTGTGCATCGCAGTTTTTTTAACTCTTTCAATTTTTTAAGTTCAGTGATGTTACTGTATAGCTGTGAACGTAAATGATCAGAAAAGACCTCTGTTCAAATATTTTTCTGCCCTGTGGAAGCACCTGCATGATTTAAGTGGCTTCTATTCTCTCGTCAGCTACCCGCTTATCATAACACACCATTGATTTTAATTTACATGTGCTGCGTGTCTTACCTGCATACTTTTCATAAACTTATATCATATCACTTTTAGGAAGCTTCTTTTAGCCCTCATTGAATGCCAACATCACTGCCGAACCTCCAGCGTAGCCCTGTACTTTTGTAGGTTTTGAAGGGCTACTTACAAAATATATAGTTTGCATATATATCTCACATTCTTCAGCACATTTACTGAAACCACCCTGTCCTCTTAATTAATTGAGATATAAGATGCACTGGCTATAACACAATTTCATTCAAGAGGGCTCAATAGGTATATATATATATATATATATATATATATAGACTTAAAGTAGGTGACACACAGTGGAAAAAAACAACACTTTATTCCGACGTTTCAGCCGGGGTCTGGCCTTTGTCAAGGAAAGGCCGGACCCCGGCCGAAACGTCAGAATAAAGTGTTTTTTCCACCGTGTGTCACCTACTTTAAGTTTATGCCCTACCGGACCCATTCGAGCTTCAACCCCCTCCCTATATATATATATATATATATATATATATATATATATATATATATATATATATAGAAAGAATAGGCATGATAAAGTGCAATCTGAATTTAGTTTTATAATGGCAGCTAAAAACCATGGAAACCATGCATAGCAAGAAAGAGTGACATTGAGTTATTTCTTTGTTACAGCTGCTTGCAGTAAAATTATCCACACAGACATCCCACCTTCCTGCCCCTCTAAACCAGCAGAAGTAAGAGTAAATTTGTGTGTGGACAGCCCTATTTTCATTTGTTGTGGTTTATTTTTTAGTGCCGGCTAAAAATTTTATTGATACTGATAACAATACATGTAGCTTACCCCATGTCTGATGTAAAAAGAGATGTCTTTTTGGTAAGCCCTATGTGGGCTTGGTAATAATTCTCCCAAAGAATCTGCCCTCAAATACCCGACTAGGGACCGGTGTAGGAAGACTGCAGGCATACAGCTTTTCAGCCCACTACACCCAATGTAGATCCAGCAGCAGTTTTGTGTGGGCAGCCTCACTTGGGCTTGGCAGGCTTTTTGCCCGCATTTCGATTGAATCTGCCCTCAAGTGCCCAACTAGGGACCAATGTGGGAAGCATGAAAACATATAACTTTCCAGCCCTTCTATGCCCTATGTTGGTCCAACAGCAGCTTTGTGTGGGCAGCCTCATTTAGGCTTGCCAACATGTTTTCTACATGCAGCCCACATTTACATTGCATAAGAGGGCTGCATGCCAGCATAGCTGAGGTAGGTCTAAGAGCAGTTTTGGGTAGGCAGCCCCATTTGGGCTTGCCCAAACAGTACCGGCAAAATGCCCGCATTTTGGTTCAGTCTGCCCTCAAGTATGCGACAAAGGACCGATGTGGGTAGCATGCAGGCTTGCATGCTTGCCAGCCCCATCACAGCCGGTGAGGGACCAACGGGGCTTCTCTGTGGGCTACCTTACTTCGGCTTTCCAGCAAGGAGCCCACATCTGCTTCTTATCTGCCCTCAAGGAGCCTGCAAGGAACCGATGCAGAGTTGATGGAGGTATGCGGACTTGGTTAGCCCTTGCAATACCTACGTGGGACCCATGTAGAATGAACAGGGGCCAGCCCAATTTGGGCTTGCCCACATTCTGTCCACAGGAGTCCAACAGGGGTTTTAGGCGGGCTGGCCCTTTCCCTTTTGCCCATAAGGGACCCGCAAGGGCCCGACATTTTGTGCTGCCTGGGTGAACAAAGTTTTGCTTGGAAGGGCAAGGCTACGTAGGAAGGGCTTTTGACTCACCGGCTTATGAATGGGAGTGCAACTTCGGAGGCGGACATTTGCACGCGCCGCGAATATGGTGTCCGGGGCCTCCCGTGCACGCCGCATTCTTCGGACAAAGCCATACCACGGCGTTTGCCGCGGGAGGCGGCGAGAGCGTGCGGTATTTACTGGTCGCTTCGCCGTTGGGAACCAGAAGATAGGCGGTCGTGCACGACGGGTCCGCCCGCGTGCGCTGCGTACTCCATGTTTTGCCATGAGCGGTGTGTCGCAGGGCGTTTTTTTCTTGATCTTAGTTTTCATGGCTTCTCCAGTGTCGGCTCATGAAATGAGGACTAGCAACGAACAGCCCTGGCTTTTTTTTTTGCTGCCTTCATTTAGTTTAAGTTGCGCATCTACCCTGGCCTATGTAACAACGAATACGCACTAAATAATCGAAACGACACGATGCTGGTCTAGTCTGTGTGTTCTATGTAAGAGATAACGAGGTAAAATACGTGAAATGCAATTGCGAATTGGTCATGCAGTAGTGAATTGTGGTGCTGGCGAAGACTCTTGAGAGTTCCTTAGACTGCCAGAAGATCAAATCAGTCGATATTGTCGACTATTGAAGGGTCAAATTCTAAAGTTAAAGCTCAGCTACTTTGGTCATCTGATAAGAAGAGAGGAGTCGCTGAAGAAAGATTTGATGTTGGGAAATGTTGAGGGTCGCCGGAGAAGGGGTAGGCAGCGAACGCGATGGTTAGATGGCATCCTCGAGGCACTACAGATGAAGTTATGTGATGTTGGGAAGATAGTGAGAGACCGGAAAGCGTGGCGTGACATGGTCCTTAGGGTCACGAAGAGTCGGACACGACTGAACGACTGAACTGAACTGAACGCATGCTCAGTACGTCGAGCGTAACAAGAAGATTCTTTTTCTTCGTAGAAAGAATTTCGTTGAGTATCTTTCACAATAACAAAAAAATACAAGGTGCAAAAGCAAACGCGGTTTAGAAGCGCGTGAAACCGCCGTTAACATGAATGGTGGCTTCCATACGGCGGGGCAGAGAATCGTACAGAGACTTCACAAACTCGCGGTTTTGCTTAATGCGGTCCCATTCCGCTGAAACAGCAAGCCATAATTCTTTTCTGCTTGTTGCACCATTGTTCATGTGCGCCAAGGTGGATTTCAGAACACCTCATACATTTTTGATGATGTTAAAATCCGCGCCCTTTGGCACCCATGGCAGCTGTTGAACTCCTCGCTCTCCTAAGTACGTTTTGGACGACTTTAACTTTGTGGACGGGGCTGTGGTCCTGCTGAAGCAATAAAAGCCATCCTTAGAGGGCCCGTCCAGGGTGAACGGGATGAGGTAGTTGTCAAGGACATCGCAGTAGGACGCCGCGTTAAACTTAGCTGGAAGCTTAACAAGTGGGCCCAGTCCATCTCTACAGATGGCTCCCCAAACATTCACAGCAATGGGGCCACTGCTGGGCACATTGTGCAAGAACCCGGACTGATACCTAGGTGGGAAAAAAAACGTGATCGTTAGACAAGTGGGCAAGCGCCAAAGCTCCTTTTGCTGACGTGCAGACGTGATCAGCTTTCAAAGTTATAGGCCTCTTGAACAAATTCTGAAACTCCCACTCGAGCATTGCACGCAGAATTATTCTCCCACGCCAAAAATATAGCACTGGCAATTGCAAAGTGTGATATCATTAGGAGAATGTAGTTAATTTTACCTGCAGTTGTACGGGAGCTATACTCGGCGCTGTTGATCCCATTTGAGGTTACAGTCGACTCATCAATAAAGATTACTTCACCCCAGCCATCTACCGACCATTCTTCATAGGCTGGCGCAACGTTCAGTTGAGCGCGCTTTTGCTGATCTGTTAAGTAGGGTTTCTGAGCGGTCGCGCATCCGCTCAGTCCTGCTTCATGCGAGCTTCGGCGGATTGTAGCCTCACTGATGCTCAGAGATAAGCCATCTCGAATGTTTTGCGTACTTTGAAATGGCTCAGCCACCACCGCTACCTTGATTAGTTCGTCCACTTCTGTTGATGTGGATCTTGGTCTCCCTGAGCGAGGGGCGTCTTCAATGCGACCCTCCCCATCGCGATATACCTGTTAAATCCTATTCACAGCACTTATCATCGTCCAACTGTGCGACTTATGGTGTACTGAGGAACACCTTCAATGTAAAGGCGAATTATGTGGCGCCATTCATCTTGAGGTGTTCTGGACGGCATCGCGCTTTGAAGAACGGTGCCAGTAATCCCTTTGACCTAATCACTAGAAATAAAACAAGTGTTCCACTGCACGCCGTTGACGGCAAAAACAAAGCTTAACAGTCATGGCAGTGCTCGCTACCAGGTAATATGCCGTGGCCGCAATCTCCAGCTGCCAACGCTTTTGAAACATCGAGAAAAACTTTTGAAACACGTCGCAGGTAGCGCCAGAACAATCCGTGCCGTCACATGTGAAGAGCAACAAGCGTCCGCTCCATCCACCGAAAGTGACCACCCTTACGCTGCAGATAAAGGTCGGCTGATAGCGGGCGCTGCTTCCTGGCAACCGAGGTTATCAGTTACCAGAGCCGGCGTTAGAAATCGCTGCGGCACTGCTTACCACGCTGTCGGGCCTTCAACTTACTTTTGACTGCACCTGTACAATGCTCAAATCAAGCTACACGGCGAAAATTCCTACAAGTAATTTCCAAGCATTGTTCCGTTTCCCGATGTTAGTCCTTGGTTTTAAAAGCTGCAATGACAGCCGACTACGTGTTTCATTCGATAAAAATATCTGATATGCGGACGGCAATAACACGGGGGCTACCAACCAGACGACCAAAGTTCGCGTTTGGAGCACTGAAAATAAATGCGTGGGTGGAATACATGTTTTCAGAAACGGAGAGGACGGAATTCATCTTAAAGCAGCGCGAAAACACAGCACTAAAAGGAACAGGAGACGACACAAGCGCTTTCTAACAACTGAATTTTTATTTGTAGAAAGGTGAAGTTATATAGGAACCAACCCAGATAAAATCAAGACGAGACAAGTGAAAACCACCGCGGTACCCTCATAGAAACAATGCGCGTGCGCAAAGTCAGGATTGAACACTTCAACAAACCTATCAACCTCCCACATGACAAACACCCGCTAACACCTCATCGCTAAATATTCACCCAGAGCGTGAATATCTTTTCCTTCAAGATTAACGGAAGGTGTAGCTACGCACGCGTCACTCTTTATTTATCCGAAACGCTTCGACCAGCTCTCTGCATATCCGATCAGGGTGACTAACAAGATATTGGTCCTGTTCAAATGGGGGTAACAATCTTTACACTCCCGGCAATGAGCGGCAAGGTTGGACGACACAGCTCCTTTTACTGATCTGCGGTGTTCAAACAAGCGCTCATTATTAAAACGCCCTGTCTGACCAATGTAAGGTTTTCCACATGAAAGCGGGATGGAATATACCACAGCCCTGTCGCAGGCGATGAGCGGTTTCCTGTGCGCTACCGTGCACTTAATCCTCGCCTGGGCGCCTTGGGAATCCAGCTTCCTCCGCACTGCACTACAGATGTTGCTCAGCTTAGTTTTAGCTGTGAAAAGTACTTTTATACCGTATCTTTCGCCAACCTTTTTCAAACGGTGTGAAAGTCCGTGTAAGTACGGAATCCCCACTTTTCTTGCGTTCTCTCTAACTTTATCAGAATCTTTTGCAGAATTTAAACCCGTATTCATTAACCTTTCCGATACTTGTGCCAACGTAACATCCGGAAACCCAGCGTCTCTAAGCCTTTTAACTTGCTCCTGGAAGCTGGCTTCAACCCTATGGGAGCACGACTTCACCAAAGAAGCCTTGAGACAAGAGGTCGCTATGCCTGCCTTTACCAACTTTGAATGTCCTCAATTGTAGCTTAGGAGCGGCTTAGCTGTTCTTGGATTATACTCCCGGACGGAATTATCGGCGCGCCACTTCTTTACTATTCCCCGACCGCGGGTTTTCACCGCAGATGAAAATCCTCGACACACAAGCTTCTGGTTCTGCACATTCTGTGCGTTACATTTTTTTACTGCCGTCTTATCAATTTTGGTCCCGTACATACCACGCGAGAACGCTCGTCTTTAACAGATTGTCCGACTCTCGATGTTCAGATTTCACCCGGCCAACACATCCTCTAAAAGAGATTGCGCACTGGCAAGGAGATAAAAACACCCCAACACGTAAACCTCAACGAGACATTACGCAAAAGTAACCACTGGGCAAATCAAGCAAAGAACGTCAGGCGTGGGTTCGCTCTTATCTAACTGCGCAGTAACCGGCAAGCAATTGTGGCGCTATTATCGAGCCTTCGCTTCACAACCGCGCCAGCCAGAGTGCTCAGCTAAACTGATTGAAATGCAGCGTAGTTTGCAAACGAGAAACATTTCTCACCTTGCCTTTTCTGGAAGCTGCCGGGTTTCACGAACTGCCCGACCCATGACGTACGCACCGACGCCTGTTCACGAGCTGCTCAATTCAAGAAACCAGCCGGCGCGGACAGCATATACTGCTTGAAATGCGACGTTTTAAGCCAAAATAACGTTCCTCACCTTGCCGTCCTGACGAAGATCCGCTTCGAAGACTGAGGAAGCCGTAATGCTACGTAGTCCGTCCTCACGAACAAACACGCCAGCCGCTGAAATGGCCCAGCCCTTCAGGAGTCTGCTTTGGTCTGCGCCGGCGGCACCCGCGCCTGCGGCGCGACAAATGCTCGAAGTGCCATCCATTTCATGGTCCCGGCGCTCATGCTAACCTTACCGGTCATGCGTTATTTTCCGAGGCCAGATTTCGCCGAGTGCCCTCTCTTTACCAATCCCTTTATCTATGGTCTGCTCATCGAGAAAGAGATTGATATAAAGCGAACACTCCCGTAGAGCCCAGCAGCCCATTGAACTGTAGCGCACCAATCGACCGGCGGCCTCTACTTCCGGTCTTGGTGAAAGGCACGCGACCTAATGCCAGAATTTTCTGCGCCCTACCCTACTGTTTTGGCGCATTATTTTGGTTTTACATGGTCTGCTAGTGTTTGTATTTACTTTCAGCAGGGATAACAACATGAAAAATAGATTCCCAGTGCTCTAAACTGGCCATCAAGCCGCAGCGACACAGCCTTTCCAAAACAGTATTGCAGAAAAGATGTGAAGTGCTTTGTGAAATGAACATTTATTGTGTTGCGTATAAAACACATATGAGATGCTACAAATGTATATGGAGACATTGACCAAACATGGCACACATTAGGCGATATGAACAGTAAGAAACAAAAATACATAAGGCGACAAATAACACTTAGGTAGAGACAAAAAACAGCATGACTTTCATTTCCTAATTATGGGAAATGCTTTTTAGCAAAACAGTCAATATACATAAAGTACACAAGCACAGTCGTGGCTACCTTAGCAAAAGTAACTTGTATTGTTCAGGGCAGAGAGGAGTACTGATGCTTGGAGGAAGGCCACATCGTTCACTCGTCGCATCTGCAGTGCCTCGACTGTAGACCATGGGTTCATGCAGCGCTGTTGGAAAAGGAATAAGCATGATGCAGAAAGTTGCAATGAACTGTAAGGCCACTGAACCACGCACACATCTGTGTATGTGAGTGCGTACTGAAGCTTGGTGAGCAGCAGTTATGGTCCACAACAGGAAAGCTGTCATTTGTAAATTTCGTACAAAAACTATTCTTGCAACGTACAGGTCAGGAAATGCAGGCTAACCGAACCTATTTGAAAATTCATTTCTCCAGTAAGTGAAATAACAGCCACTAAACTAACAATGTTCCTAAAAAGTACTGAACAGTTGAAGCGATGAAGCTTGCAGCACAATAAAACACTTCGCTATTTTACGTTTACCGAGACTAACATACCGGCTATTTTACCGAGACTAACATACAAGGTTTTATCCAGAAATGTGACTTCATACCGAACGTTTCGCAGCTGGTTGTTCTTGCGAAAATTCTCTAAAACTACGTTGTCTTGGCACGCGCCCGTTAAAGGGTCACATATGCCAGTGCTGTTTAGTTCCCAGAAACGGTGAAATGTATTCAAAACTTCTAAGCTGACACAGCTTGTTCGTAACGCGCAGACTGTCCGTACTTGAGATAAAATGTCTCCATGAAATGAAACAGGGTCTTGCAACGTTCAGTTTCCTGGTCATGAGAACAGACTTCATTTGAAACGAACTTGAAAAGTTTGTCTGCCCCGACAGGCTATTCTATTCCTTCTATTGCCGGGAATACCCATCGCACCACTAAGACATTTCTTCGCACCAACCAAATGTTCAACAAACATATGTATACTAGGAACTTCCGCCAGTGCGTCACAAATACACGGAACTTCTACGGCCTGGATTTCGTGTTTGATGCTGTCATATTGGCTTTGCATAATTAGGCGAACCAAATTGAGCTTGCGTGGTCATGACTCCGTAGTTATCCCGAATGCTTTTATAGCCAAATCGATAGTCCTCAAGGGCCGTAGTCCTAATTTCCATCATACGTCTGTTTTATTTAAAGTCCGTTGACTATATCAAAAATGCGTCTTATATAAATGGAGTTGCTCTATGTGATCGACCATGCTTTAAACGTTTGCAACAGTACTTGTGTCTGCACGTAACTTGTTGCATCATTGGCCGCGGCATGCAAGTTGACGCCGTTTGCAGTGGTAGCTGTTTGCCGTGAATGAGTATAATTAGAGATTAAAGTCTCATGCTTCCCTTTCCACTGCAAACAGCCAATGTTATGACGGCAATGTTTTGATCTATGCCCTGGAGTCGTGCATTGAAAGTAACAATAGGATCTGACTAAAAGGCTTCTCCGCTCTTGCAGACTCATGTCGCAAGCGCAACATTCCATTGAGTGCACCGTCGAACGGCAGAAGAAGCACTTACCTCCTTGACTAGACGTAACGATGTGTAGAAGAGAAACCGAAGGTGAAGAGCTTTGAAGCCAGCTGCATGCTTTATCGTTAGCACTACGTGAGGTTACGACCGTTGAGCCGTGACCCACCTTTTGACTGCTCGATTGTCCCATGGATCCAGGTAGTTCCCGAGCTTTCACCATGATACGTAGATGCTCTAGCAACCGTTAAAGCTCCGTTTCCGCCGACTGCTGTGCATTGCCGTTTGGTTCGATGCTTCGCCGCTTGTAGGCTATCACGACTTCCCTCGGTATTACTTTTACAAAAATCTGTACTAGAATGGCAGAGTAGGATAACTCAGGCGCACCGAGTGCATGAAACCCGCTGATGTTGATGGTGACGTAGTTCAGAAGACTTCGTAAAGCAACCTCTTCGGCAGGAAACATGACGGTCTTAAATGTCCGGAGGTTGGCCAAGTACCGCTGCTTAATAATCTATTGATTTCTGAAACTGGTCTTTAATATGCTGATGGCGTCGCCGTATGAAGTTTCTGACACTTGGATGCCCTTGATTGCTTGTAGCGCATGCCACTGAGCAGGCATTTCAAGTAATAAAAACGATCTATGTTACTCAGGTCTGCATTAGTAAGGACGGCATGCAGGTACATGTCCAAAAGGCTGGTCAGTGGAACACGTTGTCGTCAAAGCGGAGCAAGTCGAGCTTTGGGAGGTGAGAAACTCGGTGTGGTCATTCAGCAGCACCCATCACAGTAGGCTGACTGCTGACTGTCGGTAGTATGACTAGGAATATGTACAACAGGAGGTGGCGCTTGCAAACCCTCGATGTGGTGAAGAAGTAGAGTCAAACGTTCTGCTGCTGAGCCTTCGTGCTGTAAAACTAAGGCACATTCTTCTCCCACCTCCTCGCCCGAAAGAAATACCTCTAGCTCTTCGCTGAGGGATCTCAGCCCTCGTTGCATACTCTGAGGTGCTCCTGAAACAGCCTGAAGGCGAGCAGAGTGCCAGCGCCCGATTTGATGAATTGAGTAACATCATTCCGCAGGCGGGTATATAAAGCACACTGGGCAGTACGCTTGACTTTGACGCGCTCCATCTGTAGTTAGAAAGTTGGCTGGTGTCAGAAGTGCGCCCCTCTTCTCTTGGAGGTTCGCGGTAAGAGCTCTTGGTAGCATTCCTGGAGGGTCGATGCGTTGTTCCTGGTAACCTCCAGGCAGTATCGATGGTGGAGCTCACGATAGCCTCCCGGGTTTTGGGCCCATACATTGTAGAAGGAGGACGCACCAGCTGTTGCTATCCGATCAGTACAGAGGTCCCAACATGTCGCTCACACTCCTCCTCGAGACATATTCTCTCGCGCTTCTTCTTCCTTTTCGCCCTTCTCAACAGTCAGGCTCAAACCTTTAATAGACAAAACGAAAATTTCACTTGTTCGTGAGCACTGTGTTGTGCCTGTATGCGTAACTTGTACTGTATATTGAATTTGCAGCGCGCTGTTTTCGTTGATGCAACAGTAACAAGTGGGGCGGCACTTTACGTAACATAATTTATGTAAAACATTCGAATGCACGCCAATTAATTCTAATTATTTGCTTCCCGTTGACAAATTGGAACAATAGTTGTCTCTGAGGTATATTATTTTAGATTGCTTTTGGGTAGCCTCACTAGCTAACTTTTGCACTAGTGTTTAAATTCTGATTTTGGGCGCTTGCATCAATTGTACATCATTTGAGAACCGGCCAAAAGATTACTGCAGGAAAGTTTTTGTGCGATTTCACAATGTTTGCGCTGTACATGTTCGACCTTATGCACGAGGAGCTTGAGCACCGCTTTCAGTCACCAGGTCGAATTTCTAATATAAATATGAAACAAAGATGACTTTTTATGTTAGAATTCACATAACTAGCTTATGCTGACTTGCGGCATAATTATACTCTTCAATATGAGCAAAAAAAGCTGTCGAAAAACTGAATCTTTTTAAATGTTTTATTACTCATCTTGTTAATAGAGAAAATAAAAAGATCTATCAAGAAATGTTATCTTAGCTGAAGCAGCTGTTTTCACAAATGTGGACATTAGTTGTCAGCATAGTGAAAACGTTGTCCCCAAACGTGGTCATTAGTTTCCAGCGCTAAATTCAGCGAAGCAGTTTTGTTTTTGAAGACACAGGAAAACTTTGCATCTGGTGCACCTTTTTCTTTTTTCTTGCAGTTGTTTCTGCAAAGTTTCGCATTGTTCAGCTGACAGTATTCCGGGAAATTTCAAAGCGGTCCCTGCGGGTGTCTTTGTTGGGGAAATGTACAGGCCTTTTTTGGTTGGTTGCGGGGCAGTTGCTTTCTCTCAGAGGCCTGGAGTGATTTGCTGGGTTCAACCAAATCAATGTTTCTGCGATGTCTTGCTTGAACTCAAGGAGGGGGAGCAGTTCTTTTTTCGAAATATCCATGGCTTGGCAGTCGCACCGATACTCAATGCAAGCATTGCACTCAACGATGTCGAGAAAATGTGTGCAAAACCGTATCGTCCATTTCCTCACTGTTATTTTGATCCTGTAGTAGGACACGTACCTGTCAGCCAAGTTCACACCGCCCATGCACCTGTTGCACAGCGACGAGGTGGCTGAGAAAAATATAACATAATTAGCATATAAATAATTGGAAAACAAATAATTGCCTGTAGTGCGGAAGGAGGCTGGCAGTTGAATGCAATGGGTTTCACTGACCTAACTCAAATATATTATTTTGTAACCCTTGGTTCAAGTTAGCTGGGACACCCGGTGTATATATATATATATTTTTTTAAAGGAGCGAACAGTCCGGAGTGCAAGGCAATCTTTTTTTTTTAGTTTACACTCTTGACACTTACAGGAATGTTGTCTTTATGGTGATTATTGGAATAAAGAGCATTAAATGCAAAGCGGAAGGAAAAACAACAAGCCGATGGATATATATATGAGCTTACAAGATGCTTGCAAGCATATCTGTTGCACAGCATAAACAAACAATTGCTTAATAAAATATATATTTAAAATTTTACAAACTGTTTCTTAGCCATGCCTTGCCAACTCCTCGTTCTTTTTGCCCCCATTCGTTGTTCTAAATACATAGAGCTGTGTTGTGTTAGCTTACTAGCGACAACCAGCTTAGAGTATCGTGTGTAAATTTTGTTTCGCGATTGAGGCGCTAGCGTAATATTTCCTTTGTTGTGTGAACTTATGCCAGGAGGATGAAAAGTGGTAATACATGTGTAGCATCAAAAGAATGGTGTTTGATTTCAGAAATATTGACTATAGCTGGAAAAGAATATGTGAACATTGTAGTAAACCACACTTTACTGCAATTGTAATAATATAAGCATATATCTGTATAAAATTGGCCGTAATTTGGTTCACTAAAGGTCATAATTTCAGGATCTGTAGAAGTATAAACCTATTATAGAAGGATGAACATTTGTTAACAAACGCGCTCCTCATGACTTCGAGATTACGGACTTTAGTTCAAATTTTATGAACATATTTTGAAGGTGCAAATACAGATGATCAAGACACATGTAATTTCCCATATTCTAGCAAACATTTTCTGCTTCTCAATGCAAACTACTAAATTAGCTGCCCGCTGTAATGCAGTTATCAAGCTAATTTTCCTTCTGCAGATGAAATATCGCGTGCAAAGTACAATATGAAGTATCGGTGTCTAAACATTTTTAGGCCGTTATATTGCTACATTAGATGGTGCATGCAGAGATATCTGCATAAGGACGGAAGAAGAAGAATCTCGTGAGATTTGGTGAAGACGACGTGCGAGCAGTGTCGGTTGGTGCACGGTTAACGCTGCCGTGTTTTGTTTCTGTGTGCTGCGTGCGGAGTCATCTTGGAGTAATCTCTTGGCCTTACCTTGCCACGTATCATCTTGGTGGAGGTGACTAAAGATCCCCGTGTGCTCAAAACAGAATATAAGAGCAAAATAGGACAGAAAAGCTGGATTTGTGCAGTGGCCGCCACCTACCTGGGCTCACAACGACGTCAGCAACGACAACTATGACCTCCGAGGCAGCCCCTACCACCGCAGCAACATCGGCTCAGCCAATGGTACTCACAAGGATCCGCCACCCTCCCATCTTTAATAGCGAGGACAAGCCGGACGTTGACGACTGGCTAGATGAGTACGAGCGCTGCAGCAAAAACAACCACTGGGACGCGACCATTATGCTGGCGAACGTAATCTTTTACTTGGCGGGAACGGCTCGGACGTGCTTCCAAAATCACGAGCAAGATGACCTGGGAAATCCGTAAACAAAAGTGGCAGGACTTGTTCGGAAAGCCGATTGGGCGGGCTCGCGCAGCAAACACAAAACTTTCCACGCGCACCCAATCAACCACGGAGTCCTACCGTGCCTATATTCAAGACGTCCTTTCGTTGTGCCGCAAGGTAAACAGCTCCATGCCAGAAAGTGACAAGATAGGGCATATCCTCAATGGTATAGCGGATGATGCATTCAACATCCTCTTCTGTACGAATTGTGGTACCGTCGACTCGGTACTTCAAGTCTGTAGGAAATTCGAGTAGGCTAAACAACGCCGTCTCGTACATCGCTTTGATCGCCTTCCAAATAAGGCGGCTACATCATCCTGCGCTGACCTGCCGCCTTTGCAACAGCCTTCTCATCCAGCGAACATCACTCGGATCATCCGGAGAGAACTCGAGGCCTTGGCTCCTGCACCACTCACATCTCTGCCGCCCGACACTATGGCCATGATACAGGCCGTTGTACGCCAAGAACTCGGCAACGTCGGCATCTCCACCAACCCCGCGCCGTTACCATCGCCTACGCACCCTGTTTCTGTAGTTGCTGCTACTGTGAGCCAGGCTTCCCCACGTCGCTTCCTTAGCCGCAATCCTGCAGAGTGGCGCACCTTAGACGACAGGCCAATTTGCTTCATTTGCTGTCGCACCGGCCACACACTTCGTTATTGCCGTAGCAGTACCTTCTTCGCCCCTCGCTCTTATAACGCCGACCGTCGATACTACAATGGACCTCGACGCTTTCTTGCCCAACCAGAGGAGCCCCGTCCCGCCTATGGTGGATCTGGACATCATCTTCCTCAAGCAGATCAGCCTCGCAACGAAACCGTCCCAACTGCAGTCACGCCAGAAAATTTCTATCCCCACTGGCTCGTTTATCCCGCTCACCAGTGCCTCCTCGCAGCTCCTCCCCATCATACACCGGCACCTACTCGGGAAACTAGCAAGTGCAGCGCCCGGGAATGACGCTGAATTACCGACCCGAACTGTCAACTCGGAACCGACCCTCACACCCAGACGTAACCTCATTGACATTCTTGTGGACGGAGTCTCCGTTTCTGCGCTTATTGACACTGGAGCCCATATTTCAGACCTTAAGTTCGTAGTTCCGCCAGCGCCACAAAAAAGTTCTAACGCCCGCTAATGCCTATACAGTTCGTGTTGCTGATGGAAACACTGCTACCATCATCGGAATGTGCACTGCGTGCGTCAGGATCGCCGGCCATCACGTCCCTGTGCTCTTTGCCGTCCTTACTACTTGTCCTCAAGACGTGATTTTAGGCGACTTTTTAACAGCCCATTCCACTCTCATTGACTGTGCCTCCGGACTTTTGCGCTTAGCCCTGCCCCATTGTGTTCACGACCCTATTGCTGACCAATCCCAGCCTCGCCTCCGCTCCAGTACATTTACTCGCCTACCTCCCGAGGCGGCAGCATACGTGCCCATGTCACCTTTTCCCTCCCTTTCTGACGGCGACTACGTTGTCAACCTCATCACCAACGTCACTCTACAGCGCAACATCGTCCTACCTCATAATATTGTACACGTCGAGAATAACCTCACCCACATTCCCGTATTCAACTTCAGCATGTCTTCGCAAGTTGTCCCGGAGGGCATTTACCTTGCCGAGCTGTCACCTTTGTCCAGCTTTACTATCTCTGCAGTGCTGTCAGACCGTCACGCCGAGTTACCTGCACAACCTGTTCCGTCACATAGTCCGGAGGACCGCATCTCGGCCATGGTTGCCTCTGACCTGAGTCCCGAATATGCAAGCGCACTTGCCGGCCTTTTGCGGTCACACAGTGACATTTTTGATTTCGGTCACGGATCCCTGGGCCAAGCTTCCGTCGTCACACATCGCATCGATACTGGAGATGCCCGCCCTATTCACAGACGGCATTACAGAGTTGCTCTTTCCGAACGCCGTGTCATTCAGGAAGAAGTGGAGAAAATGTTTGCCAGCAATATTATTGAGCTGTCGGGCAGCCCCTGGGCATTTCCGGTAGTACTCGTTAAAAAGAAAGACATCAGCTGGAGGTTTTGCGTAGATTATCGACACCTAAATAAGATAACCAAGAAAGACGTGTACCCTCTTCCAAGGATCGATGACGCCCTCGACTGCCTGTATGGTTCCGACAACTTCTCCATCGATCTCCATTCTGCATATTGGCAAATCTCTGTTGACGAAAGAGATCGTGAAGAGACAGATTTTGTCACCCCAGGTGGCCTCTACCAATTCAAGGTGATGCCTTTCGGCTTATGTAATGACCCTGCGACCTTCGAGCGCGTGATGGACTCTTTACTACGCGGGCTCAAATGGACCACATGTCTCTGCTACCTCGATGACGTCATTGTATTTTCATCAACCTTCCTCCATCTCGTTTCGGCTATTTTTGGCGTCTTCCGATGAGCTGGCCTTCAGTTGTACTCCAAGAAGTGTAGCTTTCGTCGCCAGGAACTCAAGGTTCTAGGACACTTGGTCAACACCCATGGCATCCAGCCGGACCCCGGCAAACCTTGCGCTGTAAGTGATTTTCCTATACCGAAATCTAGCAGTGACGTGCGTAGGTTCCTCGGACTTTGCTCATATTGCTACGAAGATGACGAAGCGGGCAGTGGTGTGGGGCAGAGCGCTCGCGCAGTCCCGCTGGCCATAAAAGCATATTTCATCGTCATTTCATCACGTCGTTCTGTTTCTGTTGTGTCACCATGTCTCATCGCTTGTCATGCCACCACGTAACATTTGGTTGAAGGTGCGGCTCATCCCCATCCTCGCCTTGCACCGTCGAAGCCAACCGTACTCCGGGTCAATGTGCCGAAAGCCCGTGGAGATCGCCGCCCAGCTCTGCCCCAGCCCTTTTTGCTCGGACCCGACCAGCAGCTGTCCCCGGCCTTGTCCCCAGCCCTGACCACAACACACGACGACAAGGAAGAGCCCAAAGCCGACCCTACCGACCCTACCGACCCCACGACGAAGCGAACTCACGACCACTCGAGCGAAGACAGCACCACCGCGATTCCGGCGATTTGTACCAAACTTGGCGGAAATTGCCCGTCCACTCACGCAGCTTCTGAAAAAAGGGGTCTCCTTTTCCTGGTGCACGAACAATCGGCCGCCTTCGTCGCTCTTATTGCCCACCTCACCGGTCCTCCAGTGTTGGCTCACTTCAACCCGTCAGCGCCCATGGAAGTACGCACCGACGCAGGTGGTCATGGAATTGGTGCCGTTCTCGTACAACGTCAGCTCGGTTCCCCTCGCGTCATTGCCTATGCCAGCCGACTCCTCTCTGCTGCCGAACAGAATTATTCCATCATTGAACAAGAGTGCTTAGCCCTAGTTTGGGCCATTACGAAGTTCCGCCCTTGCTTGTGTGGGCGGCCATTCACAGTAGTCACCTACCACCACGCATTGTGTTGGCTTTCCACACCCAAAGACCATACTGGCCGCCTTGGACGTTAGGCCTTGCGCCTTCAGGAGTACAATTTTTCAGTAGTTAGTCGGGCCAGTTGCATCGAGACGCCTATTGCCTGTCCCGTCATCCAGTCGACCAGCCAAGCCAACTTGAAGATGTCAATGACGCTTGCGCGCTCTCTATTTCTGACTTTTCCAACATTCGCCGTAAGCAACGCCAGGACCCTCAGCTTCGCGAAATTATCAATCGCCTCAGCGCCGATCACCATGATCCTTCCCTTCGTTTGTTTGTGCTCCACGACGGCACCTTATACCGGCACAGTATGCGACCTGATGGCCCCGACCTTCTACTAGTAGTCCCTCAGCAACAGCTTCACGACGTTCCCACAGCGGGTCATCTAGGCGTCTCTCGCACATACGACAGTGTGCGCCGTCGGTTCTTTAGGCCAGTACCACGCAGTCCGCTGCTATGTGGCTGGTTGTATCCCCTGTCAACGCCGGAAAAAGCCATCAGTTTTACCAGCTGGACTCCTGCAGCCGATCGACATCCCCATAGACCCATTTTCTCGAGTGGGTCTAGATCTTCTAGGGCCTTTTCCTCTGTCCGCATCGGGGAACAAATGGATTGCGGTGGCCGCTCATTACACCACACGCTACGCTGTCACACGAGCAATACCAAGCAGTTTTGCAACTGATGTCGCTGCTTTTCTCCTCAACGACGTTATACTCATCCGCGGAGCTCCCTGCCAACTGCTCACCGACCGTGGCCGTTGCTTTCTTGCGCGTATTTTCGACGAAATCCTACGATTGTGCAACGTTCCTCGTTCTTTCACGACTGCCTACCATCAACAGACGAACGGGCTTACTGAACGCCTTAACCGGACATTAACTGACATGCTGTCTATGTATGTTTCTGATGACCACCGCGACTGGGACATAACGCTGCCATTTGTGACATTCGCATACAATTCGTCGCGTCACGACACTACTGGCTACTCTTCCTTCTATCTTCTATACGGCCGCGAACCTCTGCTTCCTTTAGACAGCCTGCTCCCTTCTGCTGCCACTGCCAGCTCACATGCTCGCGACGCCATAGCCCGAGCTGATGCTGCCCGCGTTGTTGCTCGCAACCGACTCGCAGCCTCCCAGCACTCCCAGAAACGTCGCTATGATTCCGGTCATCGCAACACGCAGTATTCTTGTGGCTCTCTTATGCTGCTTTGTTCCCCAGCTCTCCGCATTGGCCTCTGGGAAAAACTTTTGCTCGTTATACAGGAGCCTACCGCATTTTACGACAAGTGACTCCAGTGACATACGAAATTGCGCCCTTGCACCCCGCAACGCATACCTCTACACCACGCACCGAGACGGTCCTTGTTGCAACCCTCAAGCCGTACTACACGGACCATAGTTTGGACGTTAGTACGCACCGGAACGGTGCTTTTCAGCCGATGGGGTAGTGCTACATTAGGCGGTGCATGCACCGATATCTGCATAAGGATGGAAGAGGAATCTCATGAGGTTTGGTGAAGACGACGTGCAAGCAGTGTCGGTTGGTGCCCGGTTAACGCTGCTGTGTTTCTGTATGCTGTGTGCGGAGTCGTCTTGGACTAATCTCTTGGCCTTACCTTGCCACGTATCAATATCATGACCATCATGATCAACCTGGCAATACCAACTGCAGGGCGAAGACCCCTCCCGTATTCCTCCAATTAACCCGGTCCTATGCTAGCTACACCAATTTGATCCCTGCGAACTTCTTACTTTATGCACCCATCTAACTTTCTGCCACCCCTTATTACGCTTTCCTTCCCTTGGAATCTAGTTTGTTACCCTATTCGAACATCGGTTATCCTCTCTTCGCACTACATGTCCTGCTCATGCCCATTTCTTCTTGATTTCCAAAAAAATGTCAGAACCTTGAGCTATTTATCTGTACCACTCTGCACGCTTCCTATCGCTTAATGTTACCCTTACCATGTTTTGTTTTATAGCCCTCTGCGTTGCCCTCAACTAAAGTAGAACCCTCTTCGTTGCCTCCACCTTTCATCCCAATAGGTGAGTACAAGTAAGATACAACAGTTGTATACTTTCCTCTTGAGCGATAGCGGTGAGCTGCTAGTCATAATCTGCGAATGCTTGCCAAATGCGCTCCATACTAATCTTGTTCTTTTTATTTCCCTTTCATGGCCCGGATCTGCGATTACTACCTGTACAAAGTAGACATATTCTCCTACTACATCTAGTGCTTCGCTACCTAACGTAAAAGGCTGTTCCTTCTCGAGGCTGCTGAACAATACCTTAGTCTTCTGCATATTGATCTTCAAACCTACCTTTCTATTTTTCCTTCTTAGGTCTTAAATCATTCTTTGGATTTCATCCCTTCAGTTACCTAGCAAGGCAATGTCATCAGCAAATCAATTATTACTGATGTATTCTCCGTCTTCCCTTACCCTTACTGCTCCCATTCCAAATCTGTGAATTCTGCTTCTAAACAAGCTCTGAATAGTACTTGGTAGATCGTGTCTCTTTGCCTAACACCTTTTTTATAGGAATTTTGTTACTTTCTTTATGCAGCACTATGATCAGTAATTTTCCGTGCAGCTAATGTACAACCTGGTTTCTCAATGCCTGCACGACCGCCAAGGTTTCTAAGTAGTGAAATGCTCTTTCGTAATCAGTGAATGCTATGTAAAAGGAGTGCTTTTATTGTGAGCATTTGTTTTTATCACCTGGTTGGTGGTATGGATATGATCGACAGTAGAGTACCCTTTCCGAAACCCTGCTTGGTTTTTGGCTTGATTGCGGTTTACGGTTGTCCTGATTCTAACGTAACAGACAGTAAGCTTATTGGTCTGTAATTTTATTATATTCATTTAGAAATGTAATACACTACTAAAAGAGTCACCAAATCGTAAACACATCTTTCAGGGAAGCGAACTTCTCCGCAGTCTTAGGAAGGCTTCGGCTCCGGTCATGCCAGTTATCGTCTCTTTTTAGAATGCTGGCGGCACTCCTATTCTTCCGTTGTTTATTGCATTCCAGTATTCTGGAACACGTGCCTCTTAGTACATCCGGCGGAGTCAGGTGGGGACTGGAAAGGCCTCCTTCACAACTGCTGCGCCAGGTATTACTGCCAGCGTAGATATGTCCACACAAGTGGTTAATTTGGCGGCAGGTTTTACCCCGGAGCCGTGTACGCACCCTGGGGCAATATCTATTGGGACAACAAACTCTAAAAAAATATTGCAAAACTCCCCAGCACAGTACAGAAAGTTCCGCTAAACTGACAATGAAGGAAGGCCATTGTGACAACCTGGGCAACATTTGTGCACAGATAAGTGAGGGAAAGGAGAATGTAAAGGCGCAAGCCATCAATACCGCAAGAGTATTAATATGAAAGCTATTTTGCCCAGCCGCAGGAATTTTTGAGGCGGTAGCAATGTCACTCTTTTCATGATGTAAATCTTTGAAATTCCAATGGTCCACCCTGAACCTAATATGACAGAGCATTTCGGCTCAGTTCCACACGCCGCAAAGGCTGACTCTGTTAATAACAGCTATCTACTTGGCATTCTTCATAAAAACCGAATTGTGCTTCAATTCTGCGGACAATGGCTATATTTGTTATTTCGGGAAAAATGATAACTAGTAGGGAGTGAGCTCTGAGGCCAGCCATAAAGTATTCAAGGCCAAGATTATCACGGACAGTAACGTGATTACGCAATTTACTCAACACGCTCCAAAAAGCGACCGTTTTAAGCACGATTAATGCAAAAGCGCAGCCAACAAGCTGTAAGCTCCACTGCAGATGTGTTTGATAGCAGGGGCAAAATCAAGGAATACGTCTACAAGTTTTCTGTTTAGATAAAAGCTATTCATCATGAGAAATTATCACTCCCTTCAAACACCTTATCTCTAGACTGATGTCTAACGACTTCTGTCTCCTTCAAAGGCAGCAAATAATATCCTTGTGCTACAAGTTATACCATTAGTGATCCCATCTTCCTGACGTAGATAATGTAAAAATAAACAGTTTAAAAAGGCCTTAAATGCTACTTTCTTTAATACGCTAGTGAAAGAAATTGATATACTCCGTCTTTGAGCGTTCAAGGTAAATTTAAGAGCTTTGCTTGGAGCTGATAACTTACAAAATAAATTTAAAAAAATGCTGCTGGTGATTGCTCGCGACAGATTGGGGCGACGCGTTCCTCCCGGGCAAATCTCCCGCACAATGCAAATCAGCCATGTGACGTCATCGGGACTTGCTGAGTGCGCCCACTCATTGGGCGCTCCCAACTGACGCGGGCGGAGCGGAACGTGATTGGGAGCCGTCGCGTCTTGTTTTCTTCGTCTTTTCTTTCGCCACGGCGTGCGTTGAGGGGGGGGGGAGAGGAGGATCGTTATCTTTTACCACCGATATTGACAGTATTTTTGACGCTAGCTTAAAAGCTTTTGATAAGGAGAGGGCTAAAAGGGTACCTATTATTTGCGTACTTTTTTTAGGTCTATTAAATAATAAATATGGGCCCTTTAAGGCACGATGCTGTTCTGTCAATGGTTGGATAGATGGATGGAATATAGGAGCGTCCCCTTTGAAACGGGATGGTGGCAGTAGCTATCATGCTCATTTTCTGAGCAGCGTCACCTGGTGACAAATAAAGGAACTAAAGTTCAAACAAATGAGAGCGCATTTAAAACCGCCGTCCCCGTCGTTTCTTTGGCAATAAGTAAAAACCCCATCCCAATACCTGCAATCATCATCACCATCATCCTCAGCCTCACTATACCTGCTGCAGGCCGAAGGCCTCTCCCACATTCCTACAATTAACCAGGTCCTGTGCTATCTGCATCCACTTGACCCCTGCCAACTACTTAACCTCCTCCGTCCACCTAACTGCAAAACCTGCAAACACATGTTCAAGTGCCTCCGGTTTTCTATAGCAAGTTTTACAATTAGGAGTATTGCACGTAAACCAGATCATTTTTGCAAAATCGATCACCCTGTTTTGGTGGTGGAATAAAGGCAGTGGAGACAAAAAAAAAATTTGTGGCGCAAGTGATTAATTGGTACCCATCTCAGCACTCAAAACATCTGTTCGAATCCTCGCAGTACAATGTTTTCTGAATTTGTTTTACAATTCCCAAGATTCAAACAAATTACTAACGTCTTTCCTGGGGTGTGCTCCTTTATAGGTCACATTATGCGAAATTTTTATTCTTAATAGCCGCAAAACCCTGTATGAATAGAGCCAACGTGACTGTATAACTACGGTTAAACTATGCAATAATTTCCACCGTAATCATTTCCTCATTTAGATAAGTGTACGTTACCTTTAGGCTGCGTTCAGACACCTCCCAGGAATAATCCCCGTTTTAATTGTTTAGGGGCAATGAGCGAGGAAAAAAAAGTTGCGCGACCTTACCATTTAGGGAACAGATTGCGCCCCTTCAAGGCAGAGTCAACGTTTTATCTAAGACGTATGGACCCCCAATCGACTTTTAACCAAAACGGGTACTGCATAACGTTCAGTTTGAAAAACGTAAAATAGAAATTTAGCTGGTATGTGCTTTATTTCTGGCCCAACTTATTACTGATGTCTTAAGGAAAACCGCAGGATTATGTGTGTTATGTAGGCGAATTTTGGTTTTTATAATCGTATGGTCTGATAAGCGAAGAAGAAAAAATAGTGACGACGAAACGCAATCAGCCGATCGAAATGCCTGCGCTTTTTGCACGCTACCATTAGCTGAGGGGCTCGTCTGTTTGCAAGCGCCAATGCAGTTGTCGTGCTTGAGACCTCTGGTGTTCAAAGGGGTAGTTCAGTGAAAGGTTCAAGAGGTAATTTGAACGGTAGGAAACTGAACTCGAGAAACTTTGAGGGATGCGAAGAATGCAACTCCGCCATGTTCGTATCACCCATATCTACCCCTTACCAAGGGATTGTCTGCAAGCGAAATCAGCAAGGAATGGATTGAGGGGCCTCAAGCGATGCCAATTTTCAGCTGCCTTTGACGGCCGCCCATAAGAAACTTGCTAGCCTCGTCAGCTCTAGAGTTAAGTGTTAGTGTTATGCAAGCAAAGAATTATCGCACTACAAGCTCCGACGTTCTCCTACTGTATTCGGCTGGAGAGCATGCTTTTGTTAGCCTCCGGTAAGTGAAAAATTTTTTTTTCCAATTGCCAACTGCTGCTGTGGTGAGATTGTGGATATGCAGTAACGCGGTCCACTGTCGCGGCGGTCAGGAAGCAGCGGCAGTGTTGAGTCGAGCGTGTTGAAATGTTTACGTTCAAGGGTATTAAATCACTGAAAGCAATCCACAATTATATATTGAAAATCGGCCCATACAGTCTAATATTGTTAGCTGTCAATGTGGTTTTTCACTACCGGTAGTTGCAATAAATGATTAGATTTAAAAAAGAAGTTCCCTAAGTTTGAGATATAAAAAATTGTAAAATAAAATGGGTTTCACTGTCAACTTCTTTCATTAGAAAGACTAGCGTTGACGCTGGTAACAGGTTTTAATTTTAAACAGAACTGCATCCTATACATTGCATTGCGTTGCCGATTTTCAGTCAGAATGACAAGCTAACAGTCGAGATTAAGCTTTTTCATACTGCTATTCTTGTTTTGCTGCCCTGTGTGAATTATTTTGCATAGCTAGCCACGGAATCAGAAAAACAAAACGTTTTGTTAAACATATAGAGGGATTATTTATACCTTATATTTTGTAGGTCTTGGAATGTAAACCTGTAATGACGCCTGTTTCTCTTAAAGTCAGAGATCACAAAGTTGAAACAGTTTCATGACTTTTTGTGCTTTGACAAATGTTGTGAAGATACAGAAATATCAAATAAAATGTCACGAAAAACATTATTCGTGATAAACGTAGTCAGACGAATCGTAAGCTTTTACGCAAACTACGGAGTCGACAACGCCTTACCTAGAAATATGAAAGGTCAAGGTCAAACGTTAAGTGGTAGTACACCATAGGTGGGGTCATTGTTAATCTATAAAGCGCCACTGCTCCTTCTGTGCCCTGGTGTGTGTCGTATCCTTTAAGAAAACCTTAAGGAGTTCGCAAGACGATTGCCTCACCTACCGCGTTTTTCCTACCTTGTGTTATTGGAAGGCGTTAGGTTAAACAAACAGGCACACGTAAGAGTTCAGTGAGACAAACGCTATGGACAATGTTTTGTTCTGATGGCCGTGTGCTTCCTGAGCGTTAATAGCTGGTTTTTAGTGAATCGTAGGCGCCGTAGAGCAATGAGCATTCTGCGAACGCCAACCTCTGCACACATATTTCAAGGAATCTATTTACATTATAACGGTGTGCATCGATGTGGTCTAATAGGCCACGGCAATCGGTACTGCACTGGATGCGTTATATTCACGTCCTACAGTTATGTAGATATTTGGGAACTCGGCTTGACCAGTATGTTCTCATACCACGGGAACATGTGGACGCTGTGTGGCTTTCGAATATAACAGACTGAAGCCTGTGGTGAACTGAAAGCGCTCAAACGAAGTCAACTATTTCATCAAATCTCATGGCCTTCTCAAAGTTGCATATACCGGAAAGTATAAAAGTTGTGGGCGGTATTGCTGCGGCACAAGGTGAAAAATGCTCTATGTTTTTCCTTTAATGCGATTTTCGCCTTAACGTTAAGAAAAAGCAAAGGCATCTGTCTATTTTGTGTGCTGCGCAAAAAAGGAAATCGTCCACAAGCTTTCTGTGTGCTTAAAAGCTTCGACTTTTGAAGACCTGCTTAGTTAGCCAATGTGAAATTTAAAGAAAAATCATATATTCCTTGCACCGTGCACATTTAGGAGTTTAAATATAGAAGTGATTTTTGGATTTGCAGGCGCCAAAAAGCTGGCTGAAGCTAACGCAACCACACTCGTTTAGACACATAGTTTGCCAAATAATTGCGTCTGCTTTCATAAATTAAAAAAAAAAAATGCTAGGAATCATAACTAAATACTGAGTGAACCCGTATGTGTGCACTCATCTCACCCCATTGTTCAAGTTTCGCTGCAATGCATGTTTATCGTAGAGAGTGAATTGGAATCCAGCTGAAGCTCCGCTCCTCAGCCTAATTGAAAAATGCGGTGGGTCAGCGATCTCAGGATATCCTTTTTCCGGCTCGCTTTCCGGTCTCTTGTCTCGACTGGTCTCCATTACTCCTTCATCATTAACTATTTCCGTGCGCTCAAATAGAACGTCTGAGACCTCTTTTTATCGGTTATAATTCATAGTGTCATGTCCGGCTGTTTTTGAATGGGAAAGCGTATTTTCTGTGTGCCTATTTGGTGCTGTTACATGTAATTTATAGAAATGAGATAATTGACATCAAATCAAAAAAACGTCTGCTATTTCATCCGCACGTACATGAATATATGATGTATATAAGGCGTAGATCGACCTCAGTTGTACAATCCCACTCTGAGTAGACAAGCAGGTCTTGCCCCCACGTAGAACTTTCCTACAACTACAAAGGTGAGCAAAAGTGATGTATTTATAATATGATGCTTCGCGTGCTCCCCGAAGAAGATATATAAATAGGGCTTACCTCAAGCGCTCGTATGAATGGCTATATAATTATTTTTATGAATGAAGTTGACGCCAAAGAAAAGTTTTGCTTTTGATTTTCCGTGACGAATGTCGCATATCATCTGCACATGTTAGATTTCCATTTTGGAATCCTTGTTCAGTACATAAAACTCATATTCCGATAGCTGGTATTTTACCCGCTATCACTGAGATATAGACAATGCGGATGTCTGCTCCGGTACTGTTATGGCAATTGAAATAAATTCATGTCTTTCATGCCTTCTTCCGCCATACATTTAGACCTGTAAGTTCGGTTTGTTCATCAGATAAGACATTAGCATGCCTTCCGACTAGCCGACACTTCTCGTACAACTCATTTCCAAAAGAATAACAAGTGACTCAACTTTGAAATATATTTCTTAAGCATGTCTGTCAGATCTTCTCACACATGCTTGAAAAGCTGGATTACCGATAAGGTCCTCAGAAATACTAAATCATACAGGGCATTATTATCAGCAATGAATGTGTAAGGATCGAAGATATTCTGTGGTCCGGGGGCGGTTTACCCAACAATGATATTAGTCTGTTTTCCCGACGCACAAATACTGTTGACTGCTTACAGCAAAACTCTTAAAACATACATCAAGTTGTTACTGAGAGAAAGGCGAGGCAGTCTCAACACTCACAGCCTACATCTCAAAATTGTTTTTACTTAACTCCAGTCAAAATATTTTAGTAACTTACAGTTACAGACCGCTGTTTTTTGGTATTTTTTTTGTATAGCGAGAGTATCTTTATATTAGCCAGACCGCTTTACCTTAGAATAAGTGTAGAAGTACCTTTGGTGTCTTGTATGTGAAACATAGGGCGTAAGCAACTATGATACAACTAATTTAAACTCCTGCCCTTGCGTCCAGGATCTTTGCCAGGCCCAGACCGCTATGAATTTCAAAGTGGCTCTCGTTGCATTCGCCATTCTTGGGTTCGCGATGACAGGTGAGTCAGCTATAGCCAGAGCAGTGATTTATTTCAGTGTTATCTATGATTTGCTGCTCCGCCATGCTGCACAAATGCTTCGTAATAGGGAACGACCACTTGGTGTCCCATGATACGTGTTTGTTCAATAAAATGAACGTATCGAAGAACTGAAATTAATTATATTTTGTTATTACTCAATAAACAACAGGCAGAGAGCATTTCGCAACGTTATGTATGTTCTGAGTATACGTTAAAGGTTGGAACAACAAAGCCAAATAAACTAATTCGGACGATAAAGATAGAGACGAAGAGATTTCATATATATAGTAGGGCATGGCACACGAACTTCGCATGTTCAATACAAGTTTTTGAAAAGTTGTGCATGATCATTAAGAACGGCCCTAGAGAGGTCGCGGGATGAAAACAGGAGTGTGAGTTAAAGAAACAAAAATTGTTCAGCTTTGCATTGACACCAGAACACTGTTTCCTGTGAGCTAAGCATGTCATCTTTTAGTACATTTTTAACCGCTTCATCAGCCACTTTCATCAAAGCCACTACCTCACACTCACATTTAACCATTTACACATACATCAAACTCACTTCTAACCTTTTATTTAATTATTACAGCACCTGCCACACTCTACGTTTTTAGGAATTTTTTCTCACGAGGTTCGTGCTTATTTGTCAAGAATTAGCACCTGCCACCAGACCGCCGGGTTCTGGTCTTGATGGCCTAGAGGACTTGAAAACTTACACCATGAACATTACAAACATTAACACCAAGTGTGTTGTTTGCCGATTTTACCAGGTTTCGATTGGCCTACATTTTCATCAGGTAATAGTGATGTTGCATATAATGAAAAGCTCATTGACATTGTCTTTGTTTTCGATTTAAATCAGTTGGTCAGAGATTACACACGTATTCAGGGTAACAGTAAATCTGTCCTAAATCTAGTTTTTTACGTGGCAACATCCCCGCTGTAGTTCAATGCGAAGTTCTTGATGGCATTTCTGACTATAAAGCTGTCTAGTTGACTTTTTTTTTCTGCAGATGACGTTACCAATATAGAAAGATTAGAAAGGTGAACTTCTAAATGGTTCAGCTCAGTTCAGTCGTTCAGTCGTGTCCGACTCATCGTGACCCTATGGACCATGTCACGTCACGCTTTTCGGTCTCTCACTATCTTCCTAACATCACATGACTTCATCTGCAGTGCCTCGAGGATGTAATCTAACCATCGCGTTCCCTGCCTACCCCTTCTCCGGCGACCCTCAACCTTTCCCAACATCAAATCTTTCTCCAGCGACTATTCTCTTCTCCTCAGATGACCAAAGTAGCTGAGCTTTAACTTTAGAATTTGACCCTCCAATGAGCAGTCAGGGTTTATGGTCGACAATATCGACTGATTTTATCTTCTGGCAGTCCAAGGAACTCTCAAGAGTCTTCGCCAGCACCCCAATTCAAACGCGTCAATTCTTCGGCGGTCAGCCTTTTTCACAGTCCAACTCTCGCATCCATACATTATAACTGGAAAGACCATAGCACGAGTTATACGGATCTTGGTTGGCAGACTAATGTCTCTGCTCTTTACTAGGCGGTCAGGGCTAACCATTGCTCTCTTTCCCAGAAGCAGGGGTCTCCTAATTTCATGGCTGCAGTCTGCTTTCGAGGTAATCTTGGAGCCCAAGAACAGAAAATCTGTCACGGCTTCCACTTCTTGTCCATTGATGCTCCATGACTTGATAGGGCAAGACGCCATGATCTTTGTCTTTTTTTGTTCAGTTTAAGCCCAAACTTCTCTCTCTCTTCTTGTACTCGCATCAGAAGTCTCTAGAGTTCCACTTCACTTTCTGCTATTAAATTGTTATCATCCGCATATCTAAGGTGTTTGATACGTTTTCCTGCAATCGTCACTCCAGCTGAAGACTCGTCCAGACCGGCCTTCCTCATGATGCCCTCTGCATATAGGTTAAATAGGCAGGGCGACAGTATGCAGCCTTGCCCCACTCCTTTCTCAATCGGAAACCAATAAGCAAGACCATGCCCAGTTCTCACTGTGGCCTTTTGTCCTTCATACAGGTTCCTGAGGAGACAGATGAGGTGAATTGTAACTCCCATCTCTTGGAGAGCTTGCCACAATCTTCTGTGATCTACGCAGTCAAACGCTTTCGCATACTCAATAAAGCAGAAGTAGATGGGTTTCTGCAACTCTTGCTTTTTCAATGATCCAGCGAATGTTAGCAATTGGGTCTCTAGTTCCTCTGCCCTTGCGAAACCCAGCTTGCACGTCCGGAAGCTCCCGATCCACATACTGCTGCAGCCTACCTTGGAGGATTTTCAACATCACCATGCTAGCATGCGAAATAAGCGCGATCGTGCGGTAGTTGGAACAATCTTCGGCACTGCCTTTCTTTGGAATGGGGATTTAAACTGACCTCCTCTAAACCTGTGGCCACTGCAGGGTGGTCCAAATCTTCTGACATAATGTATGCAGAATGTTAACAGCGTCATGGTTGAGGTTTTGAAGCAACTCAGCTGGAATACCATCAATTCCGCTAGCTTTGTTCTTAGCAAGGCTGGATAAGGCCCCTTCAACTTCACTCTTCAGGATGCCCGGCTCGAGATCAGTAATCACAACAGTCTTATGTTGGGTTTGCACATTTGGTCCTTCTTGTACAGTTCTTCTGTGCATTCGTGCCACCTCTTCTTTATCTCTGAGGCTTCAGTGAGGTCCTTGCCTCGTTTGTCCTTTATCACGCCCAGCTTAGCACAGAACCTTCCTTTGATATCTTTGATCGTCTTATACAGAGCTCTTGTGTTCCTTAATTGGCTGTTGTCTTGAACTGCTTGACACTGCATGTTCAGGAAGTCATTCTGATTTCTCCTTGCTATTTTCTGAAAATCCGCATTGAGAACCTCTTTCCCCAAAACTTTTGCCATCCTCCTTTCCTCAGCTATTTGCAAAGCCTCTTCAGATATCCAGTTTGCTTTCTTGCATTTCTTTTGCTTTGGAACTACCTAAGTAGCAACTTCTTGTAATATATCACGAACGTCAGACCACATCTGTTTGGGCTCTCTGTCTTCTAGATCTAATTCTTGAAATCGATTCCTCACTTCCACAGCATATTCTAATGGAATTTGATCCAGATCATACCTGAAAGACCTTCTAGTTTTCTGCGTTTTCCTCAATCGAAGCCTAATTTTGGCAACAGGAAGATGATGATCGGTGCCACAATCGGCCCCAGGCCTTGTTTTTACTGCTTATATAGCGCTTCTCCATCTCTGCCGGCAAAGAATATAATCGATCTGATTCCTGTACAGACCGTCCGGTGAAGTCATGTGTACAGGCGCCTCTTGTGCTGTTGAAAATGAGTATTCGCTATGGTGAGGTTGTTTTCTTGACAAAACACTACTAGCCTCTGCCCAGCTTCATTTGGCTCGCCAAGACAGAACTTGCCTATAATTCCAGATGTTTTTTCACTCCCGACTTTAGCAATCCAGTCTCCTATGAGAAAAACGACGTCTGATGATGGTGCTAAAACAAATCTGCTGACGTAAACTCAATTCGGTTTAAGTTCAAGAACACTGTACTAGTCTGTATTAAGCTTTTCATTCCGTTTAAGCTTAGGAAAACAAATGTGGCTAATCTACTGATCACGAGAGACGTATTTCATTAAAAACGTGAAGCCAATTGTCATAAAAAACAAAAGAAAAAACGCAACACTCAAAGCACAGGTATGAAATTTGGGTCTTGTCCACGAAGGTAAAGAATAAAATTCGTCATGAACGGAACAATTTTTACAATGTTCAGTTAAGTAGGCTATATATGAATCTCCTACTAAGTGCTGGCAGTCCATATCGCCAAAAACATCTCGTGCTGACACCTTTGTGATAAACGATCGGTAAACATCTGCTAAAGCAGAAATCTCAGCCACTTTCATCAGAGCTAGGATGGTTTTTGCAACCATCTTGCCCACTAACTACCCACAACTAATATATATCGCAGTGAGTGTCGCTCCATACTTTGCAGACAATGCCTTATTGACACATTTTCAGGCGCCATGCCCACCGCTCCTGAGGCTGAGCCAGAAGCAAGAGTCACAGGAGAGGAAGCCGAACGTGTGTCGTCACAAGGAGCGCATGAGGCCGAAGGAAGAGTTAGCTCCAACTGCGTGCAGACCCTTTGCGGAGGCACCATTGGTTAGCTCATGCAAGATCGTTGTGGGTACAGCGCAGTACGCAACATCCGATTCTTTGGTGTGTGAACATATGTCCAGGAAAAAAATAAAGTATGATTTTCCTTTCACCACCTGGAACATTTGGTTTACGAAAGATTCAGAGATACACGCTCTTCTCTGAAACAGCACAAGAAACGCACATAAAATTTCCGTCTTGAACCAAGCCTTCTGGGCAATAATCGTTTCATAGCGGAGAACCTACTGAAATACCAAAAAATGCAAGTGGCTGCATGCAATGGCATTGAAACCGTAATTCGGTTACTTTGATGGAAAAAGAATCTTGCTAACGAGAGATGCTCTAGTATTTTAGAATCGGCGGTGATATTGCTCAAAATCCCAATTTTTGTTGTTTTGAGGGCAATTAACGCAGTTTATATCTCAATAACATGGCAAGCATTTACAATAGGGCTTATAGTGTTTTCTTTGAGGGATTTTTTTTTAATTAGACTACTTGCCTAATAAAATAAAGTGGTTTATTGCGAATAAAATAATAATAAATGATTCCAAAAAGGTCGGATAATCTTTTGTTGTTAAAGAAGGACTGGTGATGTGGCCCCTGCGGCCAAGAAGTATACCAGGACGAGTTGTTAGCTAGTGGGCCCTCTTTTGCCTGGTGCCGAATTCTATTTGGCTACGACGCCGGACAGGGAAAATGCCCATTTCTTGGTAGATATGCACCTTGGTACTTTTGTATTGCGGCCTAGACATCTAAATCACTGAACGGCGTCGACATTGAGGCCCCTTCCAAGTTACAGCAGGAGTGGGGGCAACTCCGACTATCATTCTAAGGGGCAACCTCCTCTACACGAATATAACCATGGCGAGGGTTGCCTGACACCAGGAATGCATCCTCACGTATTGCTCATGAAGTGCTCCTTTTTGCTTAAAAAGAAATTCGCGTCCTCCATTTTGAGGGCCACACCTGTGCGTCATGTGGAGTAAAAAACCTTGACGAAATAATATAGAATTCGTACGCTGGAAAATCTCTAAATTGGTTCCAGGCAAAACAGTGCGCCGACTAACAGTAAGAAGACAAAGATATGGATACAGCGCTGATTACCAGCGGAGGAATTTATCTTTGCTGGTAACTAATACAGGAAAGGCAATCTGCAATGTAAAAAATAAAACCAAAAAGCTCCCTCCTGCCGTCCTTACTTGTCCAGATGGTGATTTTATTTGTTTATCCGTCAGTACTAAATTATGTGCGCACGCTGAAGAGATATAAGGTATGATATACGCTCTATATATGTGGCGCGTGAGATGCCTATTACGAATCCTAAGAAATTTACAACGTCCAAGTCTGGTGTGCTTTTGTATTCCAATATATAGCTAGCTACCTGAATTTCAGACATTTTAAGAGAGTGTGTTGGCTTACCTTTTGCAACACGTAGATGACTTGTTGGGAAGGCTACATAATAAGGTTGCACCAGCTCCCACGGGTACTTCGTTTCAAAATTTACTGACGCCGTTCACGCACGGTACCATATTATTACTTCGTTTCTTCTTTCTGCCTCTTCTTAGAGGTAATCTGCGAATTATATTCGATATCTTGATGCCAAGGCTCCCAATGCCGTCATCCGGATTACCAGCATCAAATACCAGCGTCAGTTTGGCCTCGCCGCTTTCTTGTTGGCAGTGGAGACACGATCTAGTTAGAACATTTTCTAATGTTGGTTAGATTATGGGGTTTAACTTCCCAAAGTTATTTAGGCTCTGAAAGACGCTGTAGTGGAGGCCTCTGAAATTCGACTACCTGTCGTTCTTAAACTGCATTGAAAGCGCACAGCATGCTGGCGCCTTTATTTTCACCTCTACTGAAAAGCTGTCGTTGTAGCCAAGATTCGATCTCATTGTGGTGGGTTCAGAATTCGAGAACCCTGTAACAGCCTCCGCCGCTTTGCATTTTTCAATGGGCTTGTAACCATAGCCTTTTTAATGGCTTAACTTACGCCGACGAATCTGGAAAAAATTTCCTCGCGACATATCACTAGCACCGGTATCCGATGAACAGCCCTAAATAAACTGATGCTGTCCCTGCGCTTGAATTTCTTGGTTTGTTTGTTGGGTTTAATGTCCCAAAGCGACTAAGGCTATGAGAGACGCCTAGTGAACGGCTACGAAACTTTCTACCCCCCGGGGTTCTTTACCGTGTACTGACATCGCACAACACATGGACAGCTAACTTTTCGCCTGATTGGAAACGCGGATGCCAAGGCTAGGATTCGATCCCGCATCCTTCAGCCCAGCAGTCCAGCGGCATACCACTGCACCTACCCGGCGGGGTGCGCTGGAACCTCTTTGGTTAGCTCAGTGTCTGCTAAAACATCTGACATAACACTGAAGATTTCGTGTAAATGATGGTACAACCTAGAGTTTACAAAAGTAAGTCTGGCAACCATGAGCGTCACGCTGATCCCGCGCTGGCGGCCATATTTTGATCGCTTCATCCGTCAACTCCGTGCCCGTCCGTCAGTGCCCGCCCTCCTATCCGAACTTGTCACATTATAATCTAGAGTGCTGTGCTTGGACCGACCTTTCGGTTTCAAGAGAAGACACTACCTGGCCAATAGATCTCTCCTCTGTCCCTGGGGGTTTTTGTCAGCGACGCCTAGATGCGTATTTTGACAGCCGAGACGCGGCGGAGCCCACCGACGGGCTGCTGAGTCCAGTTACTAACCGCTCTTCGAGTCGTACACAGACCCCTCGTTGATCCGCGTGGCGTCATTTTTATCCAGATACAGTTTGTAAAGTTTTATAATATGGTGACCTTTTTTTTTGTCTATGTGCCTTTGCTATTTACTTGGAAGCCAATGAGAGATGATCAAGAGTTCATTTTCTTGGTTTGCGCATCACCATCGCTTCAGAGAAGAAAGCGAAACTTATCAGTCGTTGCTTGTTGGCATTCTAGGTCGGTTTGGCGCTCTTTGACTGTCCGTGCTAAACTCTGACGAACTGAGGTTGTCTTCTGTGTAATTGATTATTTGAAATAATTGAAGAAGGTGTTAAAAGGTGTCAAATGGCTCGGAATGAAACGGTGTATAAACATTTAAAATAGTAAATAAAATAACAAATAAAGAAAATAAATGAAAGAAGACTAAAACTAAAAATTTCAAAAGGGAAGAAAAACACATCGTCCGTCCGTCCTTCTGTGTGTGTGTGTGTGTGTGTGTGTGTGTGTGTGTGTGTGTGTGTGTGTGTGTGTGTGTGTGTGTGTGTGTGTGTGTGTGTGTGTGTGTGTGTGTGTGTGTGTGTGTGTGTGTGTGTGTGTGTGTGTGTGTGTGTGTGTGTGTGTGTGTGTGTGTGTGTGTGTGTGTGTGTGTGTGTGTGTGTGTGTGTGTGTGTGTGTGTGTGTGTGTGTGTGTGTGTGTGTGTGTGTGTGTGTGTGTGTGTGTGTGTGTGTGTGTGTGTGTGTGTGTGTGTGCGTGCGTGTGTGCGTGCGTGCGTGTGTGCGTGCGTGTGTGCGTGTGTGCGTGTGTGCGTGCGTGCGTGCGTGTGTGCGTGCGTGCGTGTGTGCGTGCGTGCGTGCGTGCGTGTGCTCGCGCACGCGGCAGCGTAACTCAAGGACTGCCTGATTAGACAGGTACTTCAGCACCACGGAAGAAATGCAGTGTCTGCTCCTGAAATGAACTAGAGTGCTGTTTTGAAATTTAGGCGAACATCTATTCCACACGAAGCCCGTGAGCTCACAGGGAAGCGTCACATTTTGCGACACTCACGTAGTATACGAGATCCATTACCCTTGCGGAGCGTCTTTTTGAGGCAGTCAGGACGCTGAGTCAGCACACTTTTTATGGAATTTATCAGCAGCATACCATTTCCATTGCAGACATCGAACCAGCGGCGGTTGTGTGTGGCCAGTCCCTTGTGACCTGGAAGAAGGTTACCTCCCTTATAGTCTATCTTGCTCTTACACTTGCTTTCGAATTTCCTACACGAGCTCAATTTGGGAAGCATGCCAGCTCGTCTGTCTTCCAGTCCACTTGGTTTCTTCATGGGGCCTAAATAGATTTATAGTGCTAATGTTCCCATGTATGCGGGATCGAATCCCGGCCTTAGCGGCTGCTTTTCGGTAGAGGCGAAAAGCAAGGCACCCGTGTGCTGTGCGATCTCTGTGCACGTTAAAGAACCCCAGGTGGTCGAAATTTCCGGAGTCCTCCACTACGGTGTCTCTCCGTGAAGAACCTGGGTGAGAACCTGTGAGAAAAGTGAGGATAGATGAAGAAGAACAATACCACGTTTGAAGAAAAGAAGAAAGAAGAGGAGAACATGGAGGGTAGCTCGAGGAGCGCCAGGCCCGAGGAGAGGAGAACTGGCGAAGACCCGACCGGTTGTCCACGGAGCTCGGAGCGGTGCGTGTTCTGCCAGGCCTGACCCGGGGATCCAGACCTGGGGCCTGCCGGCCGCATCCTGTCCCGTTCCTACTGCTGTCACAAGTGATCGGACCCGGGAGTACCACAGCGTCCGCTCATCACCGCTGCTGTAACGGCAGCTCTTCACTTGCACGAGCGTCCAGCGCTGTGCTGGACCAGGAAACATTGGAGAGACCAGCCTCATCGGCCGTGGTACGGCAACCCGCGGCCTCGTGCTTCCACAGGGCCCCATCCGGTGGCCTAGCCTTTCGCTAGGCCTGCCGGTGCCCTATGTCAGCGACCCTATAAAGCTTGACCAACCGGAGCGTCTACACCAATCTGACTTTCCTGCCTATCCAACGAACTGGTTACTGTTGTCAATTTTTGTGTTTAGTCTTCGTCGCACTGTCGTCCCGTCCATGCGCGCAGATAAAATTATTCGTTGCTAAAATGGTCGGCCTGGTCGTATATTTCGATTGGTGTCATTGAATAAGCCACGGAACAATGCGGCCCGTAGATTCTAAAGAAAGAACCTCACACTCTCATAGTCCGAGTCGCTTTGGGACGTTAAATCCTTAAACCAAACCAGTTGGTCATAATATATAGGCTTCGAGAGGTTTTGCCCATATAAATATCCCATACATATTGCACGTCCCCTCAAGTAAGCTACAAGGGGCTAACATGAGCAGCGTGTAGGCACACCCATTGTGGGAGGGCGTATTTCGCCCTGACAATATTATATCGTGTTGCCCGCATTTAGTTGGATCTGACCTCAGATATCAAAAGGGGTTGTTTTTAGTGTCGAAAGGGGTCTGCATCAGCGCCATTAACACAGATACGAGACCCGTGTAGCATGAATGAGACCAAGCTGAATAACGAATTCTTGATGGTTTCTTAAATGTCTAAGCAGGAGCATGATGAAATCCTACTCTTCCCCTCCTATCATTTGCCTCTTATCTGCATTCGTCGCAGTACTACTTATAAATATAGTTCATTTACAGAAAAAGAAATGTGCAATAAGTGTAAAACTTTCCCCGGCAAGTGCGTTTGGACGGTACACAGGGGTAGCAGCTCCTGGCCTTAAAGGGTTAGGACTGGTAGGTCACTGCCGCTTGCGGCGGGGCTAGCCTGCCACCATATTTTTGTCTGTTGTAGGCCGTCATTGCACCCGCACTGTTACGGTGGTGGAAGACGGCTGTGGCGACGCGCGTCTTTCTCCCTGTTATTGTTTTCTTCTATAGTGTGAGATGGCTTGAGGTCACGTGAGATAGTGACACTCCAGAGAAACCACCTCTGCGGACACGCATCACTTCAGCTCCGCAAATTTTGACCGAATTCACCGAACCAACGCTTTGTCGCCACCGAATTTAATTCGGAACTGGAAGACATCAAGTGCTGGATCCGCTGGATGCTATATTTCAAACGGTAGGACCATGTTTCGGATCTTTACCGGACTAGAAAGTTCCAAAGCGGGCGCCAGCCCGCTAACCCTGACCGGACACCCAGCTCGACATCTGGAGAGCATGGGACGCTAGGCTTATTGACGACGGCGGCGCCTAGCACCGACGCTTCTTCAAAGAGAGACCATATGGCAGGGCCAAGCCAAGCCCCAAGTGTGTCGCCACAACCACCAAATGCCCTCCTTGACGAATTCCAAGGGCGTGATGAAGACGACTTTGGAGACGCCGAGTCAAGAAGCGAAGACGGAATCCAGTCAGATTCCTCATCTCAGCGCGTCGAGTACAACAACGATGCCAGTTGGGAGCTTGTTCAATCCAAGCGCCAGAAAAAGAAAGCTTGAGACGAGGACAACGGAAAGGCACGGGAACGTGCCCGGACGCCCAATCTCACGCTGGAAAATCACTGGGTAATGCGACCGGCTGCAACAAGACTAGGCAGGGGGAGCAGAGGACCCCCCGATGTTGGTTGGTCGGTTTGTGGGGTTTAACGTCCCAAAGCGACTCAGGCTATGAGAGACGCCGTAGTGGAGGACTCCGGAAATTTCGACCACCTGGGGTTCTTTAACGTGCACTGACATCGCACAGCACACGGGCGCCTTGCTTTTCGCCTCCATCGAAAAGCTGCCGCCGAGGCCGGGATTCGATCCCGCGTCCTTGGGAACAGTAGTCGAGCGCCGTAACCACTGCGCCACCAAGGCGGGGTGGACCCTCCGATGTATTTGCGCTCCAACAGACGAACCAAGCCCTTTTTACAGGGGTACGATGTTTACGAGAGCCAAAACAGAGGTAAAGCAGCCGTTATAGTCATCAAAGCCATCACCGCAATCAGGCACGATACCATCGCCGACACTGACAGTGAGGACGCGCTTCTCGAAATCATTCTAAAAAAGCGAAAGGGAAGGAGCACATTCGTACTTAACGTGTACAGCCCGCCAAGACAAAGAAAAGCCCAATTCTTCGAACTCTTCCACTGAGCGCACAAGATGGCCAAAAAAAATGCACTCATTATCGTAGGAGATTTCAACGCTATGGACACGAGTTGGGGATACCGGAAAGAAGATATCAAGGTAAGATCACTAGCGGAGGTAGCCGAATATTTTGGCGGCAGGCTAATCACAGATCACGCGATCCCCACGAGAATCGGCAATAGTGTGAGCACAGACACTTGCCCGGACCTCACGTTCGTAAGGAAGAGTAGGGAGTCACACTGGGAAAAGATGATGGAACACATAGGCAGCGATCACTTTATCCTCCAGACGTGAATAGCATCGGAAAGGGTACGATGCCGGATCGGACAAGCAAAACGCATGGACAAGCAAAACTCAAACGCGTTCCGCGGGGCTTGCAAAAAATCAGAAGGCGGCATCCAATCCCATATAAGAATGGAGCGGCATATTGGCAAAAATGCGAGTCAAATGCACAAAAAGTGTAAGACGAACAACAACAATGCCCGAAGTATAGACGGGCACCTTCTGCGACTGTGGGAAGCCAGACGCAGTCTCGCCAAAGATGGTGGAAGTAAAAACACAACAGGAAACTAAAACGACACATAGCAGAAGTTAAGGCAAAAGCTGAAGAATGCGCAGAGCAGCTCGCGATACAAATTTGCGAACAATTTAGAGACTCGCTTAAGGGATCCTTGGGTACGGCCAGAACCTGGAATCTCCTAAGAGCACTAATCGATCCGACCAAAAAAAAAAAATCAGAACACAACAAAAGCATCCACAGATTCATCCACTCCTTCAGGGTTCGGATACCGACCTTTTAGAGAAGGCACGAAAAAATGTTTCGGTGATCACAACCTCTCACAATACCAAGGAACCTATCGCGGAGCCCAAAACGAGAGACCCGACAGCCCGATAACTGTGGAAGAAGTTTACGCGACCATAAGGAATACGACCAGAACCACGGCAGCAGGAGCCGACAGAATCGACAACCTGAGTGACGACCTCATACAAGAGCTCATAAGCCTTCTAAACAAACACTGGGCGGCGGAGACGGTTCCCGAAGACTGGAAACACGCCGAAATAATTATGATTCCTACACCTGGCAGACAGCTCCAAATTGAAAATCTCAGGCCCATCTCGTTCACGTCGTTCCTCGGCAAGCTTTACGAGCGAGTGGTGATGCTCACACTGCAAAATTTTATTGAAAATAATGACCGTGTACCCCATACCATGTTCGGCTTCAGAGCAAAACTCGACTCAGGACGTGCTGCTTCAAATACAAGATGTGCACCGCAACGTACCCCCAACGGGTGAAAATGTCATAATGGCCCTCGACATCAAGGTAGGATTTGATAACGTCAGTCACGAAGCGATCCTTAGAGGCCTATACGACCTGGACTGCGGACACAGAATCCATGGGTACGTCAAAGCCTTCCTGTCAGATAGAACTGCCACCATCGGCATGGGAGACCTTCGATCGAACAAAATTGACGCGCCAAAGAAAGAAACACCCCAAGGATCAGCCATCTCACCTATCCTCTTCAATATAGGTATGATAGGTCTAGCAAGAAAACTAGAGAAGGTCGGAGGCATCGGGCACGCCATGTATGCAGATGACATAACAGTCTGAACGAACACCGGTTCCCTCGGGGAGTAGGAAGAAAAACTACACGAAGCGGCTTCCTGTGTACAGAAATATCTCGGAGAAAGAAGACTCGCATGCTCGACCGAGAAATCGGAAATGCTTCGAGTTTGGAGAGGCAAACAAAACCGGACACTCCCAACCAGTGAAGACCTGAAACTCAACATCTACCTGGAAGGAATGCCCCTCCCGGAAAAGAGAATAAGAATATTAGGTATGCGGGTTCAATTGAACCAACGCAGTAGTCACACATTTACCATGCTCAAAACAACAACGCTACAAATGACACGCCTGATCGCCCGCATCATCAACAGGAGGCATGACATGTGCGAAGAGCACACACTAAAACTAGTTAGAAACCTGGTAATGAGCCGAATTATGTACAGCCTGCCCTACCAGTGCCTCAACAAGAGTGAAATACAACAAGCGGATGGCCTGCTACGCAAAGTGTATAAGACGGCGCTCCGATTACCACGCAACACGTCTACAGAAACGTTCATGGCGCTATTATTGCAAAACACATTCGAAGAACTACGCGAGGCGCAGCTTGAGTCGCAAAAACTCAGGCTGCTGCAGACAACGACCGGAAGAGCGCTCTTACAGAGACTCGGATTCTGTGAGCAGATGCGAGAAATAGCGAGGACGGAAACGATCCCCGACGAACTTCGCAAGTCCCTCAAGGTAGCTCCAATTCCGAGAAACATGGACCCTAGCCTCCAACAAGGTAAAGAGAAGCAAGGGCCGATTTTATTCAAAAAACATATATGCACCTCAAGGCACGACCGTGTATGCAGACGCATACTCGAGAGGAGGACACAACAAAATTACAGTGGCCACGGTGGTCGATTCGTCTCTACGCGAAGTGACCAGCGCCTCTATCCGACACTGCATAGTAGCAGAGGCCGAGGAAGTAGCCGTTGCTCTAGCGGTGACGGAGGGCTATAGAGCTGGGCGGTCGCTAACGATACTCACGGACTCTCAAATAGCTTGTTGAAATTTCATGAATGGTAGGATTGGTCGTCACGCGCTCCGTATACTCCTCGAAGCGAGAGACAGAATTACCACGAAGAAAACAAGAGCAGACACAGAATTGTGTGGGTACCGGGGCACATGGGGGTGGAAGGGAACCAAGGGGCCGACAGGATAGCTCGAGCATACAATAATTTCCGAGCATCCAACGAGTCCGCAGAACTTTTGCCAGCACCCAAGGCGTTCGCGGCCATACTAGAAAAATATAGAGGAAGAAGAATGCGATATCCCCCACCGCACAGAAGTTGGAAACCCGAGTGCGGAGCAATGGGAAACTGCTGCCCAGCGACCGCTGCGAAGACCAGCAAGGTCTGGTACAGCGAGCCCAACGGGCGGCAATAGCCAGCAGAGCCCTGGACTGAGGGCAACCGACCATTGTGCAGAAGTGGACGAGGTCGACGGAGAAGACTCCTGTGGATTCAACAAGCAAACATCTCTGAAGATGTCCCAAAAACCGCCAAGTAATATAGGACTAAATAGTTTTCTTTCTTTCTTTCTTTCTTTCTTTCTTTCTTTCTTTCTTTCTTTCTTTCTTTCTTTCTTTCCTTCTTTCTTTCTTCCTTTCTTTCCTTCTTTCTTTCTTTCTTTCTTTCTTTCCTTCTTTCTTTCTTTCTTTCTTCCTTCTATACTGTCTTTTCTTTCCGCACGAGGCAGCGAAGGTGGCTCTGCTGCAGAGCAAGTAGTTGGCCGGTGCATTTTCTTTTCCTTTGTTCAATCGCAACAACAATCGTTTCTTTCGCGTGGCGTTGCTTGGCGCGCGTTCAGGTATGGCATTGCAAATGGCAGGAATGCTAGACGAGAACTAACATTGTGGATTGTCGCGGAATATGGCAGATCTCGTGAACAGATCTCACGCACAACTCTCGTGGGCGGGATTTCCTTCCATGAGCCTGAAAAGGCTTTCGCCTTAATAAGGAATTACTGGCATGCTCGCAATCATTGGCGGAAGTACTTACTATCAGTGACCGAATGACCGAAGCCAGTTTGCTAATTGGAACCCTCTTGATTCTCATGTACAACGCTAGCTGGGTATCGGCATTGCCAGCGCTATTCATTACAGGGGCACTGCGCGTATGGGTGTTGATCCCTGGTAAATATACAATTGACTGTCGCACACTGACCGACATGCTGTCTATGTATTTGTCCGATAACCATCGTGACTGGGACGTCTTCTTACCTTTCGTCACGTTCGCCTATAACTCCTCACGCCATGATACCGCCGGATACTCTCCCTTTTATCTACTCTTCGGCCGTGACCCTTTACTACCATTCGACACCTTGCTGCCTCTTGACGACACTTCCTGTAGCTACGCTTCGGATGCCATCGCCCGCGCTGATGCCACCCGCCACATTGCTCGAGAGCGTCTTGGAGCGTCTCAGCGCTCTCAAAACCGTCGTTATAACCTTCATCACCGAGACGTCCACTATCCTCCTTTGGCACCCGGCTCGCCATGTAGGTATTTGTGAGGAACTTTTGCCTCGTTACGTGCGCCCTTACTCCGTCTTGCGGCAGGTCACCGATGTGACCTATGAGATCGCCCCTTTACAGCCCAAGAATCCTTCCACAACCCCTCATCCAGAACTCGTGCATGTCGCCCATCTAAAACCATATTATTCGAGTTCTCCTGTGTAGCACGCCCCGGAACGTTGCTTCTTCGGCGCGGGGAGTACTGCTACGGAGCGCAGTATGGAGACGACAACTACGTGTTAATGTGAAGTAGGTAAGAAGACGACGCTCAGGCCTAGCTGACTTCTTTCTGTGGTGTGCGGTGTGTCGTGTGCGTCTAACAGTGAACTAGCGTTTACCACTGTGTACTTTTCCTTAACAATATGTTACGATTATTGAGCAGTGCTCGGTAAACCACACCGATCTTTAAACTGTCAATTTCCACAAATATTGCCTCTGTGTCATCGTTTGTTCCTTTAACAATATGAGGTCATTCTGTAAACCTTAGAGAGTTTTTAATCTACAGGCCGACGCCAGCACCCCTATTTCTGGCACAACGAGGGCGTGACAAAAAAAACATAATTCGGTATATTGAGACATTCATCTGGAAATACACAAGTTTCTGAGACTGCAATTACATCGTATGTATTTTTGTGTTCAGCTAAAAACGAGCAAAGAAAATCAAAGTTTTTTGATATATTCCTTATATTGCAATGCAGTACTGAGCGAATACAGTTCAAATCGCACAAGTTATCAACTTGATCAGCCGTAAGCATTTCAAAATCTTCAAGCTATCTTCTCAAGGTCGCGGTTACCAGGATTCATCTATCGTGCCAAGGTCGGCTGTAGTGACTATGTGATGTATTTCTGAGGTATCTGTCTTTCTCATCAGTATTTTACCTCTAGAAACCCAAGCATACCTCCAATTGTGTTCTTTCTTTGCAGTGATAGCCTTTGAAAGCAACAGCTTATTCTCGGGACAAAGGTGCTCATTCACAAATACCGATGTGGTGCTGGTCAAGCCTGCATCTGAAGTAGTTAGGCGTTTCTTTCTTGTGGCATTTAGTATTTCATCACGCTTGCTGCACAATGCGAATTTGACAATGATATTGTGTAGCTTATGTTTGGACGGTACACGATGAACCACGTTGTTGTCTTCTTTTGTTACCGGGACACCAACCTCAGCTCCGAGATTAGAAACAATGCTGTGCAGGCATTCTTCGGGAGACTCCGGTATACCTTTTAGTTCTAGATTTTGTCTTCTACTATATTGCTGAATTTGCGTCAGCTCAGTTCTAGCTTTTGTAAGCTCCTTCTGAAGAAAGAGATTTTTTCTCCTCAGTAGCTCTTGGTCGGCCTTAAGCAGAGTTATTGCAGAGTGTCGCTGTAGCTACCTTGAATTGTTCAAAGCCTTCGTTCATAAATGATAGATTCTATAAGACTACTTAAGTCTCTTGTTATGTTCGTCTCAGTTGCTTAAACCTTGATGTTGAGCTTGACGAGTAGTGCTGCTATTTCCTTGACAGTAGTAGGGTACTTCTCAAACAGCTTCTCTCTCTTGGGTTGCCACGACACAGTAGCATTCGATTCATCATCCGCCATTGCTGATGGACGACCCAGGCACACAGTAGATAGATACAAGACTTAAAAAAAACACACAACACACCTGTAAATGCACAAATTTACGGTCGGTGAAGTGCGTGCTGTGGGCGCCTAGCTCGTCCTCAGCAGTGGCCGTCCCTCCCTTAACGACGACTTTATATCCTTTGCTGGGTCGCTGCACCAAGTTCCGGTTCAGGGATGACAGCACCGTGTTTCTTTTCCGATGGCGCCAACGTCGACACGTGCCTTCGAGCTAGTTCCAGTGGGTGTTGCTCTTTGCAAAATCCGTAATCTGTAAATGCACAAATTTGTGGTCGGTGAAGTGCGTGCTGTGCGCGCCTATGTCATATCCTATGTCATATGTGCCCTGTGTCGTGCCGTATCGAGGCCAGACAAACGATGTTTTCTCATTTGAAACTATTTTAGAATCATGCATATATATCTGTTTTTAATCATCATAACCATAATGCTAGACTAGAATGTATGACCTGAAGTTCGAATGCAGGTGCTCAAAAACAGCGCATAGTTATCAGACAACATGTCTGAGAATACACCGCATTTTGATCGTTCCTGGGCCTACAAGGCAAGTCTCAAAATATAAACGATCATTTTGGGAAAACTGAACAGTCGCGCCTTGCTGGGCGCACTTTGTCAATGCAATAGGCCAGGAGGAGTGCTGACCCTCTCGTTCTGTGATGGTCCCACACCCATGTCCATGCAAAAGTATTAGCCAGAAGCCATGCAATGAAAACATTTTGAACCATTTGGAAGCCTTTTTGTATTGGGCCTTTTTGGTTCTATAAGATTCCACTTTTATAAATCGAAAGTGAGCACTCGGTTTATCGCCGTTGCATATTCGTCAGTGCCGCCATTTTATGTTCCAATACTCTGAAACATGGTTACTTTATCCCCTCATGGAGGCCTGCATCAGTGCTCATGTTTCCAATGAGTAAATGCCGTCTTGAATTCTTTGAAAGCTATGGTATAGTTAAGTGGTATTCTGCGCATTTCTCTCACCTGGTAAATTTCTTGGACATATTGTGTTGTCTAGCATTCTTCACGGAATCCTGAGGGCACACAATTTCATTAAAGCGTTAGATGATCTGATTTTAGGAGTTATCTTGGTAAGTACTTTGTACATAATGCACAATAAGCTTATATCCTTTTAAGTTTATGCTCTTTGCTTCGCTTCTCTAAATGACTAAGATCATGCTATTGTTTCGTTCAGAATTTTGATAATATCGATAATCTAATTAGGTTATGAAGCTTTTATTATACGCTCTTTTTTAGCCCGAAATGCCTTAAGCCTCTCCGTAACTACTGCTCTCCTTACCACTATGATTACTTAAGCAACCTTATAAATCAGGTTAAAATTTTCTTTTACTACCTGAACTACGCATATAATTTACTTCAAACTCTTAATGTACACATTATTTTTAATGAAGTCGAATTTCCCCGTTACCAATTTTCTTCTACATCTGATCCTGTGGGCATGTTTATTGTATTTTAATTACGACCCCTTGTGTCAGATACATTATTCTTGGAATTTAAATGCGATTTTCCCAGTTCCAGACAGACTGTCGGTTTCGAGGCCTTCATGCGTGGCGTTACTGCATAAGTTGTTACTTCCCCTCAGACTATTTACCACCATTCTCTCTTTGAAAGGTTTTACCAGTTACCGATATTTCACAGTTGGTTTTGATACCTTAGAATTTATTCTCCCGTCTGTTTCCAGTCAGGAAATCATGTATTGAAGCGTATCCGCTGCATTCAAGCACGGTCCTGATATTTCTTCTGTCTTTCTTATTGTCTTTACGACTGTTTTATATATATATATATATATATATATATATATATATATATATATATATATCATCATCAGCCTGATTATACCCACTGCAGGGCGAAGGCCTCTCCCACATTTCTCCACTTAACCCGGTTCTGTGCTAGCTGCATCCACTTGACCCCTGCGAACTTCTTAATCTCATCCGCCCACCTAACTTTCTGCCGCCCCCTGCTACGCTTTCCTTCCCTTGGAATCCATTTTGTTACCCTCTGCGACCATCGGTTATCCTCTCTTCGCACTACATGTCCTGCCCATGTCCATTTCTTCTTCTTAATTTCCACTAGAATGTCGGTAACTTTAGTTATTTCTCTGACCCACTCTGCACGCTTTCTATCTCTTAATGTTACCCCTACAATTTTTCGTTCCATAGCCCTCTGGGTAGTCCTCAGCTTAAGTAGAACTCTCTTGGTTAGCCTCCACGTTTCAGCCCCATAGGTGAGTACAGGCAAGATGCAACTGTTGTATACTTTCCTCTTCAGCGATACCGGTAAGCTGCTAGTCATTATCTGCGAGTGCTTGCCAAATGCGCTCCATCCCAATCTTTTTCTTCTTGTTATTTCCTTTTCATGGTCCGGATTTGCGGTTACTACCTGTCCTAAGTAGACATATTCGCCTACTACTTACAGTATTTCGCTACCTAATGTAAACTGCTGTTCCTTCCCGAGGCTGTTGAACATTACCTTAGTCTTCTGCATATTGATTTTCAAGCATACCTTTCTACTTTTTCTGTCTACTTCATCAATCATTATTTGCAGTTCATCCCCCGAGTTGCTTAGCAAGGCAATGTCATGTCATATATATATGTCATGTCATGTATATGTCATGTATATATATATATATATATATATATATATATATATATATATATATATATATATATATATGTATATATATATATATATATATTGTGGGGATTCAACATTTTCCGAGCCCGCGCGATGCGGTGTACAACTCTCTTTCTCTTTGGGAGCCATCATCTTTCCCCTCCTTGCCTCCTTCCCCCGGTGCTGTGGCGGAAAGGGCGGGGGTAAGGGAACGGCTCCCTCCTTCCCTCTCCCCCCTTATCTCGGCGGACAGCAGCTTCACCCAGAGAGACGACGCCGCGAGCGTGCGGATGGTGCTATGACAGCAAGGAAGGACATTGGGCGTTCCCAATAAACAGCTAGGCCCACTGGCTCTGCCTCCGTGTGTCATTCTTCACGGCCACAGCTGTGGTCAGAGCTAGCGGTGTGGCTTCGGTTCTAGGAGCTTAGCTGGAACCGCGTGAGAACCCCCACAATATGCATACTAATTTGAGACCTTGCAATGATACGACACCTTCCGATAGCTTCCTCAATCTGCATAATGCTAGGAGTAAAACGTCGTAATATATCTATTTCTTTCTCACCCCCCCCCCCCCCCCCGGCTCTTCTGTGCCGACTCCCTGTTCCTCCGTTCGCTGAAGAGCGTATTCTTTGCTCGCAAATTAGTTCCTTTGGCGAATTTTGCAGGTAACGTCCCCTAGCAACTATTAGAGCTTACGCTATATTCGCCAATTACATCATCTCCAACATGCTGCTGCTTACAATATACTGTCCGATTACATTATCTCCAACGTGCTGCTGCCCTACAGTGTCATTGCAGACACGCTTCAATACAGTGAACTACATACATTTTTACTTCCTCACTGGTTTGCATATTCATAAACGCTTTTCACTACGTCGTCCTTAGAGTAAGGCACGCATAGCCTACATAGGCTATGCGTGCCACGACATCACACTCACATTTAACCATTTAAACACACATCACACTCACGTTAAACCATTCATTTAACTATTACAGCACCTCCCACACTCTAAAGTTTTTAGGATCTCTTTCTCACGAGGTTCATGCTTGTTTATCGAGAATCAGCACCTGCCACCAGACCAACGGGTTCTGGTCTTGATGTGCTAGAGAACTTGAAAACCTACATTATGATCAGTACGAACATTAACACCAATATTGTGCTGTGCGGCGATTTTAAACTTCCAGGTGTCGATTGGCTTACATTTTCATCAGGTAGTAGTGATGTCCATAGTGAAGCGCTCATTTACACTGTTTTGTTTCGATTTAAATCAGTTGGTCAGAGATTACACACGTATTCAGGGTAACAGTAAATCTGTTCTAGATCTAGTTTTTGTACATGGCAACATCCCCGCTGTAGTTCAATGCAAAGTTTTTGGTGGCATTTCAGACTATATTGCTGTCTAGTTGACTTTTTTTTCTGCAGATGACGTTACCAATATAGAAAGATTAAAACTATCATTTGGTGAACCTCTAAATGGCGCTAATAACAAATCTGATGACGTAAACTCAATTTGGCTGAAGTTCAAGAACACTGTACTTCCCTGTATCAAGCTGTTCGTTCCGTTTAAGCTTAGGAAAAGAAATATGACTAATCCACTGATCACGAGAATTGTAATTCATGTAATTTAGGTGAATGCAAAAGTAGGACTATTCAAAGGTCAAACGATCATGTTCTTACGTACACTTAAATCGGAACATTATATCCATTCCTAGGGAGTTTTACACAATCTGGTATCTTGTCTGTCTGCTAATAAGCTCGTTTATAAAATAGAGCCAAAATTAAGGTGTATTAAATAATCGAACTGAAAAATTCGCGGTGTACTCGAAAGCGTATCCGCCAAGCCAGCTAAGACTGCTCTAATTGTTTTCTATTATCATAATTCCAAACGCGGAGCTTCAATGTCCCCTTATTTTGCCCATTCATCACCTATCAATGTGGAGTTCGATGGACGACACTTCACAGAGGGTTTCTGCGTGGCCGCCCCTCGACCAGGCCTCAGGGAACAAGCCCCTCTTTATTGCAACCTGACAAGTATATATACAGACGTAGAGTATGTCACGCATGCGCCCGGCATTGCAACCGTACACGTGCACTTGTTAAGCTAGCTACTATCACACAAGTCGCGATAATGCCACATCATCCCCTTCCCTTTTGGAAAAGCAGCAATTTACAAAACAAAGACGCACTTTAATATACACAACAAATACAACAACTTCAAAGCAAATGGCCTGGATGGCATTCAGAAATACCGTATCGTTCTGGCTTTTTTACTTTTCGACCAAAGCGTGTGACATATACATCCCCAACCGCAGGCGAAGAGGTATCCGGCGGTGTCTGCATCGGGTCACTTGGGACTGTTTGTGCATTTGAAACATCATTTTCGTTCACCTCTAGACCATCTGGGACAGTTTGTGTATTAGGAACAGAGTTTCCGTTTTCCCCGAGACCATCGAGGCTAGACGGAAATTCATACGCCCCGTCAGAGTCCGAACCTCTTTTGGGCGCTTGTTTGGTTAGCGCTCGCCTGTTACGCTCAATCTGAACCCCGCTATCCAAAGCCACCATATACGAGCGTGGTCGCTTTGCACGATGAAGAACCACACCTTCTCGCCTGTAGTCCTTGACCCAAACCGAATCACCCGGCAGCAACGGGAAAAGGTGCGCATGCCGACGATCATAATTTTGCCGTTTACCTTCCCTGAAATCGGCATCTTTGTCCCGTGCTTCTTTGAGGTTGGGCGTCTTGGGGGCCAACTTCTTTGGGTGGAGAGGTAAAGTAGTGCGAAGCCGCCGCCCCATGAGTAGCTCTGCTGGCGTTTTGCCTAGGGGTCCCGGCGTGTCCCTGTACGCTAACGAAGCCAAATGCAAGTCATCCGATTTTAGCAACAGACCTTTCACAGTTTTTACCATTCTTTCTACCTCCCCGTTTGACTGCGGGTACCTAGGGCTACACGTCACATGTTTGAATCCATAATCTTTCGCCAACTGGTTGAACTCGTGGCTAACAAATTGAGCACCATTATCGGTTACCAGCATTTCCGGGATGCCGTGTGTCGAAAACACCTTCTTGGTATGACAAATAACCTCAGCGCTGTTAAAAGAGGTCAGCCGACACAACTCCGGAAACCGAGATAAGTAATCAACTATGAGCAAGTAGTTACAGCCTTTCACATGACAGATATCTGCCGCAACGCTTTGCCAAAGCCGGAAAGGCATCTCAGTCGGGATCATCGGCTCGCACGGCTGGACGCGAAATTGGGAGCACGTGCGGCAGTTTCCAATGAACGCAGCAAGCTGAGCGCTTAAACCTGGCCACCAAACGGACTCTCTTGCCCTTGCTCTACACCTTAACACACCCTGGTGGCCCTCATGAAGATGCTTTAATATTCTGCTTCTAAGGCAGTGTGGCACCAACAGGCGGGTGCCGTGCAGGAGGACACCTTTGCATACATTCAAAACGGCACGATCCTGCCAATAGGGCTTCAAAACAGCTGATAACGAAGGTAGACTAGGCCAGCTCTCCCGGACATAGCGACACAACGTACGACAAGTCTCGTCCTTCGCCTGTTCTTCGGCTACTAAGCGGAAGTGCTCCGACTCTCTTAACTCCGATAACGTGCCAGCAACGTATAACTGTTGATTTCATTGACCGAAAGAAAGAAAATCTTTTGGCCTGGCCCTGGCGCTCTGGAGAGTGCATCCGCTATTTCAAGGTTTTTTCCCGGAACATATTGCACCTCAAAACTGAATCGCATTAGCCGTATTCTAAACCTTTGAATGCGAGGCGGAACCAAATCAAGTGGAGTCTTTCCTAGCAAAGCAACCAACGGTTTGTGGTCTGTTTCTACCGTAATGTGTAGTCCACGCACAAAGCTTTCGAGACGTTCTGCGGCCCATGTTATAGCTAAAGTCTCCTTTTCGATTTGAGCATAGCGCATCTCACTTGGTGTCAATGATCTTGAGACAAAAGCAACCGGCCGCCTTTCTTTATTTGGTTGCACTTGCAGTAAAACTGCTCCTAAGCCGTACGACGAAGCATCTGCAGAAATAATCGTTGGACGTTGGGCATCAAACTTAGCCATACACCTATCTGACCAGATAGCACTCTTCACGCCATCAAAAGCTATCTGCTGAGGCTCTGCCCAGACCCACTGTGTTCTTTTGCAGCAGCTGACGCAAAGGCGCCGTTTGTTCAGCTAATTCTGGAATGAATCGGGAACAATGATTAGCAAGACCTAAAATCTGCGCATTTCTGCAACGTTCTTCGGCGGCTTTATATCTGCAATTGCGCGAACCTCCGCTGGATCCGGGCGTATGCCATCTTGGGTCACGCGGCACCCCAGAAAACAAAGCTCGTTTACACTGATCTGGCACTTTTCTTTGTTTAGGGTCACGCCGTTTTCGGCCAAGCGTTCTAAAGTGCACAACAAGCGTTCGTCGTGTTCCTTCTGACTAGAACCAAAGACAAGAATATCGTCCATTAAGTTCACTACCCCCGGAATTCCATCAAGGATCTCGCACATTTGCTTTTGAAAATACTCCGGAGCCGAAGGTATGCCAAATGGTAGCCGCTCAAAGCAATAACGGCCAAATGGAGTAATGAAAGTTGTGAGCAGTTGACATTCCTTTGCTAACCTCACTTGGTGGAAACCAGAGTTTGCGTCCAGTTTGGAAAACTTGACTGCCCCACTGAGCAACCCGAGTGTTTCATCCACAGTTGGAAGCACAAACCGTTCACGTTTCACCGATTTGTTCAACTGAGTCAGGTCAACGCATATTCGCACTTGTCCTGACGGCTTCAAGACGGGCACTATGCCAGCACACCAATCCGTAGGCCCTTGAATTTTACGAATGACCCCATTCTTTTCCATTTCTTCCAGCTCTTGTTTTACCCCGTCCCGCAGTGGGATGGGTATGCGACGAGCAGTGTGAATGGCATAGGGCACCGCGTCTGGCTTAAGACGAATACAGTATTCGCCTTTCATGGTCCCCAGACCACGGAACAAGGAACTAAATCTTGTCTGCACCACCTGGTGAACTGATGCCTCGTCCACAAACTTCACTATTCCCAACGCTTCTATTGCCGGTAAGCCAAGAATCACATTGCTCACCGAATTGACAACGAAAACATCCTGCCTAACCGAAGCATGTTTCCACAGAATGTCGGCAGTAAACATTCCCTTCACGTCCAACCGGTCACCGCCTGGTCCCATCAAAATAACATCGGTAGACTTTAGTATCTTAGGCAACGCTCGAAATGACCCTGACACCACATTTACCTCGGCTCCCGTGTCAACTTTGGCCGAAACTACACCATTATTAACAACCTGGACAAAGCGTGCTTTTGCTGATGTCGCAGACAAATTCCCCAGGGAAAACGTCCGACAGTTCCTGTTCGGATGCTCCCCCCGAAGACAGTGGACTCCTACCTCCAAATGCCAATGCCGTACTTCGGGTTCCGTGGTCCAGTGTGTCCGTGGGCAGACAGTCGCGAAGTGTCCCCGGCGCTGACACCCGCAGCACAGCGCTCCCCTGGCAGAGCACGACGACCTGGAATGAGGGCCCCTACCGCAAGCTGCACACTTCAGGTGCTCCGAATGTTTCTGGTTTGGTGTCCGCCTATGAACAGTGACGACGTCAGCGCTGGTCAGTGAACCATCACGGTCCACGCTGCTGCGAATATCCTGCTGTTGCCGTTGCACAGCTTCTTTCAGATGTGCCTTTGTTAGAGCACTTTCTAGAGTCAGCGCCGCATCCATTTGAAGAGCTTCCGGTAACTTCACGTCTCGTATTCCACTTACAAAGCGGTCGAGAATCATACGCTCTTTCACCTCCTTGTAGTCATATCTATGGGCCAGCGTATGTAACTGCGTAACATACTGATCCACGGACTCGTCTGGTCCTTGGTGGCGGCGATGGAAGCACGCGCTTTCGTAGACTAGGTTCCGTGTGGCAACAAAATGGGTATCGAACCGTTTCTTCACCACGTCATTTCTTCGAGTCTTCCTCAGACAGGTTGAAAGTCTTGAAAATATTTCGTGCCTGTCGTCCCGTCGTGTACAGCGACGTACGCACCCGAGCCTCTTCAGTTCGCTCGTTAAGTCCCGAGGCAAATCGGTAGTCATCGAATTCTTGTATCCACTCAGGCCATTCGGATGTCTTGTCAAAGTTGAAGCTTGCTGGCGGCTGCACCAGGAAAGGCTGGGAGGATATCTTCGTTTCTTGCGCCATTTCTCGTTGCTGTTATTCGGGCTGGTAACGATACCTTACAACTACCGCGGGTCCAGTATAACCCGGACAACCACTTCTGACACCATGTGGAGTTCGACTGACGACACTTCACAGAGGGTTTCTGCGTGGCCGCCCCTCGACCAGGCCTCAGGGAACAAGCCCCTCTTTATTGCAACATGACAAGTATATATACAGACGCCGAGTATGTCACGCATGCGCCCGGCGTTGCAAACGTACACGTGCACTTGTTAAGATAGCTACTATCGCACAAGTAGCGATAATGCCACAATCAACAACTTATGTGAATTTGCCTTTGTGATCCTGGAAGTCAGATCTTTTTACAAGTTATGGGTTTTTAACTGCATTTCAGATACAGGGCGATTCTTAGGCTACTCCTAGCCACAAAACAGAACATTTTCTTTTATTACAACAGAATTTCTGGGCGGTGCTTAAGCCTTTCGTTAAGCAGAAATATGCTATTAAAAATTTGGTCTACATACAACAGAAAAATTTTACAGAGCAACCGACTAAAAAAACCTACCACAGAAATACTACTAAACTGAAGTAAAACCTCACGTTTAGACAGATAGAAAATTAGTATGTATTTTATATGGTTCGGCAATGACTTCAATGAGACCGGTCATTGCGCCTATATAGACAACATGGCCCTCCTGCCAGTTAATGAAGATCACGAAAACAAGTCATTGAATCTAGAGTCCTTCAAAGCTTACGAATCCGATACTTTATTCTGAAAATCAATCAGATATCATAGTGTTTCGTCCTATAGTCTAGGCCATAGGCATTTTTTAGAAGCAGCCCTGGTTATATGTCAAGCCTATTATAAGTATTATTTGTAAATAGTGTAGTCTCAAAACATGTTGCCTGAAAGCCACGTTAAGTTAAAAATAGTTTAAAACAGACTGGTAAATAAGGCAATAGAAAATGCTAATCTAATAGTAATAATAAAAACCAACATTTTGCAAAATATTTACCGTGGCGAAGCACTCTTGGCTGAAGAAATCCGCGTAATTGACACGAAGTATTTAAAAAATGTGAAATGCGTTGAGCTGAAAATATTTTCAAGCAGTTAAAAAATACAGTTATGTTTCTGCACCACTGTATCTATTCATTCCTATATGCCGAAGATTACTCGCTTCTGCCACACACAATGGTGGGCTTCAGAAGGGGACATTCTACATAGGATGTCATGCTTCAACTGTCACATGACATCATTAACAGATCTAAAAAGGTAAATACTCAGGCTATCCTGGCTATCGACCTAAAGAAAGCATTTGACAATGTCTCCATTATACTACACTAGAGCACCTAAACGAAATTCACCCTGGACGAAAGGCTTAAAACTACATCAAGGCTTTTCTGAGTGAGCGCTTGGTGGAACTGCACTTGGGCAAATTGAAATCCAACTCAATAAAGCTGGGAAACAGAGACAGCCCTCAGGGGGCTGTTGTATCTCCGTTCCTCTTTAATCTGGCATTAAACAAGACCCCGGATAGACTCGTCAAAATACCAGGAGTACAGCACAGCCTCTACGCGGACGATATTACGGTGTGGGCAACTAAGGGCTCTCATTGTAAAATCGAGGCCGCTCTTCAAGCAGCTGCAGTCGTCATCGATGAAGAGGCCAGGAGAGCGGGCCTAGAATGCTCCCCTGAAAAATCAGAGCTTATAGTGTTTCATAAAGGCAAATTAAATGCGCCCTTGACGACAGTCATTATACACGGTGTGGAAGTAACAGAGGTTTAAGAGATCAAGATCCTGGGGCTCAGGCTACAAACTCTGGAAACGCGCCAGCAATCAACAAACTGAAATGAACGGTTCACCAAACAGCCAGACTAATACAAAGAATCACTAATAGAAAACAAGGCATGAAAGAACACGACCTCTTCAAACTCATAGACGCCTTCATCATAAGCAGGATTACATACTCCCTGCGGTAAGAAACGAAGTTGAGAGAATCGACGCCAAGGCTTAGAATGGCTTACAAAGCAGCAATGGGCCTGGTTCGCTCGACTCCCACCAAAGAGCTTCTGAAACTCGGGATTCACCATACCTACGAGGAACTCAGAGAAGCACAACAAACTGCCCAAATAAGGAGCCTATCCAGCATGCCCGCCGGTAGGACAATACTTGAAAGATTAGGTATTGAGGGCGAACCCCTACAAGACTTCCCTCAAACTATTCCACGCGATACCCGAAAGAGGATCACCATCAAACCTCTTCCTCGGAGCATGAACCCCCACGCCCACCAAGGCCGAAGAAAAGCACGAGCTAAGAACCTGCACAAAACTCTGAGCCGGCTAGAGGATGTCATCTACGTCTACGCCGCAGAAGACGCGGTAGACCCTAACAAATATTCGATATGTGGAGTCAAACAGCCCAACACTAACCCAGAGAGACTCGTTATGGTGGAGACTGTTCCACATCAAGACCCCTAGTGGCGGAGGAGGCCGCCATCGCCGCCGCCATCGCTTTTACTAATGCAACACCATAGTAAGCGACTCCAAACTGGCGATCAGTAACTTTGTTAGAGGTAGTCTCCAAACCCGCCTCACAAATACACAGTGAAATGAGAGAATCTCCTCTCGAGAGAGATATCGAATTATATGGACCCCAGCTCATGCGGAGAATCCGGGAAATGAGGCTGCCCACCAATACGCTCGAGAATTAGCCGGCCGAGCGGTGTCGCAAAATCAGGAACCGGAACCTTTCGGTGAGCCAGCCGTGTCATACCACGAACTCACTGCACATTACAAAGCAATGAGAACAACATCCCATAAAATACTGACCAGACAACAAGTAATATGGAGACAGGTATACAGACGGGGACCCTCCCTAATCCAAACTACATATCAAAATTCATTAATAAGGATATGAATCCCTTCTGCTGGTTTTGTGGGGAGAAAGACAGCTTCGAGCATGTGATCTGGGCGTGCAAAGCCCATAAGCCTCCCTCAGAACTCTTGCCTGATCCCTCTAAAGAAGCTTTGGATAAGCTAAGGTCCAGCGATGACCCTGGCATTCAGTTCAAGGCCGTCGAATGGGCCGGCGTTGCCAAAAGTCTACACGGCCTGTGGCACGCTAGCTGACTTCCCCTATTCCTCCCACTTATTGTGAATAAAGTTTTATCTGCCTCAGCGTTCCTGGAGAACGTAAAAAAAAATAATTATCAGACGAAAACACACATTTTAATGTATAAATGAAGGTGAAGTTTTGAGAAGGTTGTCTTTGCTTTGCAACCTTCCTATAACATCAGATCATTACCTAGAGCAAGATAAAGGTAAATAAGACCAATTAAAGCCAGTGCCTTTATAAGAATTTTAACAGGGCGTTTTCGGCCACCCTGGATATTATTTCATCAATTAGGGTTTCCTCAAGCATATTCGCATTGGTTTGTCTGTCCTGGATTAAGCTACGCTCAGCAAGGAAACACATCCTTCTAGCTCCTAGAGTATAGCTTAAAATTGCGCCATATTGCTCAGTCGCATAATCTTAAGCGGGGCTTTAAATCAGTTCAGGTATGCTGGTGTTGCATAAAGACCGTACATCCTCGATTGAAAATTTTAATATCAATTTCATACCTCAATTGGTATATAGGATTGTTGTAGTACAAGCAGAACAGGCATAAACAGGGCTGAATTTCGATTCCGGAAGTTTTTACAATTGTTGCCCCTCGCTTCTGCAAAAATAAGCGTGTCGGGCTGAAACAAACCACACAGGGATATAAAATAACAAGAATACATTTGAAAAATGAAAAAGAATAAAAATTAAACAAAAAGAAAAATTTTGGAAAAAAAGCCGAATTCCGAACTTCGGTCCTTACGCGCCAAAGCGCGTTTCTCTCCTCATCACTCCATGAAAATTTTGTTTGCCTCTTTATTGGGTTGGAAAACTTCCGAGGAACAGTAATAAACAGCTCAACCCTGAATTCATTAGGCTGTGTAATACCATTCCATTCCATTAAATTTGGTAATTCCCCACCATTACAACTGTCAAATTTCAGAGAGGCACACACGAGCATCGAGAAGCGGTAGCCGACTGGGCGTCTCTTCCAGGGCAATATACGCTCCCCGTACCATAGCGCACTGCTCTCGGAAAAAAGGAAGTTCATGGTGGCTTATAATGATGGTCCATTATTCGGAGTTTTCATACAATACATAGCCCCATCAACGCAAACAATTGTAAGACACAACACAGGCCTTTCGAACTGGCAAAGAAACAAATAATATATGACATGATTTCGACGTCCTTCTTAAAGTCCGCTGGAATATGTCCGAGAACAACACAGCTTCATGGCATTGAATAATTAAAGGGTGAATGGCATCTGGCGTAATACGCAGGGGGATATTCACCGGCCATGGCAAAAACGTCTGCTTGGCGTGAAATCATACCTAACAGCGAGCGTTAATGCGTGCAGCTTAAAAACAAAGATGCTTTTGCAGTTGGCTGAATGCAAATGCGCTTAACACGGTTTAAAAGGACAGTGTCAAGAGCCTCCGGACAGTTAAATGCAAAGCCTCGAATGGATACGTCTTGTCAGAAGAGTAAAGGGCGATGTCATCAAATTAGATGGCAATATTTTTCACATTGAGGCTGAGACAAAGGGGTTCAAGATATACAGCGAACAGCAAAGGCAACATTGGACACCCTTGGCGAACAGATGATTTCAGTGGACTTGGTTTGGTTATTTGTTACCCATTAGCCGTGTATCTGACTCATTATAGCACAATATCATGGCCTTGAGCAAACTATCAGCAGCATTTTCTTGCAGTGAGATCGCGAAGAAGAAATGCCGACACACTTTATCATACGCTTTAGCAAAATCCATGTGAATTAGCGCTACGTAGTTCTATCTCATACGGTCTCTAATACCGAATGTACAATACGCATATGGATTTGCATACTGCGGCTTCTAATACCGCAGACCTGAGGAATTCCTATTAAGCTGGCGATTACCAGCTACATACGGCCACAAGGAACTTTAAGGAGAATTTTTGTATCACATTGCTGACTGAATTCGACGGTACCCTTCAACCATCTTCAAGAGGCTACCCTTTGCTTTTGGTATGAATGCAGTATGCCCACGATAGAAACTGGAAGGTTCCAAAGATGGTGCGATTGCTACATAAGACACTGGCAGCACGTCTCCAGAATTCCGTTCCTTTGGATATGCGGCAAAGGGCGTTCATCCCGTTGAAGGGTGTGCCGAGAATGTATACTGGTTGTCGGGGGTGATCCATGAGGCGAGGCCTCGCTACCGACCGCTATACACGGCTTCGTTGGATCTGGAAAAAGCGTTCGATCGCGTGACAAAGCCTGCGATAGTTCAAGGACTACGAAGGAAGGGGCTCGATGAGCCCTTTGTTTGCTACATATCAGATTTTTATGACGTGGTGGGTGCAGCCCTCACTTTCAAAGGTGCATCTTTATATGTCACGCCCACACGAGGGGTGAGACAATGTGACCCTCCCTCACCCATGGTATTTAACCTCGTGCTGGATGGGGGGTTAGCAGCATGTCCTGAAAGGATCGTGGTAAATGCTTGGCTTTTCAGACAGCCTTGAGCCGATGGCATCCACCCCGCATGGCCTACAGAATTTATTGGACGACCTCTAGCCTTTTTGTTTGACCCCGAGGACTTAAAATAAATGCAGCAAAAAGCCTGACAATTGCGTTTGAGGCAGACGCCAAGTGTAAAATCTCGAATATCGACTCTGATGTACGATTTAAGGCTGGCATTAGTGTTATTCCGGTAGCTACGCCTGAGACAACCTGGAAATATCTAGGTTTGAGCTTCACACCGCTTGGAATGGCAACAGCGAGGATAAAGCCGGATTTGTAACTCCTGTGACGCGTGAGTGCCCTGAGTGCCGCACTGCTTAAATAACAATTGTTGTTTCTTCGCAGCTATTTACTACCTCGATTCCTGCCCTCTTTCGTGGTTGGATCTACCTCTGTTAAGATGTTTAGTAGGTTGGATAAGGCAGTTCGAGCCGACGTGCGGCATTGGTTGCGCCTGCTACATGATACCGCCGTGCCCCTATTTCATGCCGCTATCAATGATGGTGAATTGGGTATTCCTTCCTTGAGAACTGCAGTGCCACCTTTGGGCGTGCGACGTATGGGTGGGGTCGACACATCTGTGAATGACTCGTGTAGAACACTTTGCCAAATGTCATTGATGAAACGGGCGGAGGTGGACAGACTGTCCTTTCATAATAATATCCCTCTGAGTAGTAGGAAGAAAGCAAATGAATACTGGAAACAACGGCTGCACGCTAGTGAAGGTGGGGCTTCTCGACAAGGATCTGACAATGCCACGGAGCTATCAATTGGCTCCGAGAAGGGACACAACTTATATCAGGCAGAAATTTCATTAGCCTTGTGAACTTCCGATTGAATTGTATGCCTGTCCTGGCCAGAACTAGGAGAGGCCAGGATATCCCCAATCAGTACTGCGCTGGATGCTCTATGGCGAAAAGAGCCAAGGAACTTGGCTTCACGGTAGCTTTAGGCCCCCATTAACAAATACCCCTGGGCACTCGAATTCGTAGCATTCTCCTCACAAGGGAAAGCCAGACAGTGCTGCTGGATGCCAAGGTGGTGGGCGCAAAGGGGGCCTCAATTGCCCAAGCACATGACAAAAAGGCAATGAAATATGCGATACCTGCAATAATAAATCAACTTCCAGGTCATTCACGACTCTTGCTTTCAGCAATAAAGATCTCTGATTGGGGGTCTGGGCACCCGCTTAGGGGGGGGGGGGGGGGGGGTAGTAGGCGACCTAGGCTTTGTTTAGAGATTTTCAACTGCCACCCCTGCGCTGCTTGCCGGGGGGGGGGGGGGGGCTTTATGCTTTAAGAATACACCAAGAAATAAGGCCATTTAAAAGTTGCTCACTACGGGGGCCACTTCTTCACCACTATCTCCTCACTTTTAACATCTGGTACTACTGCGAAGGGAAAAAAAAACAGTAGGAATACGTTCTCTCTTCGCAAGGTCTTAAAAAGGTATTGCAAAACTATAAAATGCTTATCGTAAATAAGTGGGACTTATTTATGAGGCAGCACTGATGTATAGACACTACCGTGTCTAAAAAAGTGACTATTTCGCGTGCATTGAAACAGCATAATACAATGACGAAACCCAGGTACGCCAATAAGTACACATTCGGTGTGGAGTTCTGCGTGTACAAATATGTTATTCAAAGAAATGAACTTGACAGTTAGTACTTCTCCGCTCTATTCGATACGCATATAGATACATAGCGCGGAAATAGAGCAGAGTTGTTAGATTTGTGCTCTTATTTCAATACTTTGTAGCTATTTAGGTAAAGATGTTATTGTTGCCTGAGTATTTTTTCTCGGCATGCCATGGAAGGCGTCCCACCGCTTTTCTACATGGGTAAAAAATAGCACCTTGTGATCATAAATCTGCAGCCCAAGGATTTTAAATTTTCAGCTTTATAAGAGTTCTTGTACAATCTTAATGGAAATCCTAATTCTTCGAGAGATCCGAAGGAGGATATACTAACCAAAGAGTGCATGCTTGCATTACGTTTCGCCTAAGTCGAAACGCTGCGTCTGCCACCTTGTAAGAAACCCTCATTTTGTGCGTTATGTGTTGAGCGTGGCAACTACTCAGAGCTTATGACTGGGTGCACATATTTGCAAAGGGTGAACCTAACGATAGTATTTCCCGCTAAAGTTTGCTGCTATACTGAAGTAATAAAGAAAGCAAATAAAATCTGGGAAGGTTCATGCTCCAACTAGAAAATATTTTTGGGAATAAATTGAAGGTATGAACTGCAGCACTAAGGAGCTAACTGCACTTGCTAAGTGAACTTGTTTGTCCGCTTTCATCATTTTATTTTGCAAAGTTGTCGAAACCTGGCCACGTATGGGAAGAAACTCATGGGAAGGAATTTGCACAGGATAGCGACGCCAATTACTGCCTGCTTTCATCGTGAAAAAGTCGTGGCATGTGTCATATCTATCTAAATAAAGAAACTGTCATGTGCCGGAAGCTATTACAACCAAATATTCAAGAATGAGCGGAAAATAAACCTTCAATACACACTGGTGCTATATAGCGCGGAAACTGCAGGAAGTTGTTTTTGCTAGTCCAAAATTTTTCTTCCTCTAGCCCAGCAACAGATATTCTCCTGTTGGCTGAAGCTTGTGAATACAACAGTTTAAGTGAACTGAGAGCTCCGTGCTATTTCTGCTTGCAAATATTAAAGGTGAATGTACCGAACAGTCGTATAACATGTGCAAGTAAAACGAAATATGAAACTAGCATCAGTAATTTACGTGTCTTGTACCATGACGCTTTGGTCAGATAATGGCTAGATATGTTTTTAACAACTGAAGCGGGCAGGCGCAGCTCTACGGAAGTCAAAAACACTATTGATGACAGCTAATAAGTAAGAGAAGACATGAGGTACGGCAAATGCCCTGATTTTATATTACCTGTTGTTACCGATCAGCAGCAAACTTATGGGAAAATAATGACGACAATTAACGTTCTTTCTTAATCAGCACATGAAAGAGAGCTGTGTAGGTAATTTGTATCATTGTCGCCGAGTTCGATTAGCTAAAAAATGAGCACGTCGATCAGTTCACGCACGCTATATAATGTTCCATCAGGGAATGATTCGAACAGAATTGGCCACTCCTCTTGAATTCGCCAGTTTCTTACTCAGATAATCCGCTATTGAACATCAAATCAGAAGTAAGTAGCCAGTGTATGGCTACTTCAGTTCAGTTCAGTCGTTCAGTCGTGTCCGACTCTTCGTGACACTATGGACCATGTCACGCCACGCTTTCCGGTCTCTCACTATCTTCCTAACATCACATAACTTCATTATGGCTACTACTCGTTCTTATTTCTCGACAACTGAGCTTTTGTTTTGTAATTAGTTCGCTACATCAAGAGCCTCAGAAACACAAAGAGATGCAATTTAACTCCCCTTAAACCAAGTAAGGTGTGTTAAAGCATTGTTCGGCATAGTCTGGCGTAATTTCCTTGGAGTTTCAGCTTTGAGAGACTACAGAGGCTTTGACAAGCCGTTAAAAGCTTTAGTTGGTTTGATATTTGGAGAAAAGAAAGGCGCTGTAATACTCTCAGTTCTCTGGGTGCGCTTTCACTTATAGAACGTACGGCATACATATTAGTTGGTTCGGCCATTTACGCCTTCTCATTTATAGCGCATGTCACCGGTTGGATGCAGGGTTCATTGAGTAGTCGGGAAAGCGTCAGTGTTAACTTGCGCCATACCTGCATGGGGCGACCGCCAGGTTATAAGTTCGAAGAACACCGGAGGAGGTTGCACCGAGTGTGTGGAATGATTGCCTCCGGGCTAGAAACAATTCTGAGGGGTGTAATTTGGGTGGCCTATTGAATAGCGCTTTGGCTTATGGATACGATGAAGGGGAGTGATTCACCCCAGGTTTTTGTGTTTTTCGTTCACATATATAGCGAGCAATTCAGTAACCATTTCACTGACACATTCCGTTAGACGCTTACCGACAGGTGCTACCGAGTCGTAAAACAGTGGTATTTTGAGCGTGCTCTCGGGTAGGGTAAGCTCGTCTATAAATCTTATACTCAACAGTATGATGACAATCTCAGAAGGCAGGCAGCAAAAACTTCGTTGGTAAAGACATTTGCAACACCAGGAACATGTTATTAGTTCTCTGTAATCCCCATCTGTCTGCTGTGATTGAGAATTGATCTAGACAGCTCAATTTAATATATTTCTGGTTTTTCTCCGGTGCACTGTTCCGCCGTCGCGTTTGCCTCATCGGCGCTGCGCTCTCAAGCGAATGATTTTGAACCCCAATAGCTTCACTCTCTCGCAGCAATCAAGTAGTTGTCAGAAGGGGTTTCGTACAGGTTACTTGCCCCAAGGATTCACTCGGCGCCCCTCGACCACCATTGCTCAATTAATCCAGAAATCTAGAGACAAAAATATTCTATTTCACCAGCTGCCAGCTACCGCAGCCGGCATAATGATGTGATCGTCATGTGCGTGTCAAGACAAACCTGTGCCCGAATTTAAAGTGAAGCCTCCCCTAAGGAGTGAAAAACGTTCTACGGAAATGATATGAAGCAAGAAGACTGCATGCAGCTTAGGTGCCGAATGCGAGCGGAATGTGTGTGTGTGTTTGGGGGGGGGGGGTGTCCTAGAGGGCTAGAGCCCTTCCTTCGCCCCCCTCCGACTGTGCGATTTGTCAGGTGGCAGCATATCTTCTGTTGCAGGCTCGTAAATAGACAGGGACGACGGGGTTTACCGAGAGTAATGTCGCGGTTTCCTACCACACCATTCACGACAGGTGCAGCCAAGTACACTGGACGGAAAAAAATCGCACAGCAAAGTAAAATAAACAAACTCACCACTTCTCCCACTTTATATCATCTACAATGTATTATTCGACATGAATTGATCACAAAAACAAACTTCTCGTGAGTCACTGCCATGAAAAGCGTTTTATTTATGCGTCATGACACGCACGGTAATTCACTGGAACCACCATCCTGTAGACAGCGTGTAAATAAGCAATTTTTGCTTTTTCCGCTGGTCACGTCGTACAAATCCTAGATGTCGTTTTCTTACCTCCATTCCGAACACACGTATCTCAGGTCAAAAGTTGGACAAGCTAGATTAAATTACATAACACTTCTACATGGGCACAAAATGCTTGCCCGCAAAACTAAGCTCAGAGACTCCGCGGAACAAATTTTTCAGAAGTCTACTGTGCGAATAAGCACGTACGGGCCTGCGCGGAGCCTTTTATAACGCGAGTGACTGAAGTTCATCTCAGACGCCAGATTTCTTCAAGCTTCGACTGTCCACGAACTCCATTTAGGCCCTCCCCTAAAATTGGCCCTAAATTTCCTCGGTTGCCGTTTCCCCAACTCCTGCTCATTGACTCGTGTTTGTACCGTCGGTTGCATTTTTGAAACTTGCATGAAGAGTTCATATTTCTTCATAAATGTTATATTGTCACGTAGTGGTGACGAGGTCGACGACACAAATGAAGGGGTCGATGATTGCACTAAAGAAACTTTATTTGGGGATGACTTGCGCCCGCAAAAGAACTAAGCAACTCGGCGGCGGCGATAGCAACAGACGTGCTCGTCGGTCGTCGGACAAAGAATGCCCGTCACACTCGGCAACGCTCAATTTAAAGGCTGCACAGAACAATCTAGATAACGTCGCAAACAGCTACCAGCACGGGCTGGAACATTGTGGAAAGACACCCGAGTGGCCGGAACCTTCGAGACAGATCTCGGTGCATCTTGCGCTACAACAAAATTGATAAAGGTGTGACTCGCGACATCGAGCATTACCAAACAAAGATTACGGAACTGATACGCGGTCCAGAATCAGAGTGATAAGCCTGTATGCCGGCGGCTGTTAAAAACAACAAATACTGTTTTGAAGGTTTCGCGGCATTACTCCCCCCTTAAAAAAAACATCGCCTCGAGGTTCCAGAATAGAGAAACTTAAATATAAACACTGCAAAGTTTAAACACCACAGATTCTTTAACGTGCGTAATATGGCTTCAGTCGCACAACATGTACAATTTCTGGGCGTGCGCGTCGCCGTTGTGATGCTGACGTTCCGTCGGGAATGACTTCATAGTCCAGTGGTCCGACGCGGCGAAGGATTTTGTATGGTCCAAAGTATCGACGCAACAACTTTTCACTTAATCCGCGACGGCGAATTGGTGTCCAAACCCACACTTGGTCTCCTGGATTGTACTCTGCAAGGCGTCGTCGTAAATTGTATCGTCGGCTGTCGGTGCGCTGTTGGTCTTTAATACGCAGCCGTGCGAGTCGTCGGGCTTCCTCTGCACGCTGCAGGTAGGCGGCGACGTCAAGGTTGTCCTCGTTGGTTACGTGCGGCAGCATTGCGTCGAGCGTCGTCGTGGGCTCCCTGCCGTACACAAGCTTAAACGGGATCGCTCTGGTCGTCTCCTGGACTGCCGTGTTATACGCGAAGATCACGTACGGCAAGATGGCGTCCCAGGTCTTGTGTTTGATCTCGGCTCCGTCGTTTCTTCAGGTCATGGCCGGGGCATACCGTTATTATTTCGCTGGGCGGCGGTGTCGGCTTGCACTCTGGTCGTGTTGGCGTCGATGTCGTCGTGTGGAGCGGCGGTGAAATGGCTGCGTCGTCGTTATCGGTCGTCGGCGGCGGAGGATGTTCGTCTTTTCGCCGTAGAGCAACCTCACCTCCAAAGGTTGCTCTGTTTAGTTTCCCCTGCGCGGGATTGGGGACCTGCCGCGCACACTATCATCATAGTTACGTCCTGGCGACGCAAAGCGGGCCCTGTACGGCGATGGAGACCTGAATCGACGGCGTGGTGGCGCAATCTCACCGCTACGCAGATAGTTGTCGATTTCTTGCGGTCGTTCACCTGGGCGTGGTCGTGGAGCGTCGACTGCAAATCCGAGGAGACCGATTCGTCGGTACGGGCAGTGCCGCAGAATGTGGCCGGCCTCACCGCAGGGGAAGCATAATGGCCGGTTGTTCGCTGTCCTCCATGCGTCGCACTTCCTGGGGCTTGTTGGTCGTTGGTAGGCTTGGCGGGCGGGGGCCAAGGGGCGGCTTTCAGGAACAGGGCGGTAGCGGCGAGGGCTTGGAAAGTCGTCACGTTGGGGCGAAGGGCGACGTAATGCAGCCGCGTAGTTCATCGCTGTTGTCTCTTGTGCTGGAACTGTCGCAGCCATCGCTTTAGGAACGCCCAGCGCCTGCTGGACTTCTTCACGGACGACGTCCGCGAGCGTCGCCACCTGGGGTTGTTGCGATGATGGCATCAATCGGCGGAGCTCCTCTCGCACGATCTCTCGGATGAGGTCCCGAATGTTCTCTCCGCTTGCAGATGCGCTGGGGTAGTGGGTTGAGCAGTCCGGGTGAAGTGGTCGCTCGTAGTGGCGCATCCGGGTGGCCAACGTCTTCTCGATAGTAGACGCCTCCGTTTCAAATTCGGCCACAGTTCTTGGCGGATTTCGCACAAGACCCGCAAAGAGCGACTCTTTAACGCCTCGCAATAAAAGTTTGACTTGCTCACTTTCGGTCATATTTGGGTCGGCGCGGCGAAAGAGGCGCTTCATCTCCTCAACATACGCCAGGACAGGCCCGTTAGGGAGTTGAATTCTTGATTGGAGAAGGGCCTGAGCAGTTTCTTTTCGGACTGAACTTGTAAAGGCCATCAAGAACTGTGCTTTGAATATCTCCCAATCCTTGAAAGAAGTCTCGTGATTTTCAAACCAAATTCGGGCATGTCCTTGAAGAACAAAGTAGACCTGCCTGAGTTTCGCAGCGTCGTTCTAGCCATTGAAATCTGCCACACGGTCGAAAAGGTCCATCCAATCTCCCGCATCTTCATCCGGTAGTCCATGGAAGCAGGGGGGCTCACGGGGTTGGACGAAAACAACCGGTGCTGTAGGCTGGGCCATTGTCAGCGTCGATGTCTTCCGAGATCGAATGGGGTCAAGCAGCAGACCGTGTTCGGGTTGTAGGCCTTGAAGTCGGCGGCTGGCTCGGTGACCTGTAGGCTGGTCTTCCAGGGCGACAGGAACACGGCTTGCGTCTTCCTTTGAAGGATCAAAAGCAGCACCTTCACCAACTCTTTATTTGGGGCTGACTTGCGCCCGCAAAAGAACTAAGCAACTCGGCGGCGGCGATAGCAACAGACGTGCTCGTCGGTCGTCGGACAAAGAATGCCCGTCACACTCGGCAACGCTCAATTTAAAGGCTGCACAGAACAATCTAGATAACGTCGCAAACAGCTACCAGCACGGGCTGGAACATTGTGGAAAGACACCCGAGTGGCCGGAACCTTCGAGACAGATCTCGGTGCATCTTACGCTACAACAAAATTGATAAAGGTGTGACTCGCGACATCGAGCATTACCAAACAAAGATTACGGAACTGATACGCGGTCCAGAATCAGAGTGATAAGCCTGTATTCCGGCGGCTGTTAAAAACAACAAATACTGTTTTGAAGGTTTCGCGGCAATATTGTTAACTTGTGACAGTGTAGTTCATAAATGTTGAGACACGAAGAAAATAAATTATGTTAATATTTAATTTATATTGTTGTTGTCCAATGATGCGTCCTTGCAATGGGCTTTCTGTGTATCAGGAATAAAGCGGTGTTTTTAGACGACTGGACTTATCACTCGTTGGGCGATACCATGGCTCGTTGACCAGTCTTTTAGAAGGCGAGGCCTTAAGTGAATAGCCTCTTCACCTGGTCTACATTTTGTATTAACATCATCTGAAGACACCAGAGAGAGAGAGTATTTAAGACACCAGGTCAAATATAATACATATGCCAAGCTGGGGATATCATGATATTTTGCATTTCACGATGAACTTCTCGCGTGCACCCAAACAAAAAGGTTCCTAGACCATTACCAGCTACAAGGTAGCTCATTTTGTAGCCCTTAATAGCTGGACTTCTCTTTAAATATTGTCTTACCAGGTTGTTTAACAAAACTTGAAGTTGGGCTAGATGGTGCATTGTAATTTGACTGAACATAAAGCGCACGGGAAGACGCACACAAGCGTCTTCCCGTGCGCTTTATGTTCAGTCAAATCTTACCAGGTTAACTAGAGTGCTGAGCAGAAACAAATTGATGCAAGTATCGAACAAATAGCCTTAAATGACTCGTGGTCTTATCCAGCGAGTGTAATATAATAGCCGTGCTTTATGCTGTATACATATTTAAAACGATTTTCTAAAAAAAAAGACAAAGGACTTTAAAAAAAACATTACTGATAACTGTGGCCACCCACATTGGAGGAATGCGGAAACCATTGTGGCCTCCTCAACGGTCGTCCCCTCTATTTGCTTCACTGTACTTTTGCTGCACTTAATACTCTGGTGCACTTGGGATGGCAAGATCGATGGTCTACCATCCAAACCCACTCTCGCGTGACCAGTGCAATGAACGCGCGCCACGTAACGTCATGTGATAGGAGCGACGGCTTACATTCAGTGCCATGCATGCTTGCAGCAGCGCTGCAATTAACGTTCACAAAGAAACGAAAATTTCCACTGTGCGTAGGCGCAATCGCACAGCTCACCAGAACACGCGCACTCGTTGGCACCAAGGCACCAGCTGGCGGAATTCAAGAGGAAGCGGAGGTGAAGCAACGCACCACCTCTACCATGGCGTAACGGTGCACTAAGGCTGCAAGGTACGCCGTAGTATCACGGGCGGCGACGTTCTGTTTTTCAGCACGCCACCCTAACCAAACTCGCCACCACTGTTTATATAACCACTATCGCCCGCTCCCATGACGTCAAGCGTCATGCGCGCTATTTCAATGCGTTCCTAGAATGTGCGCGCTATTTAGATGTCTAATTGACTTTGCTGCCTCTAATTGAACATATCACTCCGCAACGGCCAAGCCGGGTACCTAGGAAGATTTCCCTCTTCTATATCTCGCCCAACCACCTTTTTATTGTAACGCTTGATTGAACGACATATTCGTGCTGACAAATTTTGATAAGTCTAAACTGCGAAAATGAGTCACTTAATGCTCTCACATTACGACCTGGCCATCGAACAGTATACAAGACAGTTTCCTGAGCATATTGACTAGCACTGAAGTATACTAAATCTATTTTCTACAAAGTAACCCTCCTAAACGTTCTCACCACTAACCCCCAGAACGTGCCTAGAACATAATAAAACCTTAAAACAGCAATCCAATGGCGAGCCTGCTTTAGACCACATTTGTGCTACCGTACTAGACAATACTTCTTTATGTCGTTTCCTTCTTCATCCAATATTATCCAACATACTGATCTCTAAATATGGCAACATTTCGCGATATATCCCCCACGTGAGACTTTCAAGGCGTAATGGCAATTATCGATTAGAAACTGCCACCTTCTTAAGAATTTTTTGGTTAAATGGATAATCTATACAGAATGCTGGACAGTATGGTACTATCATCATGAAATGTATATTATCACTGGAAGACTGCTGTCATATACCAGTATATAGAGCGAGGATAAACACAATCCAACCATACATCTCATCTCTGATATAGTACCCTGTCAAATATTGGTACATATATTGTGAGCTCTTCACGGATCTTCCTTCATTTGTACATACCATAATCTTCTTCTTTCTTTTGCACAGACCATCGTCATCATCCCGCGGCGCCGGCTCCGGCACGCACCTGGGTCCAGCATCAGACTAAACACTGACACGGCGTACCTTACCTTGCCGTCACGACTTTGCGGTCTCGACCTGACCTTCTTTCACAAGCGGTGGAGGTGAAATTTGATCCCCTTGCTGCCTTGTGCCCTGCCTCTCGCTGGAGCTACGTTCCGGTCACCGTTTGGCGAAAGCCACCATCGTTATGTCAACAGAGAGCAGTCCCGACCCGCCCGGACCCTCTACCTCGGCTACACCGCCTCTTCCCACTGTGCCCACACGACAACGCGACCCGTTGCTGTTCGCTGGTCGTCGCAACAATGACGTGAATGACTGGCTTGACACTTATGAACTCTCCAGTGCCCACAACCGGTGTGAAAATGATTTATAATTCCTCAACGTTTCCTTCTACCTTATTGAGGTCGCCAGGAATTGGTTTTTCAACTGCGAGTCCCACACCACTAACAGGCCTACCTTCAAACAGCAGTTCCGCCAATAGTTCGCCGACCCGGCAGTTAAAGCTGAGATTGCGAAGAAAAAGCTCGCTTCCCGCCTTCAAGGTCCCAATGAGTCGTATGCGTCTTACTAGAGGCCATACTTGCACTTTGCCGGCGTATTAGTCCCACCATGCCGGAACCTGAGCACGTACACCATGTCATGAAAGGAATCAATTCTGTGGCTTATAACACCCTACTTGCCCAGAATTCACCAAGTGTTGATTCCATTATTACGACCTGCCAATGCCTCGAACAGCTGCAGTCCTCCCGATTGCAGCTCGGCTTCTCTACTAGCTTGCCCTCTACTGGCCTCGATCTACGAGCCCTAATTCCAGCGATAATCCGCGAGGAGCTCCAAGCCCTCAGCCCATTCTGCCGGCACGAGTTCGATCACTATTCTCCTTCTAATGACGCCAGCCTCTGCACAATCATTAAAGCGTTGGACTATCGCCCACCCTGAAGCACCTGACCCTCCTGCACCTCGCCCAGTGCCGACTTATGCTCACGTTGCTGCATCCCCTCCTCATTTTGTTCCCACACCACGACAAGCACATCAGCGCCGCGACGACGGCTCATCCTACGCCACCTTATTATGCACTTTGGCGTCCCTCTCGCCCAGTGCGCTACTCTTGTGGAATCCGAGGACATATATCCCGCTTCTGTCGTTGACGCATTCAGAACAAGCGGCGTAGTTACGAGGCCTTCGAAAGTGACATACCCTCATAATATCAGCGATGACATATTCACAGCCCACCTCCTCGATCCTCTCCATCGCCGGTACCCTCATCTGAACCAAGAGGCGCCCATATATCCCGACGCCGTTTCCCGCCCCATACCGTCGCACTGTTTCTCTACTTCGACCAGCAACAACTCTCCCTGTCCGTCATTCCGAAAACTAAGTGAACTTACCAAAAGTCCTCCCCATCGCCCGTAGAATATAATTTCGTTTTAGCTGACAGATTACCGGTCCAAGCTTCGATTGACACAGGGCTTGCAATTTCTGTTTTTCGCACTGATTTGTGCCACCGTTTGCGGAAAGTAACGACACCATTTGATAGACCTGAACTTCTTGGAGCAAATGACGTCCCTCTACATCCTTCAGCAAAGTGTGCAGTTCGAATTGTTATAAACAGCGTCCGCCACCTTGTGCAGTTTGCTGTGCTTTCACCGTGTGTGCGCATCAGATCATTTTTTGATGGGATTTTTTGTCGACCGCTTCAGCGTTAATTTCTTGTGGCGACCGTGTCATTCATATTACAGACAGTGATTTTTCATCTGACATTTCTGAAGGACGTCGTTCCCTCATTACCGCAGTTGATACTGTATTGCCTCCACAATGCGAAAAACTTGTTACCGTTGTTTCTGAACACATCACTGACGGGGATGTACTCATAGCACCATCTCATCGTCATCCTGCACGTGGAATCGTTTTCCCATCATTGCTTGTATGATTCCGAAGCGGCTCAGCGAGAGTAGCTGCTACGAACACACCCGTGAATCCTCGTGCTGACTAAAGGAACTTCCCTGCCATGCATATAGGGATGCTTGCCCTATGTCCATGATCGTGCTCACTGCCCCGCTACCTCAGCAACGTGATTCATCGCACGTCTCTCTGTCTATGCTGTCGACGACAATCAATCCAGACGTCATGCCGCACCAACGCCAAGAATTGCTGGAATTGCTTCAAGCTCATCAAGCCATTTTTGATGCCACTTCCCCACCACTGGGACGGACAAGTGTTGCACACCACTGCATCATTACTGAAGATAACTCGATCGTACGCCGACGACCTTATCGGGTTTCTCTCTCGGAACGGAAAGTAATCGAAGAAAATGTGAATGACATGCTCCGTCGCGATATTATTCGTCTATTAACAAGCCCATGGTAATCCCCAGTAGTATTAGTAAAGAACAAGGACGGATCGGTACGATTCTGTGTTGATTATGGCGCGCTCAACAAAATTACCCGTAAAGATGTCGACCCGATGCCGCGAATTGGTGACGCCCTTGGCTCTCTCCAAGGCGCCGAATATTTCTCGACCGTGGACCTCCGCTCAGGGTATTGGCAAATACCTATGCTTGAGGGCGCAAAGAAAAACCGCTTTCGCAACTCTTGATGGACTTTACGAGTTAAACGTTGTGCCCTTCGGCCTGCGCAACGCACCAGCTACATTTCAGAGAATGATCGATATGGTACATCGTGGCCTAAAGTGGAGAACCTGTTTATGTTACTTGGACGACATTGTTATCTTTTCGGCAACTTTTAACGACCATCTCACGCGCCTGAATGAAGTCCTGATGTGTCTTGCTTCAGCGGGCCTTCAGCTCAACACCAAGAACTGCCACTTTGCACAGAAGGAAATTAAAAGTTTCGGACATCTGGTTAGCCATGACAGCATTTGTCCAAACCCTGAAAAATCATCGCGGTCTTGAATTTTCCTTGTCCGCAACGGACTGCAGATTTGCGCATTTCCTCGGCGTGGCGTCATATTTCCGGCGTTTCATAAGGCATTTTGCAACTATTGCTGCGCCACTTCATGAAATACTTCAAGCGCGCAGCTCTTTCGTGTGGACTGAACAGTGCAACACTGCTTTTGACGACTTAAAGTACGCCCTCACATCACATCCTGTTCTTGGCCACTTCAGCAACAGCACTCCTACCAGCCTGCACACTGACGCCAGTGGTCACGGTCTTGGCGCTGTCCTTCTGCAGCGCGATGCAACTTCGCGTGAGGAAGTCATTGCCTTCGCCATTTACCATTTTATTCGTCCTCTCGAACTGAAAAAAAAAACATCAAGAAAGGAGAGGGAGCCCGGACTAGCAAACGCTTTGCCAGGCTTAAAGCCAATTAAAAATAAATAAAGAGGGCAGAAGCTCGAGATAAAAAAAAAACACTTTTTAAAAAGCGATAGAAAGTATTTAAAAAAAAAGAACGAGGTCCATGTCGCAAGGTGGTCCCACGCTCACTTAAGAAGAATAAAAGGAAAAACCCAGAAGGTAGCATTCAGACCTGCAAATGAAACAAAAACAGGAGCCAAAACCAGAAAAGAAGAGAACAGCAGCAAAACCACCGTCATGCTAAATGACAAATAACAAGATGGAGACAGAGGCAGACGTACAAAACCCAAAGCATGAAAAAGGGAGACTGAGGTAGAAAAGTAAATAGGACAGTCCCCAACAAAGAAATAAAAATCGAGTGAACAATAGAGAATTGCAGTCTCCTACGGCATTGTATTCGTTGGTCCACAAATTCACAGAGAAAAAAAAGTACTGATTTTAGGAACAGAAGAATCAAACAAAAAAAATTGAGAAAGTGCCGACACCACAGACAAGAGGGAGGGGATCAGGAAGAATTGCAAAACCTAGACAAAACATTAGGAAAGAAAAAAAAAATTATTAAATCTAGTCTGATGCGAAAAGACGTCGGTCACTAAACCAGATTATATTAACCGCAAATGCACGGGTAAGAGACACGATGGAAGAAGATACATTTAAAAAAAAATACCTACTGCACCACTATACCGGACTCGTGTGACTCCAGCTGAGAAAAACTACACCATTACCGAGCAGAAATGTCTTGCCGTCGTTGGGGCTGTTCAAAGGTTTCTCCTTTACCTCCATGGTCGGCAGTTCACAGTTGTGACCGATCACCATGCTCCGTTGCTGGTTGTCTTCACTGAAAAATTTGACATGCCGACTTGGCCGCTGGATTCTACGCCCGCAAGAATACAATTTCGACGTCGTTTATAAACCGGGTCATCAACACCAAGACGCCGACGCTCTTTCTCGCTGTCTACTTACGGAATCAGACAGCTGTTTTTCTTCGCAACGCATTTCCACATCTGACCACAGCCGACCATCTCCTCCCCCGACGCATATCACAAGTTTCTTTTGACGACTCTGAGCACAAACACGCAATCCGCTCGCAGCAATTAGCTGATGTCTACTGCCTGCCCATCATCAAGCATAGATCGACCGCCTTATCGGCGCTTCGAACCAGCCCAATGCTAGGCACCGCCGACAGCTTCGCAATTTCAAGGTCGAAGATGGCATACTACGCCGCTACGTGTATTTCCCTGATGGGACTAGTTAGCTCCCAGTCGTGTCGTGTCTGCTTCGCCCACGTATCTGGCGGCTTTCCACGAGGACGCTACTGCAGGTCACCTTAGTTTTAACAAAACATATGACCGCGTGAAAAGACAATTCTTTTGGTCTGACCTATCTTCTACCGTAGCTAAATACGTCGCTTCCTGCCATCTGTGTCAACGTCGCAAGCGGCCGACTATTTCACCCGCTGGCCTCCTACAGCCCCTTCCATGTCCCGCCACGCCATTCGACGTAGTCGGCATCGACTTATATGGTCCTCTGCCTCTGTTTTATGGGGGTTACCATTGCATTATAATAGCTGTCGATCACCTTACACGCTACGCTGAGACAGCCCCTGTACCGATCGGTTCCGCTGAAAAGGTAGCTAATTTTTTTTTTGCGATCAATTGTATTGCTTCATGGCGCTCCTCGGGTGCTTCTAAGTGACCGCGGGATGGCCTTCTTATCGACACTTGTTGCCCAAGTTCTTCATGCGTCATCCACCCTTCATAAGAGAACCTCAAGCTACCATCCCCAGACTAACGGTCTGACTGAGCGATTTCATCGCACTCTATCGGATATGATATCCATGTACATCACACGGGATCACCGAAATTGGGACACTATTCTACCTTTCGTCACATTCGCCTATAATAAAGCAGTACAGCGGACTACCGGTTACTCTCCATTTTTCCTCTTTTTTGGCCTTCCTCCCACTACAATGCTCGACACTTCCTTCTTCTCTACGCCCGACTACTCCTGATCAGTACCAGCCCAGTTCTTATCCCGTATGGCCAGATGCCGTCATCTTGCCCGTCTCAACACAAGCGTGCCAGGAAGACCGCAAGAGTCGCTACGATTCTACGCATCGTGCGGTCTATTTTCGTCCTGGTGACGAAGTCCTGCTTTATACACCACTGCGCACCCCTAGCCTTAGTGATAAATTTCAGCGCCGCTATCTTCGTCCCAACAAGGTCATCAACCAAACTTCCCCTGTGAACTATCAAGTCACGCCTGTTGATCCTCCAGCCAATCGACGCAACCGTGGAACTGAAATTGTTCATGTCTCTGGGTTGAAGCCGTTTGTGCGCCGCGGTGCATCGGTTGGTTAGGAGTGGCCAGGCTGACCGCTTTCGACCCTCCGGGAAGATTGTATGAGCCCTCCTCGGATCTTCTTTCTTTCGTACATACCATCGTCATTATCCCGCGGCGCCGGCTCCGGCACGCGCCTGGGTTCACCATCAGAGTAAACGCTGAAACGGCGTACCTTGCCTTGCCGCCACGACTTTGCCGTCTCGACCTGGCCTTCCTTCACAATATTTCCACGTCTTCTCAATGTTGTGCTGAACAGCAATTTCTTCTCTCTAACCGAGCATGGTCTCCCAAAGTTTTTCTCTAAAGGCATTCACCCCTTTTCTTCACTTGTGACTTGCACTTCCTTTTGGAGTCCGCTGTTCCATTTGACTGAATATTTCTTGAGTGTGCTAAATCATTCGATGAAGTTAGTATGCCACTGCTATTGCGCAAATTAACTGTTGTGAACACTCATCCTGCACTTTGGTGCGGGAGTTTCTTTCTTGTCTTGGTGAATTTGTCAACATTATTGACACTAATTTCCGTACTGTACCATTAGATTTTGGAATTTATAAATATTAAGTTCTTGGCCCACTTTCCTTGTTCGTCTTCTATATTGATGTGAATTGCCGTTCCCCAGTGTTGTTGTGTGTATCCTGAGTATAAAATATATAAATTATTATCTGTTGCCGGGGAGAATGCCCTCAGGAGAGGAAGAGTATGAATGAAAACAAGAGAGAAGGTGCGAACTGCGAGTCACCCCCCTACCCCAGGCAGATCCAAAACTCGGCGCTACTGACATAGTTTTGACTATCCAATATAATAGCTATTATTAGCACTCTTGTGATAGCGGGCAGGACGATTAAAGACTACTAAAATAGCTTTCACTGAATGACGAATTTTCGGACCGTTCGATCTCAGTTTTTTTTACTTGATGAAGAGAACCTGAGCGATAAGTGGCCATGGCATTACCAGTTTTGATTGGAGAAGTCATATTCCCCAACATAACAATTGTATGAACCTTTATTGGTGTTTAGGATTTGCGAGTACAGAGAATACTAATATTAGGCAGTCAACTCTAATCCACAAATTTTGCGACAGATGTAACTTTCTGAACGATTTGCATTAAACTACATCCTTTATCCAGTAGGCAATCTGTGGCTGTCAAAGGTGCAAGCAAACTCTTAATTTCTGCAACCCCCGTTTGAAGTATCGCAACCCTCAAATATTACTTGCATTTCACAACCAGGCGTAAGTTGCCAGAAGGCATAGCAAGCCATTGATTTTCGTGTAGCGCTTTTGCAGGCCACTTCATTTCTGTTTCGCTCATGAATGTCGCAGGAATTATTCATCGTATAAAATTTAATTAGTCAGGAATCTGCCACGTCACGGTTTTTTCTTAGCATTCTCAGCGACGCATTCTTGCAGCATTCTGTAGTCAACTAGCGCTTGTGCACTTTCCTACTTGTATCTCACTGATTCGTAGCGAATATTACCATTTCACAGTGCGTAACTAGCTGTTAAAAAGAAAGGATAGCGGGTTGAAAATAACTACTTATTCAAAAGAACGCTTTCTCTCAAGCCTCTGGAATCAGGATATGAAATCAACATTTATTACAATGCCGACGTTGCTTGATGAATAGTTCATGTCTCAGCATTTTTGTAAGGATACCACGTTATTCCGTCTCAACATAAAAATATTTTACCCATGTGACATTCAAAACTATGAATGGGGCTAAGTTTTAGCAGCCAAATTCCTTTCTGCGGCAGGATAACACAGCGATTTTCACTGGGCCACCGAAAGACTGCTTTTTCTTTATAATATTTCTTCTACTCCACACAGTTTTTGTGGGCATACATTGACATGCATCCCTCTGTTCTACGTCCTGCTAAACATTATTCCGTGGGATAATGACCATGAATTTGACAGGCATTCTAGAGAATATTCTACAACCTTTGTATTGTCAGACACTGGCATGACAGTCTTTCCTGATTTTCCTTATATCAAAACAATTTAAGTGCTGTTTGCAGCTTGACGTTGGTATGTCCTGACTCGCATGTCAGGATGCCTTTGAGAATGATGTTTTAGGTACCTCTTTAAAGAAGAGCATGGGAGAAGACCGACAGGAAGTATTTCTAAATACGGGCATCCGAAGTTTTATACACGGCGAGCAGTCACTTGTAAAGGACATAAAGTCACCAGTGTAGTCCTTTTTGCCAGAACGTTGAAGGCAGAAAAGCAAACCTTTCTCCTCTCAAATTGTCCTTCTAGAAAGAACAGTGCGTAATTTTCAACATTTGCTACTAGCCTCACCGGCTGCTTGCGTATAGAGTGGGTAAAGATTTAGTGAGTGACATGATGCTTGCGATTTTGGTCTCAGCCGCTACCCTTAAAAAACTGAGCAATCTTTCGGCGCCTTGTGTTTTGAATCATGTTTTAACTAAAATGCAAGTCATCCAATAAAGTTAAGAAAGATGAGGAAGTGGCGGCTGTTTTGTCCGATGCGAGCGCTTCTTAGCACTTTGAGACGTCAGTTGTCTGGAAGTCGGCTTGGTCATTTCTATGCAGCTCCTCTGCAGTGAAAATCGAAGCCCAATGAGTAAACCCAACGAGAGTGCATTCTTGATTACACCTGCGTATCGAAAGTTACACCTGCGTATCATAAAAGAAATTGCACTGCGGACTCACATTTCACAAGGCTTTTCTGTTGAAATGTATGAAAGAGCGCATTCGTCTGGTGCAGAAATGCACAGCAGTGGTTCTAACCGGGAACCTTTTGTTTGCGAGCAGATCGTGTGCCTAAATGCCGTAGTTACTCTTTTCCAAGTTATGGTTAACAAACTCCTATAATAGTAAATATGAATGTATAAGGATATTTTGAAAGAACTTAAACACACATGACACGAAAGATCCAAAGGGGCATGTTAAGGATTCGAAATATGCGTCATTGCACTCCTGCCAAGTTATCAAGTTATATATAATATAGTACTACAGTCGATAATCATTCCCGGCTCGTCGTGCATTAAGCGTATGCGGAGTACGACCCCTAGCTACACTAGCGACATTTACATATTTGTTCACGTGGCATAATTAGGATTATGAAACGCTTCAAATCATTCTTCCGCCATTTTTTTTTCACGGAGAATGTGTCATGCTTCGTCTGGAGAAACTTTTATGTCGATGCGCACTGTTTATTTCCAGTTAACGTTGTTTGACTGGTTTGCAGAAATGTTAGAAAAAAGTGCAGAAGTTGTCTTCCAATGGCGTATCCCGTATTTCAATATTAGAACACTAGAACGTTAACTGCAGCTTCGGCAAGCGCGTAGGATAAGAGTTTTCATGCAAGTTAGCCCACTTGAGGAACGTCAAAAATCCGACTTCTTTTGGGAGATATACAGGAAGGTATCAAATATTTAATAATGAACTATCATTAGTTTTCGGCTTGTCTTAAAACATATTTCCTTTGAGCAAGCCTCATTCTCTCGAGAACATATTTATTATTTTGTGACCCTTCAGCGTAGGAAATCTGGATCGGTATTGAACTGGAAGTGCCATATTTAACTAATTTCTGTAGTCGTTTGCCAATAAGCAAATTAAATAATAAAAATGCTTCTCAATCCAGCGCACGGAAAATAAAGCTTGGAGGGTGCACACTTTAGAGAAATCGAAATTTATTCCCAATAACCACAGTGTTATTTTTTTCTTCAAATCTTTCATTCTATGATCTATTAGTTGGCATAGAACAAGTGTAACATGTTAGGAGGTGATCCACCTCTGTACTTGACGCGTCTGAATCACCTCCCATATAGATTTCGGAGGAATTCCCGGTTAGTATTTTTTTATTAGAGCATCCTCTTGAGTGTCACTGGGTGTAAGGACTATTGAGACTAGGAAGCAGGGCTCAAAACCTCGTGAGAACGAACTGCCCTTTATTATGCCATCATTTTAGGACGTCTCTTTGTCGCAAAGGTAAGCGCTTAGATCCCACTATCATATTTGAAACGTGAAATGCCAGTTCGATAGCCCAATAAAAGGCCTATTATCTTCAGCTTCATTCATAAAGTAGCAGCGAATAAAATTTGGAAGAAACGCTTAGGACTACGTACATGCGGGAACTAAAAGCATGACTTTTTGTGTGACAAGGCTTCTTTCATTAAAGTACTGTCTTCAATATGGTTCTTGCGCATGGTTTGTCGTGCCCCAACAGCGGCCCCTGTTGGTATAAGAAGAGCGTCTTGTCGGGCTAGTTGGTTCTGCGTCTCTGTTTGGAGTCGGCGCTTCACAAGTCGTGCCCTCATAGCATGCAGGAAAGTCTCGACTATCAGGTTTCCCGCCTCTTGGCGGTAGGCTTCCCTGGTCCGGTCATATCTGTTGCGTCGCTGAAACCCTCCTGCAGAAACAAAAAGGCGCCCAAAAAAGACCTGACTACTCGGCTTCAAAGCCGGTTGTGGTCCCCTGTGTGCACCAGGTGTCTCAACCTGAACAAAGTGGCCGGTAGACACCATGCACCCTTGGTGTTCTAAGCCCCCAAAAAGCTATCAAAGCTTTTCTGCCGCATTTCTGGCGTTTGTGAAAGGGGTTGCAAAAAAGGCATCGCACCTCCTATGTTAAGTGCGCCACAGGAGTGGTATACAGCTTGCTCCTTTCTTGTGGCTCTTCCTATGTAGGCCGAACTGGCCGTTGCGTTAATGACCGGCTACGGGAGCATGCAAAAAATGTAGACAATATTGATAAAAATTCAAACCTTGTTAGGCATATTTCTTTCTGCATCAGCACGTCTAGGGCAAGATCTGAGATGACAAAGATTCTAGGCAGGAGTACCAATGTGAAAGCCCGGCTTGTCTTAGAGGCCTTCCATGTCAAAAAACTATCTGATCGCTGCGTAAGTGATGCTTCGTTGCAGATTTATGATGCTGAAATTTCATATCTTGATTCGTTTGTGTAAATTTGCGGTGTTTGTGATGTGTGTGCCTGCTCTACCTTTACTCATGCTCTGCTTTTCTGTATACATGCTGTTGTTGCTCCACCCCAATAAACAGTTGGTAGTTGTGCTCGTGAACTGTTGTATGTGTTTCTTCCTGTGTCTTGTCTAAGTTGTTGCGCATTTCTCTTGTATACTACCCTGTTGTTGTCTAAGAGGGGTACAGTGGTGGGAAATAAAGAATTAGTCTATGGTAGCTATTAATTGTCTCTTTTATAGCCGCTTTAGTCACGTCCTTATACATTGCCATTATACATTGAGCCTCCCTCGCTGCGGCTTCTCATCTTTGCCCTGCGCGGTGGTGCAGTGGATAGGGCGCTTGACCTCTGTGCACAAGGATGCGGGATTGAGTCCTGGCCACAGCTTTCGCTGTTCTATGGGGACGAAGAGCAAGGCGCTCGTGTTCTGCGTGATGCCAGTGCACGGTAAAGAACCGCAGGTGGTTAAAATGTTTGAAGCCGTCAACTACGGCGCATCTCAACACCTGATTCGCTTTGGGACGTTATAGCCCCTAAACTGAACTAAGCTCCCATCTATGCAACGCCACTTTTCGCATGGCTGGGTGGCTCTTTGTGGGCTCAGGGGATCTGTCACATGACCTCAACTGGCTCAAGGGGTCTACCAGCTTCCCCTGCGAGTTTCGGCCGAAATGGAATGGCCCGCTCGCTCACGTGCGTCGTGTTTGGAGACGGTGGATCGGTCATCTTGGGACAGGTAAAGGGATAAGAATGGTTTCCGAATTAATTTCGCCTTATGAGGATATAGATATTAGAATATCTCTGCGATCCGGCTTTAACTTTTCTGTATTTTATCGGAACCCTGTAGGATTGGAATGGGGACAGCGTGAATATGCCTGAAATGAAGATGTCTAATAAATGCCTAGGTTAAAATAAATGAGGCCATGACTTTAGTTCATCTTATGGAAAACAGATTTAAAGAACAAGATATTGCTATGCAGACAATCTCTTCTATCTATAAACATATTAACCCCCAGCTGTATGCCGCGGATGGTAAATACGCGCACCACTTCGTCCGCTTACTCTTCCTAAATATTACTACTTTGCATAATATGCATAAAAACAAAATTATATTAGTGCGTTTCTGTGACCTCAATTAACAGCAAAAAAAGTCACATTTACACCAGCATATATGATCCATACATTGACACTGGCGTCACAAACGTGTCTAGAAAAAGTTAGACTAAATGGAGCTTGTCTACCCCACCTAATAATAGCTTCAGCATGAAAGACACCATCTCTTCGACACAGATTCTGACACTTTCGTGTTCCAACCTGAACGCATGCAACTTCATCTAATGCAGAAGCAATACTTGTCACACTATTATACTTCGCCGGAGCGATTGTGAATCCTCCTTCAGGCAACGCAGGTAGAGGGAGAAGTCCGCTTCAGCGGCCACTGTTTCGGAGCACTGAAACATCTGAAAAACGGGTTATCCAAGTTCTAATCTGCAAATATTTTTTAACATTATTTCTGATGTCGCAGCGCGCATCATCGTCATCCGCTCCGGCAAAGTTCTTCACAGGATCTTGCGTATCGGTCATTCTAATAACATTCTGAAGCACCCCTTCATACTTAGTTAAACATGACGTTGTGGCAAATGAACCACAAGCGAAGATAAACATTTGAACGAGTGCAAGGTTTTGATCTTTTATGAATATTCGTATTTGGCCAAGTTGAACCAACGATTAGCTTTCTCTCTGACCAATGACCTAACCATGACCCTGGTGCATTAGCCATCCAACACAATTCTTCGCATCGAAAAGCAGCAGTGACAAACGACTGCACCTATGAACGCCAACCCCACGCATGTTTGAAGTCGCAGGTAGCCGCACTGTACAGCGATGATCCAAAGACAAGCGACGTTCGTCGACTTCATTATGTCAACAGCGGAAGTTGTGAAAAAAAAACAACTGCCGACCGAAACCTTTTCAACCTCTGCTTCATTACAGTCTTTCAATCGTTAATCTATCGGTCGTCTTCTGATGTCCCAGACGTCATTATACTAGAGGAAATTGAGATTGAAATCATGTTGGCGCTTTTCTAGTTTGTGTTCACATGCTTCAATGGTTCCTCAAGTTACGCGGCGGCATTGCTGCTCTGCTTCAAAGTTGCTACGAAAAGAACGACAGCTTCCCCTAATATAATCAATCTTTTACAGCTATTTCAACTTACTTGAAAAAATCTACCCTTGAAAACCATGAGGACCGCCGTTTATTTTCTAATGTTGGCAATTTGTGGACTCCTGCTTTCAGGTAAGCCCGTGTACTGCATGAAGTTATTTCTCAAACTTTCAATCAAATGCTGCTTTCAAAAAAGAGGTTAGCCTTTATGACTGCAAAACGCCTATTATTAGGTACAATTACCAACAGAGGTCTCCACACTAATATTAGTAAGACAAGACGTATATCTAAGCATTGTTTTACTTTCTGCGTATACATGAACCAGCGGGCGATGGAAACTTCCAAATGGTGTTCAACGTTCACTATAGGGCTGCCGCAGAGTGCACTTGGCGGCAGAATTCCAATTACTCAAGGCTTCGCTTCAAATTTTGCTAGACTTAAGCTACAATAATGACAAAGCTTTGTACTATTTTTTGCATTCTGGTAAAGTCGCGACATTGGTTTTATAGAGACAATCTTGTTTGTGCTATATGCTCAGGTTAATCCGTTCTGCTCTATAGAAGAGCGGCTGATTGGGCGAGTTGGTGAACCATGATGGACAGTGATGTATATTGCGCAAAAAGACGAGACAAAGAGGAGAAGGGGACAACGACGACGCCGACGCAGGGGACAACGACGTCGTCGTTGTCCCCTTCTCCTCTTTGTCTCGTCTTTTTGCGCAATATACATCACTGTCCATCACCGTTCTGCTCTTTTTTGAAGTGCTCGAAAAATGTATGCACTTTTTTATAAAGAATGTCAATAATAACAAAACAGATAATATGTTGGTTGCAAGCATATACGAAATATTCATCAGTAAAAGTATTAATTTGTTTCAGTGTAGCGTACTTACCCTTAGTTTAGCAAGAAAGAACCCCTCACTCAACAAACAACCGAATATCATGTTTCAGTATCCCGGATGCTTCTCGCAGCAACGCAATTCATTTTGTTTCTACGCACAGTGCATAATTTTTTTTTGTACGGCTATGTTTTTTGATGCCAATGTATATTTCCTAAACACGGTCGTTGCTGCTTTCTCAGGTCAGAGCACACGTATACTAGAACGCGCGTGCAAATTTTCGATCCCCGGAATTAATAAAGCTTGCCGCAAAACCTCGGCATCCTTGTTTTGTATAACTTTAACTTTTCTTAAGTCAATGCACTAAAGCTAACACTTTAAGATACTCAATTGGCAGATCCTCTTAAACCTTCGCCTTTCATGGCACAACATGCGCGTCAGTGCCGAAATTCTGAACACATTCGGCATGCATTTCTACAGGGCCAACGTTGAATTATATCAGTAAGTTATTTGAGTACTTTATAGCCTGCAAATATTCCCGAAAGTCGGAGAGTCACCACATCGAGGTGAGGTAAGAAGCTCTTGTTTAATTCAGAAAAATCTTTAAAAACCTTGCTTTCTCGTAACAGGTAATGCATAAAAAATGTCGTGTAGCGTATATTATTTGTGTGTATTGTAGATGTCATAGGTTAATTAGTCCTAAATAATGGTATTCGGAAGACATCTGCGAAGTAAAATAAAAAGTAATTCTCGTTTGAAAGGTTTATATATTCACATATTGCGAATTTTAAATGTGTTTTCTGGGCTTGAGAATTAAAATGAATGTGGAAGAACTACACAGGAATTCAGAAGGCAAAAAACTCCCACTTGATATTTCCAGTATATATCTGATGGTTCACAAAAGTTCTTCTTATTGTCTAAAGTATCTTGCTTCCGTTACACAGGCAGTAGTACGGCGTCTGGTAGTTCTTTGAACATGATTTAACAGCACTGCATAACTCTTCTAGGCCTGTGAAGTGCACTTAGCTAGCATCTATCTCGTTCGATGCACTCAGGGCGGAAGGGATTATTCAGTAAGATATTTCAATTCGCCAAAACCACAAGTAAATTTTGTCAGTTTGACGTTGGATTTCTGAGAACATGTAAAGGCAAATGACCCTGTGCCATGTTTATTTTATAATACTCGTGCCAATTTTAGAAAAAAAAGTGTTTTATTACCGGTATCGGTTTCCACTTTTGTGTAAGCCTTTTGTAGACAAACTCATGGAGGCTACTTCATTATGATGGCAATATGGAACTAACGAGTATAAATCATACGAGGTCATGTTTGTTGCTTCCTCAATAAGCTTACATTGTTATTTAGCATTGAAGTTACTTCACAATTATTCTCATTTCAGCGTTCGTGCAATCCACTGCGAAAGCAGTAACAGATATAAGAGCTGAAGCGGAGGAATCCCAGCGGTCCGGAACGCCCGGAACAAAGCCTGAAGCAAGAACTCAGAATGATGCTGTTGAGCGTTCACAGAGGCTAATGCCTAAAACGGAAGGCCGTATCGGAGCAGATTGCTTGGCATGGCTCTGCGGCTAGAGTTGCAGATTTGAAATCAGATGAGAATAAACTTGTTTCTCAATGTGTCCTGGTAACAATGAATCCACAAATATAGGGGTACAAATTGACGCCTATCACATTGGTCCCCAGAACCTGAAGCATACTATAGCTACTTTGAGGTAAAGCTTCATTATGCTAAGTCATTATTCATTAGTTTAAAGTTTTGCTCCCTAAATGTTAAGCGAGGGCAGCGTCTAATACTCTCATAAAAAGAGTAAACCTAGGTAGCAAGGGTAAGCACCAATAGTAGTATTCCATATACGGCTGCTGAAATATATTAAATACCCCGTGACAATGGACATCATGTGATGCTTCTTAGTTCAAGTTGTTGTGGTGCATGGCATTTTATTTTGCACTAAGATGAAATTGGTTGGATTGAATATGATGTTGATAATCGTAATCTAGGAACGCCTTAGTAAAACTATATATCGCATGATTTAGTTGGGACAGGGGAAAATGCTGGCGAAGAGAATAAAGGGATCGAGTCCCGGCCTCAGCGGCCGCTTTTAAATGCAGTTGAAAAGCAAGACGCCCGTGTGCTGTGCAATGTCAGTGCATGTTAAAGAACACCAGGTAGTCGAAATTTCCGGAGTCCTCCACGACGGCGTCTCTCATAGCCTGAGTTGCTTTGGGACGTTCAACCCCACAAACCAAACCAAACCAAATCTATTCCCTCTACGTCATTCATGTTTCTCTGACTGCACCTGACGGCAAATCGTACGTCGGTTTGTTCAAAGTGTGCACCTATTGGTGTGAAGTGCGAGACTTTATGAGAAGTTTGTTTTGTGGGATTTAACGTCCCAAAGTAACTCAGGTTATGAGCGATGCCGTAGTGGAAAACGCCTGAAATTTTGACCACCTGTGTTTCTTTAGCGTCTATTGACATCGCGCAGAACACTGGCGCCTTATGTTTCGTCTCCACCGAAAAGCGGCCGCCAAGTCTTAGTTTCGATACCGCATCTTTGGCACAGTAGTTGAGTGCCCTAGCCACTCCGCCACCCCGGCGGAGACTTACCAAATAGCTACAGCTGCTATAAGAATGAATCGAGTGTGAGTCAAAGGCCGCGTGCCGTATCCTAAGAGCTGTTATATTATCGCAATGCTACAACCGTTAAATAAGAACACAATATTACTTTCTGGTCCCATTCTGAAACATGCTAAGAGTTATAATCGGATGAGATTTCGAGCCTTTCAGATAGCATCTTTGGCTTGCTCGTAATAATTCCGGGGAATACGGTGGGCATTGATGTGCCAATGCTCAAAGAAAAACAGAAAAAAAGATGCATCCGCTATCCTGGTTGCCTCAGCAGGTTCATAAAATGGAGTCACTGGATGCTAGCACGTGGGCTTCGCCCTGTCACCTTTGATTCCGGTGAGTACGCCACTAGCAGTACTGCCCTGTGTGTGCGATTGTATGGGGGGGGGGGGTAGGGGGGGGGGGGGGGGGCGTGGAAGCTACAATAGAAAGGCGACAAGCAGGATGGTCGCTTGCTAAACAGCGGTAGTAACGCATCTCTTGTGTAACGTCTCATCCACAGCGTACACTAGGTTGCCCCTTTTATGCAGACTGATATGCGAAGTCGCAGTCCTGTTGACCAATCTGAGCCTACTTATTTACAATTTATTTTGTTCTCAGCGTCAAAAAGGGTATCTAGAAAAGCGAAAATATGTCATTTAATGAGGGTCAATCCCCTTGGCTGAAGGTCAGGAGCAATAGTATTGTGCGATTTTCTCAAGCTGTAACCGTTTTGCAGCAATTAGTGCTCTGTGCCCAACTGCGTTTGCAATATACGTTTCGTAGAGTGTCAGTGCAAATACTCAGCCCTTTTTCTTGACACATATACAAACCAGAGTTCGTGGACACGCAAAGCCTTCGTTAAAGTCAGGGCTCCAGAAAAAAGTGGGCGCTGTTTTCTGAAATGTGCGTTCCAGTTCCTGATTAGCACTTCTGTGACGTGGGCGCATCAGTAATTTACCTATTTATAGTCAATAATTACAAGTAAAGGCTATATGCGCAAAATGTACATTGTTATAAATATTTTATCTATCTTCTATTACGACGACCTAAATCTCTTGTACGTTAACTTTCTTCTCGTAATGAATCCAGAAACCCTAGGTGATTATATCCAGTTGATAATAATAATACTGGACGGAAAAATATATACCATATCAACCAAAACTCCGCTAATATCCTCCAAATAAGTTATGCGCTAGCGCATTATATTTGCCGTCCTTCTTAATCTTAATCTGAGAAATCTTGATTTTAAGTGCGAAATACAGGAAAAGCAGCGCACTTGTGATGTCAGAACCAATAGGCAAGTGTAGGCGTTTTTAATTATCACGACGCTGTTTACAGCGTTTATTTGATATGCCTTAGCATAGCTGCATGTGTGTGAGATGCTTTAAAATGCTTGCCCCCGGTGAAGCTGAACGAACCTTTTCGCGTAATAAAGGCAGGGAAAATGTCGAAATGTTTTTTTCGAAGGAGAGGAATTTTATCTTGTCTAGTACGTGTCATGTATATGTGTAATTGAGCATGTTTGCTTTTCCTGCTGCGCCGAGCAGAAGCACAATGATTCACAAATTTGATGTTAGTCTGCAATGTATAAGCACCTGAATACAGGCACATGGCTGCCAGTGACAGCTGCAGGACTCAGTGCCTTTGGGATGAAAAGCATTTTGGCTGAAGGGTACAAAGAGACGCACAAAACATTCATTCGTACACCTGAGACGAGCAATAAAATTGTATTGTACTCAATTGTTGATTATTTTTTCAGATCGTGAAAACAACAGTAATGTCCTGACACTATGAATCACGCAATCGCTTTGAGCTTATCAATTTGTTTAATTTAATATATTTTATAAACATAATGAAGCCTAGACACACGGACACAGAGTAGGTGTATTTACAGATATATACAAAACGGTAGCTGATCAGACGAACGACTTCAGGCCAGCGGCGCTTAGCACGAATCACACATACTTCGTCCTCCTCACGCTATCCACATTCCAAGCGCGAGCACAGAACTTTGTCCTCGCCGTTCCTTGACATAACTCCCGGCTGCGAAAGCACCGTCCCGGTGCTAAGTAGAAGACGGATCAGGTGCATGGTACGGCTTGAAGCGAACCACGTGAACAACGTCGGTGGCAAGGCGGGTGGATGACGTCGGAGAGTCAAGGGGGACAAACTCATATGTCACATCGGTCACCTGACGGAGCGCATAATAAGGGCCGCTGTACTGGCGAAGGAGCTCCTCAGAAAGACCAACACGAAGAGAAGGTGACCGAACGAGAACGAGTAATCGTGGGACTTGGTGTACTGGGCGATGCCGTCGGTCGTAAACAGACTTCTGGTAGGTCTGGAAGGTGGTGAGACGGTCGCGGGCGATTTCCCGGGCCATAGTTGTTTGGGCGATGTCGCCATGAGTGTACTCCGTTGTAGACTTCAAAGATGGCGGCCGCAGTGTATCCAATCTCAATGCAGGATGTCGAACAAATAGAAGATAGAAAGGCGAATAGCCTGTCATGTCATGCCGTGAAGAATTGTAAGCAAATGTTACATAGGGCAAGGCAACGTCCCAATCACGACGGTTGGGTGCGACATACATAGCATGTCAGTGACTGTCCTGTTCAGCCGCTTGGGAATTCCGTTTTTTTGAGGATGGTACGCAGTAGTGAGCTTATGCTACACGGAGCAGGACCGCAGTATGTCGTTAACTACCCGGAACAAAACGTAGCGGCCGTGCTCCGTCAGCAATTGGCGTGGAGCACCGTGGTGAAGGATGTCATTTTGAAGCAGAAAATCGGCGACATTGGTGGCGCAACTGGTTGGTAATGCACGCGTGATAGCGACTCGGGTGGGGTCATCATCATATTAATCAGCTTGACTATATCCACTGCAGGGCGAAGGCCTCTCCCATATTTCTCGAAATAACCCGGTTCTGTGCTAGCTGCATCCACTTGACGCCTGCGAACTTCTTAACCTCATCCGCCCCCATAACTTTCTGCCGCCCGCTGCTACGCTTTCCTTCCCTTGGAAGCCAGTTTGTTACTCTAGCGACCATCGGTTATCTTGTATTCGCACTACATGTCCTGCCCATGCCCATTCCTTCTTCTTGATTCCCACTAGAATGTCAGTAGCTTGAGTTATTTTTCTGACCAACTCTGCACGCTCCCTATCTATTAATGTTATCCCTAACATTTTTCGCTGCATAGCCTTCTGCGTTGTCCCTCTTGGTTAGCCTCTACGTTTCAGCCCTATAGGTGAGTACAGGAAAGATACAACTGTTGTATACTTTCTTCTTGAGCGATACCGGTAAGCTGCTAGTCAATCTGCGCGTGCTTGCCAAATGCGCTTCATCCCAGTCTTATTCTTCTTCTTGTTATTTCCTTTTCATGGTCCGGATCTGCGGTTACTATCTGTTTTAAGTAGACATATTCGCCTACTACTTCCAGTGGTTCGCTACCTAATGTAAACTGCTGTTCCTTCCCGAGGCTGTTGAACGTTACCTTAGTCTTCTGCATATTGATTTTCGGGTGGCGTAGTCGGTGGCAACAGCGTCCAGCGGTTGCTGGAACTAGACGTTGGAAAAAGTCCGAAGAGGTCTAGTCCGACACGATGGAAGGGTTCGAGGGGTACGTCAATAGGCTACAGAAGACCAGCAGGCAATTTGAATGGGCGCTTTCTGCTCTGACAGAGGTCGCAGCTGGCAGCGTAACGGCGAACACTACGATATAAACCGGGCCAAAAAAGCGACGTCGGACCCGATCGTACGTTCGTGAGACACCGAGGTGGCCTGCGGTGGGGCAGGCCATGTAGTTTTCTAAGGACAGAGAAGCGGAGACGCTGAAGAACGACGAGCAGGAGCGGAGGTCCATCAGGGCGAAGGTTGTGGTGGTACAGGATGTCATCGAGAAGAACAAAGAGTTGAAGTGTAGGGTGTGAGGTGGTACCGCTGAGGCGATCGATTTGTGGACGCAAGGAGGAGTCTTGCCGCTGCTTGTCCGCGATGTTAAGCAGATTAGCGATAGTGAACATCAGGGCCGCGGTCATTGTCTTTAGGATCGGGCGGTTCCACAGGGTGACGACACAGGCAGTCAGCGTCTTGATGTAGACGATATGTTTTGATGTAGACGATATGGATAGGCTTCCATGTGCTGCGGAACACTATGGTTACCGAAGGTAATTAGTGCAGGAGGTTAGTAGTGTTTCAACAGACCCACCAATTTAGGAGTGCTCTCTATATCAATTCTGTGGTTTGGCGCTCAACGAAGCAACCTCGTTTTCGCCTATATATTGCCGTAGATGTGCAGTGTGTTGTTTTGAGACTTTGGAATGGGAACTTTGTGCTGATGTTCAAATAGGGTAAATTGTTTCAATAAACGTTCTTTGAAGCCTGTAGCGCGGATATTTTGGCGTCTAGTAACGCGCATGTTTCAAGTCCCCATGTAAGGGCAGAGCCGCTGCACAGTCTTATTTGTTGAATTGGTAATGTGCAATTAAGCATATATCTTATGGAAGCGGAGCAAACTTCTATCTTTGCGGGGATGCCTGCAGAATTTCATGTCTCATCCACTGTGCCATATGATAGCCATAATAATTTCTCACTTGAACAAGGAACTAGTAATTTGGCAGGAAGCTTTTCTCCTAAGCTGGTCCATAAGGTTTATTTTTGCCGATAATGGAAGAGTGACCATGCTCATTCTTTCCTACTACGAAGGCTGGTAAGTGCTAGGACATCTTTTCTCTTTCTATAATAATTAATTGAACTGTATCTAGCCCATCCTTCACCAATAGGAAGTCTGGCGAGTGCTAATTCATCTTTTCTCTTCCTATAATAACCATAGCACGTTTATGCTAACAAGGCGAAACTGTGTAAACATAAACAATCCACTAAACATACGAAGAAACTATAACATCCATGCCTGATAGACAGTATCTGTGTGCATACATAATTCGAGTGCTTAGAGTGTCTTCGAAACAATCTGTCTAGTCCGAGTGCAAGAAGAAACAGAGCCTTCGTTGTGCTGCAGATTGTTCTGACATTTTTGACATTTTTTTAAAACACACGCAAAAGATGCCTGTTGTGCTTGAAAACAAACTGAGCCGCTAGATTTCAACATACCTGTTAACATATTCGCAAAGCGGCTCATGTGTAAAGATGTTCACTAGCAAATTAGAGCCGAGATGATTCAATGTATGTACAGTCGTGAGCAAAAGGGGAGAGAGAGACCAAGCTAACTGCTACGATTGCTTTTTTGATGTATCAAAAGATTTACCAAAGAAAATTCTTTGGGCAAGAAGGCAAGTATACTATGCATGGTACCTAATGCAATTCTCAGAAATAACTGTTTCACTGTCAGAAAAAACTGGCGGGTAGTTTTCTCAAATCGCATGGTCTCTCCACGTTTGCTCATGACTGTACGTGATTTACATCAGCCAATGCTTGAAGCTGTGCGTCGCAAGATTGAAGGCAAAAATAGATTATGTTAGCCGTTTCAGTACCCAGGGTTCGCATGTGGTTGTTTTTTCTACTTTTTATTAAAACTCTGAAAGCTCCAATCTCGAGCAACTATATTCAACAAAATATATTTTCGCTTTCTAGTGAACCCCGTGCACGGCAGCGTTATATCAGTTAGCGAAGCATACTCATGACGCTGATTATATATGATAAACATGACCTTGGTCAGTCAAGAACCTCCCAGGATTAGTTTCAGGCTAGACCATGCAATTTGGCCTTGATATTAGACCATGAAAGTTAAAGCAAAGCTACATCTCATGCAGCCGTCAGCGCAGAGTCAACAGTAAGTCCCACTGCATGGCGCGGCGGTCGCGCTGTCAATCAATGAAGGCAGAGATTTAATTGGTGACAGATGTATCTCTCATTTAAATAACTACAAAAAGGTAAGTGACAGATAAGCAGTATTTCTTAAGCACTGCTTCAGGACAATATTATAAATTTAGCTACTATTCGCTACATTTCTTTTGGCTTGCAAACATGAATAAACGGTTGTCAAGGATGTACTACCCATTCCATTTAGCCACTTTCTTCATGAGGCCGGAGCTTTTTTGCGACGTATAACGGTCGCTGCACTGAAAGAGGATTTATCTCATGACATTCTGAGTGTAACAACCTCAAATGTTTTGGCCTACATAGACGACCTAACCATTGTCGTCCGGATGAGGCTTCTGTTTCCTTCGTTCTGGATGTGATTAAGGTGTACTGCAAAGCGAGTGGGGCTAAATTCAATGGGTTGAAGAGTGCCATTCTTTATTTTGGTTTCGCACCATCGTGTCCTCAGCCTGTTCACGGTCTCCCCGTGATGGCTGAAGTCAGCCTTCTTGGTTTTCACTTGAATCGTGAAGGTCTTTCAGGTAGAAATTGGTCCTTGGCTCAGGAAAAGTTCAAGCCTAGGGCTAGAAAATGCGACAAGCTTTTGTGTCCGCTCACGGCTCGGGCCGCTATCACACGGTCCGTCCTGTACTCGGTGTTGATCTATGTCGCTGGAATAACACCTCTATAGGCGCGGACCAAGCTCTGCTTTAAGCGGATCATTTTTCGTTTCTTGCGGGGCAGAGTTCTGGACAAGATCAAAAGGCCTGTGCTGAAGCTGTCCAGGGATAGAGGAGGCCTCGGCATCCCTGACCTGGGCATCGTAGTCACGGCCTTGCACGTCAGCTGGACACAAGTGGGTCTGAGTTTGGACATGCCTCTCACTCGAAGTATGACTTAGTATTTTCTGAACTCTCGTCTCCGCTTCTTCGCCCAGAGCTCGTATGCTCATTGCGTGCCGCGTTCAGGCTCTCCATGGCCCTTTTACGCCCAGGCAGCCACTTGACTCGAGCGTCTTCGCAAGGCAGAGGCTGACTGCCTTCGAGCCTTCCTCCTCACCTTCGCCAGTATGACATTGCTAATGTTAGACCCTGCTGGCGGTACATCACGGCGGCCTTTTAGGAAGCAAGCAGAGCGTCCGTTATGTATCGCTTCGCCAGGGGCGTCCTGCCCATTAAGGCTCCATCGGCGTTTAAACGGGCCGGCTTGCGACCACCCACTTGTCCGTTTTGTGGAGGTGAAGAGGACATTGTGCACATGGTTTATCAGTTCCTTCTTCCTGAAGCCCTTTTCCGTCATGTAGCTGACCTCTTCCAGCTTCCGGGTATACTATTTCATACTGTGCGCGTCCTGAATCCGTTGCCAGGCGAAGCAGTTATCCAGTTCAACCTCCTGCTCGTCGAGTTCACGTACCAAGCATGGCTGGAACGCTGCGCGGTCGCATATAGCAGAAGGGTTCCGGGCCTACTGAAGTAACTACAAAAGTGCGGAAAGAGGGCTGGTTTAACTTGCAGCGGGAACATCGCATCCCCAGTAAGCGGAGGTTCTCGGTGATTTAGTGTAGGCAATCTGTAATTTTTTAGATTACTAGTGGAACACTTTTTGTGTCGATATGATTCCATCACAGTGTACGGTCGTCCTTGGTGCCACCTTTTATGTTGTCATGCAGATGCGCCTCGTTGACTCAATGCAATGGTGGTGCTGCAGACCGTTTTTGCGTTTCATGCAGCCCACTCGTGGGGGGGCAGCGCGCGGCGGCCCCCTTGTCTGGTTAGGCCCTCACCTCGAACAAAAAACGCTCCCCGGATCCCACTTCGCCAGGGGGGAGGGGGGGGGGCTATCGGAGCGTTGAACGGATGATAGGCTGATGCGCTATGTGAGACTCTGAGGCACGGCACTTTCGGGTGTCAAGTCCCCCTCCCCATCTAACAAAGGCAACAGGCAGAACTACTTCAATAGAGTAGCACCGGTCGCGAATTTCGAAGCTCTAAATTAAGATGTCATCGGGTACGTTCTGCCTTTTGTCGCGAAGGCTTACTCAAAACTTGCCGCACTTTTTTATTGTGTTAACAAAGCAATGTAAAAAAATAGCCGGATGAGTCCCCACCTTTGCTCTGCTGTTGTCTTCAGGCAGCAGACTCATTCCAGATTCTAGTGTAGCAGAACTCACAAGAGCTATCTTACTAGGACGTGTGAGATGTGCCGCGGACGTAGCTGTGGCAGGGTGTATGTTAATTTGTGGCATGGCCGAGCTCCCATTTGTTGATGCGTTTTGAGACGTAATGATAGATTGAGTGCATAAATTTTGGAGTTCCTGCCAATCGGGTTTTTCAAATCAAGTGTACGGCTCGGAAATGAATTAATCATCCATGCTTCTTGAGTAACGGGAAATAGACGCTACAATGAGGCTATGGAGAGTAGTTCGGGCAGCTAGGTTAAAGTTGTGCTCTATATTGTAGTCGGGTGTTCAGTTACGACCGGCAGTTGTAGCACGTGGGAGATGGGACTGTAAATGAATTAAAATATTAGAAATAAAAGAGGCACATGTTGAGGGTTTGTTAAATACGCAAGCTGGCACTACATGTACGTGAACGACAAATCACAATGGGCAGTGTTCAGTTCAGTCGTTCAGTCGTGTCCGACTCTTCGTGACCCTATGGACCACGTCACGCCACGCTTTCCGGTCTCTCACTATCTTCCTAACACCACATAACTTCATCTGCAGTGCCTTGAGGATGCCATCTAACCATCGCGTTCGCTGCCTACCCCTTCTCCGGCGACCCTCAACCTTTCCCAACATCAAATCTTTCTCCAGCTACTCCTCTCTTCTCATCAGATGACCAAAGTAGCTGAGCTTTAACTTTAGAATTTGACCCTCCAATGAGCAGTCAGGGTTTATGGTAGACAATATTGACTGATTTGATCTTCTGGCAGTCCAAGGAACTCTCAAGAGTCTTCGCCAGCACCACAATTCAAACGCCTCAATTCTTCGGCGGTCAGCATTTTTCACAGTGTAGACAGGAGCCATTAAGGCTTTCGTGTCAATGCGTTAAACGTGGCACTTGAGTGCCCATCATGGCTTCAAAGCGGTACTGTTGCCCAAACGCCTTTGAGTAATCGGCTAGGTGTTAGAATTTTTGGCTAACTAAACCGAGCTACCACTCGTCAAATTAGGCTCAATCGTAGGGCAACAATGCTAGTTTTTTCTCAGGCCTACCGCTCTTTATAGATATTTTCAGGCAAAGGCGTAGGGTTTATCGCAAACATGAGGGAACAAATAATACTGTAGGAACCTCTCTTCTGAACGAACAAATATTAAGAAATTGGTATTCTTCTGTATACCCCAATCATATGCCTAAAGCTTGACTTTCAGGCTGGCAGTATGCAATAAATAAATAAATACTTACGTAGTTCATAGGTACTATGAAATCCGTGGATTACTGTAATTTCCTTTTTGAGACTTTTATGGTAATATGTCTTAAACTATGTTTCTTATTGTAGAGCACATCTTGATGCAGTGTGTGGCTAAATGATAATTAGTAGCTCACAGAAAAAACATGAACGGCTGACGGCCTATAGATTTTGAAACTACTTGTTTGGAGTTGTTCACTTTGACTTATAAGGACGGCAAAACCTTGCTTCACCTCCGAAATATTTTACTCCTTGGGTTGGAATACTCTGCCGATTTTAGGACAATTATAAAGTGCAGTAAGCCACAGAAGAGAAGATTAAAATGAACTCTAACTCCAAGTAGTTGCTTAGTCCGTGAAAGCATAAGGAACCTGTGTTTAAACGATGCTCTGACATGTTTTTCCGTAGAAGACTATAATTACAGGATGTTATTCTGCTGTGTTTAAATTGAACGGACGCAAGCGGCTTTCAGGCATTACCTGCGAAGCGAAAGATGCTGTCGCTTTTCACCGGAAATTTTCTCTTGCAATTATTTGCTGTCACGTTGGGTCTATTTTCAGAAGGCAGAATTCTGTAAAATATTTTGTGAGAAGCTACCTTAGTGCTGTCTCTGCCTGATGCCCAACTGTAGTGGTCGGACAAATCTTGTACGCAGAAATACCTGGAGAATTCCTGAAATATATACCGACATCGTGGGATAGGGCACATGGCTCGGGCGCAATATCATCATGTTTGTGACAGCCTATGCACACATGTAGGCTACCAAGGAAATTGCATGTGGAGCTGAGAGTAGGATATCCGTTTAAATAGAGTACCTGTCATGAGACCGCTGTTTTAGGTCGCAAGCTTTATTTGCAACTAGTGGCGTGACCAGGATGATGGACAGAACATACAGGGGTAATCAAAAGTTCCCAGGCCGCTCCGAATGAGCCGGGAGTGGCTGCTCTCCGCTATCGCGGTGCTGTCATCGCAACCGCGTCATAGAGAAAGAGATTGGTAGGGAGCGAACACTCCTATAGGGCCCAGCGGCCCATTTACGTAGCGCACCAAGCGGCCGACGGAAAATACTTCCGGACTTAGTGAAAGGCACGTGATTCGAATTTCAGAACTCGCTGCGCCCACCCTGCCGTTCTGGCACATTATTTTGGTTTTGCATGGTCTGCTAGTGTTTTGATTTATTTTCAAAATGCATAATAACATGCAAACTAGATTCCGAGTAGTCTAAACTGGTCATCAACCAAGCTGCGCCACAGCAAAAACGTATTGCAGAAAAGATGCCAAGTGCTTGTGAACTCAACATTTACTTCGCTACGTATGAAACACATGAGATGCAACAGATGTAGACGGATGCATTGACAAAACTTGGCACACATTAGGCGATGTGCACAGTACAAAAAAAATACACTAGGCGAGAAATAACACTTGGGTAGAGAAAAAATATAATGACGTTGATTTCCGAATTATGGCAAATGCTATGTAACAAAACAGGCATTATACATAAAGTACACAAGCACAGTCGCGGCAACCTTAGCAAGAGTAACTTGTATTGTTCAGGACAGATAGGAGTACTGATGCTTGGGGCAAAGCCTTGTCGCATCTGCCGTGCTTTGGCTGTAGTCCATGGGCAAATGCAGCGCTGTTGTAAAAGGAATGAACATGATGCAGAAGGTTACAATTAGCTCTAAGGCCACTGCACCGTGCACACATCTGTGCATGTGGGTGCATACGGAAGCTTGGTGAGCAGTTATGGTCCAGACCAGGAAAGCTGTCATTTGTAAATTTGGTACAAAAGTTACTCTAGCAAAACACAGGTCAGGAAATGCAGGATAATCGAACCTATCTGAAAATGCATTTCTACAGAGAGTGAAATACCACCCCTAAATTAACAATATTCCTCAAAAGCACTGAACGGCTGAAGCAATGGAGGCTGCAGTGCAATAAAACACTTCTCTCTTTAATGTTTTCCCGTTGAAGGCATCGCGACACCACGCAAAACTAGTCGTTCGCAAAACCGCATCCGGCGTGGCCAACGCGACCTGGCCTCACCGAGGCCGGCGAGCACATCATGTTGGCTTGCTCTTCATACGCGACTTTGTGAAGCGCAGACTGCCGTGCCGAGCTAAACTGTCTGAAATCCTGCGCAGTTTGACAAGAATGAAACTGAAACATTTCTCACGATGCAGTTGCCCTTTTAAACGCGACACTAAGAAACACGAGCAATTCGGCAAATCGCGTCGCCCTGGCCAGCCGTGTCAGACCTGGCTGCACCGGCCAGCAAACACGCCATGGTGGCACGACGACGTGCCTTGGTGCCTTCACATGCCACTTCGTCCAGCGTGCTGAGCTAAGCTGTTAGAAATGCAAGCCAGTTTCGCAGGAACACAACATATTACACCTCGCCGTGGCTGGAAACTGCCGGAGCGTCACGAACTTCGCCTGAAAAGGTGAACAGCTGGCTGAAAACACAGATTTCCCCTGCCAGCGCGTAACTAACAGAAGTAGGTTGTGGCCGCTACTAGGGCTTCGATTCACCGAGTCCGAAGCGGCGAGGCCGTAGCCCCACCGCGTTTGCAAAGTGAGCTGCTTCGGCTCCATGAGGTGCGTTACAGCTACCTATGAAGGGGAAACAAAAACTGGGATTCTACAGCCACAAAGATGGAAAACGTAGCGGCCGACTAACACACTAAGGAATAGTAAAAGACACGAACATTAACCCAACGCAAGCCGGAACAACAAAAAAAAGAGAAAAAAAAGGTTTACAGAGCCCCCCCCCCCCCCCCTCCCATGCCTCTGCAGTCGCAAGCGCTGCAGATTATTTTCCTGGTGAACCTTTGCAAGCAGATAAGGCTACCCAAAAGTACACGGAAGAGAAGCCAGGTCAAGTCGCATTTGGATAGTGCGAAGGTCTTGCCTGCTTCACGATCGTAGCAGGACAAAGCATGCCTCTCGCTCGAAAAGCCATTTCAAACACTTGGAATTTCTTGCACGTTAGAAACTTAGAACGAAGAGTGGAATAAATTTTTATTTTTTATTTGCATTTGTTGGTAAGGACGCCCTCGTTGGCATCCCATGCGACAGCAATGACAACAATTATGGCCTCATTGGGTGTTTCAACAACCAAGTCCGATTTGAGGCGGGTCCCTGTGTTGGTAGTGAAGACAGGCTCTTCTCGGACCGTTGCATTGGGAAGTTTTTCCTTAGCCAAGCAAGCGATTTGCTTGGTAATGTATTTGTGACGCTCTTTTCTGGGAAGGTCGATCAGCTTGCACTCTTGCAGGATATGGAAAGTTGTCCTTTATTTAGACCACATCGACGGTAGAGTTGAGAAGAAGGATCAGTATTTTGCTTATTTGTTAAAGACCTGGTTGGATACAGATTCGTCCTGAAGCGAAGAGCCCTAATCCGATCGCCATCGCGCAAAAGTTTACAGTTGTACCCAAGCCAGGTGTTTGCCTGGGCTTGGTGCTGGTGGACGATAAGATCTTTATTTTCATATCGAGAGATATAATTATTCCACCACCTATCGCTACCCCGTTTGAGCGCAGCCTCAACAGACTTAGCAGAAGTGATGCCATCCTGAATTTCAAACAACTCATTTAGACGACGATAGTGGAGCTCCGACTCTAGATGAAACAATTTAAAAATAAAAGGTTCATTGAGGCGAAGCATTCTGTTAAGAGATTTAAGCTGAGCGGACTGGGCCATTTTCTCAAGTGAAATGAAACCTAGCCCACCACACATGGTAGGTAACCAAATGTGGGAGTTAGGAAACCCGAGTGGCAGGTGCAAAGTACGCTTAACTTTAAGACGGATAATCTTGTCAAGACGACAAGCCTCCTGTTTCTCTAATAAGCTATTGGAAGAGCCATAAAGAAATGCTGGTAGAAACAGCTGTCTGCTGCAGTTAAGTTTCTGAAAAAGTTTCAAAGAAGATTTGGAAACAAGTTGTAGCAGTGCACTGGCCTTTTCTGACTCAACTAGCGGATGGAACAGCGCGAAAAGACGAAACGCACAAGAAGAGACGCACAACAGACAAGCGCTGTGCGTCTCTTCTTGTGTGTTTCGTTTTTCGCGCTGTTCCACCCACTATGCAATTGTACCAACTCGCCCAACTGTCCATCCTACTTCAACTAGCGGACATTTATTGATGAACAAAGATAGACCCAAATACTTCATTGGCTGATTCGGTTGTTTACTCTGACTTACATGATCATTAATGGAGATAGCCGGAAGACTATAGTTGAACCATTTCTTCTGGTGCTCTAATAGTCAACCAAAATACTGCGTTTTTGTTGGATTAATTTCTAGGCTAACATTAGAAAGATAGGTAGAAGTATGACTTAGGAGTGCCTTGAGGCCCTCAAAACTGTCAGAAATTAGAAGCAAATCATCAACAAATGCCCAGGCTGAGAGAGAAGTATCTTCCAGATGTACTCCGGCAGGGATGGAGTTTAGTTGTTCGAGCAAAGGATCGATGACGAGGTTGAACAAAAATCATGATAAAGGATCCCCTTGTTTAATATCCCTCCTTTGAGGGACTTAGGCGTTATCAGTGTGCCCTGAACACCAAAACTTAGTTGTACAATTAGTGTACATTTCAAGAAGGAGCAATTGCATTTTAAGAGATACTTGCTTGGACGCAAGCACAGTAAAAAGTGCATGGTGGGAAACTGAGTCAAAAGCTTTCCGCAGGTCTAGGCTGACTGCGAAAAAGGGCCGTTTTGCCTTATTAAGATGCTTCATAAGTGCCTGGAGGATTGAAAGGTTGGTGGAAGTTGAGCGGTCCTCCGCGAAACTCGATTGAAAGGAGTGGAATGATTTGGATGATGCAAGGCGAGTGAGAAAAAGTTTAGAAAAGATGCGATAGAATGTCGGAGAGATAGAAATAGGGCGGAAATCAAAAGCACCTCGGGGTCGAGTACATTTAGGAATGAAAACAGTTCGACTCTCCTTAAGTTCTAACCGGAGAACCCCAAAGGAGAACCAATTATTAAGAATGGCTGTTAAGATAGGTATGGGGATTTTGAGATTTCAGAGAAAGAAAGGCCATCCGTGCCCGGAGCAGAGCTTTTGCTTATGGATTTAAGAACAAACATTACCTCTTCTTCAGAGAAGAGGTTGTCGTCAGCATCCAACTTCTGGTCAGAAAAAGGAGTGTGAATAAGCGATGAGGGAGTGCCAAAGATGATATCGTAAAGAGAATGGAGATCTGCCATACTACAACCACCAACCGCCCCCTCAAGCAACAAATGATCACCAAGGACATTAGGACCAAGTGAGTAGAGCCGCTGGTGCTCCTTCTACCGGGCCCTATGCCGACCGCTTTTATTAGTGGCTTCTGAAGAATTTGGAGTAAATTCATGTCTCGGTTTAGGTGGTTTTGACTTTACACCAAATACCTTATAGATAGTTTTAAGGTCTGAATAGGGAAAATGTCCTACGGTGAAGCAGATGCTATGCTTTCATCAACAATTTTAAATTGTTGGAGAGCCTCACGGGTGTTTTCAATGGAAAGAGCAATAAGGGTAGGAAGAGTTGGAAACGACCTTATAGTATCAGACCCAGAAACTAGGGCTGAGACGGCAAGGGTGAAGCGGATGGAGGTTCAGAGATAACCTGTTTTAAAAAACTGAAAATTTCCTGATACTTCATTTGACGCCCAAACTGAGAGAAGAGGAAACAGATCTCGAGGAAAAAACTTTATGAAGAACCTTATTGATGTTTACTTTCGGACCCAAGTTAAGTTTTTGCCATAGCAAGAGCAACCAAATCGGACTCAGTCCACCAACAAGGCGTGCGCTCCGCGCCTCTTCACGAGCTGCGAAATTTAATTGGCACCAGCCGACGCGGTCAGCCTAGACTGCTTGAAATGCAGCGTAGTTCATCAAAAAACGTTGCTCACCCTGCCTTCCTGGAACACAAGGAAAAGAAAATGAATTTGAAGGAATTTGAATTTGCTGTGCTTGAGCAAAGGTTTCGGACACTTATGCAAATGCTTTGCTGTGTGTCTATAGACACGCAGACACTGTTAGATAATTGTGATTAATATTTTATTTTAGGCTACAACGCCATCATATATCGTAGCATAGGTCTGAATGGGTAGAATTCAAAATCAAAGGTTACACCGCGCAATAAAATACAAAAACGAGTGTTAACAGAGCCTGACTAGGTTTAAAAAACACGCCACGAAAGCTAAATTGCAGCTTTTAGTGCTACGCGTTGAAAATATGTAAAGATTCTTACATTTCCACAGTACCTTTTTTAACTGAGTTTGAAGAGCTTTACACCGGTTAACGTTGCGTCCTACATGCTTTTACATGACTAAATATTTAATTTTCGATTATACTTATCGAGGCCTCTTAGCGGTGGACGTTGTAGCTTAAAATGCAGTTGCTAATCATAATATCTAGTTATGGTTTTTATCTAATACCTACAATTGGTGTAGCATAATTTAACTTGATATAAGGTATCCAACAATTTCTAATTTAGTGTTGGGCTATTAATGTCCGTTCTTATTCACAGTGTATAATATGACCTTTACTTACTCCATTGAAGTTATAGTCGGCACAAACTGCCCAACGGCATATGACTTCATGATGCAGCGTAAATTGATTTTAATCACAATCCTCTAATCAACGGTAAATAAGTGAGACCACCAATTAGTCCAGCAAAATTGTACTCAAAGTAAACTATCGATCAACATTTGTAGCTGTTATACACTGAACATAAGCTGCACTGTCAAGCGGACACATTCTGTACACACATCTTGTGCACTGCTTGACATAAGTAATGCTACTCATTATTAAACGCTCAGTGTTTGTGATATTGACATCGTGCCTTCATATGGTCAATTCTAGCATACGTGTTGATGCTCTGCGTGATGGTCATGCATCTCTTTTCGCCACTTCTTACATGAAGCGCTCATAGTTTCATCAAAGGGAAGGAAATTAGTTAATTTGCTTGAACAATGCGCTACTGTTGGGCCGTTTTGCTATTAGTGTAGCGCTCGCTCTGTCCAGCCACGAATGATCAGGCATGTCATACAACGTTTGGGAGACGTACAGAATAATTACACGGCCCTGCTTTGAATACACCAGCTTCGCAGTGTAGAGACAAGGTGGCTAACATACGCGTAGCGTCAATCCTTACAGCACATTCTTTCACTTTGGTTTGAGTCACCACCATTGTGGCGAGCACTTAAAAACGGGCCACGACGGAGGAAGCGCACTACGTTTGCTATCGAAAGGCTAGCTTCCCTTTCTGGAACTATCTTCATCCTCTCCCTTACCTTCGGCCGTCTGTCCTGACTGTTACGTTCAGCATTATGTAGCAGAACTCGGCCGCCACGGTGAAGATCTAAAGCGCTGATATTGAGTTGCGATTCATTTGCAACAATGCGGCGGCGTATATTTTTGTTCAGCAGGTGCAACGAATGATATCAGCAAGTGACTGCTGCTTCCAGACAGGTATGCTATCTTTACGTTAGAAAAAAGCGCGTGAAACCCAAGCCACAATGTCATGGGCACAGCAAAGAATAATGTTCGCCGAGTGTAGAATAGAAGTTTAGTCGTCGCGAGAGCCGCCATGCCACGCATTGATAAAAACACGCGACTGCGCATAATGGCCCTTGCGATTGCTGGCCTATGCCATCGAGAAATTGCAAGATTAATCGGGTGTTCAAAGTACTCAGTAGACAGGATTGTGCTCGCATACAGAGACGAGGAGCGCGTTGAAGACGCCCCAAGAGAAGGAAGGCCCCATGTCACTAGTCCAGATGAAGGTTTTTGGATTGCGGCAGCTGCAAAGGTGGAGCCTACCCTGACTGTGGAGGAAATTAGACAGTAGCTAAGACTAAGAGTGTCTTTGTCCACTATCGGCTGAAGTTGAACGCTGCAGGGCTCCGCAGTAGGACTGCCTGCCACCGGCCAGCCAACGGGAGGAATTAGCGTGGAGAGAGGCTGAGTGGAACCTCGTCGTGTTTTCAGACGAGTCAACGTTTCTTACACGGTGGGACCAGCAGCAACGCGTATGAAGAGTCATCGGCACTAGGTAAGGATGCTTAATAAAAATTTAGCAGCACATTGAAACGGGCACTAAGAATCCCCAGCGTGATAATTGAGAGCTTTGTTCGTAATAAGTAAAAATGTACGATAAGTATGTATGTATGTATGTATGTATGTATGTTGGTTGGTTGGTTTGTGGGGTTTAACGTCCCAAAGCGACTCAGGCTATGAGAGACGCCGTAGTGGAGGACTCCGGAAATTTCGACCACCTGGGGTTCTTTAACGTGCACTGACATCGCACAGCACACGGGCGCCTTGCTTTTCGCCTCCATCGAAAAGCGGCCGCCGAGGCCGGGATTCGATCCCGCATCCTTGGGAACAGTAGTCGAGCGCCGTAACCACTGCGCCACCCCGGCGGGGCGTATGTATGTATGTATGTATGTATGTATGTATGTATGTATGTATGTATGTATGTATGTATGTATGTATGTATGTATGTATGTATGTATGTATGTATGTATGTATGTATGTATGTATGTATGTATGTATGTATGTATGTATGTATGTATGTATGTATGTATGTATGTATGTATGTATGTATGTATTAGGAAGCCGGCAAACGACGGGTTAAAGCATCGTGACGCTGGCCAAGCGTCTACCCGGGGTTTAGCCCTACTCTGCACTACCTCATTTGGCCCGTTTGTGGTGGGTTGTGAGGCTTGTGCTTTTTGAGCGCACCCCGGGCCTGCTGGACGGCCCATAGTTGAATGTCCTTGTCTGTATTCTGCACAGCACTTTGAAGTTCCGGCGGGTATGTCCTGGATGTAGCTTCGGTCGGGAACCTCGCACAGTCCCACATGATGTGCCATTGGTCCGCCGGGCCCACTTGACATACACTGCACATATCACTCGCGTAGATGTCTGGGTGGAGGATGTGGAGCACTGCCGGGGCTAGGAGTGACCCAGTTTGCATTTGCCAATGATTTAGGTGTGGGGAAAATAGAGTGAAAAACGTGGTAACTTCGATTTGAATAAACAAAAAATTCGCTCACGATTTTTATCTTCATGGAACATCGAGGATTCTCCCGAATTCTCCGCGTGCCGCCAACAGCATATGGTCGTCAAAACTTCGCATAAAAAAATTTGTGCTGAATTGTATGCATTTAGTTTAAACACTGTAACAGTTTTATGCAGGTATGACGAAGAATCAAGCCAACATGTTGCCGCCAGCAGCCGCTGCGCCGTCAGTGTGTGGGGCTTAATGACCCGTGACGGGCTTGGACCACTGTATAAAATTGAAGGCAACTTTAATGCTTACTCCTAATTGGACATCATGAAACAAGTTCGTGTTCCCTTTTTGCTGCATGGGTCATTTCCAGACGTGTTCATCATATTCCAGCACGATAGGAGCCCCATTCACACGGCCAAGTAAGTGGCCCAGCTGTAGGGCAGCTATAAATGCCGAAAAAACGCTTCCAGCTCTGCACAATTTGATAGGCCGGCGCAGACAATTAGGAGACACTGGCAAGAGCCGCGTTGAATCTGAAACTCTATAATGTTTGTCCTCCCCTTCTTAGTCGTAATTTGCTATTTTTGTTACGTTTTGTCCTCGTGTTGAAATGGCAGCATGGTCAGATGCCCTCCTTAGTCTAGTGGCACAATTACAGTGATCAGATAGCTGAGCCAAAAATGATTTCTGTCGCTAGTTCAGCCCCGCCGGGGTGGTGCAGTGGTAAAACGTCCGACTACTGTGCCGGGGTACCAGGGTTCGACCCGACCAGGGTGGCTGCGTTTTGATGGGGGCGAAACGAAGTGGAGTTCGTGTGCTGTGTGATGTCAGCGCACGTTAAAGATCCCCAGGTGGTCGAAATTACTCCGTAGTCCTCCACTACGACTCCTCTTTCTCTCTATCCACTTTCACTCCCACCCTCCTCCCTTCCTTTACGGCGCGGTTCAGGTGTCCACAGAAACAAGTGAGACAGATACTGCGCCTTTCCCTGTCTGTGAACCAATTAGATTAGTCGCTAGTTCATCCACGAGGAAGAGTAAGTAAAGTGTGCCAATAACCTATGTTTAAGAAAGGGACCAAGAAGGTTTTTATTCAGCTTCCTTCGCCTTTTCTGGATGAATTGGCTGTGAGATATTGGTAATCGTTGGTTGATAGGCAATGATGTCGCTGTGATAGGAAGAGTCCCCTTTACAAGAATATTAAAGGACTGAGTCTATTTTTATCTTTGGTGACTGATGACTATTAAAGGTGGCAGTAATAAGGCTGAACTCAATTAGTGGTTGCCGTGTGCGATGATACGATTTTGTACATACACCTCCTTTTATTTAGATTTCTGTCCCCTATTACATAATTCTTCGCTCGAATCCCAAAACAGGGAGAATAAACCTTTCAGTTTCGAAATTCTGTACCGCTTAACCGGGAGGTTTCGAACACTCTCATGCGACGTGAAATTTCTAATTAGTTTTTGTATGACATTTTCTAATATTTTATGTTTGGTGTCATCATCAGCGTTATGAGTGCAGTAACAGGCAGTCCACATTTCAGTGGCATTGTTGATGGCGATTTGCCCACTGCGTCAGGTTGCTATGAATTAGCTAGGCCAAAATTACGCCTATCGGGAATTCGAAAAGAGGCATCGGGGTGTCACAGTAAACACCAGTGTGGCTACGTATGAGACAGCCATCTGCCGGGGACAGTGCCGCATTGCTTAACCGCTGGGTCAATGCGCCAGTAGTCAGGACCCTTTGTGATTGATAAATCAGTTTAGTTCATAAAGAGAATATTTGTGCCCGAGGAACCACTAATTATATCGACCTGTATTTGTTAATAGTAGCTTACTATCGCTCAAATTTTGTCTTCAGCACGACGTCTATGACTAATTTGCTGTGATATTGCCCCTCGTTACTCTTGTACTAAACACTTAACAGGCATCATTCTCATATTTCTATTTTACAGATGTCTCCGTGCAACTCTGCACGCGCTGGTGATTAACGTCCTCGAATGGCCACCGAAAGGCTGCGATGTTAATATAGTCGAAACCATTTGGTGTTTGATGAAGGCAAGGCTGACCTGGCGTGCCTTGGAGATACAGAGCAGTGAAGCGTTGTGGATGGCAGTCCAAGAGGCGTGGGAGCGACTGAGAGCCGACGAAAACCTGGCATGCAACCTATATACGTCTCTGCCTGGGATAATACAAGACATCTAGGACGTTAACGGTGCCTTCTCGCGGCACTAACAACAACGCTACAAGTGATTAGCCCTCATTAAAACGTGGAGGCGGCAGAGCTCATCGCTTCAGTCTTTTGTTCAATTTTCGTTTGATCATTGGGAAATGGTCTGCTGTTGCGCACGCTCACCACAGCGACATTCGAAAGAGCCAAGATAAACGCTGCACCAGCATTATGTTCGCTTCGCTATCAAAAAAGAGTAATTCGCGATTTCAGCAATCCATGCGGCACCTGGCGACGAAACAGCGCAACGCGCCAAGGAGGTCCAGCAGCAGACGCCTCTCGCTCCCGCTATGGAAACCCGCTAGCACAGCGCTCGTAGCACCGCGAAAAAGAAAACAAAAAACGCCGGAAAACTGATCAGCAGCGTTCCGCAGTGCGTGTCAGCACAGTGGCAGATCGTTTCATGTATTTCCTTCGTGCTGTAGCGATTGGCGTCAGAAAGAGAGAGAGAGAGAGAAAACTTTTAATGAGCATATAATCAGTAAATCGATGCATTTCCAATTTCCGCGGAATGCACTGAAAGTGCCGTCGGCAATTTATATATAGCTTTGTCAGTTTTTGTTGTACGATTTCTTTCCTAGTATTAACTGCCCTCTACAGGTACGGAACACTTACGGATAAGTACCAGTTAGCAATACGTACACGCAGCTCGCCTTCGCGCGTCGCATACATAAGTCGATATCAGCGCACGTATGAACAACTTTTAGTTATGACAGCTTGATCATAACGCTTTTTAAGTTCGGTCTGCTAAGAACGTCATCGTCAATTGCGCGTACGGGAGCAGCCTACGACGATCGGCTGAATTCTTCGCCGCGTCAAGCAGGCGTCTCGAGATCTGCAGGCCACGCAGCGCGTGACACTGCGCTCGATCTTGGACGGCGCACCTTACGAGAATTTTGCTCGTTACGTGATCGTTCGCCTATATGCGGCCGCTCGCTTTCCGCGTCGCACCTTGTCATACTTGAATAAGATCCCCGAATTGGTATAGTTTTGTCGGCGACAGCGCTGTGACGACTACGCGAGGTGAACCAATCGAGCCGCGGCAACATTTCTTTCTTTTTAATGTATTCTGAAATAAACGGTAATTCGTCAGGGACAAAGCCCGCTTTAGGGCGGTCATTTAATCAAGTGCCCGCATGCGTATCGCACCTCGCCAATTACCAAAGGAGCAGTGAATGCAGTTATACACACATATACATGCACACATCGGATCCAGTATTAGCTTAATTATTATATTAATCAAACAATTAGGGGTCGTTGAATTAGCTCAAAAAGATATTGAAATCAACAGCTTATCATTGCTGAAAATGCAATTTATATGAGCTCATATTTTCAACTCAAGTTCCTGATAGCCCTTCGTACGTCTTGCCACAAGTTTAGTTCTAGGATATTCCATAATTTGCTACAATCAAGTTTAGTTCTAGGATATTCCATACGTGTGAAATATGGTAAATAAAAGTGAAGTAAACGTCTTACATTAGGAAAGGATATCAATAAAACAAATGGATGATTTTGCAGATATATCCACACATCCCCTCGTCAACTGCAGCATAAATACCCCCTTGAATAAGTGAAAGTGAATGCAGATTGGCGATAAAAAATTGATGCACACAACCTTCCTTGCATATACGTAGAGCTTGCTTTCTTGTACACCTGGCAAGTAATTGCAAGAAATGATTTGCGGCTGCTCTAAACGCTGTCTCATAAAACAGCTGTCAAGAAGAGCTTTATCAGCTATACGAGCAAGTTAACGCACTCATTAGTTTCTCGTGCTTGATGACACACTATTAAAGGAGATTGCTTTCTCAACAGCAGCTAATATTTACCTAATTCCACAGTTTCATGAACGTTTTTCTGAACATGCAGTGCAGCAGAGTATTGCAGTGTGCATAGGCACTCACTAGAATGAGAGGAAGATGTATACATAGTATCAAAGAAAACCAAACAAGGTTTGAGCATGAGCCTCAATTTATAGGCAAATATTTCAATAAGAGGATCAGTATTCACCTGGACGAGGAGAAGTCCTCTTGTTGAAGCGTTTGCGTGCGAACTGAGGCTTCCACTCAAATATCGTTTTTCTTTGATACTAGATGTCCAATGCTTCCATTTGTCTCTTTTCTAGTGCTCTATTTTAGCACTGCTAAATAAATACAAGGTTAAAGGCACATCATCTGGCACAAGCAGTAATTGCCGTGTGACCCCTGCACCTGATATCAGATTGCTTGTTCTCTATACAGCAAAGCATTTTCTACATTTACACCCAGCCGCACAGTCTGTTGCATCCTGCTAAGCGCTAAGTAAGCCATACAGTCTCGATAACAAGTTAGCTCTGAAAGGTGTCATGAACTGCTTCCAGTAAACTTGCACACTTGTGTTAACAAAGCCCTATTGTATCAATGTCTAAATAGTAGCGACATAGTGCACATGACTATGTATGCGCCCGACATGTAGTTCTCTTGAAACGTATTGCTTTCTGCACCATTCTCACTTTACCAGTTTACATGTTTTGAAGCTGTGTAGGCAACAGCAGCAAGTGTGGCATTTTTCGAGTTGTGTGAAATAAATGAGCATCAGATAAAGAAACAAACATGAGATATGGCAGCTATGTACCATAAAGCATAAATACATATTATTAGTTGATCTCCCGGGCAGCTTATATGCAAGTGTAAACTACTTACCACATAGACAACATAATCAGCGCAGCCCTTGGCTGGAACATAGTGTTTCCACTGTCACTGAAGCCGCACTTAATGCTTTCACTTGTGTTCACTTGCGGTTGACACACGAGTATTATCTATTAATGTTTAAATTTTAGAGCAGTATTTTTCTGCTACGACTCCGTCATTGTTGCGATCAGCTTGCAGTGAGCAGGAACTGTGCTGTTTTCTCATAGGAATGCACACTCAGACATTATACATGAAATATTGTTATGGTGAAGTAAGAAAGGGGGTGGAGGGGGGGGGGTATTTACAGTGTTATAGCCGCGGGACAAGGTGAAGCCTACTAGCCCCCAGACACCAACGTTTCTTCCTCTTCTTCTGCCACACCGACACAATCCTTCCTCATCGTCAGTAGCGTGACGTTTCCCCTCTACTCAGACGAAGCCCGCTGGGCGTGTTCGTGAATCGTGCGTGGCTGACAAGACTTAAGCGGGCAACATGACATAGTTCTGTTTTGGCAGACCGACGACCCGATGCTGTCAGGAGGGCTATTGCACAAGTTAAATCTCAGATGCGTTTGACAGCCACTTATGGGCAGTCATAGTGGGCCAAGAGTTTTTGATGTAGGCCACGGCGCTGAATTGGACACCACAGCCAGACTAAATCGCCTATAGAGTACGTGACCCGCCGGTGACTGGCATCGTATTGTACTTTAGAACGTTCTTGTGAAGCACGAGACCGTAATCGGGCGTCAAGCCATTTGTCTAGGGATGGTATGGTGTCGAGTGTCGGGAAGTTACGGGGCATAAACGCGTGAGCTCTTCAACAACATCAGCAGTGAATTGTCGGCCCCGATCAGTGATGACAATTCGTGGCGGCGCGTGTCGTAAGATGACTGAGTGCAGCAAGAAAAGCGACACCTGATGTGCCGTAGCAGATGTAAGAGCGGCAGTTTCACAGTAACGTGTGATATAGTCCACGCAGATTACAATCCAGCGATTTCCATCCACGGACTTCGGAAACGGACCTACGAGGTCAATGCCTACTTGATCAAACGGAGCTGTCGGGGTCTTCACAGGGTGCAGCAAACCAAATGGTGTTGCAGTTGGATGTTTGTGGCGTTGACATTGCTTGCAACTGGCAACGTATTGTTGAATCGTCGGGCGCATTCTGGGCCAGTAAAATCTTTCTTGAGCATGGTGGAGTGTTCGAACCGATCCCAAATGCCCAGAAGCTGGATCATCAAGCATAGCTCGCAATATGTCCGTGCACAGCGTCTTGGGAACTACGAGTAGGTATCGCTGGCCGACAGGCGAATAACCCTCCATAGGAGGCCATCGCGCACACAAAAACGGCTTGTAGGTGGGCTGGCTTGAGCGGCGGCGTAGAGAGGCTGCAGACTGCTATCACTTTGCTGCTCAGATTTGGAAACATTCGTGTCGGCGAACGCTGGCTCGAGGGTCGATAAATTGTCGAAAGTGTCTCTGTCAGATCCGGTCGTGGCCACTGGCATCCTAGAAAGACAATCTGCATCTGCATGACTCCTCCCGCTCTTGTACACCCGGCAAAGTCATATTCATGTAACCGGAGTGCCCAGTGTGTGTGGCTACCACATGGGTCCCGAAGGTTCCGTAGCCAACAGAGTGAATGATGGTCAGTTGCGATAGTAAACGACCATCCGTACAAATATGAACGGAAACGCTGCACAGCGAAAACTGCAGCCAGGTATTCCTGTTCGGTGACTGTAGTTTCGCCCCGGCTTGCTCAGGGTATGACTTGCGTACGCGATAACATGCCCTCTTTCATTGTGCCGTTGGACAAGGACTGCCCCGAGACCGATTCCACTAGCGTCCGTGTGACCTTCTATCACTGCAGCTTGATCCAAACGACGTAGGATGGGTTTCGATAAATAAAGAACCTTAAGTTGTCGGAACGACGCGTCGCAGTCTGGTGTCCCGTCAACAGTGGAGTTTTTGTTGAGAAGCCACGTCAATGGGTAAGCAACGCCAGCAGAGCGATGTATAAAGCGTCTAAAATACAAACACGACCCTAAAAAACTGCGCAACCTCTTCACTGTCTGCGGTGGTTTAAAAGACTAAACAGCAGCCGTTTTCTGGGGATCCGGCATTACACCATCACCATTGACAGGATTTCCTAGCACCAGCGCTTGGCGCTCTACAAAGCGGCACTTTTTCAAGTTTAGAATTAGGGCGGCGTTGTGCAGACAATTCAAGACGCGTACTAGACGATCATTGTGTTCTTGGAAGGATTTCCCAAATATGACGACATCGTCCTGATAGCAAAGACAAATGTTCCATTTGAAGCCGCGCAAAACTGTGTCCCTAAAGCGTTCAAATGTGGCAGGCGCTTTGCACAGCCCGAATGGCATAACATTAAACTCATAAAGGCCATCTGGCGTTACGAAGGCTGTTTTTTTTCTTAACCGCAGGGTCAATTCGAATTTTCCAGCAGCCAGATCTGAAATCAAGAGAAGGAAAATGGGACGCACCAGAGAGGCAGTCGAGGGCATCGTCTATGCGAGGAAAAGGATAGACGTCCTTTTTTCGTAACAACATATGTTGTTTAGACGCCGGTAATCAACGCAGAATCACCAGGAACCGTTTTTATTGCGTACGAGAATAACTGGGGCAGTCCAGGGACTAGATGACTCCTGTATCACCTTTTTCCGAAGCATGTCCTCTACTTGCTCATGAATGACTTTAAGCTTAGATGGGGACACGCGATACGGCTTTTGACGGATGGGACGAGCCGAACCTGTGTCAATGGTATGATGGGCTCGATGTGCAGGATGAGAGGTTGATCAATCTGTTTGAAGAAAGTCAAACATAGGCGAAAAGTGTAGTAGAATACCCACAAGAGTACGGCGTTGAGGTGAGCTGAGATCGGCGCTGATCATGCGGAAGATCGAAGTTTCATCAGCAGCCAGAGGTACGGTGACAATCGCAGCATCTGTGACCAAAGCAACGACGCAGGGAGCATCGGGTCAACAGGAGGCAAGCTTCAATCCCGTTGGTAAAACTGCGGGCTCGGACGATGGATTGATTGTCCATAACAAGGCACTACCGTGATGCCCGGAGATCATACAGTAAGAAATAACACTTTTGTTCGGGCATGCTGAGTGAACTGGGTGCACCACGGCCTGAAATAAAACCTGGTCAAGAAGTGGAGCGGATACGGGGACGAACATGGCAGGCAAAGGTGGAATTACTGTGTCTTCCGTAATACTAAAAACTGTTTCTTCAGTAAGGCCACTAAAACAGAGCCGGCAGATGCGAGCCGTCAAAATGAACCTCTTGACTTCGGCAGTCCACAGTAGCATCACAAAACTTCATTCCTTCAAGTTCATTCCTAAAATGATGTCATGCGTAGAGTGGGGTAAGACGACGAATTCGGCTTGAACAATTGCACCACCCACAGATACTTGCGCACTACACACACCCTGTGGCTGCAACGCCTCTCCACTCACACCACAAAACGTTGAAACACGGTCATATTCAAATATCACTTCGCGTCCCAACAAGCGCCTAAACTGATTACTCATCACAGACGCAGACGCACCCGTAGCCACCAAAGCTAATTTACACACACCATCAATGAACACACAAATTTTTGCGGACACAGTCACTCTAGCCGAGACCCTGGCGTTAACAAAGGCAGCAATGGCAGGGAGTGGACGCATGTAAGCTAAACGAAATTAAACTCGGGTATCTTAAGATAACCCAGGACTACAAAAGGAAAGCCGTTAAATATGACTGATTGTCTAAGTTTAAAAACACAAAAAAGAAAGGTTGAGAATGGTGACGATTATCACCATCACCTGTTTCAGAGGTTCGACGCTCCTAACATCCATACATCCACCAATAAAAGAAAGGTTGAGCATGATGAGGCCTATCACCATAACCCGTTTTAGAGGGAACGCTCCTAACATGTATCCATCCACCCAGCTCCACCTAATGCAGAACCCTGCGCTATGCCCGCACCAGCTACTTAAGAATCGCTGGTGCGAAAGAAAAGATTTTTACCTTCTACTTGAGGCTTTTACTTTTAAGGTACGTGCTAGCGGCTCTCGGCTAGCCGATCGTGTTAATTTTTGAGGCGACTGTGCGCCGCAAGAAGCTCGTGCCCCGCTTAATTTTCACGAAAACTTGTGCTGAGAATTGTTTATTTCCAGATTACGGTTGGCGACTGTTGTCACAATGATTTATACTATGTTTTCTCGATTGTAAGTTGCAATAGGACGGCGCACTGTTCCGTACGGGGACACGCGTGGCTCGAGCGGTTAGAAGCGATTATTTATTAATGTTCCTGCTATGCAGAGCGCAGCTAGAACTTGGAGCGCTCGTCCTCCTCAGGCGGGAAAGCAAGAAAATGCGCGCCGAGACGATGCACTGCGGTCCTACGTAGACTGCTTTTGCGTGCAGAGGAGATCCGTGCTAGCGGAACTTCGCTCCGCGGCATGCGTTACAAAATAAAAATACGAAAAAGAAGGCTACACCCCATCGCTTCCATCGCTCTCTCACGCGCGCTCGCTCAACTAGAGCGGAGAGAAACAGAGAGAGAAGGAGCGTAGGAACCGTTCCACCTCTATCCGTTAGGTTTTGTTCTGTTGCTTTGTGGTTGTGCGCCATACCGCTTCTTTGTTTTGTTGCTCGTCAGCGTTCGCCTATTTTTCTACCATACCGCCATGCCTGCGCCTTCACACACGTATGTCGAATACCGCGACGGCGGCAAAGCAATCGTCAGCATCGACATTGTAGAGAACTATTCTCCGAAAGATGTGGATGATCTTGCGAAGGGTAAGATGGTGTTTTGGCGGTCCTGTGTGGAGGGCCGAGACGCAGAAGAGGGTCGCTACCTCGGTGACATCGTAGTGTTGGGAAGTAAGTCACGATCCCAAACCTGCGCCTTTTACCTGTTTCTTATGTCACCCTTTCGTCACGATTACGTTTATCGCTTCGCGCCAGTCGGCGAGTATGGTGGCAAGACGAGTGCACCACCATATCAGCGAGTGAGTCACATACCTGAGCACCGCAAGGGACGCATCACACTAGGATTGGAGCTTAGGGAGTGCGGTCCCATTTGCACCATTTATATTTGTTTCACTTTTTTAAGGAAAATATAGAGTTTATTGCGGCTTGTGTATGTGTAACGTTTTGGGAAGGAAGAAACAGCGGGGGGGGTTGAACATGTACACCATTCGGGCCGCCTCGACCATGCAGTTTATCAGAGAGCTAGACGTTGTTTACTCCAGAACAAATAAAATGAAATTTTACTTCCATATAATACTTGCAATGCATGCTGGGTAATCCGCCATGATGATGTCACTTGCAGCAGACAGCGGGAAGCGCAGCCAGGTTGAATGGAGCGAGTGCCTTGTCATTTTCGATGGTCCACCAAGCAAACAAGCGGATTTTCGGGCGCTGTCCTTATGTGCATGCAAGATCTTGCAAGATAATCAGAGAGGAACGTACGCGTCAACGCTGTGCACAAAACATTGGGCGCGCTATGAAGAAAGGCAAAGTAGTGCGGCGCGGAACTGTTCACGCTAGGCGCAGACGACTGGCTGTACAACTGGCGTCCGGACCTGTGGCCGTCCGCCGACATCGCCGCATCGCCGACATTCATAACTTCTGGTTCTGGCGAGTAGGTTGATACTTTCCCTGATGGCGTCGATCTCCGTGTGTTGGCCCTTGCGAGCTATTAGCATCGGCAACGCTAGAGGGATCCTTTGCCTTCCCGCACTTGTGCATACGTACTTTTGGAATTGTGAATAACCCGCAGTCCGCCCGTCTGATCACGCTAGTATCGTCTGCGCGCACTACACAACCATGCAAACGAGGCTAGTGTGAGTGACGGGCTGCGTCATCTGCTGCCAGCGACAACATCATGGCGGATTACCCAGCATACATCTCTTCATGCAAGCTTCCTATATCATGTCCCTTGATGTTAATTCAAAGACATTCGAAATACGTTCATCAGATACTCAGCCAGTCTGTTTTCAGGTAGTACGGGTAGTTGCCGTACTGGAAAAAGTCTGTGAGCATGTCATAGAAACAGCAGTTCTATTTCTCCTGCTTTGCATAATACTTGAAATGCCCCTACACGTTTCATGCATGATGAACAGAATATTTATGTGAAATAAACAGTCAGTTTGCATGGCCTGTGTGGCTTCGTTATCTTTTAATCGTGTTCATTCTGGTTCCATAAAGAGCACAACACACGTAATAATCAAGTAATATCATGTAACCCCTGCACGTAAGGTTTTCTTGGAGTATTGCACCTCATGACAGTATATGAGCTAGATTTGTGCCAATGCTAAGCATATTCATACCCTGAGTGTGAATTAATATTAATGACAATATTCACTTTCATTTTGTATAGTTATTATTTGTTTACCAGGAGCAATTATGATAAGCAACTCTTCCTATTAATTATTTTACTCTAGGTCCTTGAAGGTCTGTGAATTAAACAGTGCATTGTGTTCAACAGTAGCTATGACAGAGTCAGCAGGAATTATGGACACAGACAGAAGCACAGAATTATACAAGCTAATGTCGTGCCCTGCTGACTCGGCATCTTTTCTGAAAGGAAATATGGACAAGAGCATCTGAGAAAATCCAAGCTCAGAACGTTGCAGCCAATATAGCCTTAACTAGTCTCAATGAAGTTAAAATTTAAGCCACTCCAATATACAACAGAAACACTAGTGTAATATTTTGCGTCTAGGCCTGCAGGATGCATCACACAAAAAGCAGCACTGACAAAGAAAAAGATTTGGATCAGGTTAAAAAAGTATTTCATTAAATGAGTGTAGACACCAAATACACCAAAAATAGGGTCTCGTGTTTTCTTCGTTTGGTGCTGTTTAGGCCATTAGTATAAATAGGTCACTACATGGTAATCATCTATGGGCACTAAAGAAATGAAAAAGTTATGTCATGATGTTTTATCTTTAAAAGCACATTACTGTAGCATCAAAGGTCACGACAGCTTATATTAGGCACAGAATAGCCGCAATATAATCAATGCTTTATTTCTTGCCTTCAAACTCTTGAAGCAAGCTTGTTTCAACTTTGCAGTGAATTAAAAGATGAAGTGATTAATCACAATTCATTCGTGCCTTTGCAACCCATACTGACTTCTGACATTCCGGCTATTCCTCAGCGCTGGAAACTGAAACGACAAAGAGAATACATGCAATTATATATTATTTAGCTGTTGTACGTAAATACCGCAATGGTGACCTATGCTGCCTTACGCATCTTTATAGAGTAGAAAACATGACTAAATATCTGATCGCTTTGCTCCTTTAAGGGTGGGACACCTCAAATAAAAGAAAATATGCTACACTAGGCTAAATCCAAATGGTGGTTTAGAGCACAAGGACCAAATGCAATAACCTGAACTTTTAAACTGAAAAACAAATAGAAAAAAAAAGCACCTAGCTAAAGTAAACACAAGCTCAACAACAAAGATATTCAAGGCACTTTTGTAAAGCAATTAAAAGGCAATAGCATGTAATTAGACAAGTGCAAAAGTGGTGGCAGTTATCTATCAGCATTTTTCTCTTTTGATGCAAACAGAGCGTCTGGTCAAAACTGCTTCTTTAGCTGTTGAAGGCAGCAAGGAAATTATCTACTTTTGTGATAAGGACTTCATGCCAGACAGCTGGATTGCATTGCAATATATTCTAGTACACTGTAATCGCGTTAAAGGTGAGGAGCTATTCCAATCGCTAGAAGTCGCTGCCAATAGAAGCCAGATTAGTTGGCCTTTACTTTAGTACTTTAGTAGCATGCATGGCACTTTCTACATAGAAGCAGTACAGTGGCACAGAGCACAGTCCTTTTGATAGAAATATTTGAAATGGCGAGAGACATACTTCGCTCCAGGGAAAAAAAGCAAGTAAGAAAAAATGCCCTATCTGCGCCGACTATGGTAAAGCGGACTTCTTCTAAAGGACGCCAATTATAATTCCAGGCAAATATAAACAATTATAATGAGCTTATCTTGCTGCTCTGCTACTGTACCGTAGATCCTGCTCAAGGATGAATAAAAAAAGTGTGAATGAAGCTACAGTCTGAGAGAAAGCTCGCGCGAATCACTCACTGTGCCAGATCACTCGTTGAAATCGATTTAGAGTTTTTAAGCCACTGATGCACCTCAGTGAATCGATAACCAAGCTGGTGAAATCACTGTCACCTTTTTTGCGCATAGGGAACAAGAAGAGTGTCGAAAAACTTATCATTTATGTGTTCAATTTAGTATCCAAATACTTCTCGGAGTGCTGAGACTGGACAGTACAAAGCGCACAAGCTTGTAGCCACAGCAATGGAAGGAACATGTAGAAAAAAAAAAGAAAAACGCCTGAAGGGTCGCAAAAACACAGTGGCCATTGCGGTAGCGCTGGTGGTCGCGTTAGAGGCGGGGCCATGGGCGCGGCCAATGACGATGTCCATGGGAAATAACCTGGCAGTTGTTGCTTAAGTTTATAGTATGATACAAAATTAAAAAAGAAAACGAAGCAGTTGCTAACTGTGGGCCGTGGTACGCGACGCGTGTACTAATCTGCTCAACAGTAAACGAAGTCAGTTTATGAAATTTGAGCGTACCAAACAAGGCAAGTCAATCGAAGTAGCTAAACTTGTAATCTGGTCAGATTCTAAGCTTTAGGTAACCAGAAGAGCTTTAACAGCGGCCTACTTTCAGTCACGGAGAAATTGTGTGTAGTGATTGCTACGCGCAAGCTGTGTCCCCTTAATTATGGTTCTTGCTTCAAATTGTGGTCATTTTCAGATTGATCTGTAAATGAATCTACATGTATGAAATAAACGCAATATGCAATAGCTGACTACTTGGAAAAATTTGCTGGTAAAAATGTAAGCTTGCCAAGGTAATATCATTTCCTCTCATAAATCACAAATTACACACACACACGCATGAAAGCATACGCGCACGCGCACGCACGCACGGACACATGACCATTTGTGAGCATCGTCTGAATATTCATGGTTCCCTGGCCGGCTAGCAGTGCTGCATAATTGGGCGCCACTTATGCATATGTCTGCTATAATATATGTTATACTGAACTGAAATTGAAACTTTATTTAATTACTTTTGTATACAGTTCCTTAACTGCATGGTGTAGAGCTGGTGATATGTTGAGGGTTGTATCCACTAAGAATTATGGCTTAAACCTGTTATAACTTATGGTGTGCTGCCCAGGTGCACCCTGTGGTACCAGTGTTCTCTGACACGGCAGCATTAATGGCTGCCTTCTGCAGCTCCACTTGCAGATCCTCATTCACGTACATGCACTTTTCCAACAGTTTAATCACTAATTCCTTGATGCGCTCCTGTTTTGTCTCACTGATACCCATTAGCAAACAGTCGTAAGCTACATATAAAGTGAAAGACCAGCCGACATAGATATAAAACCACCCCATATATTAACGAAGTTGTATATATGAACATGCCTGCATGGAGTAGCATATGTTATTGAGGATCTGGGGGCCCCTGAGGGTTTTATTCCCAGCTCACACTCCTATCGCAAAAGAAAAAACCTAGTTGATAGCCCATGCCAACTCGACAATGCCATACACCCGCAACTTGTAAATTCAGTGCGCGGCCATGTCAACTGCCACCTACTATTTTCTGGAGGATGCTCGTGATTTTTCACTCACAATGCCAGTGACAACACTGATAACGCGGTAATTTCTGCAGTAAACTGGGTCCTCAGTGCTATTATGTTAAAATTTGATTTCAATCAGCGTTTGCCACCACTACTGCTTATAGTCTATGAACCATAGAAAATAGCAGATACTTCAAGACGTGTTGGCAGATATGCAGATTTTTTTTTTTATGGCATAATGGTTCATATTTGTTTTACTCGCCTCTAAAGAGTTGCTAAGCATTTCCGTCACCTCGTAGACAACCGTGCTGGAATTCAGCAATAAGTGTACACGTAACATTGTCACTGGTAATCACTAGGCAGTGACATCAGGGCACTGTTAAATAGCAGGGTCTTCCTATTGTAGGGTTTTCTAGTCGTAGCGACGCTTAGTACACTGTGCATCTACTCAAGCACGGCCACGTAGCTACTATGAAAAGCCATGCCTGCTTGCCTAGATCCCCTTGATTTAATCAACTGCAGCTTCACCCTGTCTACTTCATCCCAGATAGCATAGGTACAAAGTAGCCAGCCGCCTAAGACATGTTGTAGACCCAGTTTTCAACCTCAGCTGGGACATATTTGTCACCTATTATGTTCTCGTGAGAACTATAACATTCCTTTATAGCTCGGTGCTGTATTTGAGTGGTTGTTAGGGATTAATTATGGCCTTATTTCTCCTCTGCTTTCCCTAGTTGGATTGATTGCCTTGAAGACATTGGTTTAGACAGCATCCTGCTCTTCTCTTGTTGTATCCCAGGTAGAAAAAAGCCAATTTTCGGATGGATTATTGAACTGTAAATAATACTTTTCCAGTGGGAGTGCTGAACTGGTTATCATGGTTAGCAGAACGGCTCTTCTTTTTAGCCATGAAATTTTTATCTGGAGGAGTTTCAGCTGGAATCTATCCCTTTATAGCCGGAAGTTAAGCTGTAAATGTGTACTTTTCTGAATCTTCTTTTTATTTGGGATTAGTTCTCGTAAGTCACTAAATTGAGAGGTTCTCAATATAATTGTGCATTATCAATCCAGTCAACAAGGCAGATCTCATTCGCCGAATGGCAAAGCGCCATACGCCTCTGCCATCTATTATTATTGAATCGGCAACCATCGCAGATGGATCCAGAAAAGAACCATCTAATGTGAGGACTGGTACTGCTTAATCCGTGCAAGGGGCTACTGAAAGGATATTGGTAATGCTTTGCTTGCGTTAATGTTGTGTCTGTTCTCTGTTTCATTTCGGCTGGTTAGGAACAACCAAGGAAAGAAAAAAAAAGAAACATGAAGGCTGCCAAAAAACAGGAAATGAAGATTTTGGCGAAGAGGTGCCGTAGTCCAGAATCATCTGGAAGTGACGATGAAGTGCCTAAAAGGCTCCTGAAAGTGGCTAAAAAAGCTATTGCGTACCTTGAAAAGCAAATAGGTGAGTCGGAAAAGGTTCGAAAAGAAGAAAAACAAAGAAATCATAGGCTGCAGAAGCTGGTCGACGAATGATTTGGTGAGTTTCCCTCTATATTTGCCTCTTTTTGTGCACTTAATAGTGGTACATTAAAGCTATAGGTGCACACAGTACTCTGAAAAGTCAGAATTTTTTAGACTTACCTCTCTGACCTTTTTATTTCTTGGAATGATAATCAGAACTCCATGTATTTGTTTGTGTTTTTTCTGTTTGTAATGGCCATGTTTTTCACGATTTAAAGTAGTGAAGTAAGAACTGCTGGGAACATGTTTATGGATTATATGATCCATGCCAAGTTTTCATCTTTATGATGTACGTTTATCCTGTATATCCCTGGGCAAATGATAGCACATGGAGTTTTTGGGAAGAAAACCATTGGTTTGCTTTTTGTAGGCGCAGTGGAGGCAGCCATTGCAGAACTCTCACAAGCCAGACAGCCTTCAGAGGTAAGAAATCTAGTTCCTGTAAATAAGGATAGAAACCAAGTTTTGGCTGCATTTGTTTAACGATATACATGACACAAAAAGCCACAAGGTATTCACCTGTGGCTGCTAATTGACTTCTCTCAGTTGTTCTTGCTTTAAATTCAACTACCAAGCCATCGCTATGACATCAAAGCTCAGTAAATATAATCCTGTTTCTTGAGTTCATCGGCCCACATAGATCTATATCATTGGTGTAAATATGTAGTTTTATTTTGTTAGATTGTTTTCTTAATTATAGAAGCAGTATGTCGTACTGTGTGACCATGCACATATATATATTTTAATGTGGTGGCTTTAGCATTAAAAGCCGATTATTGTGCTGACCATTCAGCATTGTGGGTGAGAAATCACGGGCATGGCTCTGGCAGGTGCTAGCTGGCAGGTGACATGACCACATAGTGACTGGTCGGCAGGCTGTCCAACATCAGAAATGTATATTTCGTGGCAGAAGCTGCCAACATATGGTTTTTCTTTCCAATGAGGAATTGATGAGGTAATCTAAGGTTACAGGACGCTTGACAGTGAATAAGGCAGGCTACATTGGGCAACACAGCATTTCTGTGTGATTTAGTTAATGCAAAACTTCATAGATATCTATATTTGCTGGTCCTTCAAACAACTGGGTAGCTTATAGCAATGAATAGTATAGGCAAAATAAAACAAAAATGAGTAGAATGTCTATGTTTTGCATTAAGAGTAGGCTTGATAGCATGCTCGCTCAATGTTTCGACTCTGGTGCTCTTTTAATCACATATGTTTCTTTGTCTATTATTAAATGATATGACATTTCCGCTCGGCATCTTTGCCTTTAAGGACCAAGATCGTCAGTATTTTGCTGACGTTCTAGCTCAGCTTCCCCTACACACTCACACTTGCTTCCATTTCTAACGTTCATACCTCGTCATTCAACTTGCGAGCTCTCCCTGGTCATCGAGCAGCACCGTGCACCATGTCAAGGCCCATCCTCAAACAAAGCCATCACACTACTCCATGCATCTGATACAATTTCAAAGTTGGTACACTGGTAATAGCCATAGGCCATCGCACATGTTCAAATTCAGCTACATTCACACACCAGAATATTTGTCTACACTATGCTGGTTTCATTCACTAACAATCAGTTAGCCATCCATACACTTAATCACTCCCAATCAACCAACCAACAACACATGTATCATATACACTCCATACGAAGTGTATCATTGTTCTGGAATCTCTTTCGACTTGACCTTGACGTGCGGTTTCATTATGATGCAGGCGCTATCTGCCCTGCTGAACACTGTAGCTCCAGTGGCTGGCACTCTGCATGAAGGTGCCGTCAAATGTTTGTACTCGAAGGAACTTGACTCATCCGTGAAAGCTTCCTCCCAAACCAGGTTTTAGCGATGGAATGAACCTGGTATGCTTCATGCAAAATTCCGGATCACATAAGCTCCATTCTTAAGGGTAGCATGCGGGCTCCTCTAGCGGATTCCTTTTTGCATGTTATGTTTGGTACTCGGTCATTCAGTAGTCTTTATTTTGCTACTGTTACCCACACATACTTATTAGAATATGGTCATAACTCATGATATTATGAGAAAGGCCACCAGACAAAAATACAATTTCCCTCATTACCTAAGCCATATGAATGGTCCTTGTGTGACCTAGAGAGAGTGTGTCTAACTCAGGATATCAAATTCCTCTAAGGCTGGATTCCATTCTCAGTATCCCGTCTCAAAAGATAGAGCTTGAGTTGCCAATGCATCGTAATTTGGCCCATGTTAAGAGACCGCGTGGTGTCGGATCACCCACCCGATGACCAGTCAGTGCCCATTCAGTGCCCAGCCATATCACCTGCCAACTACCGAGTTATGTCCATGATTTGTTTCTCATAATTTCAATGCTAGATTTTTGTGCAGCATGGGATCCTTAACACTATCACATTAATAGGGGGACAAATTAAGGGAATAGAGAGTAAGCAAGTAGCAAAGTACATGCAGGTGATTGAGGACAAGAGGAGTGATAAATGTAAGCCAGCAATGATATTGCATCACTCCCTTAAAGGTAAAGTGTCTCGCACTTTCTTGTTTTACTTGTACAGTGTTCTGCAACTTTATCGAACCCCCGTTTGAAAAATTCTCCCACCTCAACCGGAGGCTGATTTGCGCATAAACTGCGCACAAAGCTTACGAGTTTTTGTCCCCTTCTTTACGATGTAAGTTTGGCCATGGTGCTTACTTGGTTTGACCGCGCATGATGAGAAACCAGAACAGCCCGCGACAATACTGAGGAGCAAAAAACGCCAGCGTGGTTTTTCTAGCAAAAGGCAGCTGTGGCATCATCTGGCGAGGATGGAAGAAATTGCTGCGGTTCAAAAGCTCCATTCTTGTAATGGAGCTTTTGAACCGCAGCATTCTTGTAATGTAAGCGCCATTCTTGTAATGGTCCGAGATGGCTCCACTCCTGCCCTTCGGCAAAAATTTACGTTTGCGTCATTTGTTCCTCAGTGTCGTCGCAGGCTGTTCTGGTTTCTCATCATGCGCGGCCAAACGAAGTTAGCACCATGGTCAAACTTACCTCGTAAAGAAGGGGACAACAACGCACAAGCTTTCTGCGCAGTTTCAGTACAAATGGCCTCCGCTTGAGGCGGGAAAATGTTTCAAACGGGGGTTCGATAATGCTGGAGAACATTGTATAAGGAACAACCATGAGGCCACATTTCTTGCAAGAATTCACTTTCATTTCTGCTCTTAACTGCTCGTGACAAGACATCTGAGTGGTGCACAAAAATTGGCCTAGCACTTTCAGTTGAAAAGACGAACTTTATATCTATCACAAACGGATAGGGTAGACGAAGGCTCTTGAACAGGCATCTGCTCACTACCACTTCGACGATGCGAGACCTTGGTGTCGAACTGGACAGTTCTGGTTCAGCAGTGCCTTGGGTTCGATCTGAACGACCGAAGGCCGCTAGTACCCAGCACCTGTTTCGGCGCATTGCGCAGAAAACAGGTGGCGCTTGCAGAAACATGGCTCGAACGTTAGTCCGTTCTGTATTACAGGCTCGGCTTGTCTATCAAGCCAATTTTAATGACTCACATTAAGAGATTGGGACCACTTGGAAGCAGTTAATAGAGATTCAATGCGCGCCATCACTGGCCTCCCTCGCCTGACATCTATTCCCACTCTCCAAGCGGAGGCCCAGCTGAACACCATTGATGAGCTCGCTGAGCAGCGTCGTGAAGCGCGCTGCCTGAAGCATCAAGCACTCCTGCAGCGTCTGCATTAGCACCTTATTTCGATTGGTCTATACGCTGCTTGAAGCGACGCTTTCGAAACCTCCATGGAAGCTACCACAGATGACAATCGTCCACTACGAGAAAAGCGCCGAGATCAACATTCGGTGGAAGAAGCAGAGCCCGATTATTGCACAGAAACTACAGGGGTGCTTCAAGCTGTAAACGCAAGCATGGACTATGAGATTGTACATATTACCCTCATTTGTCCAATGCTTCCTGAAATACACCAGACATGTTCATATAGAACAGAAGCAACTTACCTTCTTCCTGTAATAGCGGAGCTCGTTGCCATTCGTGACGGTTTGTCTACATTAGCAGAAAGCCTATATTCTGCACCGCCGACCATTTTGATGTTACAGAATCCACCCAAGCAGTCCGAGCCCTACAGAGTATAGATAATACTTTTTACATCATGAACAATATTTGCAATATTCTGCAAACATTTCCTTACCCTGTCCATGTGGTGTGGGCTCCCCACATTACGCACTGTCTCACAGAAACTGATCATGCGTCTGTTCCCAGAGGGTAACATATCCTCTGTCTATGTAAAAGTTGTCCGCAGGAGATGCCGTAATGCCTGCGAAAGAGTTTTTTTGCGCTACACGCGTGCTTTAATTCCACCGTGTGAATCAAACCTTCCCGGTGGTTTAACTCGCCGTGAGGATTTGGGGCTGAGAATAATACGCGTGGGTGCTGCGTTAACGCCTGCTATAAACTCTTCCTGCACCACCCAGACCTTTAACTGCCCTTTCTGCCCAGCTCCTACGACGTAGGCCACACTAGACCACTTCCTTACAACTTCTGGGGCCGAATCCATGAAAGAGTTCGCTTTGGAACGCGTTCGCTTTCTCTCCCAGTCAAAAATATTGTAAAATTTCCAATTGAAAACGATTGAATTTTACAGTTAGGAATTGGCGCCCATTTTGAAAATATGCAATTGACGCGATTGGGAAATATTCAATTGGCCCAATTGGGAATTATCCAATTGACCCAATGGGAAAAATTCCCAGTTGGAAATTCGGTGCTGCAATCAATAGATTGCCATGACCCTGCCAAACCAGAATGAAAAGGTTGCGTTTGACCCGACAGGACTAACCCAGGCAAGGTTTTATCTGAAGGGTGCAGGAAGTAGAGATAAATACTAGTTGATCGAGGTACATATAGAGATTTTATTGTATAAATATATGAGAACAAAAAGCTCCGCTGGCTTCTACTTGTTTTCTGCCCTGGAAAGATAAGAAAATATACATGTGATGACACAAGAAAAAAAGATAACTCTGTCAGGTCTTTTGGTGCAACTGTTTAACAAACAGAATTGTAGGAACAAACAGCTACAACTAACTGCTTAAACCAATGAAAATTTATTTCTCTTAGTTCAGCAGTCTGCACTGACAATACATATGACAAGCTTTAATTACATTATGCTACAGTTACAGAGTTGTGTTAGCTTAAGTTGTGATACAGTGTCCATGCATTTTTATTCATACAGGTATGTTAATTAACATACATACTTCTTGTACATCCTATAGATGTCTGCCGGCTTCTCTGCCACGTAGTGGTTACACTCTGAAGCGATGGCTCCAACATGAACAAAGGAACGCCTCTCTTCCTCAGACGCTCCTTGAAGCACTCTGAAAAAGGCATGAGATTAAATTGCAAGCAGTGGAATATGACAATATATTTTGGCAGGACAGCATAATAGCTGAGATGAGGCTAAATATATACTAGGCTCACAATTGTGGAAAACCAGTTTCGTCCCCCTTCGCCGCGACCGACAACCACCACCCCAACGAGCTTCATGGCAGCGCCGGCTGGGACAGGAGGTAAATACCTCCCCTTGGGGGAAGGAGACCAGCGATGGGTGCGCCACCAAGACGTCTACGAGGGTTCCCGCGAGAAGACGACAGGGGAACTTCAGGTTCCAGCCGGCAACGAGAGCGGTCGTCTCCTGCCGCCTCTCCCGGCAAATGCCGGGGGATAGCGGGCACGGAGTACGCTGCGCACACGGGAGGACACGTCGTGCACGACCGCCCATCTTCTGGTTCCCAACGGCGAAGCGACCGGTAAATACCGCACGCTCTCGCCGCCTCCCGCGGCAAACGCCGTTGTATGGCTTCGTCCGAAGAATGCGGAGCGCACGGGAGATCCCGGCCGTCATATTCACGGCGCATTCAAATGTTCGCCGCCGAAATCGCACCCCCATCGCCCAGCCGGTGAGTCAAAAGCCCTTCTTATGTAGCCTTGCCCTTTCAAGGAAAACCTTGTTGATGTATAGCTAGCCGGCATGCTCTGTATTATTTGCAAGTGCAATAAATAGCATTGGAGTAGTAACACTGTGGTGTCGCCCCCGTCCTTTGTCCCTTTGTTCCCTTTGTGGGTCGCCAGCGAGGACGCTGCACCTGCGGAGTAGGAGAGGGGCGGAAGACCGTTCCCCCTTTAAACCCCCACAATGGCGCCTCAACGTGGTTCTCTCGTGCAGAAGCACTTGAGCTAGTTACCCCTCCCTAGGGACAAAGGACGATAGCCAGTTTGCGGCGTGGAGTGCCTGCCCGGACGTTTAACATTAGGCCTGAACCGACATCGCTATGCTAGCAAGGCTAATACGCTTTCTTGACGGCGAGGTGAGAGTAGTTGCAGCGAGAACAAATGGTCGTGCATGTCTGTGTGTGTATGTGTGTGTGTGTGTGTGTGTGTGTGTGTGTGTGTGTGTGTGTGTGTGTGTGTGTGTGTGTGTGTGTGTGTGTGTGTGTGTGTGTGTGTGTGTGTGTGTGTGTGTGTGTGTGTGTGTGTGTGTGTGTGTGTGTGTGTGTGTGTGTGTGTGTGTGTGTGTGTGTGTGTGTGTGTGTGTGTGTGTGTGTGTGTGTGTGTGTGTGTGTGTGTGTGTGTGTGTGTGTGTGTGTGTGTGTGTGTGTGTGTGTGTGTGTGTGTGTGTGTGTGTGTGGCATTTTTATTTGTGTGTGTGTGTGTGTGTTTGTGTGTGCCGACTCCCGAAACCTTTGAGAGGTACAGCCACGAGGTCCGTACATGGAGCACGAGACCGAGCCGTCCACGGAGAACAGCACGCCGGAAGCCAGTGAGTGCTTCAGCCGGGACGGTGGCCCTACTTTTCTTGGATATAGTTGTAAATATTTCCTCTTCCGTCTCTTTGGCTCTGGGAGCCAGGTGCCGCAATCGGCTGACTGGTATTGCAGCCGTGATTGCCGGAAAGCACCGTGGCGCTCTGACACCGCTGGACGCGGTGGGCGCCGTTCGCTCAGAAGTTGCCTTTGGATGGCAGCAAGCGAGCAGGGTCACCCTGGGTACCTTGGCGGAGATGCACATTCTCTCAGCGCGGCGTTCTAGCTATTGTCCTTAGCGCTTGAGCGAATAGGCTTAAGGTTCTTTTTGGGAGCTGCCTGTCGCACGTCGGAGGACAGTCTAACCGTGGCATACAGCACGCGCAAATGCGTTTTGCTTCTTTTATATTGACCTCGCTGTAGCCGAACATCTCGCTTAATTAGAGAAAGCTAACTGCGTTCAAATGAACTTGGTATTTTTGGGCTGAGAAGGAGAATCGGAAATTTTGTGGAACCCGATTATTATGCCAGCAAACGAACCGCGGATGCCCGTGCTTCGTTGGGATTAACGGAACGCAGTGCGGTGCCGGATAAAATTGTTTGGCACTAGCATTGGCCCGCATTTTACCAAATGGTCATTTTGCTCAATTTATTCAACCTTTTTGGAGATCCGGAGAGTTGTGCAGATATCAAGTGAAGCCGCCTGGACCTGCTGCCACTGTTTACGTTCCTGCCTGCTGCCCTGCGGCCGTGAATCACCGAAGCTCGGAGTCTCACGGAACCAATCCGGCTTAACGGGAGAGGAGGCCAATCCCTACCTGCCAACAAAGGCGCGCCAGCGGGAACAACACCCTCCCGTCACGCTGGCTTCCGGGACCTGCCGATGGACAGCGGGGGCCCGTTCACCTTGCTGCTCGTCCGATGGCACCAACGTTTGGATCGCCCTGCTAAGCCTGGTGTTTACCTCGCGGGTGGCGTCCAAGGAGCAGCTCTCGACAACCATAGGTGAACATTTAAGGAGGGAGGGACGTGAAAACCAGTTTCCTCCCCCTTCGCTGTGACCGACAACCACAACCCCAACGAGCTTCATGGCAGCGCCGGCTGGGACAGGAGGTAAATACCTCCCATTGGGGGAAGGAGACCAAAGATGGGTGCGTCACCAAGACGTCTACGAGGGTTCCCGCGAGAAGACGACAGGGGAACTTCAGGATCCAGCCGGCAACGAGAGCGGTCGTCTCCCGCCGCCTCTCCCGGCAAATGCCGGGGGATAGCGGGCACGGAGTACGCTGCGCACACGAGATGACACGTCGTGCACGACCGCCCATCTTCTGGTTCCCAACGGCGAAGCGACCGGTAAATACCGCACGCTCTCGCGGCAAACGCCGCGGTATAGCTTCGTCCGAAAAATGCGGCGCGCACGGGAGATCCCGGCCGCCATATTCACGGCGCATTCAAATGTCCGCCGCCGAAATCGCACCACCATTCCCCAGCCGGTGAGTCAAAAGCCCTTCTTACGTAGCCTCGCCCTTCCAAGGAAAACCTTGTTGATGTATAGCTAGCCGGCATGCTCTGTATTATTTGCAAGTGCAATAAATAGCATTGGAGTAGTAACACTGTGGTGTCGCCCCCGTCCTTTGTCCCTTTGTTCCCTTTGTGGGTCGCCAGCGAGGACACTGCACCTGCGGAGTAGGAGAGGGGCGGAAGACCGTTCCCCCTTTAAACCCCCTCAATGGCGCCTCAACGTGGTTCTCTCGTGCAGAAGCACTTGAGCTAGTTACCCCTCCCTAGGGACAAAGGACGATAGCCAGTATGCGGCGTGGAGTGCCTGCCCGGACGTTTAACATTAGGCCTGAACCGACATCGCTATGCTAGCAAGGCTAATATGCTTTCTTGACGGCGAGGTGAGAGTAGGTGCAGCGAGAACAAATGGTCGTGCATGTGTGTGTGTGTGTGTGTGTGTGTGTGTGTGTGTGTGTGTGTGTGTGTGTGTGTGTGTGTGTGTGTGTGTGTGTGTGTGTGTGTGTGTGTGTGTGTGTGTGTGTGTGTGTGTGTGTGTGTGTGTGTGTGTGTGTGTGTGTGTGTGTGTGTGTGTGTGTGTGTGTGTGTGTGTGTGTGTGTGTGTGTGTGTGTGTGTGTGTGTGTGTGTGTGTGTGTGTGTGTGTGTGTGTGTGTGTGTGTGTGTGTGTGTGTGTGTGTGTGTGTGTGTGTGTGTGTGTGTGTGTGTGTGCCGACTCCCGAGACCTTTGAGAGGTACAGCCACGAGGTCCGTACATGGAGCACGAGACCGAGCCGTACACGGAGAACAGCACACCGGAAGCGAGTGAGTGCTCAGCCGGGACGGTGGCCCTACTTTTCTTGGATATAGTTGTAAATATTTCCTCTTCCGTCTCTTTGGCTCTGGGAGCCAGGTGCCGCAATCGGCTGACTGGTATTGCAGCCGTGATTGCCGGAAAGCACCGTGGCGCTCTGACACCGCTGGACGCGGTGGGCGCCGTTCGCTCAGAAGTTGCCTTTGGATGGCAGCAAGCGAGCAGGGTCACCCTGGGTTCCTTGGCGGAGATGCACATTCTCGCAGCGCAGCGTTCTAGCTATTGTCCTTAGCGCTAGAGCGAATAGGCTTAAGGTTCTTTCTGGGAGCTGCCTTTCGCACGTCGGAGGACAGTCTAACCGTGGCATACAGCATGCGCAAATGCGTTTTGCTTCTTTTATATTGACCTCGCTGTAGCCGAACATCTCGCTTAATTAGAGAAAGCTAACTGCGTTCAAATGAACTTGGTATTTTTGGGCTGAGAAGGAGAATCAGAAATTTTGTGGAACCCGATTATTATGCCAGCAAACGAACCGCGGATGCCCGTGCTTCGTTGGGATTAACGGAACGCAGTGCGGTGCCGGATAAAATTGTTTGGCACTAGCATTGGCCCGCATTTTACCAAATGGTCATTTTGCTCAATTTATTCAACCTTTTTGGAGATCCGGAGGCTTGTGCAGATATCAAGTGAAGCCGCCTGGACCTGCTGCCACTGTTTACGTTCCTGCCTGCTGCCCTGTGGCCGTGAATCACCGAAGCTCGGAGTCTCACGAAACCAATCCGGCTTAACGGGAGAGGAGGCCAATCCCTACTTGCCAACAAAGGCGCGCCAGCGGGAACAACACTCTCCCGTCACGCTGGCTTCTGGGACCTGCCGATGGATAGCGGGGGCCCGTTCACTTTGCTGCTCGTCCGATGGCACCAACGTTTGGATCGCCCTGCTAAGCCTGGTGTTTACCTCGCGGATGGCGTCCAAGGAGCAGCTCTCGACAACCATAGGTGAACATTTAGGGAGGGAGGGATGTGGAAAACCAGTTTCCTCCGCCTTCGCCTCGACCGACAACCACCACCCCAACGAGCTTCATGGCAGCGCCGGCTGGGACAGGAGGTAAATAGCTCCCCTTGGAGGAGGGAGACCAGCGATGGGTGCGCCACCAAGACGTCTACGGGGGTTCCCGCGAGAAGACGACAGGGGAGCTTCTGGATCCAGCCGGCAACTAGAGCGGTCGGCTCCCGCCGCCTCTCCCGGCAAATGCCGGGGGATAGCGGGCACGGAGTATGCTGCGCACATGGGAGGACCCGTCGTGCACGACCGTCCATCTTCTGGTTTCCAACGGCGTAGCGACCGGTAAATACCGCACGCTCTCGCCGCCTCCCGCGGCAAATGCCGTGGTATGGCTTCGTCCGAAGATGCGGCGCGCACGGGAGTTCCTGGCCACCATATTCACGGCGCGTTCAAATGTCCGCCGCCGAAATCGCACCCCCATTCCCCAGCCGGTGAGTCAAAAGCACTTCTTACGTAGCCTTGCCCTTCCAAGAAAAACGTTGTTGATGTATAGCTAGCCGGCATGCTCTGTATTATTTGCAAGTGCAATAAATAGCACTGGAGTAGTAACACTGTGTCGCCCTCGTCCTTTGTCGCTTTGTTCCCTCCGCGAGTCGCCAGCGAGGACGCTGCACCTGCGGAGTAGGAGCGGGGCGGAAGACCGTTCCCCCTTTAAACCCTACACAATCACTCAGCGGAGGTGAAGTGTTTAGAAAGTATGCCTTCTGGCATTTCACTTGAAAGCTGTAAATTCTAAACCACTAAAATTATTACAAATCAAACACAGATTTTACATGAAATCTGGTTCCTTTAGCATGCGTCTGCTCTGTAGCAGTAAAGCTAACAAACAGTTCTTATTAATTAACCATGAGCCTCATTATTTCACATAATTTCCAATATGAATTTCAACTTTTTCAGAGGCGATATATAGGTTTATTTTAGCACCCTGTATTGAAACAACTGAGCGCTTTGTAACAAAAGCTGCAACAACATAAAACAAATCTGGATCAATGTAGTTGAGGCACTGTAGGAGAACTAATGATCCTATCTGCAGTACAGTTTCTTACCACGCACTGCTGCCACTCAAAGTGGCAGCAGTGTGAGTGGCATCTTCTTTGGACGGTGGGGAAACCTGGGGCAGTGCTTTCCTGAAAATGATGACAATGAAGCAATAGTTTTAAAGGAATACTGAAAGGAATAAAAGACAAGTTTTATTTACACTGCAGTGACCAGCCTTACAAGCTCTCTGTGCCCCACACAGCTACCAGCAGGTCTTTTACAAACATGCTCTCTTTTGGCCGCAGCTGTATGCTCTTCCCGGTTTCAGCTTAGGTAAATAGATCATTGCCCACATCCACCTTAATATAAAGGCATAAGTACATAACTGAAGTGAGATTCAGCTTCATTTGACAAAATACTTTTGCAGGTAGGTGATTTTCTATCATTTCTGGTAAATGCCAGGTATATTTTTGTGTACAAAATTCTTTATATGAACTGAAGGTGGCTTACCTTTTCAACATTCTCAGCTGCAGAAAGTGCCCCGGTCACTGCAGGAAGAGGAATAGACTGCTGTCCCAAAGGACGTACATCTGGTTGGCAGACCTCTGCCACAGCTGGGGGTGGTCTGCTTGTGGCCGAGAGAGTGGCTTGCGCCACTGATGAAATAACCTTTGGAGGCTGCAGCTGATGGACTGGCATGACTCGATCTGGAGATGCACAAGATAGTTTCAAAGACCAGCGTCAAAAAAAAGTCAAAACATTATATATAATAGCAAAAAATCCATCCGTACCTTTTGCTCTTGACACCTGTTCAATGAGGAGTCCTTGAATATTTCGATTCAGTTTTCGAAGTTCTTGCAGCTCCTCCTCCTGCGCTGCAACTTTTTGTTTAATTATTTGACTTGCTGCAATGCATTCTGAAGTTCTCCTTCCCCACTGCCTCACTGTGCTGATGCACCTGATGCTCTAAGTGCATTTTTGTTCTTAGTCAATATTGACAGCAGATTGTCATGTTCGTTCTCCTTTTTTTTTCTTTGGCGGCTGAAATGCGCTATACAAGAGAAGGGATTTTAGGCTAATATCTTAAAGGGAAATGAGCAAGAGGCATATGCACACGAACAAGATCGACGCACCTCTACAGGAACGTCCTCTTCACTTCCCGACTCATCAGAGTCAAAAATGCGTCGCACCCTGATATGGCGTGATTTTTTTTCTTTGGATGTCTTCGAAGTCTGAAATGCAAATTCAGTTGAAGTCCAGGAGGTTAGTTTATATAAGCATTTCCCTGTAAGGAAATCATGCATAAGAGGCCAAGGATGCATGGCAATAGCCCGACTACATGAACACTACATGATTCAATAAGTCTTCCATATTTTTCCTGTAGGTTAGCTAAACAGCCTGAAATATTCAGGTCGTTCATAAAGGCCAGCCACATTCATTCATAAACTCCGCGCAAAATATTTTTACATGCACACTTCCCAGGAGAAGCTGGCTGGCAAAAATTGATGTCCTAGTCAAAATTTGGCAGTTACAACAGTTGAATATAATATATGAAATGCGCGGAGTGCTACGAAATCGCAGTGCTGGCAGACGAGAAAAAGGGGATACACAGACACAACTGCGCTGACGTGGAGCACGCTTCTCCCACGAGTTCCCTAAGAAAAAAGAAACATGATGGTTTCTCACATAAACGACCCGTGGCATTTTTTGCTGTTAACATATGTGGAACCGCGAGTTCGATGGCTCGATCGAGCTTATAATCATGTAAGTTTGCTCCGTATTCACGCGCGTGAAGACTCGCGCGAGCCCTACTCGCGATATATTTTCATAATGCACACAGTTATAGTACACATTAGGCATTTTATAGTACACGTACGTAGCTGAAGTTCTAGAATGTTTACACGCGTGCATGAATGTGCACAATTCTTGCATGCATATGGAGTTTTTGCACAATAAACCCACAGCCGCACATTAGGAACAGCACTGACAGCTAGCCCAAAGCTTTCGTATACACATCCAGCATTTGTAGCTACCAAAATATTCAATTTCGAGCACTTCACTTACCTCCCACAAGCAAAATGCGAGCCCGATAGTAGTCCGACCCACCGCTGTCGTCCGTCCACTTCACCGTAAAAAACGCCGACGAGAACTCCTCGTCGGGAGAAAAGTTCTTTACGTCGCTCACTGAGACGATCGCATGGCTTTTTTCATCTTCATACCTGACATAAGCATGAGTAATCACTGTTGCTAGCTCGCACGTGTCTAGGAGAGACAGGGCGTCAAAAGTTCTCCAGCCACGTGCCACAAGGTCCTTGGCCACCAACCAGACACACGTGTATCACCCAAGACCAATTTATCACCATCTAACCAGTAGGGACGAGATGGACGGTCGTAAACGGTCATGAGGTCGGCTTGGCTGCACTTGCGGCTTGGCCGGTCACATGACCGTAGCGGCCTGCGGCCTGCGTACTGGATATTACGCCGCTGGAAATCTTCGCAAAGCCCGGGCGCGATACTTTTGACACAGCGTTTTACGTCTGGCTGCAATTTGTTAACAGATCGCACTAATTTCTGGGACACACGTAGCGACGTGTCTTGCACGCCGTCTTGCGCCGACGTTTCGCGCAGTCGTTCAAATCCACCGCGCAAGATGATCGAAGCCAATCCATCTTTTCCTTCACCCAAGACTCCATTTTGCTAGTATGTTTTGGTGGTCCCTCTTTACTTCTCGATCGCTGAAAGCACATCGTTTGCTGCAATCTTTCTACCACAATGAATAGTTCAAAAAATAGAAACAAACGAGGTTCATACAAGATGTATTTCGACCCCAGCTCGAAGGTTAAGATACTGAGGCGTGCAGCGAGCAGACTAAGGCAACTAGAGGTAAGCGCCGAATATCGTTTGTGTGTGACAGAGCTTGGTGTGGCGTTGTTTTTTTAATTTGCTAACCTGATGTTGTTTTATAGAAATCTGGAACATCAACTGAAGGACAAGCCTCTGTAGAGCTTACAGATCGAGACCGAACGCCATCAATGCCGGCGCCGCCCAGCATGTGGGCAGCTGACGGCAGTCGACCTGACGCGTCCGGTGATGTCCAGCAGCCTGGAATTAGTGCGCATCTGCAGGGATTCCCAAACGCCGAACCAGTAAGAATTACTCCATGATGCGCCTCGCAGCATCAACCGCAGTGATGTTTCATTGAAAGGGATTTGTCTTACACTAGTAAATATAGCTTAAATATTGCGTAGAGACGCAAAAAGTTTTGACTATGTAATAATGCATTTCGTGCGCGCAAATTTTGTCGACGGCGGGAGTTAATTTATTCTCAGACTGGCTGATAGGTGCCTGTGCGCTGAGTAAATTGTGAATTTACTTAATTGTAGGTTGCTTGTGAAGACGTGGACTGCCTTCTTGATGTCTCACCGGAATGGTCATGCACAGTTGGTGAAGGATCATTACCCAGTGCGCCGAAATTGACGCTTCTGTGCAGCACCCAAGTCCCCAGCCTGGTGCACTTGAGAATACCACTGCAGATATTGGACTGGTAAGAATGGGTGCTTTAAGGAGATATTTAAAGGAGTAAATGTAGCAATTGTAAACAAAGTGCAGAAAACTTTATAATTAAAGGGTCCATTTCGTCCGTACCAAGTTTACAAAACTTCGAGCTTAGTCTAAATATCTGGCAGTTTCTCAAGCTGCATCACTCCTGTCATGTATTTATGCTGAGCTAATTCTTCAGGTCGGCAGATGAACTGCCATAGCCGGTTGAGGTTAACAAAATGCTCTGGAATATTTAATATTACTCCTGTGTTAGGAGTGGACATATTATACCTTAGCTCAATTGTCAGTGATTGAGAGGAGGATATAGGGGCCTGGTAAGAGGAGAGAACGGTGATTTCTTCGAAGTGTCAGGCAAAAGTAATAAACAAACATTTGTTATGCAGGACCATCGCTCTACTGGAGAAGCAGACACTGATGATGCAGGACTTGCCAGCATGTTTAAAGCCATCATATCTGAAACAGTAGTTTGTCAAAAGGCGACATGCCGATGATGGTGCTGAAGTATGCACTTCGTGTAAACTTAACTTTCAGTGCCCTTGTCAGCCTCAGTGAAATGATCGATTCTTTTTTGTGTGCCCTGTTCTGCCTCACTCGAGGTACATGTTGATTAAGGTTTTTCAGGGTAGTGGTGCCTCAATGACATTTCATTTTTTTGTCCAGAGTGCGAAGTGTGCATTGCTACTGCTGCTCAAGGCAAATCTGTGCAGTGTCCTAAGTTCCAGCAGGCATATGGGTCATCTGGGTTAGCAGATACATCTTTCTTTGCCCTCCTGGATGTGCCCTCACAAGTAAGCAAAGTGCTGAAAGGATGTGAATTTGTTGATTTGACAGAGCCTTTGCCCCAGCCCAATGGCACCTTGTGCGACATTCAGGATGGCACAATGTACAGGGGCTTTGTTGTTGCCACCGAAAAAGCTAGCCATACGATCAGTTTTAACACTCAACACAGATGGCACTCCCATCTTTAAGTCTAGTTGCACCTCGATCTGGCCGATTTAATTGATTATAAATGAGTTGCCCCTGACAGAGAGAATGAAGAAGTTAATATTGGCCAGTCTCTGGTTTGGACGAGACAAGCCCCATTGGGGCATCTTTCAAGGTGCCTTTGTGGAAGATATGAATGAATTATCAAAAAAAAATTTTTGTCGTCACCAAAAAGACACAGACAAAACCTGTAAGGCCTTCTGCATTTGCTCTGCTGTAGATTCTGTGGCCAGGGCACCCATGCAGTGTCTTACTCAATTTAATGAATATTATGGCTGCAATTGGGGCTTTCAGAAGGGGGAAAGAGTCGGCAGGGCAAATAAGTATCCGGTCGTGGCTGGGGGATGTTATTGAGAGAAGCGAAGGACAAATGGTTTTAGACATGGAAGAGGCAATTATGAATGGCAAGCCTGTGAATGGCATTAGGCTGTGTCCCCACTGATCAATATGCACCAGTTTAATATAGTCTGGAATTTTGTACCAGATTATATGCACTGTGTACTGTTGGATGTGGGACGCCAGTTCTTGGAAATGTGGTTAGGTTCAGCAGGTTCTCCATTCTACATAGGTCGGTGCCAACCTGCTATTGATCAGAAGTTGATGCCCATTGCATCACCCAAAGATGTGAGGCGCATGCCTAGACCAACAAAGGAGAGGAAATGTTGGAAGGCAAAAGAATTTGAGAATTTGGTGCTTTTATACAGCCTGCCAGTCCTGGATGGTCTTCTGGAGGGAAGATACCTTCGGCATTGGGCATGCTTGGTAGAGGCTCGGCACATATTGCTCGAGTGCAACGTGTCATTTCTTGACCTTTCTACTGCAAAGAGCCTTCTTTGGACTTCCATGTCCCCACTCAAATCTTTGATGGGAAAGATTGCATGACATTTAATATGCAGCAGCTCCTTCATATTGGAAAGAGTGTGACACTGGGGTCCACTGTGGGCTCATTCAGCATTTCCCTTTGAGGCAGGAAAGACACTTTGAAGGAAGCAGTGAAGGCTGCCAATGGCATACCCATAAAGTATGTCGCGTGCTGCAGATTGAAGTGTTGTCAAAGAGGGTCTTAAGCATGGCACACTCCAAAGTGCCATCCAGTACTTTGCATCGCTAAATGCAGAAGCATGCACTCAAAAAAGTGCTACCAGCTCAGATGCGTTGCGTTTTTTCGGCCGTGGTACACCACATGTGGTGGCACCCAACTCGACAGGCAACCAGGAGCTGCTTACAGAAAGTTGTCTTGAATATGCATGCTTGTGCTACAACAGTAGCATATTTACTGGCAAGACATATGCTCTGAACCATAAAGCCAACAACTCTGTTGTGCAGCTATTGGATGGCACATTTGCAGTCATTTTGAAGCTTATTAGCAGTGGTTCGGCATTTGCCCTTCTTCAACCTTTGCAGTGCACAGCTGTTATATATGGCTCAGTCAAGCTACCCATCAAGTATGTCACATGCTGCAAATTGAAAGGGTTGTCAAAGAGGGTCTTAAGCATGCCACACTCCAAAGTGCCATTCAATACTGTGCATCGCTAAATGCAGAAGCATGCACTCAAAAAAGTGTTGCCACCTAAGATGGGTTACGTTTTTTCGGCCTTAGCACACCATATGTAGTGGCACCCAACTCGACAGGCAACCAGGAGCTGCTTACAGAAAGTTGTGTTGAATATGCACGTTTGTGCTAGAACAGTAGCATATTTACTGGCAAGATATATGCTCTGAACCGTAAAGCCAACAACTCTGTTGTGCAGCTGTTAGATGGCACATTTGCAGTCATTTCGAAGCTTATTAGCAGTGGCTCGGCATTTGCCCTTCTTCAACCTTTGTAGTGCACAGTTGTTAAACATGGCTCAGTCAAGCTCACTCATCTGTATAGAGTTATTTATTTATCCCAAGAGCCTTTAGTTGTCTCCTTTCATCATGTCAGTAAGCTTTGTGTATTTATGAAACTGGACAAACCATTTCTTTCACCTTTACCAAGTACATTTTCACTTTAAAGTGTACATTCATACGGCACTGCTTGTGATGGTTCCATGTCAAGCTATTTACCTTTTTGTTTTCAATTCTCCATAAATGCATGTGTAAAAGTACAAAAATAGTAAAAATAGTACTAGTTTCATTATCAAAGCGGCAACATGTAACACACCGAAAGGAAGGGATAGAACTGGGCTTGCAGTCCAGCTGAGAAAAAGTTTATCACAAGTCCTGTCTGGCGGATTACATTTCGGCATTTGATGTCCTAAACAGATGACTGTGAGAGGTATTATATAGCGGAGGGCTTGAAATTACTGTTGGCCATTAGAAACACGTCGACATAGCACAGCACGTGGGCATGTCTGCATTTCACCTCCATCGTAAGGTACCTTCCAAAAACATTTGGATCAGGTGTTGAATGCAGGAGTCACCGCAGTGTCTAGGCAACATCAATCTGGGAATTCAGTGAATTCATCATTCACAGGCAGCCTTAGGTTAGTTCTAAAAATGCATTCTTTCTGTCAGTAAACAAACAGGTTTCGTTATAGCTTATACGGTTAACGTCTCATAAAGACTTATGCTATGAGGGGTGCCATGGTGGCGGCATCAGACAATTTGAACCATCTGGAGCTATTTAATATGCACTGGCATCAAACTGTAATCATGCTTCTCGCCTCCACTGAGCGTTGCCCACTGCAGCCGGGATTGATCTCGCATCCTTGCAATCGCCGAGACCCTGCGGTGAGGTGCCATTGTTATATGAAACCACAGCAGAAGGCCCAAGAATAATTTTGACTGCCTAGTTTTCTTAACTCACATTCTGCACAACACATTGGCTCTTTTTGCATTCGGCCTCCAATAAAGTGCACCTGCTGAAGCCCACATTTGATTCCGGCATCCAAATACTACACAGCTACAGGGTCAGTTCAGTGGATTGTATGAGTAGCTACACGTGAGCAAATGCACGTATGAAACAAGCCAAGCATATAGTAGCAGTCTCATATTGGATATAGGTCGATGTCAATTTCACCAGTCCACTCTCAACACTTGAATACCATAGTCACTGCAGTGGAGTAGGTGATTGTTTGTGTTTCATATCCTGCAGCACTTTGCTTAAAGTACTAACCAGTGTGTGGTATATGTTAACTGGGCTGATCTTGTACATTGAAGGTGAGCTACATCATTGTGTGGGGTTGCATATTTCACATCGTGCATTTTGTTATAAACCAAGAGATCAAGTCCTAAATATCTGTTTTGTATCCTGATGCAGTGGCTGATGTGGATGTCAATTACATGTGCATCAGTGTTTTGGTTTGAGTATTCTGGGCATTTTAATGAAGCTGAAAAGCATAGTTTGATATGGATTATGTGTTAATTGTGATGGTGACATGAAGTGCCTAACAGTAAGGAAATAATCTCAGATTGTTTAATGCAGCCACCAGGAGTGTTATAGCGTTATACCTGCCGATTCTCCCGAATTGTCCGCGAGTCTGCTGAATTTTGATTACATGTCCCGATTGTACTGACGCAACCTCAAACCTCACTAAACACGCTTGCCACAGCCCAGCGTATTTTTATTTTTGTTTTTAAATGCTTTAATGTGCACTTTCATATCATAACCATGCCAGAAAGCAGCGCAGAAGCAGTTAGTCACCAGCATGCACCTTGAATCGAGGTAGCGGCCACCGGCACCAGCACGAACACAAGCGACCAGCGGTCGCTGCCATTTTGAATTTTCCGAATTGGCTCGTCTCAATCTGGCTCATGCATTTAGCAATGCAGTCGTTATATGATTGTGGGTGCGCTAGTCGCGCTATACTTCAGTTGGCTTTCTCAGGTCGTCGAGTATAGTGTGGAACACCGAAATTCTCTTTGTGCTTCCCCGATTTGGAACGACCGATGGCACTTTCGAAAGCCAAGAAGTTGTACTTGCAAATATTTCGCTATTCGTACACGACTTAGTTTCCATGTTTTGATAGTTTGCAAGAATGTGACTAGTATGGATTCTGTACCACATACGCTTGTGATATGAGAGTTTCGCACGGCGGCAAGAACGATATCAAAATACATATCGCTTCACAAAGGCATATGAGCTAGGTTCGTGCTGCAGACGTGCAGGACACAATCTGCAGTTTCTTCCAACACAACGGTGAAGACAGTGTTGTCCATGCAGAGTTCCTCTTCACTAAGTGTGCGTGAAGACAAACAAAAAACTGCGGAGAAAACAAATATCTGCTCTAACCAAGGGTGCCAATGACGGTAGTCACTGCACAAGAATTCTCAGCATAGGAAGCACGTCTTCACACTCGCTAAAAATTAATCCATGTCATCCCCACAGTCAAATTTGTCTGCTTTACTACGTTCAAGGGTACAAGCAAACGATGCTGCTTCCGCCGGTGCTATGTGAAGGCGCTCAACATCTGTCAGGTTCCTGACAGTCCTCTGCTCTTGCAGAGGATTTCTATTACTTGTCAGTGACTGCTTACATCTGACTGGTTGTGTGGCAGCTTAAGTTGTTTCCTTTTTTTTCATAGCAGCAGCAGCTGCAGCCAGTGCGCGTCGTCATAGCAGTCGCCAACTTCGGTAACTCTGATTCGGTGAAGTGCTTTTTAGCTGAATGAGTCAGTCTAATACCTCAATATAAGCTTATACTGGCCCAGACCAAGGTGTATATAAAATAAATGAATAAATGTAACACTAATGCGCAACTGAACTGCCTAGGAAAGCATCCTACACCAGAAGTTCGACGTGTGTTATTCCACTTAGTTCGTCACGTGGGCACTTGCGTATGTATGTCCCCGCGCCCAATACTCGGAAGAGTTTCTGATGATGCAAGACTGCGATAGTTCAAAACAAACCAGTGGATGGCCACTCTCGCCTCTTTTCAGTGTGGTCAGCCTCAATAATTTCCAAATTGCTCAATTAACCCCCCCCCCCCCCCCCCGCAGCAGTCTCCCAAATTTTCATGTGGCTAGGTTGGCAGGTATGTTATACAAATTACGTAATAAGGAAGAACAAATATTCAATGTTTGTTATCCTGATGCAGTCACTGATGTCAGATCAGAGAATATGTTTGCCATACTATATTGGTAGGTATGTCCAGAACTGTTCAATAAGGCTGACTTGCAAGGTCTATTTTCGTCAGCCTTCAAGCACTTTCTTGGTGACAAAGGCACTAAACTAAACAAGTATTCTTGTATTAATCAGCAACTTTGTGTTCAGTGCAACCTCCACAATTGTTATTGTAGAGCATTTAATGTGTAGCAAGACATTCTTTTTTATACTTGTGATCAATCCTGAATATGTTGTGGCGTAAGTTTGAAGATGTAAATTATGCTTTTTGTCACTTCTTACCAAACTGAAACTTAGGTTGTTTTCTCACAGGCACACTGTTCTTTAGTTTGCATACTGTGAATTTGATGGGTATATATGCAAGCTTTAATATTCAAATGGGTTTTTTACAAATCTTCTTTTGCATTGATGTGTACCTGATTTGATGTGCATATATGATTCATCATGCAAATAAATCTCAATTGTGGTCGATATTTAACCCAGCCATAGCTATAATACCTTGACCCAGCCACAGCTGGCATATGCACAGCTTATGCAATTCAATGTCTGAGGTTCATTTGAAATAAAAACCAGCCCACAAAATATGAAATATAACCTATATTTACTTGGGGCATCGGCAGGAAACTACTATTTGGCATTGAAAAACCAACTGATCACTAAACACTCAAAAACAATTTGAGCTGGCACTACAAATGACAATTGGATAATTACAATTGCAGCATTATACTGGCCATCTGGATTTTGGAGTCCAATTGGAAATCAGACAATTTAGGTTTGGTACTTCAAATGGAAATTAAACTGGAAAATGAAAGGTTCTCCATTTAGAACTGAAGCTTTTGGGAATCCCACTGGGAAATTAATTTAGAACTTGAGAGTTGACCATTGATATTAAAGCAGCCATATAAAATAGCCATTTTGAACTTGAAATGCCTATTTGCTTCTGAAAATCCAAATGTTGTGACCATTTGGAATGTGAAATTTCAATTGGATTGGGAATTTCCAATTGGTGTGTCCATTTGGAATTTGAAATTCCAATTGGGTTTTATGTTTTCCAATTGGAACCCATTGGCCCAATTAGAAATCCCAGTGAATCCCAACTGTTTTTTTCGACTGGGCTCTCGCCGCCTCGCTTCATTGGTCGCGTGCTGCCACCGCTGGTGGTGACGCCATTTCACGAAGGCGCGACTATGGATTTCGTTGACATCATGAGACATGTCAATCAAATGAAAGCGAACACGTTCGGTCGCTGTGTATGGAGCTCGGTAAGTGGCGTTCGCTTCAGCGCCGTACGTGCCCAATGCTGCCCCGCTGTTCGCTGTGCTCAGCGAATGTGATCGGCGGCTTCGGCGGTCGCGCGCACATGACGATCCTTTCGACATGCTTGACGATGCCTTCCGAAGGCACTTCAGACTGTCGAAGGGGCTTGTAAGCCGGCTATGCGAAGAGCTAAAACCCCACATTGGCCCAACGAGGTAAAGCGCGCTCACAACAGAGCGGGAAGTACTCTGCGCGCTGCGGTTCTTCGCTACCGGAGGCTTCGAGGCGGCAGTTAGCAGCGAGCCAACTATAAAGCTCCCGCAGTTGTTGATGAACCGGACGATTTTGGCCGTCGCTCAGGCAATCGTGCATGTCGGCACGGAGAAAAACTGGGCGTCGTTTTCTTCGAGTCCCGAGGCGAAGGCACGCGCCAAGGCAGAGCAACCGAGATGGACCGCCCGGAAAAGCCGATCGGCTGTTCTCTGTCACCAGCGTTCATCCCGCTCTTCTCCCCTGATACCTACGTCAAATTGACGTCATGGCAAAGCGAACGCGTTTCAAAGCGAACTGTTTCATGGATTCGGCACCGGTCTTCGCGTGGCCTGCAAAGTACACCTTAGAAGCCACGCTTATCACCCTACCAGACCCACTGACACAAGAGTATGGACACATGGGCCACACCACCAAGAACTGTAGACATTTATTGGAGCCACAGGCCTGCAGCAATATATTTAGACCCTTATGTCAAAGGCATACTTGCGCAAAAAAAGCTGCCATCTCTCTTACCTTGGCTCGACACATACTATGATACATTTTCAAGCAGTACTGCTGCAGTGCCCATGCCTTTTTAAATGATATTGTGCTTGATTAATGAAGGCATTTTTTTCTGTTCAATATCCAGCCTAGGTACTTGTTTCGGAGGGGTACTTTGCTGGCTCGACAAGCAGCACCAGATGTGGGACATGTCGAGAAGGCAGCTCTGTGCATCTCAAGTAAGGTGAGTCTAAACTGAGCATTATTTGTTGTTATATGTGAAAGCACAGTGCTATACATAATGCAGGAAGTATAATGATTAATTTGAAATTACCTTAATTTAACTCCTTTGTCCATTGCCCTCCTTTTCGTGCAGTTCTTTCTTGGGCTACTCATGCCTGATGTTGGGGCCTGTTCGACTTTTCTTCCTTTGTGTGATTCCGTGAGTGCTCTCAACAGATTTACATGTGTCGAGCAAACAGTTGTTATATCATATTTTGACCATTGTCCAGTGTTGTAGTCCTGTTTGTAGCCCTATTTTTTGGCACATAATTGAAAATGCAACATTGTTGATTGGAATTAATGATCTGAATCATTTGACCTTCTGCTACAATGTGCAGATCTTGTCTTCCCACTCCAAAACAGCATAGTCTGTCATTGCTGTTTCTCTTTTTCTGCTTATCGGATATATCAGATAAAACTCAAGCTAATAAACAGCTCCCTGATAGCACCTGAGTGCCGCTATAAAAACAAGTTTGAAAAGCATGTATATTTGAATGGAAGCCTGGCAGTATTGGAAAAATTGGAACCGCCCACAGTGATACTGCCATGCAAAATAGCACAGCAAACTGGAAACTAGCACAGAGCTGGCCGTTATTGTGCCTAAAGAAGTGGAATTTACAAGTCAATAGAAAGACTTTCTATTGCTATCCTGGCAACAGAAAGAGTCTGTGGCAGAGCAAGGGAGGTAGCTTTTGCGTACGTTCTATTTTTTGAATGTCCTGGTTTTCTTTTGTTTTGCTTCTATGAGAGGGATGTTATTTATCTGTTTTCCACAGTTGTCAAATGTTGCGTTTGTGTTTTCTGTGCATCCAAGAGATGTTATTTTTCTGCTTCCACCCACATCTATACCTCCCCTTGTGCTTATTTCTGCACACGACTGTAATGAAGACAGGCTGAATGCAGTATCCATAGTTAGAGAAGCAGAAAAAGAGGAGGGAACTGGCGAGAGCCATGCATAATGTTATTCTAAGAGGGTGGGCTGGCAAGGAGATAAAAGGAAAAGGAAAATGAAAAGAAAGAAAAGGCTCCTGATTTAGTGTCATTTAGGCAAATACGAATTAGGTACACTAGCTCTTCGGTTGTCACTTTGGTTTGCACATAAAGCTGTAATCATGCCATGTGAAGGATGACGCGATCTAAGCCCCACTTCATCTTAGCAGTAGGAGCGTTCCTTCACTGCCTAGGAATAGCATGTTCGAATCAGGATTGAAGTGTGTTTTGTACCCGCCTGAGAGGTGCTGCCCAAGATGACAGCTCTTGCCAAAGGCTTCATCTCTTGCTTCAGACAGAGTTTTTGGTTTCATATATACTCATTAGCACACATTCAATCTACCAGATGAGCACCAGCCAACATAGGTATGAAGCCTCGTTTTAACCAAACTGTATGGATGTGCCTGCATTGCCTAGCTAAGTTTAGCATATATGACTTTCGATCCAAGGATCCTGATGGAATTAATACCCAGGATAGTGGTGCTGCCCAAGTTGGCAGTCCTGCTGCATACATACATGCCGATATTATGAACTTGGTGAAGAAGCAACACTAAAAGAGAATACAAGTAGGTGTGCTGGTTTTTTCTTGTCCCATGATTGACCAACTGTTTGTTTCCTTGCTTGAAATAAGCAAACGACCGGAAAGATTTATGTGCCAGTATATGATCACTTATTATCAGTTATTCAACAACACTGCCCCCAACCACAAACTTACATGATGTATGATGGAAAATTATCGAGGTATAGATATTGTTTATGATTATCATTTTTCAACTGTTCTAGCCTTTCATAATTGTTTTTTAATGCAATAGTGGTACTCATAAACATCTGATGCTGGCCCTGTGAAAGAAAAATTATGACCATGGCACTGGCCTGTAGTAGCTGGCAGCTGACATGGCCGAGCGCTAACTGGCTGCAGGGTTGCCTAACATTGCGATTCGCAGGAGCTACTAGCTTGAGCCTCCTCTTTAACGTGAGAGGGTGATGTCAGAATCAGTCAGCCAGGACCTTGCATTCATGTTACCCCTAGGCCATGCAGGTCCATTCATATGGCTTGGTCAAAACAGAGATACATAGGCGTAATGGTAGCTGCATCATACCCTTGAAAACAGCTAAAGTGTCACAGAACAGACATTTGAGCTGGTTGGTACATCTTTGAAAACTTTACCAGCGCAGTGACAGGGGACAGTGAAGCTCTTATCCTTCTCTTTGTCACCTGTTGCAGCCCTGGTAAAGTTTTTGAAGCTTAAGTGGCCAGCATAATTTTTACCTCTATGCAGTAGGTCCTGGCAGACACTGTTGTCCTTTCAGCTTGCGGGCAAATGTGTGTAAGTGGTTTTTGTGAAAGCTGAATTGTCTAAAATAGTACTATCTGTGAAACGCTATCCTTTAACTAATTTCTGTTTTACTTTTTATCCATCAGTCTCCAGCATTGGCTTCAAAATCAGAAGGGCAGCAGCTAGCGCTAGCAGTTGCAGCAGAGGAACCCCATTTACCTGTGCTGAATGAGGTATCAAGTTACTCTGCATTGCTATTCATGATTTGATCTTGCCAATTATGTTTTTACTGTTCTTTTTTTTACTTGTCAGCTTATATGTTGGCAGCACTAGCTGTTTGTGTTGCATGCAGATAGGCAGCAGCCAGAAAATATAGCACAAGCCCAGTAGTGCTAGTACCGAACAAGACTGATTTACTCTGTATACAGTAATTTGTGACTTGTAGTGTACTAAGCCATTTCAGAGTTGTGTATGTACCTGGGCTTGCTTTTTCCACTTGAAAAGATTTGCATACAGCCAGTTAATCATAATTTTTCAAATTCGCTGTTTTGAATCAACATCGACTGCATATCACGTAATGTTTGTCGACATGCCTTCCAGTCTGATATTTGCGTTATTTCGCACTTTCAGCCTTATACTGCTGTTTGTATTTTGGTACTGTACTAGAGTGAGTATTGAAAGGTAGGCTACACGGTGTCACACTGCTTTTTCTTTTAGGTATGTTAGCTTTACTACATACGAAACAGACCCTTTTCATTGTAGTTCACTCGCGTCACAAATATCTGCAGGTTAGACAGTGCACTTTACTCAAGTGGATGCCCTTTTTACTTTTCTCATGTCGTTATAAAGTGCTAAGCATCACTAATTTGCTGATATGCTTTCTTCAGGATGACAATGTCGACCTTGGACTGCCCCAGCCGCAGGTAGAAGTTTGCACCACAGCCTTTAGATAGCAGCCTGCTCCCAACTCCACAAAGACTGCAGCCTGATGCATGCAGCCTGGCCCATCACTTGGAGTAAGATAAATGTTGATTGATTATTTTCTTTTATTTCTACTTCACAATAGATTCTTTCTATTGGAGGCGGCAAAACAAAAATCTTTTTTCTTAAGACATGTTGATTACTGAATTGCGCATTAAAGGATTGAGAATTCATACCAAATATTGCTACAGAGTTTCGTTGTTTCAGATAAGTTAGTTAGCTATATGGGGTTTATTGGCGCAAAAGCAGCTGCGGCTGTGTTGCGCCAAACACGTGGTTAGATGAGTTGTTACGTGTTTAGAGTTATAGTGCTCATATTTGGTTTAAAACCTTGGCCTTCTTAAGGAATGCACACACAACAGAAAAATCGACGAATGCTTTTTCGCCAAAAAGCCATACAGGGTGAAATGGAATGTGTCTTATAAAATACTGTAAAATATACTTTCCTAAGGTCTTCAAATTGCGGGCATGAAAATAAAATGTGATTTATAGTGAGCTCATCACCGCACATTTCCCACACTAGTTTGTCTTTTTTGTCAAAAGGAAATTATGTGATGTGTGTGTGTCCCATTCGTAGGCGACATAAATAACTTCGATAAAACGTTCTTGGTGTCACTATGATTTCCATTCTCTTAAGACGGGCTTTACAGGATACAGCTTGTTGTTTGTTTCCTTGCCCAAGCAGCTTGCCACCTAGCTCTTAGTTTGCTGTGTACTAACTTTATGCAATCACTGTGGGGTATGCTCTCATGCTTTATATTCATGAATTTTGCCTATGCCGCGCATATGTCTGTCTGCTCTTTCGTTTCCCCTAATCCCTACATGACTGGGGACCCAGCAGAATTTTATATTATGCTTTCAGGATGTTATCTGTACTATTTTGTCTATTATGTTTCCAATCATTGGTTCAACGGCGTTTTTATAGTTTAATGCAATCAGGACGCTTAAAGAATCTGTGTAGATGACGCTATTTGGAATGTTTTCATTCTCTATATTTTTCCACAGCAATAGCAACAAAACAGCGTAACACTCTGCAGTGAAAACTGATAGTCTTGTTATTTCTTCTGTTTTATCTTGGACTATAGCACTTCCAACGTATTCATCGGTTGTTGAACCGTTTGTGTGAAATGCAGTGTAATTCCTGTATTATTCTTTCAGTTTCAGGTATTCTTGCAGTGTGCGGTCATGTGAAGTGCGCATTTTTTTTTTAAATTTTGTTAGCCTCAGGTCAAAGATTGCAAGGAGAGATCCTGCGAGGGGAGGGGGATTTTCCAAATTAGCCGTTTTGAATCAGCATTGCATATTTTAAAATTTTGTTAGCCTCCGGTCAAAACTGCGGGCAACTTTCCTGTGGGGGGGGGGGGGGAGGGGGGATTTTTTAAATTAGCTGTTTTGAATCAACATTGATGGCATATCACTTCATGTTTGTCGGCATGCCTTCCAGTCTGATCCCTGCATGATGTCGCACTCTCAGCTATACACTACTGCTGTATTTTGGTACTGTACTAGAGTGAGTATTGAAATGTAGGCCACATGGTGTCACACTGCTTTTTCTTTTATGTACGCTAGCTTTGCTACATACGAAACAGACCCTTTTCATTGTAGTTCCCTTGCGCCACAAATGTCTGCCGCTTAGACACGACTTTACTCAAGTAGATGCCCTTTTTACTTTCTTATGTCGTTATGAAGTGTTAAGCATCACTAATTTGCTGACATGCTTTCTTCAGGGTGGCAATGTCGACTTTGGACTGTTCCAGCCAAAACAAAAAGGTAGAAATTCGAACCACAGCCTTTAGACAGCAGCCTGCTCCCAACTCGACAGAGACTGCAGCCCGATGCATGCAGCCTGGCCCATCCATTGTAGTAAGATAGTTGTTGATTGATTATTTTCCTTTATTTCTACTTCAAAATCGATGCTTTCGATTGGAGGCGGCAAAACAAAATCTTTTTTCTTAAGACATGTTGATTACTGAATTGCGCATTAAAGGATTGAGAATTCATACCAAATATTTCTACAGAGGTTCGTTGTTTCAAATCAGGTATTGTACATAAGTATGATCAAATATTTAGGAGAATCCCCAAAGGTGGAGTAGATTTCTAATAAGAGAGTAATTACTCGTTGTCATCAGCCCGAGCGCACTCTTACAGCTACAAATAAAAGCTATACAGCTTTCTCAGAAACTTCGTCGTTAAAGAAAAAATTGTCCTGATCCGCGGATCGAGCGTGGGACCACCTCCTTCCGGGACACCTGCTCTACCACTTGAGCTAACCAGGACGGTCACTAAAGCAGATGATAGGATGACAGCGAATTTCAATAGCTCAGTTAATCAATATAATTAATGTGTAGTTAATGGCTGCGCTTTTGTGGATGTCAATGAGTAATTACTCCCCCAATGTATATAAGTATGCATGGATCAAAGCTTGTATGCCTCCATGACTGCTAGTCCTTTCAACTGATTTTTCTGTATGATCGTTTACTCTCTGGTACACTTCTCGGATTCATTCACTATTACAGGAGCCTTTGTTTCTCAATGTTAGGCGTTCGTTCATCCTGAGAAGGGTTCAGTCGAGCTTCTGCTTGTTTGGGTATTTGCATTGACAATTCCTTTTCCACATTTGGCAGCAGCACCAGATAATTTATATTCCTTACCAATTTGTCAGTGCGTTCCATGATGTACCGTATAGGATGTTTTCAGTATATGTTGAAATGCCTAGCCACCATACAGTCTCACTCTTGCTCATGATTTGAAAATTCTTTGGTTCTCCTTAATTCAATTGAAGAAAGGAGCTCAAGCACATCCGAGATGCACATGTCGGCTTCTACAGTTTTGTCGCAGTATGATGCAACTCTTACTTTCATGCCTTAAACTTCGAGCTCCTGCTGATTCAGTCCTCTCGGCACTCTTTCTGGGAATTGAAGATAAACATTTCTGAAAAGATTTCACTATGTGCACACTGGTACAACAGTGATCTCTGCCCCTGTGTTAACTTTCATTTTGAATGATAAGTTGTAAAAATCCACTGTAGCCTTCTACCTGTCGTGTCAGATGAAATAACTCCCAGAAATATATTTTTCATTTGCGACGATCTCAAGGACTGCATTTAGCTTTGTACGCTCAGTTCTAGTGTCTATTCTTTTGCTGAATTTGTTGCATTTGGCTTTTTCTGTCTGGTACCATCCTTTGCTACGTTATGCAAGATGTAGGAAGCACAGGTTTTGGTTCGAACATGCTCCCCTTTTTTTCCTTAGGAACAGCTGGCTTGCACATTTTGGAAACTCTCCACCTTTTCTTTGCATTAGCCATGTGATGCTGCAGCTTGTTCCTTTACATGGGCAATTTTCGAGTGGCATACAATGGCTGTAGTTGTGTTCCCATGTTCCCGTTGTTCCTCTCTTTGGATTCTGTCCCATGTAACCTCATCTTCAAGGCAATGTTTATTGTGCCAACATCCAGGGCATTGCCTCATCTCTTGGTATGGGCACCAGGAGCCCCATAGGTCGCAGCCTATACCACAAATACTGCATACCAGAGTGCGAACTATGTATTCTAATGTTTTACACTTCATTATAGAGAAGACATGACACCTAAATTAAGTAAATGTAAAATCCATTTCCAGCATCGGATGTCCACTGTACAAGCGTTGTGTTCAGGTTGCAAGTGCAGGGCTTAAAAATGGTTTAACAAATGAGACCTGCACCATTACTAAAATGCGTCATAATTTTTAATGCTTCAGTAGTCAATAATGCATCACCTAAACAACAGGCTCAAAAATAACATTCAAAAACATATGGGAATTTAAAAGCCAGCTACAATACAGATATTGTGGAGACTTGAACAATTCATATGCTAGTGATTATATCTATGGTAAACTTGTACAGGCCCTACGTTGTAATGAATGAAGTATTCTTGTGGTCCGGGTCATCCGCAACAGTCCGATAGTAAATGGAGTAGATGTTCACTCTAGATAACGTGGAGTGTATTGTATATTTAGAAAAGACTTTAGATGAAGAAGCACTGCCTACCAATTTTCTTTTTAAGACAGTGGTGGTGCCAGTGAACTTGAGTAGGGCTCCACAGTTGTTTGGATGTGTTAGCTTTGCATCTCATGGCCATCATTTCTGCACTGTATGTGCTTTTTGTCTGTCGCTGAATCGAAGTTGCGTCACTTTGAGTTTACGCAAAGGGCGACAACTGTTACGAAAAGGGCGAGAACTGGGACCAGTTCTAAAAAAAAAAGCGAAAGTTATAAATGACAGAAAGTTGTGATATTGGGTGGGTGACAAGTAGTGACTCATCGCATGAACGAGCGATAGAAGAATTGCAAGCAGAAGGGGATGAAGGTGTGGCCGATTTGTGAGGTGGTATTTATAGACAATTTGCCAGTGACATGCCTTGAGAAAGCAGGTTTACATAGCTGATAAAGTCTAAAACACGCGAGGGTTGGGGTTCCAAAATAAAGGCGATGATATGCAGAATAACTGGCTTCTAGCAACACTACGTATTCTTGAGTTAGATACACTAGTGTGTTTATGCAAAAGTTTATTCGCTTTTCTTTATAGCTTCTTTTTAGTAGACAATGTGCCTTGTTTTTGTAAGAAAGCGTTATTGCTAATTTCAGGAACCTGCTCCGGTAAATTCGGCACACCACCTAGATGTTGCACTGTTCACTGTGGTGGATGGGAAAGTAATTAATCCACTTTATTCAATTTGAGGGCAGTCTATCACCTTGTCATTACTTTTCACAACTGCAATGCAGTTGAATAAATCAGTTCCGTAATATTCGAGTGAATTCTTTCTTACAGGTCCCCATCGGGAGTGGATGCACGCTGTCGGCGGAGAGGTGGATCTGGATAAATGCTTCTCGAAGTAACAGTATGTTTGCCAGGGGCCTTCACCGCTGCCTATGGCCAATCACAGTACTAAAAAATAGGAGTGTGACTGGCAAAGCCTGCATGAGAAAAATCAAGCTTGAAGCTAAAGCCAAGCCGCCACCCACGCCTGAAAAGCTTGATGCCGTTCGTAGTAAGTGTGCATGTTTGCTGTGATGTTCTCATTAAACTTGCAAGAAAATTTAAATGACAGCTTAATTTTTCTAAGCGTGACTATAAGTCCAGAAGTAAAATTTAGCACTCGTCTAGCTCAGTTTTGCTTCATTTAGCTTTGCACCGACTTTCCATGTGAGCTAAATATCTCATGGTTGCTTTAGACTGTTGTTAGAATGGAGGCCTAGCAAAAAGCTTTAGTTCATTTTGCCAGACAAGATAAAGAAAACATTAAAAATCCAACTTGAAAGACTGGCAACTTAGCACAGGAAGAAACTGGCTAATAAATTGTCACGGTGGACTAATGTAGTCACCAGCGAAGCTGATCTCTTGGCATCGACTTAGGTTTCAAACCCATTGACAGGGAGTTTTTTTTTTTTTCTAGCAGTTGCTTAACCAACACCATGCTCTGATAATATCCAAGAATGTGGGCAGTATTGCTTCTGCGTTAAAAAAAATTAACTATGCACCTTAACCTATCAGGCTGCTCAATTTATTAGTGTATGTCTTTCAGGCCAGGGCTGTTTATAACAATAGTTTGCGCTTTTGTGATGTAACGGATGGTGCTTGCATATCATGGACTCTGTAATTATAAATAGGAAGTGCAGATTGGCCAGGTTTTATGCTACATTTAGAACTATACTGAATTCTTTCTTAACTGAAACCAGAATATAATTTTGTTGTCATTTTGAAAAACCATTTATCATGAACTTTGTAGCTTAATGAATCATGGTTTTTACTGCGAGTAGTGATACAGTACGGCATGCATAATCTATATTTGCATTGCATGAGCTTTATAGACTTGAAATAGCATCGTGATTATTATGATCAACTTTATATAATATCTCTAATACCAGCACGTTTATAATTTTAGAAACCATGCATATATTGACAGCTTGGACCATGGGCAATGGCACAGTCTGCATCTACAGGTCTTAAATTGAATTACTTTTACAGTCTCCTTTTCGAGGCTTATATGCTCAATTGTTACTCCTGCTTCTCCATGAGAACTTTTAATGAGGTGCGCATGTGTAACAGCTTCCTTAGGTGAAGTTACATATGCAGTTTGCCTTTTGGGACTAACATGTTCAACTGCTATCAGTTGCACGTGAGGCTTCTGTAATACTGACTAAATTATTTTGCATTTGCCCTCTTTGTGCAGGTGCTTATTGGGACCATGTGTCAAGAACTACCCACCCAAACGCAATGCAGGTCGAACGGATGAAAGCTTTAAACAAGCATGTCGCAACACTGCTTCGTGAATAGCTGGCCCATGAAACAATGTCTTGGTGTGCTAGTATGATGGCAGCTATCTGTGCTTACTATGATGGCTATATAAAGATGGAATAAATATTATTTTTAAATAGGTTCTTTTAGCACTTATGCTTGAAGTTAACAAGCAGAACTGTATGTAGTTCTGGTGCAGCTGCAAATGCTCATAATGCAGACTTAGCTGCCATGGCAGAAACTGATTTTATTGCAGCAATGTAGCTGGCTTGCCAGGTGTAACATCTCTGAGCTATAGATTATGAGGGGCGGCATAGTAAATAGCTGGAGATGACCTCGAAGCGATTGGAATTTTTAATATGTATTGACACCACATAGCGCATGAGCCTGCACTTCACCTCCATCAAATTGCAGCCGCCACTGTAGTGCCGAAGCTATATTCCACGGCCGCTGATTGTTGAGTGCCATAATAACCGAGCTACTTCATTGGACCTTCCTGCACTGTGTCCCTCACTGCTCTAATATGTGAACATTTTTGATTTGGAGCCAATGTAGCACAAAAAAATTTGAAGAAAACCCGTGAGTGCTAGCTCCGAGTGCATCTAACCAAGTAAACTAATACGAGAGGTGTATGAGATGGATATGAGTATGAGGTATATGAGACATGCATGAGTATGAGATATCTACGCGTATGAGAAGTATGGGATACATATGAGTATATGAGATATGTACGAGTACGAGCGGTATGAGATACCTATGAGAGCCATATGAGAAGATCCTATTAACGTCGTATCAAAACTCATATAAAGCTCGTTCAACTTTTTCAGTAGAGTATGCATTCTCCCTGCGCGTTTACGTCCACGGCTCTGCTTCAGAAGACACAGTTTGCTGCAAACACATCCAAATCATAGCAAAAAAAAATTGCCTTGATCATCAAAAAGTTACCATGAATTTACTGATTGAACAGACACGTCGGATTATTCAAGTAACGCTCGCACGCTGGAAATCATATTTAATTTGTGCAATAAAATATTTCGGTCTGGAACTCGTATTCTTAGACGTCTTTTATAAGGCCAATGAAGGCACGTGATTGTGCTAATAACTACGTTTTTGTTAAATGAGCTGGACCGAGTGGCAGTTATTCTGCAATGACCTGCGTCAAGAATCAATCCACAGCACGGTAACGGCTGAACAACCTTCTCCCTAGCATGTGCGCGCTGTTGTTAACACTGCGAAAGAGGGAGGATTCTTGTCCGAATGGCATGAGGCGCCGCGAAATGTGGCGCATTGCAGTCTGAATTCTCGCCGCGGGTGGTTCGTAACGCACCACACGTACGTCAGTGCTGCTGGGGATAATGGGACGGTTGCCCTCTTTTCCATTTCTTCCTTCATTCACCCGTTCAGCTGGCTTGCCTCTCAAGTCATCGGCATTTTTTCGTATTCGGCAAGCATCTTGGTCATATGGTTTCTCTTTTGCTGTTTCTTTCTGTGTGCCCTTCCTAGGTGTCATTTCAACTGGCTCATCCTTCACTTTAACGGTCACGAGTAGGATTTCTTCGGCGTCGCGCTGTAGAAGACCCTCGTTGGCGTCACCAGTCTGGGTCTGGGCGTGCTTGAATGTCTTTGCACCCTTTACATTTGATTCGCCCAACTTACTTTCTTTCGAGCTGTAATAAAATAACAGAATGAGTAGCGTGTTAAAGTGGCAGCATGGCTATGCACAGACTTCATTCAAAAATAGCAATGGCAGCCACGCGTGGTGCAAATAGTTCAGGAGTTTACAGCAATCTAAAAATCGGTAATCTATACTGCATGTGTGAAAGAATTCTACACGAAGGCAGAACTCTTCAGGTAAACCTCGCAGCAAAACAAGACAGGAAAATTGTAGATTAGTTATAGCGAGAATTTTGAGAACTCTTGCACTGTAAAAACAAGACTTCTTCAAACATGCGTTAGGTAGTTTAAATGAAATCAGTCGTCGCCATTTTGTCTGCGTTTAGAGACGCAAAAGCGCCGTCAGATTTTCCCCGCTAAACTTATTCATCACCAGAGAAAAAGGCATTTGCATACAGTGGATGCTAGGATAGTTGAAATTCTTTCTTAATGCCACGTCCGACCTTGATTTCGTGGTTTTCACTGGCGTTGTTTCAAAGGACACAGAACGAAATAGGGTAGCTATAATAGAATATAAGGCTAACACACGTTAAAATTATTTATACCGCAGAAATTTCAATGCCCAAAGTTGGCTTGTTCAATCAGAATTTCACTAAAGCAAAAAGTTTCACAAAAAAAAATTCTCACTGCCCTAGATATACCAGAACCTCTCGTTGCACAAGAAACGTCATATAGAGATTTTCTTAAGATGATGCATCTTACAGCAGTGTGTGACCACCTAAGTTCAAAACCTGCGGTGGCACTTTCACACTCGCCAAACTATAAACAATTCTCTCATGAACACTTTTCTGGTAGCATCAGTGACTGAAATCAAGGTCGTGTAGTGGCTGCTTCCTGACGAGCGGAGGCGTTTAAAATGCATTTTGTCTTCATGACGCATTTATATGGCGCATACACACCCCATAAACGTATTTCACATAGCAAATACGTCAATGCTTGCAGCATCTCAAATTTAATGCGGCGATATTATTGGCCACAAATATGTGTGCCATGTACATGTATGCGGCGAGCAATACAGCCCACATGTTCGTCTCTAATGTAGTAGGTTATTATTAAGGTCAAATTGTTTCTAAAATGTAATACGAAAGAAATAGCATAAAAGCTGTATTAAATTTTAGAATACTCACGTCTTATTCTTCATGTTTCCATCCGCATATTCAGGCCCGTACGAGGGTAGCGAATTGCCAAAAATGCAACTGAAACAGAAAATTGGGAAGCCATTGAAATAATATCAGCTATTTTCAAGGCACAATTCCCGTCGCACCTCCACATCTGTGACTGAAGGAGAGCTTGCAAAGCGAAATTGTAAAGCAGAATGTGGAATTTCGCCAGTAAAATAAACATTATGTATGCTCACGAATGAGACACATCGGTGAACAAAAACCGATAGGTGCATGTTAGGTGACTTAGTGCGTGAAGTAGCTATGAAGAAGTAGTGCCTAAAGGAATTCGTTGTTGTAACAGTTGGGGGCAGGAGACAAATGCGTGAAAGTTGGATATCCTTACTGTATTTCCATGTCCCATTAGTCAATAAAAAACCGTCTACTGTGTATATACCGGGTGTTTCAGCGAAAGTGAACCAAAATTTTGGGAACAACGTGACTACAGCTAGAATGCGTTTTTTGCAATAGTTGTGCTGTGAACGTTGGCGGCCACCATAATATCGGAAAAAGCCTGAAATTCTTATAAGAAAATGTTATCATCGGCCGCTTTCCGCAATAATGGTTCTACTGTTTGTCTACACTATGATCATGCCGTCATTGACGGCGTAAGGTACAATTGGAATGATCAGTCTAACTCTTTAGTTAGGACAGATTCCACTACAGGTAACCATGTTCGTACAGCTGCGCTGTCTTTTACCATTGATACGCCTACTCATGATTACCACCAGTCTTCATCATCTACCCAGCGCTGAGTGTGAATTCCATTGAGCATGTTACCCTCCTAAATGTCAACTCAAGAAGCATTGTTATAAATCTTCAGATATATTTGCTCTCATTTCTGTTTATTCTCCTCACGTGGTCTGCATTACCGAAACCTTGTTGCATGAGGGGGTTCTAGACGCAGAATTAACTCTTCCCGGTTATGTCACATTTAGAGCCGATAGGCAAAGTTTCAAAGGCGGTGGCGTTGCTTTAGATATCTGAGCTGACCTAAAGGTAACCCCTTTACACAGTCCTGATAATACTGAGTCTGTCTGGTGCAGACTCATTTTGGCTAAATTCTCTGTAGTAATTTGTGCATTTTATAGACCTCCTGCTTCCAGTATTGATAACCTATACAGCATCAATCAATTTATGTTTGAGAATAAGTTCGATTCATCTGATTTCGTCGGCATGGGCGATTTTAATGCACCGAACATTCATTGGCCATTTATGAAGTTTTCTGGCAAACAAACTAGCGTTCATAGGGAGCTGCTAAACTTTTCATCAACCTTCGGGCTTACATTAGTGATCAATGATGCTACTAGGAATGATGCTATTTTACACTTGGTGTGCTTATCTTCTGATATACTTAGGAAAGGTTACCAACATAAAATTATCGACTACATCTCGGATCATAAAGCCATTCTTGTCTCAATTACGTGTGAAGTTAATAAACCATGGTATCATCTCACATCTTTACGTTGCTTTAACAACGCAGATGGCGTTTCAATTACCAACCATATGGCTAATTGCTTTGATAAATTCTTGACGATGAGTGCTGCAAACAATGTTGATGCCCTTTTCAATTCCTTCGTGAAAATCGTTAAAAGATGTATCGACCGTTTTTTTCCCCCTTAAAACAAAAAAAGAAAAGTGCGAAATTGCCTTGGATCAATCATGATATTTTACACTTATCCCGTCGTGTGAGAAGACTTAGACGTAAAAAATCGTAACATTACCTACGAAGTGGGATTCGTTTTAGTAAAGCAAAGCTAGAACTTAGTGTCACAACAAAGTCTGCGAAGACTTCTTTTTTTCGCGTTGAGCTAAAAAATCTTTTATCCTCAAATTCCACAAAGTTTTAATCTGCAGTTTTGTCCAAGACTACTCTAATATATTCCTGAACCATAATGAAGTACTTCAGTGCCCTAAAGATATTTCTAACGCCTTCAACGCTTTTTTTCAGTCAGTTCTTACGACTATTAATCCGATTTTACCATCGTTTGTTAGCACTTCATCTCCTATCGCTAATGTCGATATTTATATAGAAGGTGTCCTGAATATTATACTGGGCTTCGATATGAAGAAGTCTGCTTGTCCTGATGACATTCCAAATGTGTTTCTAGTCCGAGATTATCAGTGGACAGCTCGCTACATACATATTATATTCAGTAAATCTCTCAATTTTAGTACTGTTCCTGCTTCTTGGAAGCTGGCGAAATGCTTCCTTTATTCAAATCTAGTGATAAACATCTTCTTTGAAATTACAGGCCAATTTCGCTAACGTCATCATCGTGCAAATTGTTAGAACATATTTATAAGCATATTACAGAGTTTCTGGAAACATCTTATCTAACGTTCAGCATGGATTTCGACGGGGTTTTAGCCCATTAACACAATTATCTGAATTCGTGCATGACATTTCTTCTAGCCTTGATTCTGGTAACCAAATTGAGGCTCTATTTGTTGACTTCTCTAACGCTTTTGACAGCGTAATCCATTAAAGCTCCAGTACAAACTAAACCTTCTATTAAAAATTTCAACCTGCACATCCAACTTTCTTTCTGGCCGCTCTAAGTATGTAGCATACAATTCTGGTGAATCCAATGTCGTCCCCGTCTTTTCTGGTGCGCCACAAGGATCCGTCTTAGGCCCCTTACTTTTCTTGCTTGATATTAACGACCTTCCGAATAACGTCAAGTATAAAACCCGCATATATGCCGACGATTGTGTCCTATACAGCACCATTCATTCCGTTGAGGATCATTATCGTCTTAACGAAAAACTTGTTGCATTTCCTAAATGGTGCGAAAAATGGCAAATGCGTATCTATTTTCGTAAGTCTGTATTAATTACTTTTTATAACAGTTCATCTCCCTCCGTGTTTGCATATTCAATTAACCTCCTATAACTGGAAAGGGTTTCTGAATATAAGTATCTGGGTATTACTTTCACTACTAACTCATCTCGCTCAAAGCATATTGATTTAATTTGCGGCAAAGCCCTTAAGAAATTAGGTTACCTGATAAGTAACTTAGCTCAAGCTCCATGTGACGTAAAGGTATTGATGAACAAATCGTTAATCCTTCCCATACTTGATTATACTTGCGTTATATGGAATCCTCTTAAAGTAACCGATATCTACCAGACCGAAAGTGTTCAAAAAATGCTGTTCTTTTCATTTGTCGCCAGTATCACTGGAATTTTTCCACGTCCACTTCCGCCCTACCTTCATTGCAGCTAGCAACATTATCAAGTCGCCGGCAAGTAGAATCCTTGAATTTTCTTTACTGCATTGTACATGGTCATTATCAGCTGTCGTCAACCAGTAAAATAATCCAGCGCATCGCACATCCACAAGGATTTATCATGGACTAAACCTTAGCACCTATTTTGCCAGAAGCGATACATTTAAACGCAATTTTTTCCCTCGTACGATCGAGGCTATTAACAGAATACCTGGATCACATCGTTCCCTTCCATTGCATGAATTTGTTAGGGCAATCAGCCTATGTAAATCACTGTCTTTATAACCTGAATTCAATTATTACCTAGTTCCTACGTTTGTTTGATTGTTTAATCGATTGTTTTTGATATCGTACTGTATGATAGCCTTACATTTTTGTTTCGTTTTGGAATTTCATAAAATATGCACTCCCCCACTCCACTCCTGCTACAGCTCCAGATGGAGCTGCAGTAAGTACAAATAAATAAATAAAATAATAATTAGCCCTCTAAATTGTCTTAATTAGCATCGTCAACCATTGCATTTCATTATGAACAGTTAGCACGTTTGAACCACTTTTTCGAACATTTCAGGCCAGTTCATTATTCCATCAAATACACACTCTTAATTTTCTTAATTCGCATAAGCAAGTATTGCTTTTTAGTTATGAGCAATTAGACAGTTTCGAATCCCATCTTTCCCAATTTTTTATTTTAACTATTTCCTAAAAATAATTCATCAATTACACACTATAAATTTTAATTGGTGTCATCAAGCCTGGCTTTTCATTCACAGCATTTTGACTCCTTTTAAGATTTTTATTTCCCTAATTCATCGATTATTCAATTAAAAAGATTTCAATAACGTCTCATCGCCTACGATAGTACAATAGGTCATCAATTACTAGAACGTTGCTATAATTCGAAATCACAATTATAATTTTTTTACAGAGCCCACAATTATTTCCGACACGCGGTGCCGTCATATACAATCCCTGATGACAACGATTTTCGGCCGAACGAGCTGTAAAAGCTGTTGCTTCATAGGCTCGAGCATGATGGCAAAATATCTCTGACCAGCGAAATATGCTCTGATAGCATATCAGATGTGGCTTCCTTGAGTTTTCCGCACGTGATACTTTTATCAAAAAGGCATTCTTTTGCATCGCTTCCTCGCTATCAGCATGTGAAGCTAAAAGGTTCCATATGACACGCAATATTGAGTCAGATATCTCTGTACGTAGCAAATAATAGATGCGTTCTCAGACGATGACAAAGCATCTAGCGCGAATAAATTATGAATCTCGAAGATGCACCTGCAAAACCCAAGGCGTAATAAATATGCGCGACGTTGTCCTCATGATGGCTAGGAAAACGATTTGTCGTGTTTTATGGGCGATCTGTGAAAAGGATCACAATTTCTAAACTCTAGCAAAATATTCTAGTTGGGAAACAGAACATTTACGCTAGATATAGAGAAATACGACCGCTGTTATCAGACGTTGCTGCGGGGTAGTGGGGAGAGGCGACGTGCGGCGCTGAACGATCATGGTTCCGAACTTGGCGGTGCGCACAAAATTTTCCGTTGTTTTTTTTTTAGACGTAGTCATGTTATTTTGCAGCTCGCACAATTTATGCGGCCTAGGCGGCTTTTTTCTTCTAAGAAACAAAGCTATAGAAAAATTTAAAACAGCGCTAACACACACACCAACAAAAAAATACGAACGGCGAGACACAAGCGATTGTGTCTCGTCGTTTGTCTTCATTTGTGGTTGTGTGCGTTAGCGCTATTTTAAATTTTCCTACAGTCAAAATGAACCACTTCGCCCAGAAATAAATGTTAATCAAATTACGAGAGCTATTGTCCTGTTCCCTCCTCCTCGTTCTTTGTGATTTTGAGCGCTTCGCTGTATTGATAACGAGAGCTATCGGTCATAGAGGAAATTAAGTTGAGGTTATATAAGGTTTAACGTCCCCGGAATCCCACCTGCACCCGGTTCAGCTGGTACGTTAAACCATCATCGCGAATCCGGTACAAAAATGGTGCGGGATATTTCAATAGGGTAAAAACATTCTAAAAAATGTGAAGCTCTCTGACATTCGGAGCTTCCTCTGAGAAGTGGGGACTTGAGGTTAACATGTGGTACATGACAATTTTAACTTGAAGAATATGTCTTTGTTAAATATGTAAGTGCAATTAAGCATAATGGTGGTTTCTATAAATGAAACAGCAAAACATGAAGGAAGTGCGCTTTTAACAAATAGGGATATTAACTATGTCGGTTTCACAGTTCACGTCATGTGTGCACACAGCATTCAGTCGCCTCCACAGCTACTGCAGTTTTGTTTTGTTTTTTTTTGGCATTGTGTACAGCGTTCTTTTGCCTCACTGCCACGTGTTTGAAGATTAATCGCCGTATCCACAAACACGCCCTCGAGGCTGGTATTGGTTTTGTTTGAGAACCCAGCCGCCACTTGATTCGCTCCTCAGCTTTCTAAAGGATCCAAAGTGGCAACGACGGTACCTTGGGGCATGCTCGACTTCACTCCACTTGAAAAAATTAGAAATATTTTGGCCTTCATTCGCTCGCTACTTGGGGGCTGCTCAATATCAATAAACTTGCAAACATGGGGGACACCATGTGTTGTTTCGCTGTGTTGACTTCGTTGTACCTGTACACCAAGCTTTTTGCCGAAATAGGTTCAATGGCGATGCACAGGTCCTTTCTCTAATACTTGGACGGAGTATCAGCGACATGGAACTTCTGGCATGCTCGCGTTTTACGGGTGTGGCCGTTACTAGCCTCCTGAAACCCCTGCTGCTGATGTCGGGCATGAATAACTGTGATCAGTCGCGGACACCAGTGCTGTAGCTAATCACCAAATTATGTTTCTGCAACGCGGGCGCATTTGACGTCTTCAGTGGATACCTGAACAATGTTTCAGAGCCAACTGATTGTCGAGTTGTGGCGAGGATTTGACGGCAAATGGTGCGCCGGCTCTGCGGTTGGTTCCGCAACGGCGGCGAACTTGCGAGGAATGCGTGTTGGAAGCTGGGCCCAACAAAGGCACGGTTGATCTCTGCAGACGTGTGCGCGCGTCGCCTGTCGACGGAGAGCTCTGGCTCGCTGGTTTTATGGACGTAAATTGCCGCTCGGCGAAAGCTTGGATTTTGAAGCAGGCTTGCAATTACGGCTACCCGAATTAATTGAAACTGCAAGCGGCATTTTCTTTGGAGAGTCAAATTCTTTGATTCGTGTGCATGCGTTGCATCCAAGGAGTTTGCTTCAAGGCTGCATGCATGTTTTCACCGAACGCCGTCATATCTTGCCAGGCCAGAAGGTGAGTACAACGGAGATTTCAAACCGAACTGGAATACAAGCAACTTTGGCAGCATTGCGTAGCGACTACGTCATGTTTTGCTTTATTAGTACATCACCAGCAGTGACTGCTGCCATACTTGACAGCATGCCCACCAATTTTTCATGGCCGCTTTGTACACGTTGCCTGCAAAACATGTTTTACTAGGCAGTGAACAAGGAGGTTGCTTCTAAATGTTGTGTGGCAGTTTCAACATGAAAACATGAGAGTGTTACGCACAACAGAATACCAAACTGGGCCCATAGTTAGACCTTATTCTCGTCCCCACACGCCGTTTGTAATGTTTCGAATAAAGAAGAATTTCTTGCAGAGATCTTAATGAAGCAAACGCCTTGCGGCATTCTTGAATCTGCATCGGCTCTGAACTGGAGAAGCGACCGCTTTCTCCGCTCCATGGAGTGGACTTGTAGTGTCGAGTCGAGAAGCTGTTGCAAAGATGGGGTAAGCCGTTTCAAGCGCTATACGGACTGGTCTGTTATTTATGTCAATGCGATAAACAGTGTTTTACCGTAAAACTGTGAAACAAGATTTTAGAATAAAATATTTGATGACAGGTGCTCATAATCTCGTGCAAGTACTCATGCTTATAGACTCGTGTTTGTTAGAAACATGCACGTTCAAATAAAACTTCATTGCCGCTTTCTCCAAACACCACTACAAAGGATTTGCAGCCGAATAGGAATTGGCAAGGATGCTCCTACCTATACATAGGTACTACTATTTTCTGATATCATGGCATCTATTGTGGAAGCTTGCGCTTTTCTCACACGAAAGTACTTTGCTTAGGCAATCTCATTTATTTTTTTAGCGTTAAGAAACTGGTACGGGGTATTGGAGACATTTGTGTAAATTATTCATATCTGCTGTGGTGATTACTTTCTAGCTACTAATTTAGCTACTAATTACGATTCCCACGATGTAGTTCATAACACCTGTGCTCTGCTCAGGCGTATTTCTCTCTAGCGCTTTATATGTTCCTATTACATGCCAAAATGAACTACTCACCTGCAGCTATATCCTGAAGAATCACCATGATCTCTTTCATTGTCCGTGCTCTCCATGATGCAACTTTCCCTTTGTCCCATGACGCGGCGCCGATGCCGAGAGCCACGGAGTTCCACAGGGTGCTGTTGGTATTCTGGAGGTGGAGACCATCTGTCCAATCTGTTGAGCCATGAAATCAACGATTACGTTTAAGCCATGCTTAGTTTGCATTCCTGCGTCAAACGACATTCTTAGCATACACAATAAGCAACATTGCCACTGCTTATATGTAGCTTTATGTTCATATATCCTGTATTTGACCTGTTCTCCCTACTTCTGTATCCGTTATCAATTTCCGTGGCCATGCCGCTCGTTATCTACAGATTTTAAACACCTTCCAGAAAACATCCACATCCAAACATCTGGTTGCACACAAACGCACCAAGAACGCATTTACATCGACAGTGGTTATGTGGTTGACAGGAACTTTATCGCCTCATCGACTGTCGAAACCAAACTGGGTCTATGAAATTAGGCTTATGTCCACTTTTGAGGGCAACGGTTCATTAGGTCGGAAGCCGCAGAATAATATCAGGTTTAGAAATACAAGAAAAAAACAGAACATATGCAACTTACTGATATCAAGAGATACTTGGTGCATGTTTAGAATAGGCGGAAGCCTTTACATATAGAAAAGGTAAGCAATATTCGAAGAAAGGCATTGTGGCGACATATTGAAATGTTTTCTTCCAGGTTTACTTGTCATCTTCTTTGTCACAGTGACCGGCCACCAGCTGTCGTGCATGAAACATTTCCACCAACGCTGTGGACCCTGGAACTGATACATTATCTATAAGAACAACTACCATCGGGTACTGCAATAACCACAGCAGGCAGCTGTTGCAGGTTGAGTGGTGCACACAATGTGAAATTGTTATGAGCCGTAACAAGGGCGTGTTGTAGTTTTGTTGGCTTTGTGTTTAGCAGAACGACGACCACACTCACAATGGCTGCGCCATTGGCTCCATGTACTGCTCGGGCTTCGGCACCGGTGGCGGTCGCAGCGGTCTCGGTTTTCTCGAGTACAGTGTGGACAGACACAAAGCCATGAACATTGCAGCGACTCCGACGGCTAGGCACGAGGCGACGCTGAACCAAAAGCCGCCCTGCACGAATAATGTAAAACGAAAATGAATTCAGGCTGCCCATAAGAGACCGCCAAAATCAGGCAATCCTGTGAGGGTGTCAGTAATTAAAATACAAATAAGGTGGTCTTCCTCGCAGCCAAAGTATGGAAGACAAACAATTCAGAAGGAGTCATTGTGCCCTCACGAAACCATGAAGTTTTTTTTTAGACGTCTGCCATGAGGTATTATGATATTGTGATCGATTGGTACTGCAGAAATATAAAAGTGTTTACCTGTGATTGCGTGACATTGTGATGAAATAGACTGGAGAGAATTTATGTATTATCATTTTCACTGCAACGTACCATTGCATTACAATGTACCACATTCAGCAAAAAGTAGCCTATAGTTAAGTACAACAAGTGACATATTGCTACCAGCATAACGTTTTATGTATTGTAAAAAACAGGAATTTTCTACTCACAAAAGGCTTCACGATGCCGTCGCAGACAACGTTCACTGATGATTCGTACATCGCATAGGCAGGTGCACAGTTCCCGATTGTGTCCTTTGTCTTGCACGTACCGTAACCAAGAGAGAAGATATGCCTTGATGCAGTCACAGGCTTTTGTAATATATTGTTACGGTACGCAGTGAAAGAGACGATGACGATATTGTGCCCGTATTTCGCGCTTAAGCGCCCTGCTTTATGTAATGTTTACCCGATTATGAGGCGAAGGTTCGTCCTTCAAATATTGCATTGACAGATTCGCAACTTAATGCTCTCTAACAAGTGCACATATAGATTATTGACTGTATTTTGTTACTCCTCATTGCATTTGCGCACCATTTTGCAAAGTTACTGAACGGTGGCACATGCATAGGAAGTCCAGTCATCAGCGATAGAAAGAGCCACTCACGCGCGATGCCGCCTCAGGCCTTTTTACTTCACCCGCACGCATTGAACGAATGGCAGAGACCATGCTTAGCTGATTCAACGCTATTTGTAGCGCATTCTTACCTACGGCATGCCAGGTTCACGGCAGACACTTTGTAGGCCTTTGCAGATACGTCTTATTGCCTCCACATTGCCGTTACAGATCCGCCAGTGAACTATTAGTGCAGAACGTGGTGGCGCAAGCACGTGCGAGTCCTCCGGCCATTACCACCGCGACATCACACCTTAAAATATTTTAGCGTTATGCAACACGAAGCTAAACAGTTAGATCATTATATCTGCGAAATAATGGCGGACTAAAACATGGAGGTACACACAGGTCACACAGGGGCGTGAAAAGTAATAAGCTGGTGAGCCTGTCTGTTGGACAATGAACGCCACTTTCTTCGGACCACGAAATGCCGAGCGTTCATGCGTGATGCCCAGCTGAACCCCGCTACGACAAACGGCCCACAGCAAAATTTTGCTCCAAATCGTTATTTAATTGGCCGCCAGCTCACCAGAAAGTTTGTAACAAATGTCTTACAATGACGAACCAATTTTCGGGGGGGGGGGGGGGGGGGGGTTGCACTTGACCAAACTTTTTGGTATATGGAGCTGTGACAAAAAGTAATTTGGCAGTAAAAAAAAACTTCGACCCATCCGCACACTTCTATGGGTCTGCGATTTGTTTTAAAAGAAAATTGAGCTCTGAATTATTATATGCTCAACTGACCCAAGCATGCAAACAGAAATCTAGACTGCTATATTATGGTCATAATGAACGTTGGGTTAGGTGCCTCTTACAGCTGCAAACAATGTGACGAACGCATTGGATACGATCCGTAGTTGCGTATCCACCACAACAATGTTACGGTGCAATTGCTCAATGAGTCTGAAAATCACAACAGTGTGTTCATGGTAAAGAATAAAGCACATGCAGCTTCTTTCTTGACCATGTTTTTGGACTGTGTAGCTCAAGCTGACATTGCTTTGGAGCTTATTTCACCTTAATTTTTCGCACACTACCAGTTTTGTTGTAGCGTGTTTCAAATATATTTTTAAAAGGGCTATACGATCAGGCTGCGGTGCTAAGAGCTTACTGCATCGCTCTACCGGAAATGGGCAATTAAAAGCTGTTGCCATAACACTGAATTAATCTCTTAGAGGTCATCGAATATCTGCCATTCGTGCTTGTGGTAAAACTTGCAATATGACGCACTTCGCACTGCGTGAATAAATCCTTCCTATAGGGGACAGTGTGCTTCGTATCTAACGTCGCTTCTCACATACAGGGACCTCGCGCCTGTCCTGCCTTCAACAACTGAAAAACATGTCAGGCTTCTCGTTTAAGTTCTGGCTTGCATTCGGTGAAACCTTAGATAATTGACCTTGCTTGCTGAACATCTGTACAACTTGGGATGACAAGGTGTTTTGTATTAGACTTATACACCGCATTGCTAATTATATTTCAACTTGTTTTCTTAAGAGCATCGAAAGTATCTCGCTTTTGTTTATGTGTGCTTTAAGTACACAATTGTTGCGCACAGGATTCCCTCATTCTCCATGAACTCGGCTTGTATATTTTGGCAGCAGATGGATTGTCCTGCCTCGTTTCTCCTCCAAGATAGTAATGGCTTCTGCATGGTGTGTACTGAAAGATAAAGAATGCTGCTCCTAATATTATATCGCCGATGATATTTAAAAGGCTTACCTGGGAAACCACATAATCCCCGTATCCTTTAACGACCTCGGCCAAATTGTTCTTGTAAGATGCTATCATTCCTGACACTTTGTCAATCTGGGCCTGTATCGCTTTAGTATCTTTAAGCGCAGCGATGGTCTCCGTCTTGAAAACCTGTTGAAGAGTAAGAAATAAGGAACCTTTTGGCCTTCTTGATGCTTACTCTTTCTATGGTAAAACATGCTCTTGACCTCTCATTCTCCACTTCTAAGGGTCGGCTCATGGCCCTAGGGGTGGCGAACACTTTCAGAGAGCTTCAGGAAGCACATTTGATAAGTCAATATACCCGCCTCACACAGACAATGTCGGGTCGCCTCCTTCTTATCCGGTTATACATTCAAGACAAACAGTTCACAGAGGAAAGGCTCCGCATCCCAGAATTCTGGAGACGCGCCCCCAGGAATAAATGGCATATTTAATACCTGTAAGCTACATACAAGTAGTTCGCTTATATAGACAATTAACTGCCGCTGTCATAGAACAGAAGCTGAGCTAGTTCCTAATTTATGATGCAAGAAGCATCGCTGCGAGCAGAGCCGAGAAATTAAACACGACTGGCGCTAACAAATATTTATGGAAAAGAAAAGCGCTGAACACAGTTTTTGAACAACCGTGAATTTATGTGACACATCAACAGGAGCCCCTTATCTCATAAAGAGAAGATCAATTGCCGTCTATCCACCCGTGTAGATAGCTTCGCTCTCCCCTTAGCAATTAATCTAGTGTCTTGAGAAGCTAACAAGTCGGAAAAAGCAAAAGAAAATTGCGAAATTCTAAGACATCAGTTCACACACCTGCTCTTGTTCCTGACTGTATTTCTGCATAACGTAACCAACCTCTTTTCGAAAACATTTCTTTTACATTTTGTAAGTGCAAGGTTTTATTCGCAGTGGAACAACCCGCCTATTTTTTAATGGTTACAGACTTCCAGTCCTTTGGTGTGCGTCTTAAAAGAGGATCGCGATGCAAGAAGATGCCCACATAGCGGCGTTAAGCACAGGGTGCCAGGATGGTAATGGGTGCCTTTTCTCCATCATGAATGCCCTCATCGTTGAGCACCCGACAGGACGAAACGTGACACCTCTCATGAATGATGGGCGGCTGGCACTCAGTCCGTGTGCTGTCGCAAATCATCGAATCCTCTCAAGCATAATCCGGAAGGTACCCGCTAGTCTCTGAGCGTCCGGCTGGGTGGTGGTGCGTATGACCAGGACCAAGCGGAACAAATTTTAGGCCTTCTTCACAAAGTTTCTGGGCCAATCCGCCTTTTGCGCGAGGATGTGGCGCCATCATGTGGGAGCGGGCGGGAAACACATTGAGCGGCAGTGTAGCAGACGACGCGAAAGCGCACCATACGAAATGGCCACGCCAACGCTGTTAGAAAGCGAAAGCTTCCCCCCTTTTTTGGCCTCCGAGCGGAAAGTAGTGACAGTGATTGCAGCATATCATGTTCACGCAGTATGGGGGAAGGTAGAGGGTTTCACAATCCACTCATAACGCACGTACGCATATACTATATTCGTATTGTAAGAGCGTGTAGCGCGGTCCGTGTTCGACGTGACAAACGTGCAGGTTTTCGGCAGACAGGAGAGCGTGGGGGCAGAGAGAGAGGGATCTCAAAGGGCAAAGCAGCCAGGGGTTTGTTGATGCTGTAGAGCTAGGTGGAATCGTCTCCTGTGACTTTGAGCGGCGCGTATGCGCGGGGTGTCTTGAGTTACTGAGCACAATGCGGTCACCGCGGTGCCGGCATGGTGCAATGGGCGTCGCTTCCTCCTCGCGTCATCTACAACCGTGCAGCTATAGGATTTCATCCACGAAGATCGGCAGAGAGGCACATATACACACCCCGTGAAAAGGGCATTGTCCCGGCCGGAATGCACACCTGCAGGAAACGCGCTGCATTTTTCTGGCAATGGATGATTCAGAGCTGTAGCCGGTTTCTGGCCTCAGGAGTCAGAACGGATGTGGTCGCAGTGGTGAAAAGGTTCTCGGTGCGCAGAGAATGGTCATGCTGTTGTGAAAGGATCTCCAATTGTTCATTTCTGCCTCCGCCGCGATTTCTGCGGAATCAACAACTTGGTGACACATGTGAATCTCCTACATATCGGATGCGCATCTCGGTCAGGAACCAACCCTGTTCTACGTCCAGAGCGATCCGGATACTCTGCAAGTGAACGAGCATGAACCCTCCAGGAGACTCATTTATTGTGCCGGGCGGTTTCCTTGCCGTTGCAAACGGTTGGACGTAGACGACGATTATCAAGCTCCCTAACGAAGTGCATCTGATTGCGGACACCAAAGGAACAAAATCCGGATGCTTTGGCGTGCACGAAGGCGAGCCATTAATTTAAAAAAAAAAATACTGTGCGTTGTGCAAGAGTGGTGCGTCATATGCTCCGAGCGGCAAAAACACAGATACTACAGGTATGTATGTATCTAAACGAAATATGCATGATGAAAAGTACCTACTGAAGTTTTCATCCAGGCTGTAGCGCCCAAGGGATAGCTGTAATGAGGATTTTTTCGGTGCGTGATTGCTTTAGTTGCGCCGGGGACTGAAGGCGATGTATTTTGTCCTTTCTTTTCTTTATGTGCGAAAGGGCTAGGTAGCTTAGATATCACAGGCGGCTCTGTGCGCTAGGCCGTAATATTTAGCATGTTTTATCATGACTGCCTGACAAGAAAAAAAATACGGCGTTTTAATGCACTGCCGTTCGCGAGCCTCATGACCAGCTCAACCACTCGGCTCGCGAACGGTGGTGCATCACAGCAAACGCCCAATTTTTCTTTTCTTTTTAGTCAGGCGGCAGTCGCGATAAAACATGCTAAATATTACGGTCTAGCGCACACAGCCACCTGTGATATCTGCGCTACCCGGCCCCTTCGCACATAAAGAAAACAAAAGACAAAATACATCGCCATCAGACGCGCCGAACAAATGCTCATTGCGGCTATCACTGGTGGGTTACAGGCTTGGTGCAAACTCCGGTAGATACTTTTCATCATGCACATTTCCTTTAGATGCATGCATACCTGTAACGAAGTGTTTTTCGCACAGTCGAGAGTACGCAGTAGGTAGCTAAGGTCGGCCACATCTTGACGCTATATGGTGGCCCTAATTGTAGCGTCACGTCGTTGTTGGCCGCGGCTCGGTGAAGGAAACCTGAAAAACCGCGTCTTGCATCTTGGCACGCTTAGAGAGTGGCAACCGTACGCGGCAGATGTGGTTGGCATCGCTTTGCCAAGCCTGTGACGGCCACCGTGCCGCCCGGTGCCGCCAGCCCCCGGGGCCCGTGCACTGGCGGCGCCGAGAAACGCCGTCGACGCCGCTCAGTGTGTTTCCATCGGTCGCCGCTACGACTTCGCGCATGCGCAGAAAACTCGCGCAAAAGGCGGATTCAGAGGCTATACCTGGAAAGGCGGCTTATAGCGTTCCCTGCTGCTAAAGTCGCCCGCTCCATCTCTCCTTCTAAAGGGATGCCGCTCCCTACTAAAGTGGATGTCAGGCTCTCCGGTCTCAAGATGAACAGCCTTATTTTTGAGCGTCTACCATGGCCGCAAATGGCGCATCGGTGCCAGATTGGAGCCCATCGGTACATACCGCCAATCCACTTCGAAGCTCTGCCTTTGTAATAGAGCTTTCGCATAGCATTCTCGAGTATCTAAGCTAGAACCCAAGCGCTGCAAAGTACTCAGCAGATTTTACACAGTACGAAATTCTCGGTCCAGCAGCTCTACTTTACAGAGGTGAAATGCTCAAAAACGTTTTCTTGTGCTTGGAGAAAACTCTGTACATGAGGCACCGAAATATAGTTTAAAGTTAAAAACCCCTTGTGGTCTTTTCAGCTAAGGTAGGGCAGACAACTTAATCATTTAACCTCCGTTAACCGGGTACTAGAGCAGGGTTACGTTTATGCCCACTGCATTACCAGTGACTAATCACAAGCACTGGATACGCCCCCCCCCCCATCTCCCGTATGCAAGGCAGACCTTCGGGCATGGAATTCCTGATTGCACTATCAATTCTTTTCCTAAGGTACGAGCGCCCTAGTTTATTGAAGGATAATAAGGGTATGCTAAAGATCCACCAGAAGAGTAGAAGCGCCTTTAACCGCATCCGTTGATTTCGCGAGTCCCCTTTCGAAAGACAGAGCTGTTCATTAGCATACTCTCGAGGCAAAGCACGCACTAAGCGAACCATTTACACTGCTTATGCGTGAGCTGAACAGCAGCAGCGCGGTATAATCACGTGTTTTTCTGGGGATGAAGAATGCTGAAGGTAAATAGAATGTAAGTAACGCTCGTAAATAGTAAAACTATGATTTGTTAATCATTCATTATTAGTTTCCTAATAGTTCCTTTACAACAAGGGATACAACTTTTCATTAGCATCTTTCACACGGCAAATCATACACTCGCAATCACTGAGGCAGGAAGCAGCTGCTATTTTTACAATACATTGTACAAATAGTTTTTTCGTCATGATATGACATCCGCTCATTTGTTGGCGTTCAAATGCTGCGTTTGGAATAAATTAACGAAATAGATGATCCGAATAAAAAAATTAATTTTTGAGTTAAAACAAAAAATAGCCTTGACATATAGAGAAAATGACAATTACTTGGCCAAATACATAAAACCCTTGTTTGCTGCCTTTTCTCTTAATGATTCCGTAATAAAGCTGTGTCAGATGTGTTTTTAGTGTACTGCTGTCATGCGGGTAAGGATTAAAACGTTTACGTGCCTGTGAACCGAACGTTCGTGTGCTTTATTTGAATGGACGAATAATATCTTAATATTGAATGGCTACTATTGTAGCATTTTGACGTATTGATAAAAATGATATTTGAAGCTTTTGGCCTTTTTATATTATTGATCTAACACGATGCTCAAATTTTGTTATTAAGGGAGAGCTTTAGCAAATATTGCATAGATATTTTTTTGAACAAAATCAGGGGTGCCATAGGACCAAACCACTTGAATACCATATCTTTCAACACAATACAAGACCATTCGAATGTCACAAGATCTGCGCCTAAAGTTTAGGCCACCGATATAGACAAGTCTGAAATCTTTTTACCCGAGAACGTTTACCCATAAAGGTGACAGCTGTGATGGCAAGGCTTGTCGCATACATGCACAATACTGACTTCAGTGAAATTTCTCACCACCTGGGAGATGTATACGCATAGCATTTAATCCAATACTATTACTGCTCACCAGTCTTCATAGCTATATTTCAGCGAGAGTACTATAGATGAAGCAGGGCGAACACCAGGCCGTCTCTACATTGCATTTAATACCCAACACTTCGCACGGCTGTCAGTGTGCCAACATGGCGCTCAGTCTCTACCACCCGCTCGCGCTCCCAGTCCAAAAGCCTCTCTTCCTTATCGTTGTTCTGTTTGCAGATTCTTGCCTGAATGTGCTACACGCTCCGCGCCCTAAGGTGAGAGGTAGCCCGAAACAATGGATGGTGTCATCTCGTAAAGCTCCTACTCGCTCTCAGTCATCTTGGTTCCTGCCATGTAGGGCGCGATATACTCAATGTGGAACATCTGGCACAAAACGGACGGGGTGCAGGACATGGACGCATCTGCTGGTTGAATCCCTACTCGCCGGCATGAAGGCCATATTGTGACTTTGCCCCACTTCACTGTAAGCATAATAGGCTTGCACCTATTTCACCAGCATAAAATAGTGAATTAAACGCTGGAAGTTCACAGCAGCATCTTGAAGTTTCTACTCGCATCTTTGACGTAAACGCTGACACAACTCACTCACACACTCTAACACAACACAACCCTCCCACAAAACACTCTGGGTTTCCACCGCGTCCTTTTTCTGCGCACTGGCCGTGCTTTCTTTCTAGGCTTGTGAAGCTATCGCCACCACGTTTCTAGGCTGTTCGATGGTTCATTTTTCTTCCTCCCTTTTCGCACTGCATACGTGCTTGCGGCATCGCCCGACCCTGTTCTTTCGTTGGTGCGAAACCCCTGGAGAAGAACTTTTCGTTTGCCACCTCGGCCTTTTATGCAAGCTCTACACAAGTCGACGTATCTGTTAGAATCATTGTCGAGGCATCTTTTCTCCGCACATTATTGTAAATAGTTTCACTTCTCAGTTCTTCGAGGGAGGCTATCTGCTGTTGGCTTTCTTTATCATGCACAGAGTCATTTATAGCACTTCCACATTTTTCTATTTGCTTCTGGTTTTCTTTCAATGCTCGCTCCAAGAGTGTGACATCAGGTACACGATCAACTTGTTGCGCTCTTTTAAAGTCTTCCTCCAATGATGGTAAGAAAACAATCTCGCTTGTACACAGCACAGAAGCGTCCGCCTGCCGTTCAACGTGTGTAATTGCCTTGATAGTTTCTGTACTCTTGGAGAGCCCCGTCTGGGTAGGTTCGAGATTGTAATACCCGATTCTTTGCACGGCTGTCAATGTGCCAACATGGCGCTCAGTCTCTACCACCCGCTCGCGCTCCCAGTCCAAAAACCTCTCTTCCTTCTCCTCGTCGTTCTGTTTGCAGATCCTTGACTGAATCTCCAACAAGTACTGGTATATATAGGGGCGTTACACAAATTAGTGAGCATGGCATCGGTTCATAACTTAATACTACAACAGCGAACGACGCGAGATCCATACCTTCGGCTACAAGAGAGCAAGATGAAAATTTCCCGCATAAGACAACTGGCTTACAACTTTGAAAAATAGAATAACAACCTCGAACGCACACGCCGAACATGCGTGTGCGATCGGCATGGGTTAAAGCAGCACTCAGGCGTCAAGATCAGGGGGAAAGCGGTTAGGGAAAAACAAAATGACACGACTTGTTCCTTGTTCTTTGCTGCATACCGTGTTTTGGTATAAATGTCATCACGGAATGCCGCCTATGCCAGAACTGAAAAATACTTGCTGGAAATTCGTCATGGTATATTTAATCGGCTTTATAGGAGAAATCCCATGACAATTGTCGAAGTACTACTCCGTTTCGCCTTTGTGCGAACGTTTACCTCCTCACAGCCCGACATGTATCACCGCATATGGTTTGGGCCGAGGTAAAAAACACGGTGAGACATTTACCTATAACGTGCAGAAGCAAAAACTAGGCAGATAATGCAGCTTCTGCCTAAAGAACTGTGCCAGCGAAATGAAGCGTACCTCTATAGGTCTTGAGTCAATCTCCAGCATTGCGTGCAACTTCTTGAGGGCGTCCTCTAGCACCCTCTGCGTTGTAAAATGTAACATAAATTAGTGTCGGTGCGTCAGTCTTTGTCCTGTCTAAAATGACTCGCTGTGATCTTGTCCAGGATGTCATTTTTTTAACCGAAACCTCTCACTTATTGATATTTGTAAAAAAGCATGGACGATTTGGTATACCACATAATATTATCACCATAATCACACTAATCACACCTGCTGCAAGCGAAATCCCTCTTCCTTAACTCTCCAGCTATCCGAGTAATGCAGGTCTGATCTGGCTACCATTACCTGATACCTGCAGATTTCCTGTATCACTTGCGCACCTTTGTTTCGCTCTCCTACACTTGCCCGTCTTGCTCTAGTTGCCCTTGGATATCATCGGCTATATTGCTTTCGAATTATATGCCTTGCGGATGCCTGTTTCTTTGAAAATTCAAAATATCATTGACTCAGAATTCTCCCCTGGCTCTCTCCTCAGCAATATGCAAAGTGACAAGTATCCAAAAGCATAAGCACATAAAGCATTCCTTTCTTGCAATTTAAACCTGAAATGAAACTTATTTTGCACCTACAGCTGGTATCGTTTTAGGAGACTTAGAAATAAAGCATTAAAGTATGTATAAAAAGTTCCTTCCTTTAAACAATTATGTCGTAATTATCAGATCATCTTTGTCATGAAAGTATATTATACGAGGTGATGATTTTGAGTGATTTTTGCCATGAGCGAGCAGCAATGTTTTATGGTGTCGTCGCATCGTGGACCACCTGGCTCTCCGACGGCGGAGCACATAGGTGTCCCCAAAGTACTCTGAGCAAAGGAAAACATTCCAAGAGCACTATAGAATCTACACTGCAGAAATGCGAAAGCCAAAGCATTACTGGTGCACGCGATGCATCACGGATACTCTCATTAATATATCAACTGAATGCACTTGCATTACATTTGCTAATGTCATCAATTTCCTTATCACTATAAGCAGCGTCATTGTCATCGCTACTATCTTCTTCTCGGTAGACGCGAAAAATTATGATGCACGTTTCAATCAAAATCCCGGGCGTGGCACAGTTCGTTAAATCGCTAGGCTGGGAATCAAAGGAACGGAGGTTCGATTCCCGGTAGAGACAGGGTTTTTATTTTTCTATTGACGTCATCATGCCGTCATTCGACTGACAGCAAACGAGTCAAGGGGAGACATGTTGGCGGGGAATAGCATTTAGCTCTTTAATTCTTACATATACTCACAAGAAGGTTACAATTAACCATGCAATTCACCAAACCGCAGCTACATGTCCACAAAGGGAAGCTATACAGATTTCACAGACACGCAGGAGCACAAGGTCAGCGGTTTCGGTAGCTCCTGTGATGTCCAGAATTTGAACCTATTACCTGGAATTACTGAGGCAGTCAACTACTAATTGAGTAAAGCTAGAACATTAGCAGTGTGACGGTAAAGCCGAATCAACATTATCGCCACTCTAAAGTGAATGAGGGGCTGGCGAAATAGTTATGGGCCAGCACCATCTGGAGGCGTTTTGGAATAAGTAACTAATAGCCTATACACATCCACTCATGAATATAGTAGCCAAATATTTTGTGAAAACTGATCTATAATTATGACAATGTTTCATGGAAAACATGCGCTGCAAAAAGGCTATCTTAGTTTGAATACTGGCTAGTAACGCAAGAAAAGTGAGCTATTTTCTGTTTATTCTTGCTTCCTGAATATAAGCGCACCAAAGTGTTGTACCTGATTGTTTCAGGGATTTAAAGACATTAAATCGGTTGTGAGCTAAGGGGGTGTTGATAATTATTACCTCGGAGCTCTGCAAGCTCTTCTGAGCATTCTTCCGTTTTGTGAATCCTTCGGGAGGCTTTACACTTCTGAAGCAAGTGTGGTTATATTGCGTGCCTAAATACCAAAAATGACTTATTCCGGCATCATCCTTTATTCATGCCGTAGTTGCCTAGGACTTACACATCAACGTGCGTGTTTTTAAATATGTTTTATTATTGCGTAAGCATTGTATGGCTATGGCAACAGTTTCGTGTCTCCAGACTTCGTAATCACGAATACGTTCGAGCGAAACGAGTTATAAGAGAAATAGTGGCTGCATTAGATAGAGGATGGAAACATCTCGCTGGTGAAACATTTGGTGCTGTGGGTTAGTTAGGTAATTAATTATAACCATTTAATTCAATCAGATGTCGAAATGGAGTATGGTCACTGGCATAGTCCAAATGGGGTCAGATGATACTCGACGTCTGTTGACGTAGCCCTAACTTACGTTGGGAGGAAAGTTTAAATGTTTGAATGTGAACCAACGGGCAAAGGCGCGATTTGCGTGTCCAAATGATGAGAATTGTTATAGTGTAAAAAGAAGTGATCAACAAACTGCAGTATGCGAAAATTCGGAAGGCACTGCAGAGACTGCAGTGGAGAAATCTGTAGTGCCACAGCGTTGCTGCTGTACACTCGCGCGCTCCTTATTCAACACAACCAACGTTATGTTGAACTCATTAAAAGTTTAACGGGGTTCCATAACTGTTTTTCCGAAAAGTATCTATGACTCGTGAAATCCCATTGACACATCTCACGGAGAAAGGTATAGTAAACTATACAGAAACGTAATGCTCAGGCTTGCGCATTTGTTCTCCAGTGCAGTATCTGCAGTGCTCTCGAAATTTTTGTTTTCGCCTTTTCTTGGTCATTCTTACTAGGACATAATCTTCGACATAGTCAAGCATTAAGGAAAGATGTGAACGTAGCAAACTTTTTGGTGCGGGTTAATTAGGTATTAGTTAGAGACAGTCAATGGTTTACAGGTATGGAAAGGCCCAGTACCTATTACTCTCGGAATTCCGCTGGCACATATCGCGGTCAACACAACAAGGCTTAGGCTTACGCATTTATCAGTTCAGATTCTGCAGTGATCTCGAAATTTTATTTTTGGTGCAAAAATAGGGGGCCAAAACTGCGAAGAGGAACGCCAATGGAAGCCGGATTACGAAATTGAGTTTCCCGGTCTCTCTACTACAACAATGAGCAAAGCTAACCCTACGACGGCAAGCAAGCCTTCCAACGCAAGATCAAGAAGCCCCTCCAGGTCACGAAAAGATAGCCGGTCTGGCACCTGATCACGCTCCCAAACCCAAAAGCAGGTCAGCTACAAAGATACTGCAAGCGGTGGGCAGTCCGCCCGTGAAGAGAACAAGATCTCCGACGAGATACAAGCCAAATTACAGCAACATCAAGCACGCATCGATAAGCTGATTAACAAATGCAAAGAACAAGTGGTCATTATAAATGGCTCCAGAGCAAAAACACAAGCTGCCAACACATAGCACTGATAGAAGAACGCGTCAAGGAACGTATCAACGAAGGGATCTAGAAAGCCCTCACACCTCTTGCACAACAAATTACGCAGCAGGTCATGCAGCACATGACCGAATTGTTAAGTCGTGAAATGCAGAAAATCAACGCAACCCTCCAAGACTTCCGCATGCATGTTCAACAAAACTGCATTACCCAGGCTGACCTCGAACAGATTCTCGGTAAACTGGAGAAGGCCCGCAAGAAGGCGAAAACAGACGCAAACCAGGTGGGTGCCACTTTAGATTGTAAACAAGAAGGCTCTAAACAACACTGAAGGAAGAACACTGCGACCAAAATTTAAAATGGCCGTGGAACTGCAGATATTTCTGACCAAAAAGATAAAACCTTCCTCAACTCGCTGAACAAGATATTTCGAACATAATAGCTTTACAGAAAATTCAAACTAAATCACCTGGTATCCGAGGATATGAAACATATACTCCTGATAGTACAAGTCGTACAGCCATTTTGGTACAGAAATCACTCAAGCACAACAGCACCATGTGAGAAGCTTCACCGAGCACACCTTCGTTGAAGTAATCCCCAACAGGAAGAGGGAGCTAAGCCTGTTCGTCCCTAATCTCTACAGTCCTCCCAGAGATCCCCTGGCAGGCTTCGATGCCCTCATGCGGGAAGTGGACCGGTTCATACAGAGACACACGCTTAGTTTGGTAGGAGATTTCTACTGCCAGCACACTTCCAGAGGGATAAGTCAAAACCAACCAAAAGAGAATTCGAATGCACGATACAATGCAGCATCACCAACTAACTCTGTAGAATGACCGCCACACGCCCACCAGAATTGGCAACAGTGTTTGCAGAGACACAAATCCTAATTTGACGTTCACCAGGGGCATCTCGCGTGTTGCATGGACCAGGATCGAAGAGACTGTTGGCAGTGACCACCACATAATACAAATTAAAATTACCCATAAGAAGACACCGCTCCGCATCGGCAAAGCTCGCTTTACAAACTGGGATGCTTTCAGGAGAGACACGTACCGCACCCCTGTCCACGACCGACCTTGAAGCCTGGACCAACTCCTTAGTAGAAAAGATTGAACGTCACACGAAACATATCCAACTCACGACAGAAACACCGGCTCCGCATTCACATCTACTACATCTTTGGGAAGCCCGGCGAGGACTCGTTAGAACATCGAGAAAGCCGAAAAGAAACAGAACCCTAAAAAAAGCGGATTGCCAAAATCACCAAACAGGGCGAAGAGTATGCCGAACACCTCGGAAGATAAACCTGGAACCAGTTTTGCGATCGACTACGAGGAACTCTGAGTACGCGTAATACCTAAAAGATTCCGAAATCTCTAACTGGCACCACAGAGTCTAAATCTACATCTCGGAAAAATTGGCTTGAATATTACATTCCCACGATGGAACGGATCAAGAAATCCTGAATGAGATTAAGAAGCAATTCACCAACGGCAGTTTGTTACTTTCACACTACTTCATACACTGATGTACCGAGGGAGCCGAAATGGGGCCTAGATCGGCCTCTTACGATGACTGAACTGCTGGCGTCCCTGGCGAAGCTCACGCGGAATACCACCCCTGGCAAGTACCGAATAGCCAACAAGATCTTATGCAACCTTAACCAAGAACAAAGAAGTACCTCCTTAATCACATCAACAACAGCTGGGAGACGGGGGACACACCATGATTCCCAAGCCCAATAAACCACCAGGACTTGGGAACCTGCGGCCTATATCCCTCACTTTATACGCAGGGAAGCTCTACGAGCACATGGGCCTGAGCCGCCTCATTAACCATTTGAAAGATCAAGGGCACACCCCCAATACGCTCTATGGATTCTGACAACACCTATCCGCACAAGATATCCTACTCCTACTCAAAGAGGATATTATTGACCATCTTGACAAATATAGTAAGAGAATCATTCTTGTAATGATATAAAGGAAGCGTTTGACAACGTTCGACACGCCGCAATTGCTCGCCACCTATCGGACATCAAATGCGGACAGCGAACATATAACTACGTTCATACATTCTTGACGAATCGTACGGCCACCATAAGTCTGGGGAATCTCAAGACGGACAAATTCCTGGTAGCGGGCTAAGGCCCACCGCAAGATTCTGTTATAACGCCCCTCTTGTTTAATATCGCTATGACGAAATCCCCGAAGAATTTAAATAAAATCAACGGCATACGACATGCTATATGTGTCGATAATATAACAATATGAATTCTAGGCGGCTACCCCGGACAGCAGTAAGACGCCCTTCAGGAAGCTGTCGACTTCACCAACAACTACCTAAAAAATTGCGGACTCATCTGCGCATCAGAGAAATCTGCCCTCCTGGTTCTTAAAGCCAGAAGTCGAGGAAGGCCACCAAAAGGTGACATTCCTGATCCGAAAATCTCTCTTGACGGAGCCTCTATCCGTCATACCGACTCTCTTCGCATTATTTGCCTAAACATCCCGAAAGAGAGATCAGCCTCCGCAACGCTCCCGAGACTTCGGGCTACTGTTACTCAAATGGTGCACCTGGTCCGCCGCGTGGTCAGCAGAAGACACGGTATGAATGAACAAGATACCGTCTGCATCATCGAGGCTCTCCTCATTAGCCGCATAACATACGCAACACCATATTTAGATCTAAAGAAAGCAGAAGTGGAAAAACTCATCCCTCTGTCGTAAAAAAAATCAAAATTTAGGTCGGTATATTCGAACGTGCCTCTACGCAACACCTCCTCCACCTCGGCCTTCACAACACGCGGAAGGAGCTTGCCGAGGCCCACAAAGTAAACCAATTGGAACGCTTAAAACTAACAGAAACTGGGCGTGCCAACCTCAAGAAACTGGGATACTGAGAAGGCTTAGAACCAAAAAAAAAACACCAAGCAGTGCATCCCGGAGAAAATCTGCTCATACATCACCGTAGCACCGATCCCGCGTAATATGCATCCTACATACAACAAAGACCTGCGCCAGGCAAGAGTTCGGGCCCTCAACAAAGCGCATGGAACATTGCCGACAAACAGATATACTGATGCAGTAAAATACCCTGGAAGACAAACCCACTCCATTAGTGTCATGGATTCCATATTTACAGAATTGACCTGGGCAACTATTCCGAAAAATAACCCTGACGCAGATGAAGAGGCCGCAATTGCTTTAGCAATCTCGACGAGCAAAGAACATGTCGTCATTCTCACTTATTTACAGTCTGCATGCAGAAATTACAAAAAGGAAGGAATTTCCAGCATAGCGCTTCAAATCTTCCGTCGAGCCACAACTCACCACCTCCCAGACTCCTACATAATATGGACTTCGGGACACACTCACTAGGAAGGAATCGAGGCCGCCAACGCCTCAGCCTGAGGATATGCTAACCGGGCACCACATCCAGATGGATTTCGGAGAACACAGGATGTACCCAAGAAATATACTGACATCCTCTTGCATTACAGACTTGACAGAAGAAAATTTTTCCCACCCAAAAAGAAACCAACCAGAGAAGAAGCAGTCACTCTCGGAAAAATCCAAACCAACAGCCATGTCCGATGCAACTTACTACATAGAATCTCGCCAACCACCTACAAATATGAATGCGCATTTTGCAACGTACCAAATACCCTACAACATATGGTGTGGGGATGCAAGGGACCAAATGGTACTATAACCACCATGACTTTAACGAAAGAGCAGTGGGAGACTCAGGTGTAGAGCCCCAGCCTGGATGATCAGCGTAGTCTGATCAACTGGACTAGGGAAATGGTTCGGGTCCACGGCTTTCTGGATTGAGAAGGCTACCCATCTAGGGCTAAATATTTCACGCATGCTCCGAATGATTATTTGTCGCTCTGGATGACTTCCACGCATTTTACAGTTCTGGCGTTTTTGCAGAACAAGAGCTTGCCCAAATGATTATCTTAGGTTACCTGCTTCCTGCCTTTGTGTGATCTATCTGTGTCAATCTGGAACCAGTTCACAAATCGAGTCTAAAACACGCTGATAAAGTGCTTGCAACTTTTCACTAAGTACTTTAAATGTATTGAAATGTTTTAGCAGTACTATTAAAACACACACCGCATGTACATTTACGAGTTTTTATTTCCAATGCTATACATTAATCTTCAAAAGCATTTAAATAAAGAGTTACGCAGCGTCCTATGTTACATCAGCCTCAAACTGCGTACCTTTTTCAGTTCGCAGTCTGCTAAGTCATTGATGATGTCATCCACCTCTGTAACTGCCGCTGCCACGGCTGATATCTGCAAACACAGCACGCTCAGTGGTAGACGAATAACAATACGACCAGCTCTATTTAATAAACTATATACGTAAAAGCACAAAGGTCATTGGAAGCACATCATCTTGAACGTTTCAGCTTCAGCGTCTCTTATAGAAGCGAACAGTGATCACGTTTAAAGTAAAGTAAAGAGTTCTCGACACATAAGCGCTATTTTGTCAGCCAACTAGGCCAGCGACAATTGGCCTCAATTGTTCTGTTCGCTGGTAGATATTGTATAAACGGCCAACAAAAAAGACGAAATTCCTGCGTTTTTGAAGGCTCAAAGCCACAAAGAGTTCTGAGTTCACTTAAACACCCGCTTTAAGAGTATTACCCGTTCGGTAATACCTTAGCGCTCAAGCAGCTTGCGCTAAATGTATGTATAATATGCCTTTTAATATTCGCTACTGTACGCGTGACTACAAGTTTTATCATGAATGCATGCTCCGTATTATTATGGCGGGACTTTACATCAGCGACTAGATGGTTTTCGTCAAACCGCCGACTTCCAACTTATAAAGTTAGCGCGGTAGACCACTCGCTCCCGCGTAAGCAGTGATGCTATCAAAACAGTACCGAAACCTCTCTAGTTACGACGGGAGAGTGGATATTCTTTCATGCGGTAATCGGAGCCTTGTCGATGTCGCTCGGAAGAGCAACGGTCGATCAGCAAACAAGCTCGCAATTTTCTTAAAGCACCCCTGCGCCTTACAGATGAAGACCCGAATCTCGACAAGGGGAAATTCAATTTTATTTTGGAGGTTACGTACGCGCGCCTGATTTAATAATAATAGTACTCGGTTCACAGCAGAGAAATGGTGCAGTAGCTCACGCTTGTTCTGTGGACACCTGCACCGGGCCGTAAAGGATAGGCGAAAGGTGCGAGTGAAAGTCGAGAAAGTTGTGCCGTAGTTGAGGGCGGCGTAGTAATTTCTTCCAGCTTGAGAAGTTGAGCGTGCACGATATCGCACAGCACACGGACGTCTCTCCTTTTCGCCTCCATCAAAACGCAGCCGCCGGCGTGTCCGATTGAAGGCATATTCTTCTATAGACCAAGCCGCGGCTATAGTATAGTGAACAATAATACTTTCATGCTCATATTGAAGACGCCCGACTACTGTGCCGGAGTACACGGGTTCGATTCCAGCCGCGACGAGTGCGTTTCGATGGTGACGAAGCGAAGAGGCGTCTGTCTGCTGTGCGATGTCAGCGGAGGTTAATGATCCCCATGTGGTCGAGGTTACTCCATAGCCCTACACTACGGTTCCTCTTTCTGTCCATCCACTTTCAGTCCTACCTTCCTCCGTTCCCTTACGGTACGGTTCAAATGTCCACAGAAAACATTGTGACAGATACTGCGCCTTTACCTTCCTGTGAACCAATTATTATTATTATTATTATTATTATTATTATTATTATTATTATTATTATTATTATTATTATTATTATTATTATTATTATTATTATTATTATTATTATTATTATTATTATTATTATTATTATTATTATTATTATTATTATTATTATTATTATTATTATATTGAAGACTAGCCCCCAGACATGACAAAAATGAAGGTCATGTAGGAGTCACATTTAGACCGAGCTAAAATTACTATTTTTTACTAATCACTACACGCGATTCCTGCGACAAGCCCGCTGGACCGTCAGCACCAACATGGGAGGCAGTATCGCCATTATTTTGGACGTCCACATCCTGACCTCTCTGCAGCCGTTGAACTGTCACAGTCACCGCCAAGTAATTTGGCATTTATTCGCATTTATTCGTCTCCTGCGAACGCTATTGCTTTCTTGTTAGGCTTTTTCAGACCATCTGCTTAACTGAACATAGAACGTTTAGCATTAGTTTGGGGAACGCTATGTAGGCGTTCTGAATATTAGTGCGCAACTTCTGTTTGCCGAAATAACTTGGAAAGGACGGGGACAGACTATATAGGACCAATAGACACGTGTCTATGTTTTCAGGCCCCGTCCTTTCCTATTTTTTTAGCATTATATGTATGTCATTACCAATATGAACCAACGCGCCCTGCAGCACGCTTTATTCTCTTTGTCCTCGCTTACTTGAATGTAGTTTATTTTATTCCGAACTTTTGCCTACGACCCTTTCTAACTCCTTTTGTCAGCCACGCCGGGGTGGTGCAGTGGTAAGACGCCCGTATACTGTGCCGGAGTACCCGGGTTCGAACCCGACCTCGGCGGCTGCGTTTCGATGGAGGCGAAACGAAGAGGTGTCCGTGTGCTGTGTGATGTCAGCGCACGTCAAAGATCCCCAGGTGGTCGAAAAAACTCCGTAGCCCTCCACTACGGCTCCTCTTTCCCTCTTTCCACCTTCCTCCCTTCCCTTACGGCGCGGTTGATCTGTCCACAGAAAACAAGTGAGCTAGTTACGCGCTTTGCCCTTCCTATAAATAAATAAAAAAAATGACTCCTTTTGTCACGTGGGAGCTGGAACCTGACGAGCTTGCCGCCCGAGTCGAGGCAATCTCCTGAGACAGCAGAATCGATACCACCTTACCCAGAAAGGTAGTATGGGAGCAGAAACAACAAGCGCGTATTTGTGTTACATTGCGTTCCCTACCACCTCTGCTTTTATAATATCGTTATTTAATTTTGTAAATCACATTCAGTGATATTTGCTGACCGTCCTTCTAAAACAAATGCAAACCGGGTCACTCTTCACCCCGGCAGTGCTACACGTCCTCCACCCAGATATATATACGAGTGATATATGGAGTGTATGTCAAGTGGGTCCAGAGTCCAGAGAGAAAGAAGAGCCGCAGTGAAGGCCTACGGAGTAATTTCGACCACCTGGGGATCTTCAACGAGCGCTGACATCGCACGGCACACGGACGCCTCTTCGTTTCGCCTCCATCGAAACGCAGCCGCCGAGATCGGCTTGTACTCCGGCGCACTAGTCAGGCGTCTTACCACTGCAACACCCCTGCGGGTACATACATACATACATACATACATACATACATACATACATACATACATACATACATACATACATACATACATACATACATACATACATACATACATACATACATACATACATACATACATACATACATACATACATACATACATACATACATACATACATACATACATACATACATACATACATACATACATACATACATACATACATACATACATACATACATACATACATACATACATACATACATACATACATACATACATACATACATACATACATACATACATACATACATACATACATACATACATACATACATACATACATACATACATACATACATACATACATACATACATACATACATACATACATACATACATACATCCATCCATCCATCCATCCATCCATCCATCCATCCATCCATCCATACATACATACATACATACATACATACATACATACATACATACATTTTTTAAAGCACCAAAGCGACAATGGGTAATCTAGGCACCGCTCAGGGATGTTCCCAAGGCAAGCACCCTCAGATTGCGCACTGCTCCATTCTTGCCTTGACACTGCAATAGGCCAGCCACATCCTTGCATAATGACGAGTTCTCCCTCTCTCCCTCATGTCCATGAAAGGAAAATAGGTCTCAATATGCTATTTGACATTTTCCAATTGTAGCAGGTGGCAGACGGCGCTGCGGACGCCGATGATTATAACACAGAGGAATGTAGGAAACATCCGACAAGAGGTAACGGTCTAGATACTAAGCACTGAGAGTAGAAGGTATCCGAAAGCTCGACAATAATAACGTCGTTATGCTAACTACACCACTAACTTCCGAACAAAATGAATTACAGCGTCTTGAGCACTCAAATGAAGGCAGCAATAAAGAATAAGTCTATCAGAACATGATTGCTTAAGCCGCAAATGGCGCCATTTCTCTTTTTTTACGCAAGCTTGCCATAAGTCATTATAGAAACTCATTTAAATTATTTTCAGCAAGGAAGCGGAGCAGGCTCCCGCTCTTATCATTGTCGGTGAACAATTTAGAGAAGTCCTCGTCCCTTGTTGTGGTTAGTCCCACTTCGCGCAGAATCTGTGTCATTGATGCCCTTATCTCTGCACAGGTCCATAGCAGGTGGCGAATATCCACTTCTGAAGCTGGCGTGGAACACTTCAGGCATGTGGTTGGTCCGATGTCTTCTTCAGATCCCCATCGGCAGGTTACCGAAGAGGTAAGGGCCGCCCCAGCTCTTATCATTCTAAGGGAAACCTCCTCCAATCTTGTTAAGTTATGAGGGAGGGGTAATGTAATGAGAGCACGTGTACTTTTCCTTAAACAGGATGCTAAGATGGGAACAGCGGAGCGGGCATCAAAAGGGAGCCTGGTGGGGGACGGATTAGTGTTTGGAACTTCATGTGTGAGGTGGTGAACTTTGCTCATCGTTCTCAGCATCGTCTCGTGACCAATATATCTGGATGCGTATCTTTGGTTTTTTATTGAGTGCGTGGATTTCCTGGGTTACACATAGCGTCTCTGTCACTTTCTTCAGTTGTTTTATGGCAGCTAAGGAGTCTGTATAGATGTGGGCTTCTGTTATAGAATCTACTTTATTTATGGTTCCATGGCATCGCGGATTGCATAGAGTTCCATCACAAGCGAGTCCGGGTATTCTAAAACATATTCTTTATGTACTTTTAGTTCGCTGTGTGTTGGACTAGTAGCTGCTGTTCTACCATCATTTTCTATAATTGGTGCAATGAAGGTACCTGGAAGTGCATCAATCAGAGGTTGAGATGTCAGAATTTTTTTGCGACGAATTCGAGTGGTCTTGTTTGTCGTAATAGTCGTTAATTCGCAGTGAGGGAGGTCAGCCATTGGTGGTGTTTGAACAACTACGTAGTTGTACAAGGATGCTATGGGCAAAACGTACTTTCGCTTCATATCCCTTGTTGGCTCTCGTTGTTCAATTAATTCTGTCAACGTTTACGTTTTTCAAGAATGCATAGTTTGCGCATTTAAGCCATACTAGTGAACAGTCCAGAATCTCACCTACTGTCGACATAAACCTAAATTGTACGACAATATAGCTTACCAAGGGAGGTTGAGCTGCGACCCCTTGCTGAAGTTTTTGCAGTGCAGTTTTCAGTGCAATTGCGTAAACATCTTTGAAACTAGTTCTTTCAACCTAGAAGAAGCAAAAATATTGACATTCCGCCCAGACGTAGAAACACAACTGCTCTTTGATATTCTGGCCAACAGTTTCTTAGTAACGAAAAGCGATTAGTCGTGCGCACTTCGTTTGTCCTGGTACTACTACGAGCATGGCGAATTGGTCTAGTTTGAATGAATTATTTTGGAAAAAAGCAGCAGAAAAACAAGGTCTCTTCAGAACACGATCTACTGTATAAGAGGTCGTGCCCCACAATGACGGAAGAACGCAGCGCTATATCGCAAGTGAAATGTATAGTGACGATGAAAGTTACACTTATACCATCTAGACGTGCGCATGCGGGAAACGCAAAAAATAGCAAACACGAACACGTCACCACAAATAATGTCTGCTTCACTTCAAACAACTGTGAGGCGGAATGAATGTCGCTTTCCACTACCCCTCCTGTTACATGAAAGGATTGAGGCACTTTTCACGTTACCGTTATTTTGTAATAACAGAAAAAGCTTCCGAGATCACTGCAGATTCTGCACTGGAGAAGCACCTAAATCTAAGCGTCGCTGTGTTGTCCGCGAGATGTGTTAGCGAGATTTCATGTATTCAGCGCAACGCTGGTTGTTTTCGACAACAGGCGCGCAATGTACCGTGCGCAGCAGCAATGCTCAGGCTTTCGCATCCCTGCACCGACGCTTGACCGGAAGTTAATAGAAACCGGAAAATGGCTAGCGGCCATCTGGGCTCCCTTGTTACGACGTCCATTTGTTCCCTTTCTCTTGCTGTCGTGTTTAGTTTTGTGTTGTTGTGGCCGTAGGAAGAAGTAAAAAGAAAAAAGAAAATGCGCGGGCCTGCTACTGGCTGTGTAGCTGAGCCACCTCCGCTGCCCAATTGATTTAAAAAAACTGATTGATTTATAGGAAGGGAAAGGCACAGTAACTGTCCCACTTGTTTTATGTGGACACCTCAACTGCGCCGTAAGGGAAGGGAGGAAGGTGGGAGTGAAAGTGGAAAGAGAGAAAGAGGAGCCGTAGTGGAGGGCTACGGAATGATTTCGACCACCTGGGGATTTTTAACGTGCGCTGACATCGCACAGTACACGGACGCCTCTTCGTTTCGCCTCCATCGAAACGCAGCCGCCAAGGTCGGGTTCGAACCCGGGTACTCCGGCACAGTAGTCGGGCGTCTTACCACTGCACCACCCCGGTAGGGCTCTCCACGAACACATGTTCCATGCCGTAAAGGAAGGGACAAAGGTGGGAGTGAAAGAATAGAGAGAGATAGAGGGGCCGTAGTGAAAGGTTACGATCCACCGCGCTATAACTGCCTTCGCCCCATCGCACTTTAGTGGACCAAAGTGCCCTCTAGTATTTTAGACAGTCTTTCTCCTGTGAGCTTGTAGCGCAATTTAGTATTAACAATCCAAACTCTGACCAGCTTTGTTCACAGGCCGCCGAGGATGGGGTGATCTGCAGTACGCGACAGATGAGGGGCTTATAGGCTGGTTAAGGCCTCTAAATGGATGGATTCAAGCGTTTTGCAAAATCCGAAACTCCTCTTTACCAAATTTTTTTAAGGTTCTGTATTCAGCGACGTTAGAGAGTGGTTTCCCGGCGTTCATTGATAGGTGCTCTGCCTGGCCGGAAATCCAGTGAAACGCGACCGTAATCGGTGCGCCACTTATGTTTTTGCCACGATACCTTTAGTCTAAGAGGTTGGCAGCGGTGTGAATGTGCCAAACACTGGACTCCTCACGCCCGATGATCACATGCATAATGTGAGCCTTTTGTTCTCGCGCCAGACGCTAGCTTCAAGCTACGCCATGATTTCCGTTTTCATAGACTGAAAGACGTCGTAGACGTCTGACAACAAGACCCTGTCAGATTCAAAAGTAGCAATCGGCGAGAAGATTGTTGTTACGAGGTAGAAGCAGCTTTGCAAGAGCTTCCATAACACATCCGGGTCCAAGACAGTCTGCCATACTGATTTGTTCATCTTGAGCTCCCTTATAATTAGAGTCCCCTGCAGTGCCTCCTTGAGGTTGAGAAGACCTTGTATGAACAGGCAGCTTGAGCGTTATAAAATTGCATTTCCCGTGCCTTGACTTCTGCTTTTGTTGGAGCACAGCAGCAACTACGTGAGTGGTTTTACATATTTGATTAATTTTCTGAATGTTTCGTGAACCCTTCCAATAATTTAGTCTCTCACAAGGTCGTTCAGGAGCAAGTTCAGTCCATAAGGCGCCCGTGTGCTGTGCGATGTCAGTACACATTAAAGAACTCCAGGTAGCCGAAATTTCCGGAGTCCACCACTATGGCGTCTGTCATAGCCTGAGTCGCTTTGGGACGTTAAAACCTACAACCCAATTCGAACTTCTTTCAAAGCGAATACTACTGGTCCGTTCTGTAGGTTCACCAAAAACTGCTCGTTTGACCTCCAAAGAGTTGGTGTGGTCTTTTTCTAACTACGTGCAGGGGTCCATAGCTCCTTGGTGTACAGCAAAAAGTGTAGTGTGCCCTCGTTTACTCAAACCCAAAAAAGGGGAGGCGATGAGGTGGTAAAGGGTGGCAGTTCCTGGCCCTTCGGGGCTGGGTAGGTATGTCAAGCAATTTGCGGCGGGGGCTAGCCTGCCACCGAATTTTTATCTGTTGTAGGCCGTCATTGCACCCGCCACCGATTCTGTGGTGGATTCCGGCTGTTGCGGTGCGCGCCCTTCTTTCCCTCTTCTTTTTCTTTCTTCTCTATTTCTCTTCTGTCTGCCCGAGGCAGCGGAGGTGGCTCAGCAACATAGCCAGTAGCAGGCCCGTGCTTTTTTTTTCCTTCTTCCTACAGGCACAAATGATTTACTTGCAAAACGCACAGCTTCCTCTGTCATTGTTCTGTGAATTCTGTGCTGTTGGACAGGATTGATGAAACTAATGACCTTGGTGTACTTTTTGATCGCACCCTCAACTTCTCCTCTCATACTAAACGATTGCTCAGCGGGCTATGCGCACACTCGGATTCCTTTTCATGTTTAACGTCCCATAGCGACTGCGGCTATGAGAGACGCATTCGGGGGAGCTCCGTACTCCACTTCCTTTGCTCTACCTGTCCATATGCTTGCCTCTTTTGGAGTACGCATGTTTGTTTGTTTTTTGTTTTGGCTGTAGGAAGAAGGAAAAGAAAATTCACGGACCTGCTACTGGCTCTGTAACTGAGACACCTCCGCTGCCTCGTGCGGACAGAAGAGAAAATAGAGAAGCAAGAAAAAGAAGAAAGACGCGCTTAGCAACAACAGCCGTCGTCCACCACCGAAGCAGTGGCGGGTGCAATGACGTCCTACAACAGATGAAAATCGGTGGCAGGGTAGCCCCCGCCGCTAGTGGCGGCACCTATCTGTGCCAGCACATTCAGGGCCAATATCGGCCACTCTTCACCGGGAGTAGGCATTGGTTGCTTGGAATGGGACTTGTAAATCGAACTGGAACAAAGTTGACAGAGTACGGCAAAATATTTTACGAATATTTCGATACCGATTTCCTTGAGCAACGTCCTCCTCTCGCTCCACCAGGAAAACCCCACTGAATCTTCCTTCTTTTAACTGACGTCTTGTTAAAGTAGATATAATTTTTTTCTACAAACTCCTTCATGGCCACATTATGTACCCTCAACTCTTAGAGGACATTCTCCAGAGCGTTTCACGAACTAGTATGAGGTACGTAATTCTGACCGTTCCAAGTTTTGGCGGGGAGGTGGTGAAGGGTGGCTGTTCCTGGCCCTACGGGGCTGGGACTGGGAGGTCTACGCCAGTTGCAGCGGGGGCTAGTCTGCCACCACATTTTTATCACTTTTAGGCCGTCATTGCACCCGCCACCACTTCGGTCGGGGACGACAGCTGTTGCGACGCGCGTCTTTCTCTCACTTTTCTTTTTCTTTCTTGTCTATTTTCTCTTCTGTACGCTCGAGTATAGTGTTCGAGGTAGCAGTTCTTCCTCCATGGCGTTTTGTACAGCTGAGCGATAACAAGCCAACTGATTTACGACGACCGAGAACACAGGAAACGGCGTCGTCACTTCGCGACCGAATTATGGAACAAGATTCATGCTTGCCACATGGTTCCATTATAATTTACGTCGACGCAAGCATCCAAGCCTGCTAAGTGATATCAACAATTTACTGTCTTAGCAACTCCAATGAACAAGACATCTACATTCCAAATACCGGAACCTCCATCTTCTTTTTGTGCGAAACGCTTCCAGTGCAAGAGGCGCTTCGCTCTGCGACCGTCATTTTCATGCTTCCCACGGCCCGTATTGTCATACGTACTGATGCCCTCCAGGTGATAAAGCTACTTAGACGCGTTAGTAGCCCGGAAGTCGGCCGAAACATACACAGTCTAGCGGCTCGCATACCAAATCCAATTCGTATTGAATGGACTCCGCGTGGCCTTTTAAGTGCTCAAGGGCATGCGGATTCTGCGACCCGCGTCTCAATCTCAACCTCGACTTCGCCAAATTTCATAAAATTGGAAACTGCTGCTTTCAACAAGAAAGGAGCACCTCCGGCGCCCCACGCGTGCTCTTATACCTCCGTGTATACGGTAAGCCTCCCCCGCGGTGTAACCCGTGCAGAGGAGGTGGCGCTTTGGAGAATTAGTGTTAGGGTGGCGCTAACACCAGTAATCCGCTTGATTGATTGATTTACAGAAAGGGAAAGGCGAGGTAACTGTATTACTTGTTTTCTGTGGACAGCTCAACCGCGCCGTAAGGGAAGGTATCCGCTGCCTCGTGCGGACAAAAGAGGGAAATTAGAGAAGGAAAGGAAAAGAAGAGGAAGAGAACGACGCGCGCCGCAACAGCCGTCCTCCACCGCCTAAGTAGCAGGCCCGTGCATTTTCTTTTCTTTCTTCCTAAAGCCACAAAAACAACAACCAGCAGTGATCCGAAAGTGGCCACAATTTCGGTATTTATATCTACGCACTCGGTGCTCCGTAAACAAGTCTAGAAACATAGAAGCTGACATCCATCACATGCTGTGGAAATGTCCAGCGTTCAAGCCGACGCATATCCGGCACCTAATGGCAGCTGGCCTTTCCCCCCATAATCCGCAGTCTTATACCGTTTGGACGCTGGAACCGCATCATCGTTCACTCCTCGATTTCATTGAATCAGCCAACCTTTTTTCATTTATTTGATCACACCCATCATTCATCATAACATACCTTGATATGCCCCGAGGCAAACTTCGCAAAAAAAAGCAAACAAGAAAAAGAAGAGGGGGGGAGAAAGACGCGCGTCGCAATAGCCGTCATACGCATCCGAAGCAGTGGCGAGTGTAATAATGGCCTTCCTTCCTCAGCCTTGACGCGCATGGCCGCCACTCCCGTGCTTATACAGTTTCTCAAACGCTGTAACAGTTTTAATTTAGTGTTCCCAGCTCAAATAAAATACCCTAAAAATTAAGCCACAAACCCCGCTGAAAACGGTAAACGTAAACATTTTCATCAAAATCGTATCTTTAAGCATTTTATTGTTATTGTTTGCACGCAATTTAACCACAAATATAAACATATTAGTAACATTTTTCTGCCCCGCCGGGGTGGTGCAGTGGTAAGCAAGTGTGACAGTTACTGCGCCTTTCCCTTCCTGTGAACCAATTTAACTTAACTTAGTAACATTTTTCTCGTTGCGACTTTGTAAGATTTCTGATGATTTCTGATCTAAAAATCTAGCCTCCCTCAAATACTACTTTTCCCGCTAAAAAGCGCGAAGCCCATTGAATTTAGCGGAACCTGTATTTGGAATTGGTTCACAGTAAAGGAAAGGCGCAGTACTTGGCACACTTGTTCTGAGACACCTCAACCAAGGCTTAAGGGAAGGGAGGAAGGGGAGTGAAAGTAGAAAGAGAGAAAGGGGGCTGTAGTGAAGGACTCCGGAATAATTGCAACCACCTAGGGATCCTAACACGCACCGCTTTCGCGCAGCACACAGACGCCTTTTCGTTTCGCCATCATCGAAATGCAGCCGCCGCCGGTCGGGATCTGGCCCGGCTATTGCCGGGCTTAAATTTAGCGGGAAAACCGATAACTTGGCAAAACTAAGTCACGACGCAGTCGTAAACCCCATTCGTCGGTTCGGTTTGGTTAAAAATGGTTAAACGTCCCAAAGCGCCTCAGGCTATGATAGATGCTGTAGTGGAGGAGTCCGAAAATTTCGACCACCGGGGGTTCTTTAACGCTGTGGTGGTGGTGAAAACGTTTATTAAAAGAGAGGGTTATATGGAGGTTGCTCGGGGGCAGGCTTAGTGCCCTTCCCCTCAAAAACACTAGGTGGAGTCCCTAGTACGGGACCCCAGTGGCTTCCGCTGCCGCCATTGCTCGTTTGAGCAACGCCTTTTGGCCTTTCAGGTCGGAGCAGGCGAGTAGGGTCGCCTCCCAGTCCTCCGGGGTGGGCTTCTGTTAGATGCAAGGGAAGGATTGGAGGGGCATGCCCACACCATGTGGAAGAGGTCCGAGGATATTTCCCCACAGTGCGCGCACGCCCCGGAGAAGGCGTTGTAAAAGTGGCTATGTGAAGCCGGGCACATCATGTTGTTCGTAAGGAGGCGAAGTAACACGCGTTCCTCCGCTCTCGTTAATCCTTTGTACTGTGGGGGTAAAGATGGTGTATGTTTTGGTAGAGTTCAGTAATTTGCCTGAAAGTGTAGGTTGGGGTGGATTCTTCTTCTGAGAAGAGGGACGAGGTTGCGTGGTTAGAAAGCGAGCGGGCGGTGGCATATCCTGCATCGTTTCCTCCTAGCCCCGCGTAGGCCGTTCATCTGTACCTTAATAGAGCTTCAACACAGGGCTTGTCAGTATCAACGCCACCAATGACATGGACAACAAGAGCTTCTGTCCCGGAAAGACGGCCTGTATTTTGCACAAGGCTGTTGTGTGCGAGGTCGCTTTTTTGACAAACTATCAAGCGGGATGGACTTCCTATAAGTACGAGCTGTTTTGCACTAGCCGGTAGGGTCCACTGACATCGCACAGCAGTACAAGGAAGTCCAGGTGGTCGAAATTTCCGGAGTCCTCTACTACGGCGTCTCTGATACCCTGAGTCGTTTTGGGACGTTAACCCCTATAAACCAAACTAAACCGAATCTAGCCCCGCCGGGGTGGCGCAGTGGTTACGGCGCTCGACTACTGTTCCCAAGGGCGCGGGATCGATTCCCGGCCTCGGCGGCCGCTTTTCGATGGAGGCGAAAAGCAAGGCGCCCGTGTGCTGTGCAATGTCAGTGCACGTTAAGGAACCCCAGGTGGTTGAAATTTCCGGAGTCCTCCACTACGGCGTCTCTCATAGCCTGAGTTGCTTTGGGACGTTAAACCCCACAAACCAACCAACCGAACCGAATCTACGAATAGGCGTCGCGACTATTCCATGGCCTAGTTTTGCCAATTTGTCGGTTTTCCCGCTAAATTTGTCAGCGCGTAATGCACAGGTCAATTACTTGGAAGCGCTTCAAACAGAACTTCAGCGGTTGCTGTCGCACTGCCAGCGGAGCCCAAACTTAACCAGCACATTTCTTCGAAACATCAGAAAGGTGGACCGGGCGTTGCAGCTGTGGGGACGCGCCGCGGTGCCCTTGGGAGTAGCGCCATGGTCTGCAGAGAGAGTAAGGAAGACGCCCGCCGACAAGCCAAGGCAATATGGATTGTCGCTCTCCAAGTGTGTAATGACCCGAGAATGCGAAAAGGACCGCACAAGCAGGCGTGTAGACCGTCCCCTTGGCGCCAGCGCCGGCCATTGACTCTATCATATCGCTGCTACCCTCGCCTGCATGCTGCCGTGGGCAGCGTCTCTCGTCTTGCACGCGTTTACGCTGACTTTATTCTCGTTGAGTGCTTCAGGTACAGTAAAAATGGGAAATTCACCGGCGGCTTGTTATAATGATATTGGTAAAGTTTTTGCTTTAGAATGCACGGAAGTGTCAGTTAGGGTTCGTATTGTCAATAGAGGGTCAAAGATGTAGCCATCAAGAGTAAACAATTTAGCTTCAGAATTTTAATGAGTATTTGGTGACAGGTCACATAGGATGCGAATGGGAAGTTTAGGCATACAAGATCGCAACATAAATGATGAGCGAATTATTTATTCCTGAATTCACCGCATTAATGTATCACTGTCAGGTAATTCGTTTTAGTAATATGTAACGCCTTTCAACCACAGCTTCTCATGTGTTACGCAGTTATACTGTATTAGACAGTAATAATATATGTCAGGTTTGAAATAGTCTAGTTTCAAATGACGATTGCATATAATATTGTCCTCCAGCATAAAAACTTCCAGCAAGACAATCAATTTTTAAATTGATTACCTCACATTTATTTGCATGCGGTTCGGCTCCAAAGAACCCACTTTTTGACCCGGGGCGTAGAAGAATCCCTGATTATATATTCCAAATCAATTAAGGGCTTCAGTTCACTTCAGTCGCTCAGTCCTGTCCGACTCTTCGTGACCCTATGGACCATATCACGCCACGCTTTCCGGTCTCTCACTATCTTCCTAGCATCACATAACTTCATCTGCAGAGCCTCAAGGATGCCATCTAACCATCACGATCGCTACCTATCCCTTCTCCGGCGACCCTCAACCTTTCCGAACATCAAATCTTTCTCCACCGACTCCTCTCTTCTCATCAGATGACCAAAGTAGCTGAGCTTTAAATTTACCCTCCAATGAGCAGTCAGGGTTTATGGTCGACAATATCGACTGATTTGATCTTCTGGCAGTCCAAGGAACTCTTAAGAGTCTTCGCCAGCACCACAATTCAAACGCGAATTAAGGGCTACCCTGTTGAAAATAACGATGCTTTTAGCAAAAAAATTAATAAACGGTGCGGACATATATTTTAGGAACACCGAAGCCGTAACAATTATATAAACACATCAGTTAACGTCCGCGGCTCACCTTTGCAGTACCACTTCACATACAAGTACGTTGTCTCTCACTAAAGCATACTCTCCAAAATTTTGCTTTTCATATCTCTCACATTTTCAATAATATTGTAAGCTCTCTCTCTCTCTCTCTCTCTCTCTCTCTCTCTCTCTCTATATATATATATATATATATATATATATATATATATATATATATATATATATATATATATATATAAAGACAGTGCTAGGAAAAAATACCACTACGCTTTCTTTAAGCCATAGTAAATTGCCAACGTTGGCCCCAGGTATCCAAGGGTACTAGTTCAGATTTCCATTTTGGCTTATCACAAAGAATCCGTCCGACTACGCAGCTAATGCTGATCGTCAAAAGTCCTTGGTCTCGTCAGGCAAAACAACGCGGCAACAGTCGCTACCCGTCCATGTAGCTTGCATGCTGTCATAACACAAAGGCATACCATTTTTCCCTCACATCGCCCAAGAGGTAGGTTGCTCCTCGCCCTTGGGGGCTGGGACTGGTTGTCACTGCCGCTTGCGGCGGGGGCTAGCCTGCCACTATATGTTTATCTGTTGTAGGCCGTCAATGCACCCGCTACCATTTCGGTGGTGGACGACGGCTGTTGCGACGCGCGTCTTTCTTCGCTTTTCTTTTTCTTTCTTCTCTATTTTTCTCTTTTGTCCGCACGAGGCAGCGTAGGTTATTGCTGTGGCTCAGCTACACAGCCAGTAGCAGGCCCGAGCATTTTCTTCTTTTCCCTTCAGTCGCAACAACAACATCGCCCAAGACATGATGCCAGTGTACGTTAAAAAGCCCCAGGTGGTCGAAATTTCCGGAGTCCTTCACTACGGCGTCTCTCATAGACTGAGTTGCTTTGGGACGTTCAACCCCACAAACCAAACCAAGACAGGATACTGACAATGTGGTGAAGGGTGGCTGTTCCTGGCCCTACAGGGCTAGGACTGGTAGGTCAAAGCTGCTTGCGGAGGGAGCTAGTCTGCCACCGAGTTTTTATCTGCTGTAGGCCGCCATTGCACCCGCAACTGCTTAGGCGGTGGACGACGGCTGTTTCGCGCGCGTCTTTCTCTCCCAATTCTTTTTCTTCATTTTCTCTTCTGTCCGCACGAGGCAGCGGAGCTCAGCTAAAGAGTCAGTAGCAGGCCTGTGCGAAGTACCTGTCACACTTGCTCGGTGCACACCTGGACCGCGTCGTAAGAAAAGGGAGAAAGGTGGGAGAGAAAGTGAAAAGAAAGAAGGGGGCGTCGTAGTGAAGGACTCCGGAATGATTTCCACCACCTGGGGATCTTTAAAGTGCACTCACATCACAAAGTGCATAAAAGATCCCCAGGTATTTTTCGATGACGGGGCTGCTAACAGTATCGCCCTTAAATTAGCTCTAGACTTTCTTCCTTGTCTTTTTTGTACTTTAAGAGCATTACCTTGGAACTTTTAATGCTGTTGTCAACTTTTGTGAATTCTCCATCGGCATAGTTTATGCTTTAATGCATAAGCAATAAAACGTCCTTGTTGTATCATGAGTGAAACGAAAACAAACCTATGAGAGGAAAATGGGCAATATAACGCACATAACCGTTTTTTTTCGCTCAGGCGTAAGCAGGTGCCTTACCTGGGTTTGAATCTCCCGTGCTTCCAATGCTTGAAACGGAACTTGCACTAGCTGCTCCAGATGTGTGGCCAGAGCGGATATTGCGCTCACATTGAGGACGCTGCTCAGCGAGAGGCCGATGTTTCCAATTTGCTTCTCGAGCTCCCTATTGTCGAAGCCATTCCACAGAAAAGACAGCTCACTCTCTAAGCCTATTGCCTTGGAGGCATTACGCACGAATGAATCGCCCACCAAGTGGTATGCGCTCCGCGGTTCCGACCGACAGACGCCGAAGCGCATCACGATGCCTAACAGGTGGCCAAGGCTGACAGAAGTCAGGATCTTACTGGCAGTGCTGTCGTCTCCGGTGTAAACTTGCACGATTTGTACCAGGAACCTGCGAAAGAGCCTTGGCTTCGTCACAAGTGAATGCGAATGTTTCAAAATTCGGGCGAATATGAACAAACTATTTTTTTTAGAATTAGTAACATTGGTAGAATTGTATAGGTAAATAACTTTCAAATATAAGCGCGCTGATTCATCGTCTTGTGCATACCAGACTTTGATGTCAACATAGCCTAACACTCATATATAAGCAGTAAGGCGTTCATATGTTTGCATATATGCGTTTTTACAAGACAAAGTATACTAAACGATGCTAAGGCTTTAGTAAGCAGATAGTGGGTCCAGCTACAACGTGCTAACAACCTTAAAAAGCTTCATACGACCTGTCTTCACTGTGGTTTATTTTGCACGCTCTTCATCGGGCAAATTCTGAATGTAAAAGAGAATTCTGCCCTGCGCTTTCGTCACCCGCCGAACATGGGTTTTCCTACCGTCCTGATCGCCTTATCGGGGAGGAAAATAAACTGCCCTTAATATAAGCTCGGAGCTGAGCCTTACCGGGTTGAAGACGGAAACGTTCCTATTTGAGTTGCTTTTTTTTTCTTTTTCATGAGTTGCAGTCGCGCGGAAAGCAATGTCTCCTGCACGGAGCCCCTTTGCCGTTGCCGCATCTAACAACCGCCACGCCGCTATGTGTTTTTTTTTTGCCGTGTAAAAGCACTTGCGCCCTTCCGTCTCTAATCAAAGCGTTGCTTGTCGCCAGCATAGACCGCAGGCTTTGATGTGCAGCGGCTTCCGATGTTGTATCGCTCCAAAGTGCTCTTGATGACTAGGAATAAAGCGGTGTTTTTATACGGACTCTTATTTGTGACCCTTCGGGTAAAAACACGTGTCTCAAACCGTTCTAGAAGTCAGCACCTTAAGAGAAAGCGCACCAAAGGCAGAAAAAATGATAAAAACACTCGCCTCACAGGATCGGCAACCTCAGGGTTGGCAAGGTCAGCCACGATTGTGCACCCGCACCTCGTCAGAAAGAATGTGACGACGAGTCCCACCGTTGTGGCCAGTGCCACCACGCCGAATGACACCACAAAAAGGCAGGCCCCCAGAGAGAAGCACCAGCGACCAGAGCGGTATGTGCAGAAGCCGTTGGTGTTGCCCCACAGGACCACCGTCATCCCACACAAGTAAAGCATCGTGGGTAGCATCAGGAGAGAGACCAAGGCAGCGCTGAAAGCTACGTAGCCGAGTAACAGTGGCTCCCCCTTCCTGCGCGAAAGCCGTTTAAAATTTATTGGGGGGAAGAAGAATTATTGAATAAAATAAATAATGAAAGCTATCGATCTGCTAATTATGTGATCCAGTAAGGCTGATCAGACTGGGCCACAGTGCGCTAAAAGCAATAAGATGAGCGAATTCCCGGAGGAGATGAGTGTCGCATCATCTACAGATGTAAACTGCAATGTTGAGAAGCGCTCTGACTGTTTTCTTGGCTCATGTAGAATACATTGTTTTTGTGAGCGTAATTGTTCTTCGCTCATTATGAAAACCTACAACTTTCCTACACAGTATAACAGCATTTTTATTAGGCTTTACATATAGACTCATATCAGCGGCACAACGGTATGGTACAGACTAGTGACCCCATTCGGTGCGTGGTAAGTTTGTATGAAATCTGAACTCAAAGCATTCTTCTTATAATTGAGGCTGCTGAAGATAGGATGGGCATGTAGGACACCTTATATATTACTCTCAAAAACGATAAGTAAATGTTCTGTCTTAAGAAAGCAAACCGCTAGCTTAATTTGTAATTTTCAGATGTACTGCACTCGTACCTTGACTAAGAGGAAACTACCAAATCAATACAGGTTTTCACTTTTAAAGGCAACGCGTTACATTGTCAGCTATCAAAACACACCTTTATAATTTGACCTATTCGTGAATTAGCAGTCTTACCAGTGCCTCTTCACGTATTTAAAAAGCAGAACAGGCAGCTTACTTGTAATGGCGTCCGAAGTGCTCATTTACGCTTGCCAGCAGATCTTCTGGGTACTCGAGGGCGTCAATGTAAAATATGTTAGCTTTGTCCCCAAGTTCGTCACCAAAGTTTTTCAAACGCCTCTTTGCCTCTAGAAGAACGTAAAAGGGAAATTGAAGACGTCTTACGTTAAATGAATTTATCTTTAAGCTTCCATCTTGAATCATTTAGTGAGCTTCATTCATGATTGCAGTGCGGTCGTTTTTAAAATGGCCTTCACTATACCCGAAAATTTTCAATGGTGTCGAAACATTTCATCATCATCAGCCTGACTATACCAACTGCAGGGTGAAGGCCTCTTCCATATTCCTCTCATTAACCCGGTTCTGTGCGAGCTGCATCCACTTGACTCCTGCGAACTTCTTAACCTCATCTGCCCACCTGACTTTCTGCCGCCCCCTGCTACTCATTCCTTCCCTTGGAATCCAGTTTGTTAGCCTAAGCGACTATCGGTTATCCTCCCTTAACGCTACATTTACTCTTTCGATAAAATAGTTGCAGGGGAAGAATTTAAATTTTCAAGTCTATATATCTAAGCAACTGGTGAACATTAGCGGTATACAGCACAAACCAATACTGTTGTTCCTTCAGCTTTATGTCCACTCATCCGTTTCCCCTAGTGTAGGGTATCAAATTTGTTCCTTCTTTCGGTTAACCTCCCTGCTATCCTCCTACTCTTATACAAATTTCTCAGAAAGCTTTCTAGTGAAACAAAAATTAAAGAGAACTGCAGAATCTGCAATGAAGTAACGCGAAAGCACGAATGCTGCTGTTGGTTGCTTCTAGTTCCTTAATTCAACTTTTGCTTACCCATTTTATTCTTTGGTTTTTTCAAATTGCGCACCAATCCCTTCCTGAACCCTTTTTCGGCTCTACTTCCGGTTGCGTGACGTCACATCCTCACGTCATATTAATTCACTTCATGCACTGGTACACAGGCCAAAAATATAATCAGCGACAGCAAAACGGCTGTCTGGAATTTTGCAAAAGGACAGATCTCAGAGGAGGCCAAAAGAATTCTTCTCGCAAATCCCATTGCTAGAACCATATCCATCATATGGATACCAGCACACGAGTCTGTCCCTGGCAACGAAGCTGCGCACCTGCTAGCCCGAGATCTCTACCACCGGTCAGCGGCAGAACTGCCCGAATGCAAGGGAATTAAAGATTGTGCTATCACATACAATGAGATCACAGAATCTTACAAATTAGATCGAAAAGTATACCCTCCCCTAGATCGGTCTCTCACTAACAATGAAGCACGCATCTGGAGGAGATTACAAGCCGATAACTACATCTGCCCTGTCTGGGTTTTCTTAACACAAACCGGGGAGGAAGAAGATTCTAAATGTAAAAATTGCGGCCAAAAAGGCACGCTAGATTATATAATCTGGCAGTGCGCCGATTCCCCAGGCGCCGGCATTAACATTGATAGTAGAGAAGCCTGGGAGGTTTGGCTGCGGAGCGGAGATCCCACCGTTCAGCGGCACGCGACCCGCCTGGCGGCTGAGGCCGTGAAGAGTGCTTGTAACCTCACCTGACCTCAGCCTGCGGGGCCCTCCTGACCCGCTCCCCGGCCTGTGTGCCGGGGGCGGGATATGAAGGGCTCCTTCTCGGTGGAAATAAACTTTTCATTCATTCTCTCATTCTCGTTTATCTTTTTAGTCTTTGGTACTTCAAATTACGCGCCATTCCCTTCTTATGCCCTTTTCAGGCTCTACTTCCGGCTGCGTGACGTCACATTACTGACGTCACATACACTACTACCGGCACCCCTTTCTCTCTTTTCGCTTTCACTCCCACCTTCCTTGCTTCTATTACGGCGCGGTTCAGGTGTCCACAGAGCAAGTGTGACAGATACTGTGCCTTTCCTTTCCTGTGAACAAGTTATTCTAATTATTACTTAATTAATTTACAGGCCTAATATTTTTCAGACCACAACATTACGTCACCCTCTATCGATTTACTCCACTCATTAACCTGTACCATTTCTCAATTACAACTGCTGCGGGCACGTTCTGCGGGCAGAAATCTGAATATAACGAAGTAATGCTTTCTCATTAAAATCTGTCTTAGGAGTGTGAGTAACAGAATAGTTAGGCGTATCCATGGAAGTCATTCTACAAGTTCAGCTTACTACACATAGTTGAGAGGGAGCGAGTCTCAATGATCTGCGTTTCAAAGTGGACACGTTGCTTTGTCCAATGTGCGTGCTGCAGTCATAAATGCTGGAGTCGTTTGTTCTGGGTGGGGTTGCATTCAAGCAAATAATGTACTGCATATAACTGTTAAGTCCTTCAAGCGGCATAAGTTGTTGATCTTCAACATACAGCGACTATAAAGACAACATCTAAAATGGAGGTATCATTCTGTAAAAAGATGGGGGAGAGATATTTAAGAAGCATATATGCAAATGCAGTTTCGATCGCCATTGATATAGATCTGAATCGCAGCCGATACCGAACAAGAAATTGTTTTAAGATTGCTGATGTTGTGCAAACGACCGTAAGTGCACGTAATTTGATAATCAATTAGACATTGCATTGTCAGTGATGAAGACGCAAATTCCTAAATCCATTCGCACATTTCAAAGCTCTCCATGGTTTGAAAGAAATGTAACCCCCCCCCCACCCCTCATCTTTGTTCAAGTTAGGATTGTTTATGCCCAGTCAGTCTCTGTACAGAGTAACCAGCGCACTACGCTAGTTCTTCCAAAACGAATGTTATAGTGGGAATAGAACCATGGACTACTGACATATATTGGCAACATCTCTTAATGATTCTCAGCATATTTAGATTATTGTTCTCCGAATCTGCTGGTTTATCATTACCATGGCTTTACACAGACTTCCTTGCTATTACAAGAATGTCAAGTTTATTTTAAAATTGTTATTGAATGCCTGCACCTGGTCTTTACGCGCTTTTATTATAGCTGTTTATTCTTAAAAGGATAAATGTTTATAGAGCCACATTAGAATCACAGGGCAATATAAAAATCAGGAATAACAGAATCCGAATTTAGGAATAAGGCCTACCGAAAAGAAGCAACGTTCAAAATATAAAAGTCAGAGCCTTACCTCTCACACCAGCTTCCGCCATTCTCATGTAGAAATCCTTGGCATTCGCGTTGGCTACCTGAAACAGCGACGAGTAGTTCTGGCAATGCCTTACACGGCAACATGTAAGAAACTGTCGGAACAATATCCAGCATAGCGTACTCCGTTTGCTCTCAAATGTTCAATGAAGCAAGATATATGTTACAGTGGATTCTACGTTAGGTCCTTCAGGCTGCTGCAGACAACAGTGACGTGAAAAGACATTCTTATTTGCCTATTTAGACGCATTTATGTTTTAGACAAACTCTCAATTACTCGTTCTCTTTGTGACCCTGATGTACTTGCACAGTACTTGGACTTCAGTCTCATCCAGAAATCCATTATGCAATAGACTATTATGTTTCAACTATCTTCAGCGATCACTCCCGACCAACAAGAAGGCCGCCTGCAGCTCGTTCCGGCGCGTACGCCCGAACACACACACACACACACAGGCGCACGCATGGTTCGTTCCGGATGGGCAGCGAGCCCGGCTCGCTCACCAATGCGGTCCATACCCATGGTGGCTCTTCGCAATCGTTGGAGTGGGCGCGCGCGCGTAGGCGCTGCTCATTTATTCCCAATACCCCCTCCCCCCCTCCCCCCTTCTCAGAGTAGCATGTCAGCGAATATTCACACCGGCTAAAATATCTATTTCAATAAAGAGCTCTCCCGCTCTCTCTCTGCAAGGAAAGAATTTTGAGGACAAAGAAAGGCACGGAGGACGCAGTTGGTTTCACTAAAAGAGAAAAGAGGCATAGGAAAAGCACGAATAAAAATTTTGCAAGACAGGTAGAACTATAGGCATTACAACAAGCAGCTAGAGCGACATCCACCAATGGAAAGATGGGTAGTCATGGGCCGGACAAAAACTTCCTGGTTCATGTCACAACACCGGTGCGCACTTTCCCAGCGTGTAGAAGGGAGTTATAATCTTGGATATGAAGCCTTCTTTCTAGCTCAGTTCAACTTTTAGCTCACAAGAAATGGCTGTATTTAAAAATGTCTTATATTTTCACCTCCCTAATTGTGCTTTGTCTGGTTAATAAAGAGTATCACTCATTCATTGTGATGCTCAGAGGTCTACATTTCACTGACAGAATACGACCGGAGTACAAGAACAATCTATTTATTGCGAATCATTCACTCAAAAGATTTAGGCTTTCTTATGTGACTTCAGGCTATTCAGTGGATTGCTGCTTTTTCGCAGATACTTGTCCTTTGACGTACCATCAAACAGAGAATATGATATTGCTGTTTAAAAGTGTAAGCTAACGTGACACTGCCTTGCAAGAATATTGGAGGTTTGCAAGTGGGCTTTGATTTCTGTCCTACCCGGTTTCATTTTCCGATCTTTTCCTTTCTTTGTTTCTCCATGTCGTTTTTAACAAATCCTTTGTTGTATCAAAAGAGAATTAAGGGCCGAAATTACTTTCAGTTATGTGTTCGAATTATAACTTAAATTGCTAAATTTCTTCGCCTTAACGTCATTGTACCAATTTTTTTTATAACTCACTTTTCTCCGTTGTGTATTTTATTTTTCTTCTCTACTCACCTTGTTTATGGCAGGCAGGAACTGCGTTACATTGGCTACGTGCAGCACAGCCCAGTAGTTTCTAACCTTTTCTCCAATTTCCGGCAGCTGTGAAAAGTAAAACAAAATGACGGCCGCTTTTAAAGAATATTTTACGACTTTCTTAATGTTGTTTTCATGGAGTGTCACGAATCATCCCAATCACAGAAGGAGCCCCACTACGCAAAGCTATGTACACAAGTTAGATAAGAAGAGAATCGATTAATATTTTGGCGAAACGTTTTAAAAATACCCCATTTTAAGAAAAGTTAACAAAGGCCAACTGTATTGAACAAATGAGAACGCCAGTGAACACCAATGTGTACGGAAGGCACTTGTCTTGGTTCTCATTTATAGAAGAAGATTGCCAACAAATTTTAGAAAAATGTATCTCAAGTTTGGTGCCACATGATGTAAGAACTGTATTATTTGTCATTTATTTATTTTGAGCCTCGTTACGATTTCGCAGGCTACAGTCCAGAATTCGGAGACTCGTTTTATTTCGAAGGAACTGTGCGATTTTATAAGACACTGCTAGCTATTATATTGATGGGAATTGTCAAAGCTTCCTTTGGATGGTGAAAAGTTTGCTTTTGAGCTTTAAAATAGTTTTGAGGCAATTTGGCAGTATTCTAAGCTACTTTTATTTGGCCGACTGTTGTAAGGGATCGAATGTGTAGGAAGACGTGGCTTCTGATGTTTGTTCTGCTGTCACAATAAACAGATAATCCTACTAAAACCCAATGACGTTCCTTTCTGGAGTTATTACGATTAAAAAAAACAATTTATTTTCCGAGCATCTCCAGATATAACGATCGTGGTCAAAATGCTAAATAAGATAGCATTACTTTCCAAACTCTTTTTAATAGCATGTGAATACTTTCTGGCTTTTTCGTTGATTTGTACATAAATATCCTTCAGCCTTTTCTATAGATCAAAAGCTTGCTGAAAGTTGCATGGAGTGTTAAATTTGTGCCTGTTAGTTGATGCTGCACTTCTCGGTGTTATTCAGTCTGTTTCCACCAACCTGCTGCTTGTGGACTCAAATTTGTTATCGTGTGGGGTAGCCGAAGTTTGCACCGATAACATCATAAATTCGCAAATTCTGAAACTTACCAGCGCCACGATAATGTGTAGCGTTACAAGCTCATTTCTATATTCCGCTATTCCACGCCAGCTTATATTTAGTAAGGCTAGTAATAGCAGCTCATCTCCCTTCTAGATGAAATAACTGTCTAGCACGCTCGCCTCATTCTTATCTATAGAAGCTAGTTGGGAGTGGCATGTTTGGAAAGAAACTGCCGTTGGAACCTCAGCAAGTATAAGGCGAATAAGGAAAGAATTTTAGCAATATTCCTCAAGGTGGGCGATTTTCCAAAGGCCAACGCTCATATGCAGTCTTGAAATCACTTATAAAATATGATTTGAGAATCACCAACATAATTATAGAGGAGAACAATACCGTGTTAGTGACGACTGCCACGTTTATACAAGACTGTGAAGTTTTTACTAATTGTGCACCTTCAATAAAGGCGCCACTAAAAACAGACTATCGGTGAATCTTGGGAGCTCGCCCGCGAAAAAATTGCTGTGAATAATCCGTCATTTTTGGGATTTGCAGATTTAGTTCATTGTCCCAGAGCAGACAAGACACTCCGTTTGAGAATGTCAGGACGCTGCACCAATCTTGGGAAACTAAAACTCATGCGCGTATGGTAGACACGGTAAACAGGTCTGAATAGCCAGGTACAATGTGGAGCTAGTATTCAATGGACACTGTCATTGCGTAAGTCAAATAAGGGCCCCGAGTTTGGCTAGTACATCAAAGGTTCATGGGTCGGACATGTGTTTCTCTACGGTATGGGCAGAAAATCCGTTCGCCCTCCAGCATGCTGGGGTCGCCTGAAAAGAATGAAAATTAAACTATAATGTTAAGATTATTCTTACTGCTGAAATAGATAAATTAGCTGTTTTTTCGAACTCGTTTTTTTTTCACTCACCTCAACTTCTACATTGCAAAAACCATGCATGTTCGCACACTGCCCCGGAATTATCCGATGGGTCTTTTTTACTGATGTAGTCATCGTATTTTGAGAGTACCACACTCATGAGTCGCATCGCAGGCCGAACTCTTTGGATTGTCTTTTCAGAATGAAAGGTTGCATATAAATATCGCCACGGCAAAACCAGATTTCAAATACAAATTATGCATATAATTCTTAATAAGTGTATTTATTAAAGAATAATAATTGAATGAGAATATTTATTCCAGCCACGGCACCTGCTATTGAACACTGAAGCACATGGTGTCCGGTACGCGGAAATAAAAATACAGGGAGGGCTTAGCAATGGTCAAATACTTAGGGGAATCACCCAAGGTGGACTAGGTTTGTAATAAATCCTGGTCTCTGGACCTGGACGTATTTTTTTTTCTTAACTATACAAGGTTTCTTTGTTTAGATTGTTTTTGTAACCATATGACTGCGCTTAGATGGATGTCAATGAGTTGTCATAGTGAGAGCAAATATAAGATTAACGAAAGACAGAAAGCGCAGGTAGGGAACAGTGACAGAGGGGGAGCAAAAAACAAGAGGATTTCTTAAATGACTCATAAAAGGAGAATACCGCAAGCCTACCCTTCTTCCCTATTATTTGGCTCACATCGTTTGCCTCTTATCGGTGTTCGTTATAATGCTACAGATAATTAAAAAAATGATGGTTGGTTGGTTTGTGGGGTTTAACGTCCCAAAGCGATTCAGGCTATGAGAGACGCCGTAGTGGAGGACTCCGGAAATTTCGACCACCTGGGGTTCTTTAACGTGCGCTGACATCGCACAGCACACGGACGCCACTTCGTTTCGCCTCCATCGAAACGCAGCCGCCGAGGTCGGGTTCGAGCCCGGGAACTCCGGACAGTAGTCGGGCGTCTTACCACTGTACCACCCCGGCGGGGCTTAAAAAAATGATGTTAGTTTAACTCTGGTTAACCTTAATTGAATTGCGATAGCAACGGCTAAGCTTGTTTGGCCTGTCACACCCTATCAGTGTAAGGTACTATATTGTTGGGAACACTTAAGCTCATCCGTTAGGATTATGACGCAAGAGCGCGGGTGGTGAAGGGTGGCTGTTCCTGGCCCTACGGGGCTGGGACGGTAGGCCGACGCCGCTTGCAGCAGGGGCTAGCCAGCCAGCGAATGTTTGCGTTGTAGGCCGCCATTACACCCACCATCACGTAGGTGGTGGGCGACGGCGATTTCGGCGCGCGTCTTTCACTCCCTCTTCTTTTTCTTCTCTACTTTCTCTCTTCTGTCCGCGCTAGGCAGCGGAGGTGGCTCAGCTGCACCGCCGGGGTGGTGCAGTGGTAAGACGCCCGACTACTGTGCTGGAGTACCAGGGTTCGAACCCGACTTCGGCTGCTGCGTTTCGATGGAGGCGAAACGAAGAGTAGTAGTAGTAGTATTAAAAAAAAACATTTATTTTAACAGAGGAGTTCAGGGCGCGCAGGCCCCTGGGCCCCCGCACGGCCCCACTACACTCAAACGTTCATGTTCCTACGGTTCATGACGTCGGCAGCTCGGTCTGTGGCAGTCTTTTGAGGGACCGGGTCCTCAGAGCGTAGCAGTGTCTCCCATTCCTCCCAGGTGGGGAAGTTCTCCAGACCCCGCGGGAGAGGATCCGCCGGGCATTGGAAAAGAATGTGGGCGTGGGTAGCAGTGGGGTGGTTGCAAAGGGTGCAGGAGGGGTCGGTGAGAGTGGGGTGGTAACGGGACCTAATGTAAGGGGATGGGAGGGTTCGCGTCTGGAGGCGGCGCCGTAGTGCTTGGTGGTAATTGCTGAGGGAGGAGTGAGGTGGGGGGAAGATCTGTCTCTTGACCCGGCAGGCCTGAGTCATCTCTTTAAACGTGTGCATGCGCTGCCGGGAGAACTCCGACGTGGGGACCGATCGTGCCCGGCGTATTAGACCTCGGGCTAAGCTGTTGGTGGCCTCGTTGCCAGAGTTCCCCGAGTGCGCAGGGACCCAGACAAGCTCCACGTGGCAGTGGAGCTCCACGAGGCGGGTTGGCAGTGGGTGAGGTCAGTATGCAAAAAGCAGAAACATGAACTCGCTTTTTTTTTCTTTATTTTCGAAGTGTACATGAACAACAAATGGTCACACTTCAGCTGCCCTTGAGCTGACGCGTGTGAGGTTAACATTTCTTCAATTTTACCAGGTCATCCAGAACTTCTGCCCACTGTGGTGGGTCAGGGAGCGCGCAGATACATTCCCGTAGATAAACAGCACTTTCAACAAAATTTTAACGTACACTGCGAATGTTAATATCTTCATGCCTTACTTGCATTCGTGTTTTCCACAAGCTGTGGAGGCCTAGAAGCATTATTAAATCATAGGGTACGTCTTCGTTCTCCACCGGTAAAAACCGGATGCCATAAGGGTTTAGTGGCAGCTCTTTTTTAAATGTTCTTTGTAGCACGTCCCAATGAAATACTGTATCCCAGAAGTCTAAGAATATGTGTTCGATTGTCTCTGGCTTCTTGCGAAGCTGGCAGTTTGTCGTCCAAGGGACATAGATTCCTTTTTTGTGAAGCCAGGTTTTGACGGGTAGAGTGTTCGAGTGCAACTTAAAAAAGAACGTTTTCGCAGCCGGTCGAACTGGCATCCTCTTACTCGTTTTAAAATATCCTGCCCTGGGCCTCCATGGTAAGGCTCCCGATACAAAGGTACCGGCAGCATGATTTCCACTAGGTCCTTATACAGCTTTTTCTTGCCAACACTGTACAAATATTCAAGGGAAAAAGGCACTTCTAACAACTTGTAAGTTAGAACTACCTCGCGACACCTTTTTAAGAACAGTCATGCAAGGGCGGCTGCAAAGGCTGTTACCCGGATTTGTTGTCTCCTCAAGTGAAAACATGCGTGGTGCAGAAACATGAACTCGCCCACGTGCGAAATTTAGTAGTGCAAGTGGCCGAGGAGGCAGCGATCGCCCTTGCATTTGCCCACACGGACGCTAAATATATACTCAAAAACTCAAATGAAAGATCGCCAGGTGGTCCAAATTACTTCGTAGCCCTTCACTACGGCTCCCCTTTCTCTCTTTCCACGTTCACTCCCACTTCCTCCCTTTCATTACGGCGCGGTTCAGGTGTCCACAGAGCAAGTGTGACCAAAACTGTGCCTTTCCCTTCCTGTTAACCAATTATTATATTAGGAGGTGTCCGTGTGCTGTGCGATGTCAGCGCACTAAAGATCCCCAGGCGGTCAAAATTACTCCGTAGCCCCCCACTACGGCTCCTCTTTCTTTCTTTCCACTTTAATTCCCACCTTCCTTCCTTCCCTTATGGCGCGGTTGAGGTGTCCACAGCAAACAAGTGAGACATTTGCCGCGCCTTTCCCTTCCTATAAATCAATCAATCAGGTGACTCAGCTACAGAGCCAGTAGCAGGCCCGTGCATTTTAACGCGGTGGCGTTAAGGAGCTCGTGTCGCAGAAAAGCCGGTGTCGTCGGCGGCGTTGGCCGTGAGCGATAAATCCCTGCATGCACTTCATAAATAAAAAGCCACTTCCAAGATGTTCTGGGTGGGAATCGAACCAGGGTCTCCGCAGTGTGAGACGGATACGCTACCACTCAGCAACGAGCTTTTTTTTCTTTGTTGCCGGGCTCCGACAACCAACTCAGTACATTACGACACACTAGCACTCAGCAACGAGTTCGATGCTTGAAAGCGGTACAAAAGCGCTTCTAGTGAATGCGGTGTTGCCTTAGAAACGTGCCGTAGAACGTTATACTGCGGTGTATATCGGTAATTATGAGCATGTTACTTACAGAAGTCGCAGTTACACGAGTAGTGAAGTACGTTTCCGCTACATTTCTTCTGTGCTCTGCGCACATGCAGAGCCATCTTGCGGCAAACACAGAAGAACCCCTCCTCGCAATGTGCGGCGCTGCCCCGACACGTGGCGCGCCACTCGCCCCTGACGTTTAGCCGCGCACCCTCACGGGTTGTAGAATCAAGCGTCTTTCCTTTCTTTAGATCACTATCTTCGCTCACCCGCCTCTCCCCTTCGGGCAGCGCGGGTACCGGTGCGAGGATGCCCCAATACCCTTGCGTTAATTAAGTTTTCTCGCTCTCTCCCCTTCCAACATCCAGCGTGCGTCACTCGAACAGTGGTGTTTAGGCGACGCGGCTCCTCTTTCCGCTCACAGCGCGATTGCTAGGTGCAGCGTCTGATGCCGGACGCCTCTGACGTGATCGCTGCGCCGTAGCGCTTCTGCTGGGAAAGCGTCCCCTGCAATGTGTGCCGAGGTGCTTCCGAGAAATCATGCTGCTGCGTGGTGCTCCCAAGCGATTTGAAGGAGTCCAAAATGACTTACACTACGATGATTGAAAATGCCAGTTTGGTGTGCGTGTATGTGTGTGCTGACTGACCGACATACCCAGTGCGTGTGAACGCTAAAGGAACACGGGAGCAAGAAACGTTGTAGTGTGTACAACTCAGTGCGATAATGCAGATTGTGAGAAGCACTTGTTTGAACATATAATTAGAAAACGTTGTACAGTGCACTTAGAAGTGATGAGTATAAAAACTATGTCTTTTGTGACTCAAGAGCATATCGAGCGAATGAGTGGGCGGTGCGAACGAGGTGCAATAACGCTATCGCGTTCCACTCTTGAAGGCGAAGCTTAAGCGTCCTCGAAATTTTTTATTTTCCTTTTTCCTATGCCCCGCCGGGGTGGTGCAGTGGTAAGACGCCCGACTACTGTGCCGCAGTTCCCGGGTTCGAACCCGACCGAGGCGGCTGCGTTTCGATGGAGGCGAAACGAAGAGGCGTCCGTGTGCTGTGCGATGTCAGCGCACGTTAAAGATCCCCAGGTGGTCGAAATTACTCCGTAGCCCTCCACTACGGCTCCTCTTTCTTTCTTTCCACTTTCATTCCCACCTTCCTCCCTTCCCTTACGGCGCGGTTCGGGTGTCCACAGAGCAAGTGTGACAGTTACTGCGCCTTTCCCTTCCTGTGAACCAATTCAACTTTTTCCTACAGCCCACAACAACGCAAGAGCGTAAGTTAACTAGTCTCCTTCTGCTCCTCCTCCTTCTCTTCGGTTTTTCAAGGTCAAGCGTGGCCTCCGCCGGGAAAACGCGACGGCTCAAAACATGGCGCAGTACTGCTTTTGCAATATTATTTGGATTACAGTAAAGGAAAGGCGCAGTAGGTGTCGCATTTTCTCCGGAAAGTGCACTGTACACCATCGTTCCTGCCGCGTGGCGTTCTTTGGCGCGCGTTCAAGTGTGGCATTCAATATGGCTGGAACGCTAGAAAACATCTCGTAGAATCTCGCTGAATATGACAGATCATGCGCGCAACTCTAGCGCATGGGATTTCGTTCCAAGAGCTTAGAAAGGCTTTCTCCTATACATGGCCAATCATTTGGGACTTCCTATGCCGCCATGTGGCGGGGCAATGTGGACGGACGGCCGTTAAAGCTCTGCGACAGCTTGCTTAAGTTCCCTTTTGTAATCATTGCTACGAACGCAGGGGAAGTCAGTTATTTGTGTAATTATGCCACAGGGGACAGGCAATGTTTAATGGTATATTGATCAGGGAAAATCTTTTTCAACCAATGAAATGCGGTAAATCGGCCACCTCGATTTCTGTAAACTCGCCACCTAATGAAGTGCAAATATTTTGATACGCCGTAAAAAATGATAATGAAACAAGTTAAGTAAATAACAGAGACTCTCAGTATTGCGTATGGACGCTTTCGTACGATAAACGCTAGCAAATTATGGGGCGTTATTCCGTGTGTTACATCGGTGCTTTTAGTTAGCTGTACGAAAGCGAACGCAAACTACGGTGGCGACGTCTAGATTTATAATATGAAAACCCATTCAGGCTTTTTGTTCTCACTCGCAAGCCAAAACTAGCCAAGTCGCACCGGAGCCAGTTTTTGTTTTTGTCCGTGTGCTGTGCGATGTCAGGGCACGTTAAAGATCCCCAGGGGGTCGAAATTACTCCGTAGCCCTCCACTACGGCTCCCCTTTCTCTCTTTCCACCTTCCTCCCTTCCTTACGGCGCGGTTCAGGTGTCCACAGAGCAAGTGTGACAGGTACTGCGCCTTTCCCTTCCTGTGAATCAACCAACCAACCCGTTTTGAATACTTTTACCTTGTATTGCCGTCATGCTGCGTCACGGCCTCCTTTCAGCCCCGTACTGCTATAGTGCCTAGAATATACCGTATATTCTAGGCACTGTAGTACTGCCAAGCATACTTTTTTTACGGATACACGCGCGCAAGCACTCAAGCCAAGGCAATCCACTTCATGGCGTTGCCATGCCAACAAAGCAACGCTACTCGTCAGGCTTAGGGGCTGCGCTGCCACCATGCAAAATATAAAACAGAGGTAAATAAATATTCGCTAATTATATGTGCTCAATGCTACACGAGGCAAAGCGAAGACCCCGTATGCCAGTTATAAGCGGCAGCGCGCCCAAAAACGCGGCAACGAAAACAAATTCACTCTGTAGCGGGCGGCCTGAATGCCGCCATCTTGTCAACGCTGATCCATCGAACGTGAGGATGCGTGAGGGTCGAGCACGATAAACTCGTTTCGGCGTACGCTGGCCGATCGTACGAAAGAGCTCGGTATCGGGTATCGTATACCGCATGCGTAGTGCGCGTCGCGATATTTTTGGCGTGCGCTATTCCTCTGCGTGTGTCTGTGTACGCTAAAAGTCTCTAATATAACACTCAATGTTTAACTATTGCAAAAGACGGTTAAAATAGCGAAAGCTGTGTTAAATATGATTATGCATGGTTCAGAAAGGTTACACGAACTTCAAGACAACTTTATTGCCGTCGATGCAGAGGCCCCTCCGCTCCCTCAGTAAGATCCTAGCGGGCCTTCAATGTAGAAGTAGCCCCGCTGTGCGACGTCTTGGCAGGCGCTATAGTGACTTTAACACCGCCTTTTCACTCAGGAACTTTAGACGAAGCGTATTAGCTCGTTCGGACGAAAAACCTTTGCTGTTGCACCCGCGTTTCGGCTCGCGTGTTGTCGGAAGATGTCGGAACGTGGCAGAAAACAAAGGAGGCCATTATTTCGTCGATACCTTCTAGATAATGGATTGGAACTGCGATCGGTGATTGCTTGTTACTACGAAAGCGACAACTGGTTTACCTTTGGGTGGTAACTAAACAAGACTAAAATATAAAGATGAAAACAGAAGAAAATAAAACCATCAAAGGAATTATAACAAAGTAAAAGTAAGAAAAGTAATATAACAAAATAATAAGAACTTTTAAACGCTGTTTCATTGCGTCGTAGTACTTCACAGTTAAAGTAGCAGAAGTGATGAATCGTCGTGTAGATAGTCCGTCTAAACTGTTTCGGCTCCAGAGTAGGGTGTTTTCGGGAGTAGTCCATCGTAGTAGTCACTGCATCGTAGTCTCACTATACATCGTAAATGAGAGGAAGCATCAAACGCACTTTAACGCATCTAGGTGTTAAGGCGCAGCTTAACTATTCTCTGAACTTTACGCGAGAGTGTATTGTTCTCGTTCTGCATTAAAGCCGTCGCTGTACCCAAACATTGTCGCGCGAAACCTGACATTGTTCCAAGCGTGGCGGCAAAATACTGGCGTGTTTTAACGCGGTAGCGTTAAGAAGCTCGTGTCGCAGAAAAGCCGGTGTCGTCGGCGTCCAGTGAGCGATAAATCCCGGCATGCTTCATAAATAAAAAGCAAGTTTCAAGATGGGCTGAGTGGGAATCGAACCAGGGTCTCCGGAGTGTGAGACGGAGACGCTACCACTCCCCCACGAATTCTTTTTTTTTCTTTATTGCCTGTTTTGAGTTCACATCAATTCAAAAAAGATCCACAATAATGGTAAAACTCGCAACAACCAGACTTCGGCTGTCACGAAAGGTTTAAAATTTTTTGAGGACAGCCAGTTCATCGAGCACGCTGATCCAGTCAGGTGGATCAGAAAGCACCCGATACGTTTCTCTAAGGAGCAGCACACTCTCGATAAAGTTCTCGCGTACAGAACGCGTATTGACATCTGCATGTTGCACTTGCATCCTTGTTTTCCACAGGCTGTGGAGGCCCAAGACCATGACTAAATCCAAAGGAATACCCTCGCTCTCGACTGAATGCGGTGTTGCCTTAGAAACATGCCGTAGAACGTTATATTGCAGTTTATATCGGTAATTATGAGCATGTTACAGAAGTCGCAGTTACACGAGTAGCGAAGTATGTTTCCGCTACATTTCTTCTGCGCTCTGCGCACATGCAGAGCCATCTTGCAGCAAACACAGAAGAACCCCCTCCTCGCAATGTGCGGCGCTGCCCCGACACGTGGCGCGCCACTCGCCCCTGACGTTTCGCCGTGCACCCTCACAGGTTGTAGAATCAAGCGTCTTTCCTTTCTTTAGATCACTATCTTCGCTCACCCGCTTCTCCCCTTCGGGCCGTGCGGGTACCGGTGCGAGGATGCCCCAATACCCTTGCGTTTAGTAAGTTTTCTCGACGAGGTGCAATAACGCTATCGCGTTCCACTCTTGAAGGCGAAGCTTAAGCGTCCTCCAAATTTTTTGTATGAACATTATGAAACAACCGTTCTTTGTCCAGCGCAGTGTTTTGTGAGTATTATTTCACTTCCAAAACAGCATCTATCTAAAAGCATGTTCGAGGCTAGTTTACGATAGGGAATCGAATCTTCTACACATGCATCTTCCGTAATGCACCGTTATTGTAAAAGGACAAGTCCATCGAGAAGTGAGGCTGGTACGGTGCATTACTTTCCCCTAAAAGCATCATAGACGGCCGGCTTCGATCCCGACCGCCAGCAGCTGCGTTTTGATAAAGGAGAAACGAAGTGGCTCTCTAGTGTCGTGCAAAATCAGAGCACGTTAAAGATCCCCAGATGGTTTAAATTACTCCATAGTCCTTCACTACTGCGGCGGTAGGCCGCACTCTCTTCTCCCAGCTAGGCATAACCCCAATCATCCATTCTACCCATGTGGTCCCCCTATCTCCAGACCTACGTTTCCATCTCATCTTCCCTTCCACCTTCCTCCCTTCCCTTACGGCGCGATCAGGTGTCCACAGAAACAAGTGACCTATACAGCGCCTTTCCCTTCCTGTGAACCAATCATTATTATTAATATTATCCCTCCTATCCCCAATAACAAGCACACCGAGCACGGCGGGGAACGCAGGGCAGCCCGCGCCAAAGCCCTTCACAAGGAGTATGGCGACAGTTCCGAAGTAGTCTACGTGGACGTGGCAGAGTACTAGTCGGGCTCATGCATGGTACTCGCCGTCGCTAACAATCAGACACGATTACTCGCATCATGTTCTATCCCCACAGACTCCTCTGAAATTGCAGAGGTTTGGTTTGGTTTGAGGGGTTTAACGTACCCAAAGCGACTCAGGTTATAAGCGGCGCCGTAGTGGAGGACTCCGGAAATTTCGACCGCCTGGGTTTCTTTAACGTGCACTGGCATCGCACAGCACACGGGCGCCTTGCTTCTCGCCTCCATCGAAAAGTTGCAGAGGAGGCATCCACTGCGCTGGCTCTCATCTCCACCTTTGCTACCAATATTCTCGCAGACTCAAAATCAGCCCTGTCAAATTTCGCCAATGGCGCAGTATGCCGCACCGTGGCTCGGCTTCCATGCTCTTGGCATCCCACACACCCTGTAACCCTCATCTTGACCCCAGCACACCCAGGCCTCCCGTCCTAGGCTGGCGTAGGGGATCCGACTCCTGCCCGGCAAGTGAGACCTTGGGTCCACTCCCTCCCCCGAGGTCTCATTTTCCAGGCCCAGGAGCGTCTGCTTACCTTCAGAGATATCCTTACCTACTACAGAGATAGATAGTGCGCGTGTTTACGCACCGCCGGCTCCCTTACTAACCCCAACCGAGGTCTCCCACTGGCGCCGACTCCAGACTCGTACTGCTCCCTACCTTATTCTCCTTCATGCCTCAGCTGCCCAGATCAGTTCATGCCCTTCTGTAAGCTCTGCGAAAAACCAGGAAACTTTTTTCCCGTCCTCCTGACATGCCCTACCTTCTCACATCCTCTCTCCGCAAGCACAGCGGAGTCATACTGAGAGACTCTCCTGGCCAGCTCCACTGCTAGAGAGCAGCACTGGGTCCTCACCAACGCCCTGAAGAGAATAGCCCTCCAACGGCTGTCTTTTGCTCTCTAGGGGCGGCCCCCTAGGGCTCCTTTGTGCCATGCAACGAAGTGGGGCTTGCCACCTCCAAATTTTTCGCATTAAAAGTTCGCCCCGCCAGGGTGGTGCAATAATAAGACGCCCGACTACTGTGCCGGAGTGCCCGGGTTCGAACCCGATCGTGGCGGCTGCGTTTCGATGGAGGCGAAACGAAGTGGCGTCCGTGTACGGTACGATGTCAGCGCACGTTAAATATGCCCGGGTGGTCGAAATTAATCCGTAGCCCTCCACTACAGCTCCGCTTTCTCTCTTTCCACTTTAACTCCCAACTTCCTCCCTTCCCTTACAGCGCAGTGAGGTACTCGTAGAAACAAGTGTGACAGATACTGCGCCTTTACTTTCCTGTGAACTAATTATTACTGATATTATTATGATTAATATTATTATTATTATCAAAAGTTCCCCACCATCACTGGAGCTGTACCGGTGATGCGCTCTTTAGTGTAATTAAGCCATTGCGTCCTACCTCAACTCAAAATCGCGTGACGCAAGCGTACGCCCCCGCAGCGCATCTACGCCAAGAATTAGCAGGCTGAACCCCCCCCCCCCCCCCCATGTTAACCGCCTAAAAAGGACCTATGGAATGTAAGGGAAAGTGTAGAGTCAGAGCCCTGTTTACGCATGGAAGATTTCAAACGTCGGCTATTGAAAATACATCACTCGCCTGGTCAAAGTTGTAAATCTGCGCTTGAAGTTCAATTGTCGTCTGGAGAACCGGGTCACAGAGGTTTGACTGGGGTTGTAGCAAGAGGCACTGGTCAGTCACGTCCTTAATAGAAGAATTTCCAGAGGAGAAGTTGGTCTTGATCTGGAGGGCACTTGCAGCAGCTACGTACTGATCTGTCGCCTCTCTTAAGGGTAGAGCTTCTGCCGTCAACACGTCAATGTCTGCGAAGGAGCACAGCAAAAGACGGTCAGCTTATTTAATATTTTCAAGCCTGACCACTGTCAATTTAAACGTTCGATTAAGGCCATTGCGATACAGCAGAAGTGAGGTACACAGGGAGGCAAGTCGGTACATGACCCATCCCATGGTGCATAAAATATTGAGGATGTTTCATTAGACCTCTCAGAGAAGCCGATCACTCGAAGTAGTGCTGTATAAATCTATCTGAATTATTTTATCTTCAAAACGTCACCCTCAAAGTCCGCAGAAGCTTTCATTAGGCTCTTATTTTCCTCATGCGCAAATTGAGGAACAGTAAACGCTTTTCATGACATACATCACCTGCTGAATGCGTACTGTGAAAAAGCATCCTTTTCACGACAGCATTTTTTACTTTCTTTGTTTACTTTTTTAACAGGATAAGCCACGATAGGCGCCAGTTTACAATTTTTGTTGGAGAAATAAAGAAAGAAAACGACAGATAACGTTAGAACTTGATCCTTAACACTGATTTAGCCTTGTAGGCACTGCTTTACAATGGAAGAGTTTTGATTTGACTTTTATTTGGTTTTGGGGTGCTTAGTATTCCAAAGCAACTATGAGAGACGTCGTAGTGGAGGGAGCCGGAAGTTTTGATCCCCTGGGTTTGTTTAACATGCACTGAGTTCGCGCCATACAAGGGCGCCTTGCTTCTTGCCTCCATCGAAAAGCGGCCGCCGGGGCTGAGATTCGATCACGCATTCTTGGGCACAGAGGTTGGGAGCCCCAACCAGTGCGTCATCGCGGAGTGGCAACAAAGAGCTTTCACTGGTAATTTTAACGCGAAGGCCTTTAATCGCTCATTGTTGTCGTCAGCAAAAGTGTCACGCTTTTGCGGCGACTCTGATACTCAAAAAATGAATTTATAAACCTTGTCTCCTACCGGGCCCGGAAACAAACCTCCATCCCTTCGATCCCCAGCGCAGTGCTTTACCACTGCGCCACGCCACGGTATTTTTTCTTCGTTGCCTGGCTTTGGCACACTACATAACACAAAATAAATTATCATCAAAATATGAAAAAAGACACGCAAGGCAATGTGCATGATGGTCAGCCAGTTAGACTGGCCTCATTGCTTTAAAACTGTTCATTTTTTATTTATTGCTTGCTTTTGATTAATTGCATTTCACAAAAACAAAATCAACAGAAATCACACAAACACTATTTACATATGACCCAGTGAAATTCACGCATACACAACAAAGGCTCTAGCCTTTAGAGCCACTGGAGAGGTTCTGCTGCAGGTTTCTGGATTGCCAAAAACCTGTCAACGCTTTCCCGAAGATCAATTCTGGCAGGCCGTGCGTCTTTATCACAATGGTAAACCGCCATTCTTGATTGCCATATAAGTGGAGGTCCATGAGCACAATTAAATCAAATGGTACCCCATCCTCACTTTGTACGCATAAGTACCGGACGCCGTACGGGTCTAGTGGAAATCTTTCATTAGCGTTCTTTGCAATACATCCCAAAAATATGCTCCTTTCCAAAAGTGTAAAAAAAAACATGGTCTATTATTTCTGGCTTCCGGCTAATTAAATAGTGTAATACGCAAGGTATAAATAATCCCTTTTCTCCAAAAATATTTTTACCGGCTAGGTTCCTGTGTGCAATTTAAAAAAAGTTCCTGCTCCTGGCATAACCTGTATTCGTTTTACCCTTTTTAACACATCTGAACCTGGCCCTTCATTGTATAACGCCCTGTACAAAGGCACAGGGAAGATAATGTCATCCAATGCACAGTACAATTTCTTTCGTTTTACTGTTGACAAATAATCACTTGAAAACCACGCTGAAAGTAACCGCACACTTGCTACGACTTCTCTACAAAAGCCCTTAATTCCTACGAGAAATTATCTTCAGTTGAAACAACGTTGAAAAACTTCAGTTGAGTTTTGGTCAAGTTCAGTTCAAGAACCCCTCATGAAACGCTCTTAATTGAAATTATCTTCAGTTGAAACAACGTTGAAAAACTTCAGTTGAGTTTTGGTCAAGTTCAATTCAAGAACCCCTCATGAAACGCTCTTCATAATTCCGCTTGTCTACTGTGAGAATGATAGCGAGATTCCGCGAATTACAAATACTGCACCTTTCCTATAAACGATTTATAGAACGCCGATAACTCTAATGCGTTCATGAAATTCTTGTTGTGTTCGACACCGGGCATGCAATGTAGCGTCACGACAGGTCACGACGTTACTAGGCGATTAATGCATATATGAAGATGACCCCACCGGGCGTCCGACCCAGGTGTCCGTGCGCCCTTTGATATGCCGCTTCCTCGAACGCCGCACCCCCTAGCAAGCAAAAGCAGGCCCAGAAGTCTAGGAGACCTAAGTACAGCAGGCATCAGCGGTGTTTGAAATTGATTTCCAGTATTGAAAAGGCACAGTATCCGTCACAATTCTCCGCGTACACATGTACCATGCCATAAAGAAAGAGAGGAATGTGAAACAGTCGTCACCCTCTTTACTCGAAGCATCATTCACCGCTACATTCGCTGCAAATGCGTAGCCGAACGCGGCATTCAGTCTTTCGCCTTTCAACACTTCAGTCGCCAAAATGTCTCGTAATTTAAAACACAGTGCTCTCTCACAGAGTCGAGCAGCACAATAATAGTGCAACTCACACTGTCCAAAGATATGCGCAGCCATTTTTCCTTGGCAAGCAAAATCTTTTTCGGCCTATAATGTTTTACTGCTTCTAACATCGGTTGGTACCAAAACGTGGGCGGAAAGTATATAGACATTCAACTTTCAAAACGTAGAATGCTGATCTATACTCTAAGACAGGGAACACATGGAGCGGAGGACAGTAGAATGGATACCTCGAACGCTGTGGGGTAAGTATCGGCATCGACGTGGCCTCGACTCTAGCTATGCGCTGCGAGCTACCATTGTACAGCGTTGTACACAAGAAAGAGAATTAGCTAATCAGTTCATGGCTATGAAGAAGTGAGGCATAGATGTTTCATAGATGAATGCGAATGATAAGGAAGCTGCATCTTCAACAAAGGCGCAGAAGCTTCCCAATTCTACAGGGATTTTTATCCCTTCATTGAAATCTCGTGCTGTCACGCTTAAACTGCGAAAACGAAAGCCATACTTCTAAAGCAGTTTGTTGACGCTTAATGTTCGCCTTTAAAATTCGGGCGCTATTGATTTATCGTATTCCGTTCGCATTGAAGAATTATTTCCACATGCACTCTGCTTTACTTGACGCGCCTATTCAATATAAAACCCATCTGAGCCTTTGGGTAGCAAGTCGAATTTGCAGGATAAATGTCCTGGGATTGTCGTCTCTGCCACCGAATCTATTGCCACTTTTCTTTCACTGCACTATTTGTCATTGTCATCTAAAGCCTTTTTTTTTCAGTTTCAAAAACTTGATATTTGCAATCATAAAAATTTCAAAGAGTGGACACATGCCGCAGTCCACAAAATTTTTCGTACCTACCGCAAGGCCTATTTAAATCATATGGGTCCCAGCATACGCAGACCACCCAGGAATTTAGCCACCCACTCCATTATTGCTCGAGAGCACGCCAGCCGAGCGACCGAGCAGAGCACGGCACTGAACGTGGCAGCCGCCGTGACAGCATGCTGTCATATAATCAAATCACACAAGATTATTTAGAGTAACGACTCCACTACCCCTGTCCTCATCATTACCTCTCCAAACTAGAGCAGGGGACGTGGTGTCAGCTACAATCACGCATTTGCCTATCCCCCTCAGGCCTTCCTCTGATTAATACACCTAGGACTCTTCTCCCCAGAATACACACTGTGCGGAGTCCCAATAGGGTCGACTTGCCACGCATTTTGTATAGTTGCTCTACACTCTAACTACCATTAAAGTGGTCCCACAGAGGCAGAGACAGTTGGGAGGTGGCGGTTTCTGGCTGCGACCCAAACGCCCAAATACGACTGGCTGGCTCAGCCCTCCAGGTCACCGAGAGGCATAAACACACGGCCGCCAACCATGACTAGAGGTCCACTCACTAATGGCCTCATGAAAATACACTTTTTTACCACCAACTTGAGCAATTTCCCATCAACCTGTATATTCCTGGCCTATTTCGCTCAGCGAGGTTTCGCGCACTCCCAAGAGCATCGACTCCGCGCACTATTATGCTGTGTTACTCTAATCTTAACACTCTCGCGCTAAGAAACATATGCTTGTCGTGTACACCATATAAATTCAATACCGGCATGAGGCAATGAGCATATCACATCATAGAAATTTAAATCTAATGGAGAGTTCTCAGCGAAACAGTAACAGTGTACAGCTGCTGAGGAACCATGCTGAAACCTAACTGGAGGTGGAAGAAAATGTGCCATTGCATGTATTAGCGATTTGGAATGTTCTAAGCCATTCTATCTTTGCGCTGAGTAATTCTAAAAGGCATATGAAAGGCATACTTTGTTAAGCCATTAAAAAATGTCAGATTTCGCCCATTATCTTTAGGACAGTCCCGATCAGCCTCCTATGAATATGCTCTTTCAAATGTTTTCGTGCAGTTTGGATGCCGCGACCAGGACCGATTATTTATTTGTTTTTATTTATTTATTCAATACTGCATGCCCCTTTACGGGGCCCAAGCAGGTGGACATACAGAACGTTTGCATTGAACACAGCAAAGAAAGAAAATGCACCTTAGTTCCATAACACGCGCCTAAATAAATCTTATAATACAAGAATTTTAGATGCCAATAACTCGAAATGAAATCGACTTCCTAATGTGTTCAACCCCCGCCATTGTGCAGGATGTAGAGGTAATCGGGAAAGTTCGATGTAGTGACCACAGGATGGTGAGGTCCCGAATTAGCCTAAATCTGAAGAAGGAACGCAATAGATTAGTAAGAAAGAAACCCATCAACGAATTAGCGGTGAGGGGGAGGGCAGAAGAGTTCAGGATCTCGCTGCAGAATAGGTATTCAGCTCTAACTGAGGATGGCGACATTACCCTAGAGGCAAGGAACAATAATTTCAGAGATATCATTACTGAGTGCGCGGTAGAAGTAGGCGGTAGGATAGTTAGAGAGGATACAGGTAAGCTGTCTAAGGAGACGAAAGATTTGATTAAGAAACGGCAGAGTATGAAAGCTTCCAATCCAACAGACCAGATCGAATTGGCCGAGATATCAAAGCTAATCAATAAGCGCAAGGTGGCCGATATAACGAAGTATAACATGGAGAAAATTGAGCATGCTGTAAAGAACGGGGGAAGCCTTAAAGCGGTAAAGAAGAAATTGGGCATAAGCAAAAACCAGATGTATGCGATAAGGGACAAGGCGGGCAACGTCATCACTAATATGGACGAGATAGTCAAAGTAGCCGAGTAGTTCTATACAGATCTCTACAGTAGCCAAAGTAGTCAGGACCGTAATGAGATTGGCGGTAGGGAAAAACAGTCAGACGTTCCACCAGTGACGAAGGACGAGGTCAAGAAAGCACTAGAAACTATGAAAAGGGGAAAATCAGCTGGAGAGGATCAGATAACTACAGATTTGCATAGGACGGGGAGGATATCGTGCTAGAAAAACTGGCCACCCTGTATACGCAGTGCCTGGTGTCATCGACGGTACCGGAAGCATGGAAGAATGCAAACATTATCCTCATTCACAAGAAAGGGGATTCTAAGGACCTTAAATATTACAGACCAATCAGCTTACTGTCTGTTACGTATAAGGTATTTACTAAGGTAATCGCTAATAGAATCAGGACAACCTCAGACTGCAATCAAGCAAAGGATCAAGCAGGGTTTCGGAAACGGTACTCTACTATCGATCATATCCATACCATCAATCAGGTGATAGTAAAATGCTCGGAATATAACCAGCCCTTATACATAGCATTCATTGATTACGAAAAAGCATTTGACTCAGTTGAAACCTCGGCGGTGATGCAGGCATTGCGAAATCAGAGGGTAGACGAGCCGTACGTGAAAGGGCTGGAAGATATATATAGTGGCTGCAGAGCAACCATAGTTCTACATAAAGAAAGCAACAAAATTCCCATAAAGAAAGGTGTTAGGCAAGGAGACACAATCTCCCCAGTACTATTCATAGCTTGTTTAGAGGAAGTATTCAGAGACTTGGAATGGGAGCAGTTAGGGATAAGGGTAGATGGAGAATACCTCAGTAATCTGCGATTTGCTGATGACATTGCCTTGCTAAGCAACTCGGGGGATGAACTGCAAATAATGATTGATGACCTAGACAGAAAAAGTAGAAAGGTAGGCTTGAAAATCAATATGCAGAAGACTAAGGTAATGTTCAACAGCCTCGGGAAGGAACAGCAGTTTACATTAGGTAGCGAAATACTGGAAGTAGTAGGCGAATATGTCTACTTAGGACAGGTAGTAACCGCAGATCCGGACCATGAAAAGGAAATAACAAGAAGAATAAGATTGGGATGGAGCGCATTTGGCAAGCACTCGCAGATTATGACTAGCAGCTTACCGGTATCGCTCAAGAGGAAAGTATACAAAAGTTGCATCTTGCCTGTACTCACCTATGGGGCTGAAACGTGGAGGCTAACCAAGAGAGTTCTACTTAAGTTGAGGACAACCCAGAGGGCTATGGAACGAAAAATGGTAGGGGTAACATTAAGAGATAGAAAGCGTGCAGAGTGGGTCAGAGAAATAACTCAAGTTACCGACATTCTAGTTGAAATTAAGAAAAAAGAAATGGACGTGGGCAGGACATGTATTGCGAAGAGAGGATAACCGATGGTCGCTGAGGGTAACAAACTGGATTCCAAGGGAAGGAAAGCGTAGCAGGGGGTGGCAGAAAGTGAGGTGGGCGGATGAGATTAAGAAGTTCGCAGGGGTCAAGTGGATGCAGCTAGCACAGAACCGGGTTAAGTGGAGAAATATGGGAGAGGCCTTCGCCCTGCAGTGGGTATAATCAGGCTGATGATGATGATGATGATGATGATGATGATGATGATGATGATGATGATGATGATGATGATGATGAACTTAACAAAAGAGACAATGTACAATTAGGTTTTGGATTTTTACGATGTTATCAATACGAATAATCAAACAATGTTAGCAGTGAACAGCATTCAGGTAACAGGTAGTTGCCAAGGCGTGCAAAAGACGACCAGAAAACTTGACTATAACTCTATCAGTGCTAAAGAAATTATACTCTAATCTATGCGACAAACTAAGATTTGCAAAGTTTGGTTTGTGGGGTCCCACAGACTGAGTTGAGAGACGCCGTAGTGGATGCCTCAGAAAATTTCGACCACCTGGACTCTTTAACATGCACTGACATCGTACAGCGCATGTGGGCTTTGTTTTTCGCCTCCATCGAAAAGCGACCGCCGCTGCCGGGATACCGTCCCGCATCCCTGAGCATAGTACACAAGCGCCCTAAACAGAGCCCCACCACGGTGAGTTTACGACTATACAAGGGCTCGCGAACTGTTTAATACAACATGCAATGAAAAATAGCAGCGTGATATCAATAATCAGAGCCTCTTGGGGATCAGTGAGGGCGTTACTCTGCGGAAATAGTGGTTCCACCTTTATACATGCTGTGCGTCCACAGGAATGGTTGTTTCAGGGTAAGTCTACCATAGCTTGTGCACACAAGACATGGGCGACTAAAATACCAGACAAGATGACTTTTTAAGATTTATGTTGGACAAATACTAAGTGTTATACTTACGGTCAACAAGCTTCTTGGCGAGGAGGACAGGGTTTGCCGCCAGTATGCTCTCCAAATCTTCTCCGATAAGCTTTACGCAGTCTGGATTTTGATGAGAGTCAAAAGAACATTGTTGCCCTTAATAATACGGGAAATACTACCTGAATATTATGCTGTATTATGCTGCCCCAAATATCGTGATACTTGAAAAAGAAATCAAATATGAATGCTCCAGATATGCGCTTCTGGCTATTTTCAAACAAGTGAAACGTAATATTTGTAACAAAAAAGATGTTTTCAGGAATCTGTTAGTAAGAATCAAGGAATCCTAATTGGCTTGAGAAGTTCTGAATATATGCCTTGTGGTTATCACAATATATCAATCACTTAATATAAATAATATTATTGCTGTTGGTTTATAGACGGTACTTTTAGCTGACGCAATGCGAAATGTGGCCAGCAAACTTCAAGATGTAGCCAGGGCACTTACTGTCGAGTCTTTGCGCCATTTCATTTTCAAAAATTGCATAATCCCTGAGCAGCAGGGTGTCAATTTCCTGCAATGAAAAATTCCTGATGAGAAAAATGTGCTATATGACGAACATTGTGCATGCAATCTACATAAATAACACCGAAGGCTGCAAAAGGAGTCAACATATTTTTAAATTCGACAGCATACATTATCGCTAAATAAAGCTTGATCTGTGACGATTTGAGGCGGTGGCTCACAAGGTACTAAATACAATATTTTAGTCAACATACAGTTTACAGGAATAAGATGAAGTGAATTGGAGACATCCCTAAATTCGCTCGAGTCCAGGTCTTGATGCCAATACAACTTAATGCCAAAGCTCTAAAATAGCATATTGTCACGATATTGGCGACTAGGGCTAGGCTATCAAAGCCGGTGCAGGTGGAATTATAAGGTCCAAGCTTTAGGTACGTCTTTCTAGTCCGGAGCCGATTCACTTCGTCCTTTTTCTCCGAGCGCCACCTCAACGTCTTTCGCTGCGAGCGCCCCCTGGCATTCCTCCCTCCTTAAGCGTGACGCACACGGCACACGTGCACACAGGTGGACAAAAGCAAACGAAAAAAAAAAAGTTTGCAGATGCCGTCTTTCAGTTACCGCGTAAAATACGGCTTCATGCGTAGGACATGAACTGTCTCTGGACGAGGTAGCCGATGGCCTCTCTGCTCTGGGCCATCTGGGAGGACCTCATAGTTAACGTCGCTGAGGCGCCGCAAGACTTTATATGGTCCGAAGTAACGGCAAATCAGCTTTTCTGATAGGCCACGGCGTCGAACAGGAGTCCACACCCACACCTGGTCCCCGGTGTTGTAGGAAGCTTGTTTGTGGCGGAGGTTGTACCGGCGTGAATCCTTGTCCTGTTGCTGGGCGATGTGGACGCGTGCTAGTTGGCGTGCTTGCTCAGCATGTTGGGCAAAGTGTTCGGCGTCAGTAGAAAGCTCGGTATCTGTTTCGCAAGGGAGCATTGCGTCCAGCATCGTCCGAACCTCTCTGCCGTAAACTAGGCGAAACGGCGTGAAGCGTGTCGTCTCTTGGACTGCCGTATTGTACGCGAATGTCACATATGGTAGGATAGCATCCCAAGTCTTGTGCTGGGCGTCGACATACATCGCCAGCATGTACGCAATGGTCTTATTAAGCCTTTCAGTCAGCCCATTGGTCTGCGGATGGTAAGCAGTAGCTTTTCGATGCGCCGTACCGCTGAGATGAAAAACTTCGGCCATCATTTGTGAAGTAAAGGCAGTCCCTCTGTCAGTAATAATACAGGTCGGAGCACCGTGCCGCAGCAAGATCTGGTGTACAAAGAAATGGGCAACCTCCGATGCTGTACCACTAGGTAACGCTTTGGTCTCGGCATATCGAGTCAGGTAATCTGTGGCGATGATTATCCAGCGGTTGCCCCCGGAGGATCGAGGGAAAGGACCGAGAAGGTCCATGCCGACTTGATCAAACGGTGCGCGTGGTGGTATTATGGGCACGAGAAGGCCTGCAGGCTTTGATTGCGGAACCTTCCGACGCTGACATTGCCGACAGCTCTTAACATAGCGCTTAACGACAGTTGCAAGGTTAGGCCAGTAGAATGTTTTTCGTATTCTAGCAAGTGTGCGAGTATAGCCCAAGTGACCAGAAGTTGGTTCATCGTGGCACGCGGAAAGGATTTCCTCTCGCAGAGCTGCGGGTACCACGAGGAGGTAGGTTCTCGAATCGGATCTAGAGCTGTGCTTATAGAGTACACCACTTCTCAGGCAGAATATTGAGAGGCTCCGAGAAAAGCACTTAGGTATTGTGGCTGGCTGACCTTCTAAGTAATCGATCAGGGCTCGTAACTCTGGATCAGCACGCTGCTGATGAGACATGTCTGAAGCATCAACAGCTCCGAGAAAACTGCCAGAGTCACCCTTGTGTGGTGAAGCGAGCTCGACGGGCGCACGAGGGAGCGCGTCAGCATCTTCATGCTTATGTCCGGACTTGTAGACTATAGTAAGGTCAAACTCCTGTAGGCGAAGGCTCCATCGCGCCAGGCGGCCGTATGGGTCACGCAGGTTGGCCAGCCAACATAAGGAATGGTGGTCAGTGACCACTTTAAATGGGCGACCATAAAGGTAGGGCGAAATTTTGCAGCCGCCCAAATTACGGCGAGGCATTCCTTCTCAGTAGTTGAATAGTTCATCTCGGCGCGGGATAAAGCACGGCTGGCATAGGCGACGACTCGTTCCACACCCTCTTGACGTTGCACGAGAACCGCCCCAAAGCCAATGTTACTGGCGTCAGTGTGGATTTCTGTTTCACCGTGCTCATCGAAATGGGCTAGAATAGGCGGCGATTGGAGACGGAGACGCAACTCGGTATAGGCAGCTTCTTGCTCGTGACTCCAAACAAAAGGGGTGTCTCCCCGGGTGAGCCGAGTCAGCGGTTCAGCAAGATCAGCGAAGTTATCGATAAAACGGCGGTAATAACTGCACAAGCCGAGAAATCTGCGAACAGCTTTCTTGTCACGTGGAATCGGAAATTTCGCAACAGCAGTAAGCTTGTCAGGGTCGGGCTTCACGCCGGCAGCACTTACGACATGACCGAGGAATTTAAGCTCTTGGTAGCCAAAGTGACATTTCTGTGGCTTAAGCGTCAAGTTAGCGGATCGGAGGGCTTCGAGTACTGACCGCAGGCGTTTAAGATGTTGTGAAAACGATTCGGCGAAGACCACCACGTCATCTAGGTAGACTAGGCAACACTGCCATTTAAGCCCGGCGAGGACAGTGTCCATCATCCGCTGAAATGTGGCCGGCGCGGAACAAAGTCCGAAAGGTAGAACTTTAAATTCCTAAAGTCCGTCGGGTGTGACAAAGGCCGTTTTTTCACGATCTCGCTCATCTACCTCAATCTGCCAATAGCCACTTTTTAGATCAATTGACGAAAAGTACTTCCCTTTCGCCCCCTGGCAATATTCTCGTTTATGTTTAGAATATTCCAACTAATGAAACATGCGACCGCAGACTGCTGCATAGCAAGATCCACATTGAAACCACCACTCTGGGCCTTCTGTATCCGCGACAGTGTTGCCTGAGTACTTTTTGTTTTCTTTTACTTCTTTTTTCTTTTTTTTTTTTTTTTTTTGCTGCGAAACTTCTGTCGCGGTCTCTCAGTGGTAGGGTGCTCGACTATGATTTCGAGAACGGGGGTTCGATCCCGGCCATTTCGAAAGGCGCTTCTCGCCTGTGGGATTCGACTGCACGTTAAACAATACCATTTGGTCAACGACACCAAGGCCCGCCCCTACATCATGCGTCATATAGCCAATGTCGCATGGCGGGCTAAACCCATATATGCATTTCATTTTTTTTTTTTCATTGCAAAAGCAATACTACGCCAAGCTTCGGCCCGTCGCGTAGTCCGTGGCCGCAGTCATGAATGATCTTGAACAGCTGCGAAGAAGACGAAGACGAAGAAGAACAGGAACGTTCGGTCACCCGCAGCTAATGATTCCGCTTCATACTCGGTTCAGCAGCGTTGGACCGTTGTCATTTATTCTGTTGAAGGATTCTACTCATCGGTAACAGTGGTAATGAGCGTATTTTGCTTTAGAGAAATGCTCTAACGTTTTAGAAACAAATCTTCGCAGCACCTGTTACACTAAATAATATATAATAAAGATAGATCACTGTATACGGGTAGGCCATTAGAATCATTAGCACCCCTTTTCGTATCTGCTGTCGTTCGAGCAAATTGGCTGTTTCTGAAAGGGGAGCAAAATAGCTTCATACGGGCCTAACCTTCTTTGCTTAGTTCGGGAATAAATACATATTTATAGTGACATGACAAGATGAACTGCATTTCTTTCATGATTGCTTTATATCCGGCACCTGATTTTTGAAGAAAACAACAGATCCGCCCTAGTCACTGCTCAACAATAATTACAATGATAAAAATATCTTCAGTCTTCAAAATTCCTTGCCAGAACATGACAGCGACCAAGCGCAATTCTTACGATGTCTTCGCAGCTACTGAATCTTATCTTTCACTTGAATGGCACTGATAATTAATCGGTGATAGTCCTAAATTTTTTCAAGTGTGTAAAAGTTATGTTACTTGGGGAAATGTATTGTAATTGGAAAAAAATATTTATACTCCTAACGAGAAATTTCTTATACTTCCCTCGGTTTCAGGAAATCATTTGGAGTCCTTTCACAGTGCAACACTACCAGGTTATCCGCCGCAAGAAGTATCCGCTTTGTTGTGAGCTCGGGAAACTCAATCCACTCACCGCTCTACACGTGAGCAGTCCGCTTTCCTGTACGGCGAGGTCTCCTGTACAGTGTCGGCGTAATGTCATTTTTTAAATATTTGTTCCTGGTTATCTAAGCAGAGTTGATGCCTCGTCAGACTACGGTAACTCACTCTGCACTGCGCTGTCAGTATTACATTTAACCTGCTTAATTCTCGAATCAAGTACGATATAATGAACAAGGCTGCCTCGATTCATTCTAAAGTACTGCAGATCAGAGCACGATCCCTTGTATCTTCGTGGGTTTGACACTAACTTCGCCTGTCTCACTCGTATCAGACACGCCAATGCTGCTGAAAAGGCGATAAGATATGTCATTTTCATGCCCAAGTATAAGGCTTGTGAGTGCCATACAACAAAAAAGCGTGCAAAGCGATTCCAGTAAATCTAAAAGACGGGTGGTTTCGTGCCTTGTGTTCCTAAAATGCGCGCATCTTTTTTTTTTGTATTTGCTGCATTGGCAAAATCCACGGCTGTCTTCTCCAATATTGAAACACTATAAACAGTAGATCGCTCATATTGCATAAGGCAGGTTTTCATTGACAACAAACCCGCCGTAATCTCGGAAGCAGACATACGCCGCGTGCGTTTCTGCAAGCGCCGCCGGCTGCCGATCCACACTACCGGAGTGACGGTGGCGCCACCTCTAGGTCAATCTCGCGGCGAATAGGTAGGAGCCACGAACAACATGTCTAGTGGGGCCTATTAGTGGTATATAATTTAGGGAGATACAAAATATTTAATTAGTTCACAGGAAAGGGAAGGCGAAGTGTCTGCACACTCTCTCCGTAGACTTGGTTTAATAATTGCGTTTTTAGGAAAAGAAATGCGGAGTATCTGGCACACTTTTTCCGTGGACATATCAATCGCGCTTTAAAGGACTAAAGGGACGTGGTAGTCAGGGGCCAGATCCCGCGACGGTTCCGTTCGGGAACTGGTTCCTTTCGCCGCTCCTAATTGGTTGCTGCGTCACGTCCGGCGTGACCCCCAAAACTTCCGGAGGCGGCTCCACGTTTTTCGCCTACGTCACGGAGCGGCACGGGGCGTGGCCACCGCTCCGAAAGGAACCGTTTTGCCGGCCGGCGCAGGAACCGCGACGAGTTGGTCTGCTTCGAGATGGAACCGCTCTGCGCTCGCTGTGGCGCCTCATGGCCGTAGTCGAGCGACGGCGCGCGCCGCGCAGCTGCTTGAGTACGGCCGTGGTATCCTTTTTTTTTTTGTGAGTGTGTTTTTTTGGGGGGCAGCGCTTTGAGGGTTTAGTAAACTGACGCAGTAAAAAAAAAGAAAACGAGACAACGCCTTCTACATGTCTCAGGAGGTTTTGCGGCAACACTGGCTAAGGCTGCGTGCCGATCGCGAAGCGAAGTGGGGACGAAGGGGTATGCCGGGCTGCCGTCAGAAGCAAAGGTGCTCTACGCGCTTCGATCGCTACTTTGCGATCGGGAGCTCTCGGCCAACAGCAGTGCGACCATTTGTATCCGGCAGCCGTAGAGACAAATAATTCGCGTCCGTAAGTGCGGGCTGAGTTTTCCCTCCTTCTACATCAGCGGAAGGGGAGCAGACGGTGGCTGACTGGGTCGAGTGCAGTCGGATTCCATGTGTCATCGGCTGCGTCCTACATTGACAGCTATTCACGGAAAGGTCGCGCATACTCACGACGCTTGAGCGGCCGATAAGGCTACGGACGCTGCCCCGCTACATAGGCAGGCGCGGACGCGCCGGCGCGGTGCCGGTATCAAGCAGCTCGTTCGTACTCGCAACGGCGGCAGCAACTCCTCCGTCAAAGAGCTAGCGTGATTCGGACTGCATACTACGGGCGTTGTAGACATCGTTATTAGGATATTTGCCACTCTGTGCGAAAGGCAGAACTTACAAAAACTTCACAGCGAGCGAGAAAGCAGACGACGCCGCCGCGCGCGCAACACCATCTAGCGGCGAAGAAAGGTACTCATGAGCCAAGATAATTGCTTGGCAGTTGTTAACAGGATGCTTCTAAGCATATTTCAGTCTATTATTCACTAGTTTGCATTACTATGTAATTATTAGATTTATTTCGTGCTTAACACCACTTTGGTACAAGTATTTGGTACCAGAAAAAGCCACATGCTCGTGATGGACACGCCTACGATCTGGGGCCATCGCTGATTGGCCGCTGTCTTTCCCGTCTTCGCCGTGAGGTGGCGCCCGCTGTCTTGCTGACGTCAAATTGACGTCATCTTGAAAGAGAACGGTTCCCGAAAGGAACCTCCGCTGGATACGGCCCCAGGGCAGCACTTTAAAGCGCACTGGCATCGGAAAGCAGACGGATGCCTTTCTGTTTCTCCTCCATCGCCGCCCCGGTGGTGCAGTGGTTAAAGCGGTAATCACACAGGAAATTCCGGAGGCTGCCCTATCCAGGTCTGGACTAGAGGCCCAACGGGCCCTCGTGACACGCGCGCGGACAGCAGCTGCAGCCGCTGGAGTCCCGGACTACGGACCCCAACTACACATCCCCCTTCCTTATCTCAACTCAACAACGTTTTAACTCACTCACTCACTTACACGGGAGATAATTCGCATGGGCGATGGATAGTCACAAAGAGCAATGTCGTAATTTCAAGCCGCACGCATGACAGGAACGGAGAAGTACACAGCGCAGCCATTTCTGACCCAATAGCGTTTCTTTGTCACTCAGGGAAACAATTATGACCATACGTTCAACTAAAGAAAGCGTGCAAAATATTGTAAACAAATTCGTCCCAATGGGAAGCGGACCGCAGAAAAAAGGCTTGGATTAATAATAAAGACTGGGGTCGGGTAGACCTTGTCAGCTCGGACCCTGCAGTGCGTATTCGTCCCTCTCCGGGAGTCTCGGAGGTAGCTCGTGTCGGTCGGCTGAGTTGTGTCCCAACACCGAGAGAGCGGTCGCCGACGTAAAACCGGAAGCTGCGACGCCCATCAGCCTTTCGAAGGCCTGACGTGAGCACAGTCGCCCTTGCTTAGAGGGATTCCAAAGCCCATGTGAATACCGCTTAAGATGCCAGACTATTGTGCCTATGTACCCGTGTTCGAACCTGCCCACCGGTAGCTTCGTTTCGATACAGACTCTAAGAGCGCAATTTCCTATACTTCAGAGATGAAGTAACCTTCCTTAACTATCAGCATTGTGAAAGTTTTGGGCAGAGAATCTTAACATACGAGGGCGCAGGGTGGCTCTCAAGCTGCAACAATGCAGCTTTTTGTCTTGCGTCCTCTCTCCTTTGTTACTCACGTAACCTTGTGCGAGTTAATAAAGATATCATTCATTCATTCATTCAACTTAAGGCTTCAAATTATTTCAAATATTGAAATATTGCTTTGAACAATATCACAGGGAAAGGTGGTCACAAAAGCGAGCAATCGTCCTCATCAAAATGCTACTGAAGTTAGCCTATGCTCTTTAGATTTTTTTTACACAATGACACTTGTCGCTACTCTTATAATGACATTTGTTAATCATGAATTGTGAATCTAGCTGGTAGCCATTTTTCGCCGCCATGGATGTGCTCACTACAGGAAAGAGGCCTCACCTAATGGCATCTATTTAACTTAGTTCTATCAAGGCCGAGGTGCTAGTCGTATCGGCTATTTTTTTTTTAACTTTTCCTCTTGACAACCTGAGGAAAAGCATGAGCACTGTAGTTGTGAATAGGGGCAGTGCTACCCCAACTTTATTTGCCACTTCCGTGGCGTGCTGAAGAGAGCGGATGGCCTCGCAACACCACTTCACTTGATACGGAGGTCATCGTTTGATGAATTCTGAAGGCACAAAGCCCCCCCTGGAGGCAGCGGAGCGTCAGGATCACAAAGTCCAAGATCTTTCAGTCCGTCCACATTGGACTTGGCCCAGCATCCACGGTAATTCAAGGTCGCCGTTGTCACCACGACGGGGTCTGAAGAAATCTGTGCCAGCAGGTCACTGTTGGAGTATTTCGCCTTCTTGGCGAAGTGCGCATCCGTCAGGGCAACGTGAGTGCCCACCACCTGAATATCCAGCACCACTGCCTGGCTCCCCTTTGTGAGAACCAGGTGAGGGATTTGCTTGCCCAAACTGGAGGTGAACACTGGCTCCACTCGCACACTCCAATCTTTTTCTTGGAGTCTCCGCGCTAGATATCTCACCATCACATCGTGGCGCCGTCGTCTTGCACTGTGGTTCCTTTCGCAGGTTTGAAGAATGTGACCAAGCCACTCCGGGGAGTTGCATGCTGCACGGCATGCCTTGTCTGTTTGGCCGCCTCTCTTCGTCCTGACCAAACATGGTAGAGCATTCAGTCGTAACTTCATGATATTAACGAACTCCATTCCAGATAGAAGGGAAGTCCCCTCGGCCTACCACTTCATGGCCGCCGGCATGTTTCTCGCTTCTCTACGGCCGCGTCCATCCACACTCTGGTGCAGCAGCTTTGCCCAGAATCGTTTTTCTTTCTTCGGTGTTCCCACGTCTTCTCCTCTGTAAAAGGTCAACTCTCTGGCTTTCCTCAGCCGGCTCCCCACCAATTCCATCTCTAGGACTTGTCTACACGCCGGAAGCGTAGAGTCCGCCATCTTTTCCAACCGACGAACTTGCAGTCCCGAGATGGTCGTTCGGAGACTTGGAATCCCCAGGCCCCCCTCGGCCACCGCTGCATGGAAACAACCCAGGGCCACTTCGTGCGGAAGGTGGAGCCACTTGCGCACAGCTGTACGCACTTGTACGTCCAATCTGTTGAGGAAACCTAATGTTACCGGACTGAGGACCAGAGAATGATATAGTCTTGGAAGTAGGTAGTATCGGAGGATAACCAGCCTCTGTTGCGGCCTCAGAGGTGCTGCCGACACTCTCTCCAACAGTGTGGCGAGGATAGATCTTACTGAAGGCCTCTTCTGGCCGAAGGTAGCATAACACACCCCTAGGTAACGCCATTCCGACTCTGTCGTCGCCGAGGCTATTTTCTCAATTCCGACCTTGAAGTCGAGGTCTGTCCTGAGCTTCACTTTCTTTTCTCTCCCAGATGGCTGAAGGGAAACCATCAGGCTCTTCTTGACATTTACCAAGAGGCCTCTGTCTTGCAGGATTTTTCGCTACTCTTATGATGTCGCTACTCTTACAATGTCATTTGTTAATCATGAATTGTAAATCTAGCAGGTTGTCATTTTTCGCCGCCATGGCTATGCTCACTACAGGAGAGAGGCCTCACCTAATGGCATCTATTTAACTTAGTTCTATCAAGGCCGAGGTGCTAGTCATATCGGCTATCTAACAACGTGTCCCTCGCTGCCACGGTCGCCTCGTTTCCGTACACACACAGTTAGCATTGAAAGCTTCCGTTACCTTGCCTAAACATTCCGACGCTGCCCATGGAACTATTCGTCTTTAAAAAGACACACTATTCATTAACTAATGTTATCTATTTCGCCCATTCTTCTCCCTAGCCGGCTGCCCGGTATGTTACGCCTCTGATTTTCTATTGCATACAATCCTTACATTGCAATAAGTTCTAGTTGGACACCTTCTACGCTTTTGCTGCACAGGTGAATACACAAAAAGAAACAGTGCCCTTATTTACCGCTTCTTCTTGAGAGATACTAGTTAACTGCCATTCTTGACCTTACAGCAGCTAAGAAATACATCGCACATCATTGTTGTTTGTTCTAAGTATTTCGATCTAATAATCTGGATCTGTAGTCATTATCAGACCAAGTAGACATATTCTCCTACTACGTCTACATCTTAGCTATTTTAACCGGCTCTGTCATTCCGAAACGAGATGCCATTGAGTTAGTACTCTCTGTAAGGTTTTGGACTCATCATTCTGTTTTGCATGCCTAATTAATGAGGAGATAGGAACGAAAACAAATTAGAAGAATCTCGCTTACAGCAAGACATCGAGGGAGGAATTAGCGAAGCTTTCAGGGAAGGCATAGTGAAATAAAGACTGTGGTACTAGTTGTTCAGTTCAAGATGCTCACATGTTGTGTCTTCAGGTACCCCGTCTCCAAGTCTTGAATCACACGCTTGGCGTATGGTAGCAGGTAGCCGATACCAGCGTACGTGTACAACTCAGTCGCAACAGCTACACCGGAGGCCACGCTGAAAAAGCGTGAAGGAAATGGGCTGCTGAGCACTTCGACAAGACTTGAAATTTGCCCCATGCAGTGTACTTAAATAGATCTAGGTGCGTTCAATGGCACTCAACAAATTCGAATACAGCAACAAAAAAAGAACAAACAAAAAACATATTTTTCATTCCCTGTTATTAGAGGGTTGTTCGACTTGCTCTATATCCCTGAAACTGGACTAGTAGATGAAATACTACATTATTGTTTTCTTGAAATTCTTTCTACGTAAATAAAAGTCCTACATATGCAATTACCAGCGTTTAATATTATATTTAAAGTCTCGAAAAGGCTTTTTAGAGCACCGTACCGTTCCGCATATTCTTTTCCTAGGGACCCAAGTGTGAAGTCCCTGTACCGTTTGCACTTCAGTTTGCAGCGTCGAGAAAGCTGGGTGGTGAAAGCTGCCGACTGTTGATATAGAAAAGGTAGCTCCAATTCACTACCACTGTTCCCGCCACGGGCTGAAATGAAAGCGACTCGCAAAATGGTTGCGACATGAGTGTGCATTAACGAAACCCGGGTGCCTGCAATTTCCTTATTCCTCCCCTAGGACGTGATTCACAAACTGTGTCTCTGCGGTAGGTCTAGCCCACAATACCAACCTAGGTCAAACCAGACTGCGGTCTGACCTTTACCTTCAGTTCAGTTCAGTCGTGTCCGACTCTCGTGACCCTATGGACCATGTCGCGCCGCGCTTTCCGGTCTCCCACTATCTTCCTAACATCACTTAACTTCATCTGCAGTGCCTCGAGGATGCCATCTAACTATCGCGTTCGCTGCCTACACCTTCTCCGGCAACCCTCAACCTTTCCCAACATCAAATCTTTCTCCAGCGACTCCTCTCTTCTCATCAGATGACCAAAGTAGCTGAGCTTTAACTTTAGAATTTGACCCTCCAATGAGCAGTCAGGGTTTATGGTTGACAATATCGACTGATTTGATCTTCTGGCAGTCCAAGGAACTCTCAAGAGTCTTCGCCAGCACCACAACTCAAACGCGTCAATTCTTCGGCGGTCAGCCTTTTTCACAGTCCAACTCTCGCATCCATACATCACAACCGGAAAGACCATAGCACGAGTTATATGGATCTTGGTTGGCAGACTAAAGTATCTGCTCTTTACTAGGTGGTCAAGGCTAACCATTGCTCTCTTTCCCAGAAGCAGGCGTCTCCTAATTTCATGGCTGCAGTCTCCTTCCGAGGCAATCTTGGAGCCCAAGAATAGAAAATCTGTCACAGCTTCCACTTCTTGTCCGTTGATGCTCCAGGACTTGATAGGGCAAGACGAAATGATCTTTGTCTTTTTAATGTTCATTTTAAGCCGACACTTCTCACTCTCTTCTTGTACGCGCATCAGAAGTATCTTGAGTTCCACGTCACTTTCTGCCATTAAAGTGGTATCATCCGCATATCTAAGCTTGTTGATACGTTTTCCAGCAATCTTCACTCCAGCTGAAGACTCGTCCAGACCGGCCTTCCTCATGATGCACTCTGCATGTAGGTTAAATAGACAGGGCGACGGTATGCAGCCTTGCCTCACTCCTTTCTCAATCGGAAACCAATCAGTAAGACCATGCTCAGTTCTGACTGTGGCCTCTTGTCTTTCATACAGGTTCCTGAGGAGACAAATGAGGTGAATTGGAACTCCCATCTCTTGGAGAGCTTGCCACAATCTGCTGTGATCTACGCAGTCAAACGCTTTCGCATAATCAATAAAGCAGAAGTAGATGGGTTTCTGGAACTCTCTTGCTTTTTTCATGATCCAGCGAAGGTTGGCAATTTGGTCTCTAGTTCCTCTGCCCTTGCGAAACCCAGCTTGCACGTCCGGAAGCTCCCGATCCACATACTGCTGCAGCCTACCTTGGAGGATTTTCAACATCACCTTGCTAGCATGTGAAATAAGCGCGATCGTGCGATCGCGAGTGTGCTGTAGTTGGAACAATCTTTGGCACTGCCTTTCTTTGGAATGGGGATGTAAAGTGACCTCCTCCAATCCTGTGGCCACTGCAGGGTTGTCCAAATCTTCTGACATAATGTATGCAGAATGTAAACAGCGTTCAAAAGGTTAGCAAGGTTCAAAAGAGTCTTTATTGTTGTACAAATGCGGCTTCGCACACTTATGAGCACCCACAAGTGCCTCGCTAATTAAATTACTCAATTCTTGAATGAAACTGCTGAGATTATGCCATTTTTACTGGCCAGGCAGCTTGCATAATATCAAATACTTTGAAAGAAAGGCGTTCACACCTCGAGGTGGGGTAACGATATCCATATTTCAATTGCTCTGAAATCAGCTAACCCGAGCACTTGCCAAAACATACATTTTAGCGTCGCCAGCGCAAGTACCAGTCACATGGGAAAAGAAACACTAATTTGGGTTTTACGCGGAAAATCATTTCACCTGATGTCCTTCTTGAAACGGCATTTTTTCAACAAAAAACTCACGATCGCCCCAATGTCTCTAATTTCATTATGGGCGCATCACTGCTAATGCAACATAAATGTTGGCTATGTAACTGCGTCAACTAGGAGATATCACCGTAATGCTGTCAATGCTAAAGTGATTATTCACGCTGACAATGAGCAGAGTAAACCATTGCGTCTTCCAAGGATTGCTCAGGATGGTAGAAATTAATTCAGATCAGTAGAGTGGATCTCGTAGACGCTCACAGATGAAACGCAAATCCTCTGCCTGGTCACTAGAAGAAGTGCGATTGATTAACATCGTCAGTTTGAGAACACCCTTTAAATTTAAGGAAGTATCACGACAACCAAAATATACTTGACATTCATGGAAACAAATTCTTGCAAGCACACTTGAAAATGACTGCCTTACGAGCGCTGGAAGCGAGAAAAAATCAAAATGCCTTTTCTAACCCAGGAACCTGTCTGTTTTTATTTGAACAATGACATATTGTTGTATATGATGTGACATGTAGGGTTTACCCTTTTAACAGACATAGCTTGAATCGACGGCTTGATTGAGCGGTTGGAACATACTCCAACCTCTCAGCTTAAATAATATGCACATACAAAACAAAACACATGAACGCCTAGCGTTACGGATCCATAAAACCCCCATCAATGTAGCCAGGTCCTCATCCTCAGCGCTTGTGCGTCCTCCCTTATGAGCTACCACGGAAGGGTTAAGAAAATCACCGGCATCCAAAACAATACCTCCAAAATATTTCAAATTGTTGCCAAAAATGATGGTATATCAAACTGCACACAAACTGGATTTCTTACTTATTTCAAGGTCCCACAATAAATACCAGCATCAGTACCAGTATGTCAAGTGCCACTCTGAGGTCCTCAACGCTAGTGGGTTCACCTTTATAGGCTTTATTTCTCACAAAACCCAGCAGGAAGAAACCTTGAAAGGATTAAGGTATACGAACGCAATGCCCGCGACCCAGAAACAGGGCATAGCATGCAATTGGCTCCAAGATGCCGTGAAAAACGTTTTCGGCATGTGACGAAGAATGCGATGCAACGCATACTTGCTGAATTTGCGTTTCCTTGAACAGACAGAGCGCATGGCAGGACGCAGTCCTTCTCAAGAGCTTAAAGGAGATCTTACCTGCGGGATTAATAAGTTTATGGAAATATTTCGCTACTAAACTTCCTGACAGAAAGTGGATGTTACACCTCCCATGATACTTCTGTGTCATTGTATTCAATGTGATTGACCATTGTTTCAGTATTGGATTCTGTCGAAGTTTGTGTTTGAATTCTTTCGCATTGAGCCACGTCCCTTCAAGAAACTTTCTTCTGAAAGACAGGGTAGTGGTTCATTGGTATTCAAAGGCTATTCTATAAGTCTTTGTACTGTTATGTGCAGGATTATGTAGAAAGAGCCAACCTAATTTCTTTTCAGAAAACATAACTCATATACACGCAGAAGGCAACAAAAGCGCGTAATTTTTGTATCAGCCAGTAGCTGTAGCCCGCACTTGTGGATGTGAAAGTTGAGTTTGGTTCTGTCGTTTGTGCAGGAGAAATGAGGTGATAATGCCTTCACATCGTGTTTTGAGTCCAAAATGTCGAGACGTGCGTTCCAAAAGCAGTTGTCACCGAGAGTGCTCTGCACATCTTGGAATCTTTTCTCGTTTACAAAACCTCGCTTCCGCCTTCGTCGACACTCGCATACTCTTTTTCCCTTGCTTAACAGACCAACGCTTCATATACTGCGAACTTGATCATCTTTAAAGACAAGTGCGGTCCGGAATCGATGGTTGAGACGGCTGAGCAGCATGGAACTTTGCGGATAGACAATTTGCTGCGCGGGAGATGAGGTCATAGCTATATGATAGTTTTGCCTCCGCATGTGATACGATCTATCCTTGCCTCCTTCCAGTGATCATGCTGATCACTGCAGAAGCAGGTATAGGCATTTTCTAGCATTTAAATCGTCCAAATATTTTGTTAAGTGCCGGGGCGTTCCAATAAAGACGCCGTAGATAGCAGTATTTATTGGCTGCACTCCATTATGTATCGTCATCTTCGAAAGGCAAGAACAGTTTCACACCAGGCCTCAGCAGACTGCAATTTCAAAGAATTTTCGCTGTTCAAAAACAGGAAGAGAAAAACGAATGGTGATAATATCAATACATGACGTTTGCTTTGCCAGTAAATGCCCAGATAATGGCCGTGGTAATTTCTCCTCCTTTTTTTTGAAACACCAGTGTTTCAAATTCCTCTCATGGCGTTCATTTGAAATATAAACATAATGTGTTTATAAGATCCAGCAGCTTTTGATATTCCCTAAAGTTTAACAAAAATAATTTCTATATATAATGTGCCGCTAAGAAAATCTGCAGACTGCACAAAATTTTGTTAGTTTACACCTAGCCGCCGGAGCATCTCTATCGCATGCGGAAGGTGTGGGGGTAGATACTGAATGCCGCCACATACTTACAGTAATGCGATGGGTAAAGTCTTTCGGTTTTCATGGTTCCCGGTTTATCAAGCGTAAACAGCTTAGATATTTAAAATTACTTTCAGTGAAGAAAAATACTTTGCCCCATGGCGCCCTGAGAAACACCGCTGTAACCCAGAATGCATCTTTTTAACAATCATCTTCTTTGAGCTTCTTTCTGATCCTGGTCTCGATATTGGCAGGTTAATGAATCATGCGAAAACCTGACAGTAGCGCCAGTTATCAGTTTATAGTGGTATCCATATTCCGGTTTATCACGTCGTGGATAAATAAGCTACTTTTTCACAGCCGGCAAATATGTTAGCGCATACGATAACTTTCGGTAACAAACGGGATGACGAAATTGGCTACAAACGCTATGCGCGCAATGCGCACTTCAGTTTCCTCACCTGTCCTGGTATTGCGCTTCAATCGTAAATCGCTGTAGGACCATTTACTTAGGAATGAGTGGCAAACGGCGCGCTTTATGCTTCGCGCTGGATGGGCACACTGAGGTTCTGAAACAAGGGTACTGGCATAAATTTCTTTTAAAACATACGCACGGAAAAACAGGCAATGGCAAAAAAACCCAATGTTTTATTTTCCAGTTCACACAATTAAACTTACCCAACCAAGCCAAGAATGGCGTATGTGGTAAAGAAATAAAATTCTTGATAGAGCGTAGCAAATTCCGAATGTGCAAAAAAAACATATTTTTCTGGCATTTTGTAACCTTGCCTCGCAAGAAAGTTCAGCTCAATAATGTAAAGACTTGTTACACAGTGGCAATAGAGAGGCCCTTATAAGTTTTGTAGCTCCTCATCGTCTACCTTTCTATTTCCTTGTAATAGGGAGGTGGAGTTCATGGTAAAACGTTGTTAGTTTGCTGCGGTTTGTCCAGTGCACATTAGACATGCGTCTTCTATGTACAGACGCTCCATTTTATTTCTCTTGATTTAATTTACTCTTTTATGTGCAAAACTATCAATACTCTAATGAAACTTATTTGAAAGTCTGGTTGCTGTCTGCATGTCATGCATTGCTCCGTGCATCACAGATCTCTTGCTCCCAGTGTTTAAAAAAGTTGTCGCACGATCAAATATAACCGATGAGCCCATTTAACGACAGGAGCTAGATTTAGAGTTGCTGTTCGCCATGAAACTTTTATGCACATCAAAGCATTTATTTTAAGCCGACGTTATACACCATGGATGTTTCTGCAGGCTGAATGTGGACGGAACCGACTTCAGAGTGCGGCGGGGCGAGGCCAGTCGTTTATTGGCTGGGTAGAGGAGGTGTCAGCTAGGCAGCTACCATTCCCACGGCGCCTTTGAATGCCACGATTCTGTCAGTTCTGCTATTATTCTGTCAAGCCTTGTACGCCTCATTCGCACGAAATCCGGTGGCGTCGATGTGCTTTGTTTATGTCACGAAATTCATGAGAATACGTATGGCAGATGGCGCTTAGCCTGAGATATGAATTGCAAGCAGTAGAGTGACGATGTCCACTGCCGACTATCACCGGTGAGAGGCTCACGATTTTCGTGCCATGGACGCGCCTTTCGGCACTCGGAGCGAAAGCGTACACAAAATGACACTAGAAGGTGGTAGATAGCAGGTGACGGGCCGTGTACTGACTGGTCGGAGGAATATGTGACGTTACTTTGTTATGTCATTAGACTACTTGACATAGAATACGCCGCGGAACCCAGATTCACTCTTCTAGAAAGGAAGGTGAGGTGCATTCGGACGGTCCATGAGGCTTGTGTGATGAATAGCTTCTCTCATACAGGCCACACAAGCTTATAATAGAGCCGTTTCATATATCATTTTATATCATTTTTACTTATTAGGTAGCATACGCCTTTATCTGAATGTATATGTGGAAGATAACAATAGAGCCACAAAAATAATGAGTACTGATTACGCAGCCTTTCCCTGCAGTCATTGCACGTACATCATGAAAATGCAGCAGGCGCCAAGGCTGAAGAAGCATAAGCAGCGCCAGCATTCGTCAACCCTGCTCTCCACGCGGTTGGTTCCGCCCCCACAGGCGCCACAGCAGCAGCGGCACACCAGCAGGCAAAGGCCGAATACGGGAAACACCAGCGCCAAGGCCACGCCCATCGTGCCCAGGTACAGCAGCCGAGGGTACTCGCGCAGTGCCTGCCGATTCACCAAAAGCGATATTGTACCAACAACGCAGACTGGTGGATAAGTTCCGTGGCGTGACTGGAAATATTTACCAAGAGGTGTTATACAATACCGGTAAATAAAGAGAGTAGATTTAACAAAAGCGGTTCACAGCATGTTTTTCCGGTCGTTCGATTCAACCTTTTATTTTCCCGGCTTTGCTCAATAGCAACAACCAAACATATCGTCTGACATAGCACGTTAGCTGTCCGCTCTTTTTAACGAATGTAGGGAAGTTAGGACCCGCCGAGCTCGATAGAAAACTAATATACCTATATATTGCCACCTGACGGTTCGAGGTAGCGCTTGAATGACGAAGTTAGAGACTCTCGCGCGCTTCGGCTAGCTAAGACTGTTGACTCTTGAGCTTGTGTCTTCGTGTTACCATTTCCCGGGAACCTCTGTCTTGACTGTGTGTATCTGCCCCTGTTGCCGATACCAATAAGTCTCTGTCTTCGTGACAGTTTTGGTGGAGGTGCTGGGTAATTGTCCTCTCAATGTCGCACACCCCTCCGCGAACCAACGACACCGAGCTTTTGCCTGTGGACACGCCAGTTCATCGCGTCAGCCGAAGGAACCTGGGCCTTCCTCCCGAACACGGGGCCTTGAAGTCCACTTCAACAACGAGCCTTCGGCCAGCCACGCAAAGCACTACGTCGGTCATGCAAGGTACTCCTGTTTACTTTCAAAACCCCCGAGTGCCGAAATCGTTCCATGGCACTGCGCATGAAGACGTTGAGGATTGGCTAACTCAGTTCGAATGAGTCGCATCCTTTAATCAATGGGACGACAACTTAAAGCTACGGAACGCCATTTTCTGCCTGGAAGACCATGCTTTGACAAGGTATGAGAACCGAGAAGGCAAAATAACATCATGGCCTCAGTTCCGCCGACTTATCGTAGAGGCGTATGTCAGCCTGGAAAGGCGCGAATGAGCAGAACGGGCTCTACAATCTCGAAAACAGATGCCAAACGAGTCCGTCATGATGTATGTTGAGGACAAGACGAAACTATTTCGACGTGCGGATCCCAACATATCTGAAGAGAGAAAGCTGCGCCACCTGATGCATGGGGTTAAAGAACAGCTTTTTGCTGGTCTTGTACGTAGCCCGCCAACTACAGTTACCTCATTTTTAACAGAGGCGGTCACCATGAAAAAGATCCTACACCAGCGCCGCTCGGCGGTCTACGACAGCCCAATCCTCGCTACGACTGCTGCCGAGCCTCTTACAGCTGCTGTAAGCAATACTGAACAGCTCCGAGATCTTATTCGTGCAATTGTACACGAGGAACTACAGAAGGTTTGTGGCACGTTCCAACCCAGGGGTGATTCTCTCGCACATATGATCCGCGAAGAGATTCAGCAAGTCACGCAGCCATCTCTGCATGTTGCTGAAGCTCAAAGTGCTCCTGTTCCTGATTATTCTCGTCCGACGTACGCTGACATTCTCCGACGCCCAGTTCCCGTCCAAGCTCCGTTGTCTACGTTACCACCAACCCAGTGCATGCCCGTCCAGCAGCCAACGCAATACATTCCTGTACAGCAGCCAACGTGGTACGTGCGGCCACCGCGATCAAACATTCGACGAACGGACGTCTGGCAGGCCCCTCGGAGCCGCCGCCTTTGCTACCACTGTGGGGAACCTGGTCACATTTTCCGGCGGTGCCCTTATCGGGAACTCGGACTGGAGGGTTTTTACACCAACGCACCTAGACGCACGTTCGGACAACTACCTCGTGACATTGGAGACAACCTCGCACAAGAGAGCCTCCGGATGGCGCGCCGACAGTCCAGGTCTCCATCCCCCCGTCGGCAAACCGCTTCAACAATTGGTGACTTCCCGCGAGCACCGCCTTGTCGCTCGCCAAGCCCCCACCGGGAAAAATGAGGAGAACGACCTCCGGGGTCGGGACCGCTAAATGTCAGCACAAAAAAGTCCCCCCAATGAGAACAGATATGGATTTTGGAGCAGAAACGACAGCATTTGGTTCACGAGACCGACCGTCACTGGACATCCCTGTGTGCATCGATGGTCATAATGTCAGCGCTTTAGTGGATACCGGAGCAGACTTTTCGATTTTGAGTGGGAAACTGGCAGCGAACCTTAGGAAGGTTATGACACCATGGTGTAGCACGCAAACACTCACGGCGGGGGGGGGGGGGGGCATATAATTACTCCTATTGGACAGTGCACTGCTAGAATCCAGATTCGTACGTCAACGTTCGTTGTCAGCTGCGTCGTTCTCCGGGAATGTTCTCGTGATTTGATTCTCGGTGTGGATTTCCTGCGGGAATATGGCGCCATCATCGATCTCCGACAGCGAACGGTCTCGTTCTCAACGGAGAAAGCGGCTGCCAGCCCCACCGATGGCCAACGTACGTGCGCCCTACGGGTATCAGCCGAGTGTGTTTCAGTGCCTCCCCGCTCCAGCGTGTTTGTAAGTGTTGTGTGCGACGGGCTTCGTGACGGGCCGATAATAGCTGAAAGCAACCGTTCGCTTTTATTTTCTCATGGCATCTGTGCAGCGCGAAGCTTAGTTATTCTCAGCAATGGTCACTCTGAGCTTCTCGTCACGAACTTCACGAACGAATCTCGCCACCTCTATCGCTCTACTGCCATCGCTTTCGGCGAACTGTTAAAGTAAGTTTCTGAATATTTTGCGTCCGACATTATTGATACTCCCAGTGTTCCAGACCACATCGATGTTAGCAGTTACCTTTCTGTCTGTCAACAACGCGACCTGCGTGCCTTACTGCTGGAGTACGCCCCGTGTTTTGCCTCATCATCGAAAGTCCGGTAAACTTCTATCACCAAGCATCGCATCTTAACGTCTGACGATGCCCGACCTATTCGACAGCAGCCGTACCGTATTTCGGCCAAAGAACGTGAGGCAATTCGGACACAAGTCCAGGAAATGCTTAATGATGATGTTATAAAGCCGTCTAAAAGTCCGTGGTCGTCGCCAGTCGTGTTGGCTAAGAAATAGGATGGCACGCTGAGTTTTTGTGTTGATTACAGGAAACTGAATGACATCACAAAAAAAAGATGTATATTCGTTGCCCCGTACCGACGATTCACTCGATCGACTTCGCAACGCCAAGTTCTTTTCCTCCATTGATTTAAAAAGTGGTTATTGGCAGATAGAAGTGGATGAGCGCGATCGGGAAAAGACTGCCTTTGTGACACCCGATGGCTTATATGAATTTAAAGTATTGCCTTTCGGTCTGTGTTCAGCGGCAGCGACGTTCCAGAGAATGATGGACACCGTACTTGCTGGTCTTAAATGGCAAACCTGTTTGGTTTATTTGGACGACGTCATCGTGTTTTCAGAAACGTTTGACCAACATCTTAAGCGGCTGCGAACGGCATTGGACGCTCTTCGCTCGGCCGATTTGACACTCAAACCGGAAAAATGTCACTTTGGATATAAGCAGCTAAAATTTCTCGGTCATGTGGTTAGCGCTGACGGTGTCCGGCCTGATCCTGATAAAACAGCCGCTGTAGCCATTTTTCCCATCCCTACCACGAAGAAAGCAGTCCGACGTTTATTGGGCCTGTGCGCGTACTATCGCCGTTTCATTGCCGATTTTGCCAATATTGCAGAACCTTTGACGCGCCTGACACGTGATGACGTCCCGTATGTCTGGTCTTCCGAGCAGCAGGAGGCCTTCACCGAGCTGCGCCAACGGCTGCACAACCCTCCCGTTCTTGCACACTTCTATGAGGACGCTGCCACCGAAATTCACACCGACGTCAGCAATGTCGGTCTGGGTGCTGTTCTGGTCCAGCAACAGCACGGCGAGGAAAAAGTGATCGCTTATGCCAGCCGCACCCTTTCTCGGGCAGAATCAAACTATTCAACTTCTGAAAAGGAGTGTCTCGCCGTCGTTTGGGCCACAATGAAATTCCGACCTTACCTCTACGGCCGTAAATTTAAAGTTGTGACAGACCATCATGCTTTGTGTTGGCTAGCTAGTCTTCGAGATCCATCAGGACGTCTTGCACGGTGGAGCCTTCGTATGCAGGAATTTGATTACTATATCGTTTACAAATCCGGACGTAAACATGATGCTGACACACTGTCTCGATCACCCGTGGAGTTGGCCCATGACAGTACGGATGAAGACGCCCATTTTCTTGGCATTATCAGTTGCTCTGATTTAAAGGCCCGGCAACGGGCTGATCCAGACCTCAAAACTGTGATCGATCATCTGGAGGGTTTCGATTCTACAGTATCTCGACTGTTTGCTAAGAACTTGTCATCCTTCTGTACGCGCGACGGAATCCTCTACAACAAAAGCGCCGGCAACAGTGACCGAGCCTATCTTCTAGTCATCCCTGCAGATCTCCGCGATGAAATCCTTCATGCTTGCCATGATGAACCCACCGCTGGACACTTGGGCTTTGCACGCACTCTTACCAGATTGCGCAGGCCTACTACTGGCCCAAACTTTCCGCCACCGTTCATCGATATGTTAGAGGTTGCCGCGAGTGCCAGCGACGCAAGACACCGCCATTGAAGCCAGTGGGTTTCCTGCAGCCTATTCCCCCACCGCTAGTACCATTCGACCAAATTGGTATGAACTTTCTTGGCCCTTTTCCTCTATCGTCAGCTGGCAATAAGTGGATTATCGTGGCTACAGATTATCTGACACGTTACGCGGAAACTATGGCGGTGCACGTGCGAGATCCTCCGAAGTGGCACAATTTTTCATTTGTAAAAAGTTTGTAAAAAAGGCAGGAAATGAGGAATGTTAGGCTGCATCATGTACACGACAGTAATGCACCATGATTGACAGGCAGCGTCCGAGCAAGACATTCTTAAGTTCTAACATATACGCTATCACTTCCTGCCTAAGCAAAAAAACTGAATGTAATATCCACATAGCCAAACAGTTGCTTCTGAATGCACGGTTACAAGAACAGGAATGTTTCGCCTGGGATAAACTCTACCCATGCAGTTCCAGAAAAGCAGACATTTTCTCGCAATATATTTTTTGTGGTTAAGCATGGCAAAACTTTGCAGGGTATGAGCTGCTTGAAGCACAAAATAATAAACAGTGAATGAATGGCATTTGAATTAGATTCATGTTTGAGACTTCACTCCTGCAATCTCGAAACCATGTCTTGAAACAAACCATGCACTATCAATTCCAAGCGAGCTCATCCATTTCTGGCCACCGTAACTGTGCATTGTGAGAGAAAGCCACATACAGATCATTGGTGGCTGCTATATTATACTGCAGTGATGACATGTGGGACAATGATAATACGTCTGCCACCACTTAGACACACAGTCACTGTTCTGTACCTATATACCGCGCGATAGCCGATTAAAGAGGCAAACTTTATCGGTTAGCGATCTTACATTCGGAGCGCCATGTCGTATTACTCCAGCCGGGTTGCGCAAAACTTCAGGGGTCAGGGAAGCTGCAAGAAACAAACGAGAAAAAATATCAATCATGGGTTTTGTCCAAACATTACATTTAGTCTTCTTACAGCGCAATTTGCACTTCATTAAAGCCGTTAAAAGAATTTATAAGCCATATTTGCTACATTTATATGCATGGAGAGGTTGCACACTGCGTATTGTTGAATATGTACCATGGGTGGGATTTTCTTTGTGTTACCTTACTAAAAGGTGCTGTTATTCATGCCGCACAACTTCCCCTCTTTTATTTTCAATACCGGAGCGACATAAACACTTCACATGAATTGTCCTAGTCATTCAGTAGCGCTGATATGAATATGTAATATGGTGGTATAGCTAACAGGTTCATTCCGAGCACTATTTCCCAACATGTAACGTACATTTGCTTGGACGTATTGTTAATTAGGGCACCTGAATTGTTTCTGAAATTAGTTAATCCAGCCGTCGGAAATACTGAGATAAGAGGAAGAAAGTATTTTCACTTTAAATCAATGAAAGCGCTCAGTGAGAGAAAGCGTTAGCACCAGAGGCTTTTGTGCTGTATATTCGGTACCTCGGCGAAAGCGACTCCTAAATATGTTATTCTTAAATGTGTGATTTTATATAGTGGTCATACGCGTTAAGTAATGGAGATGCTTGCAGAGTAAATAGAGAAAGGTGCCTGCAATACGGAAGAATATATCCATAGACGATTATTGATTTCTAGCATAAAAAATAATCAAATTCGTATTCTTACACATATCCCAAGTAAATATATTAGGAACATAAAAATAGCAATACCCAATCTTACAACAGTGTTACAAAATGACTGCTGTACAGGGGCATCGCACAAAAATATTTTACTGATCATGTTTATTTCACATATCACCGAGTCATGTCTGCTTGGTAGCAGCTGATCAGAACAATTATACCTGCTTTAAATTACTTACTATCAGTAGCAAATGCAATGCGAACAGTACCTGACACACTTACTCGCAATTAAATGTGCATTATGTAAATTAAATGTGCATTATGTAAATTTTAGCAAAGTGTTTATCTAACACTGCGTGTAATGCACCGTAGCGTATAAGGACTACTTTTTTCCTGGTCAAGATTCGTGGTTGCTTAGTGCATACCCATATGTCTTGACCTCAAACCGGCAATCATGTCAAAACTAAATTGAAGTAGTTTAGAGTTAACGGAAAGTGCAATACCTGTCACGTTTTCTGTGAACACCTGGATCGCACAGTAAAGATAAGAGGAAGGAGGGAGTAAACGTGGTGAGAGAAAAAGATGCCGCAGTGAATATATGTGGACTAATTACGATCGCCTCGGGATATCTAGCATGCAGTGACATCGAGTACCACACGGACGCCTCCTCGTCACGCCTCTATCGAAACGCTGCCTCCGGTTTTCGGGATTGAACCACGGTACACCGGAACAGTAATCGCACGTCTTACCTACTGAGCCACTATCGTTCTTTTATTGCAGACCCTCTGATTTGGCTCTTTGTCGAGGTCACAGCAAAGTAGCCTTGCGCGCGTAATTGAAACTGTCCACAATAGCAGTCTCAAAGAGCCAGTTTTGCCTATTGGCCTTTCATGTTTGCCAGCAAAGGGAAATAACGATGAACACCGTTTCCAAGTGGCCGTTTATTGCAACATTTAGTGTGTAAAAACTCGTGGGTGTTTACACAGTTTAGTGCGTAAACTTTTACATTGCGGGAGGTGAGAGTGTGGCCGGTTTGTAGGTCCTGCCGGTTTGTTAGTGGCCGTTTTTGTGGTGCCTTATAGTTTATCTAGAATAGTAAAGGCACTTCAATATTACTCATATCTTCAAGAGAGCTTTGCTATAAACGAATGATGTATGTATAGGTCACGATGACGAAAATTAGAGTACCCCAGTACAAGATTCCAGTTGATTTATGTGGTGTTTGTAAGGCAAACATCGTGTCTGAAGTTGCCGAGCGTACTGCCCAGAGTGCTGAGGCCGGCGAAATATGTGCAGCAGTTGAGAAAAAAGTGACTGCAGTTTGTTGTTGGCATATGTAAAGAGTATGAGTGAATAATCAGGTCATAAAACATGTAAATTATTGGGAAATATTTGAACGAATAAAGCTGTGAACAAATTATGCTCGTGCAAAAAAAAGCCGTCAATATTTCCAAATTTGGCATCCACTATAGTTCGACAACGGTAAACTCGATGGTAGATTCTAAATTTTTATGGCGCCTGTGGAAAGTTTACGACGTTGAGCCCTAACATTTGAGCTAATCTGAATAAGGCTGAAATTGGTGCCGAACCTATATCGAGCATAACTAATTCATTGGTGACCCCAAAAATTACATGAGCGATCCCGGATAATAGGCCTGCATCGTGATATCCAAGTTTCTTTGGGACTCCTCCAAAATGCCTTCGCTTGACCTGGACAATTTCACTTCGTGGAAATTTCAACATTAATAACACAACCTAAGCAATGGTACTAAGCAACGAAATGCAGAACTAAGAACAATGTTTACTTGTCATGCTTTCGAATTTCTGCAACCTAAAGCACCCTTTATGTTTTGCAAGAAAACTGCGCGTCATTAGAACGCCCGCTTCTGTAGGTGCCAAAGAAGAGCAAGATGGGCGTTTTTTAATATCAGGTGTCGACAGCTGTGTCAACAGTTTCTCTCTCCGTGATGACTATGTTTTAATACCGCCGCTCTTTCTTCCGCATCTCTAATTTATGTAAAATGCTTGCTGTAACCTTTGATTGCGTAAGATTCAAATTGCCGCTCACGCAATCGATCATACGTGCTTTGAAATGTGAAGTGCTTACCGCTTGGGATTCCCGGTACCGGGACGAGGAAAGTACCGATGTAGTTGAGGGCATAGTAGAGCATGTCCAGGCCATCGTCCCTCTTCCCTACCGGCTCCAAGAAGGCAAACTCGGAGGACAACGGAGACTCATATTGCACTGAGCTTGCTGGCCGCAGGCAGGCCGGACCTGCCAAGAAACCACAGATTAGCAGCCAATTCCTCCATTATTATTATAAATGCTATGCAGCAGCTACTCTCCCATCTTCACACTTGTTCGCTTATAAATGCCTCTCTCTAAGTTTCTTAATCTTACCTAAAGGGAAGAGGTGCCACCTTCTATTTGTGCTCGCATTGAGCTTCCTGACGACCAGTTCAGCCACCACGGGCGGCAAAAGCATCATGGGCCGGAAAGTATATACCGGGTGCAGAACTACAATTTTTTACCAAAAATAGTGCAAACATAAACGAACATTGTTCTACGAAAAGAAACGTCTCAACATTCTATATGGTGACTTTAGATTGAAAAAAACAAGCAAAAATGCATGTAAGTATAACATTTGTCCAAAATAAGCGACGAGTCTCTTTATACTATGAGTTGCTCTTGGCAGGGCAGTATATTTCCAGATAAGATGTACTTTGGAGCTAGCAGCAGAAAGCGAATTGTGCCTAAAAGAGTATCAAATATACATCATTAATTAGCTGTAGCTGGAGGCGCACATGCCGTTGCAAAAGGGTATCATTGTCACACATCAAAATTAATAGTGAACTTGTATAAATAGGTTCGTGATAAATTATTTTCATTCTCTGTTGGGCTAACACGCAAATGTATCCCATAACTTACCTTGTGTTGCATGTGCGGCCATCACGCAACTAACTGAGATGAAAAGCCACACAATTGGAAGCTGAGGTGTTGTGGAAGGCGTGTTTAACCTTCTCACGACACACCGACAGATTTGCGTGGCGACAAGCTGCTGCTTCAAAAACGTCTCTGAGTGGGCGCCAATGTGAGGTCTCCGGAGACTTGTTTAGTTTCAAGTCTGCAAGCGTAAAAAAAAAGAGGCTTCTTGAGTTTGGAAAGGGCCGACCTTTTTGCTCTCGTTTGAGTAGTCGCACAAGGTGGTTTCAGCCAGGCGTGCTCAAAAGCGATGTACAACAGCGAAAAGTAAGCAAAATGTAATGCATAAAAAAAGCAATATTTGATATTAACAAAACGTGTGGGATGAGTTCAAAAAGTTGTGTTAGGGTTTCAAACCATTCTGCCACTTCAAAGTTTCAAGTGGCTTTCTCTTCATTCTGTGGAACACTGAGGAGAGAATGCTTTTGTCGGGTGATTAAGCAGTTACACACTAACAGGATATTTACGAGTTTAATAAGGAACCTCTGACCGGCTTTCAAAGTAAAATGACTGTGCTCCTTGGACAACCATGTTCAATCATAAATAACTTACGTGCGTGTTTACGTGGTATATAATACATTTTAATCAGGATAACAAACGGTATACGAGCCGCAGTACTGGCTTCCACCTGAGCTGCATTTTGTGACCTTTCATATTATTTTCGATTGATCCAAGACAAGCAAAAGCTAAGTCTGTGATACATGGGTGTCACGCATGTTCGTCCAAGCAGGAGGCGTTATAATGCAAATTTGCACAAAGGCGTGTGTGATGTCACTCTCCCCAACCGAAGTGCCCAGGCAACAGCGACCAAGGGAAGAATATAATGTCAACAAAAGCCTATTGAAACGCACACAGTGAAGCCCCTGGTTACCAGTAGTTCTTGTATTTATTTGAATGAGAAATAAACATTGCCGCATTTCTCTCAAAGCAGAAACTTAAACTGAATGAGCGCTTGGCTGAACCCATTCCCCCTCCCCATAGCACAGTGCGAAATCCTAAGCCCATACCAACCGTTGTGCCCCTGATGATTGCCGACGCCCTGAAGCTATACCAGTGACAAATGCCGCCCCATTCGTCGTAGCAGCACGGACCAACTGTGCCACTATTGCCCGAGCGAGGACAGCTACCTACCATTGGCCTACACCAGCCCTTCAAGGCCTGCATCCCAATTCCTTCAGGCACCGGCGTCTTTTATATCACCTCTGCCTGAAACCGGTAAGCCCTGGCAAACACCGGATAATCACCCCATATGCTATTTCTGGGTATTTTCTGCCAATATCACTCGGTATCGGCGAAGCCGCACTCAGGACTGTTCCGAATTGCTGCGTCCTAGCACACTGAAATCAGTACAGAGAGGCATTCGACCTATATCTTAAGTCCATAACTTGCCTGAACGTGCCGTCCTGTATGCTCGCCGATCCCCTTACTCGCGTCGCCATTCTCTGTCTCTAATGCGATGGCGTCACTATATTAAACAAAATATAAACGGAATGCCGCAGTTCATAAGGAAAGAATTGTACAACGAGCTGACTGTCGAATACTTATATAAATCAGCTTGAAGCTTCTGCGGAGGGTTTTGCACTACCAGCGCTTGTCAACACTAGTGCTGCCATTTACGCTGTGGACGAACGTCTTTATTGTTTTATGCGAAAAGGAACGATACATATCTCTGGATTGTTGTTAAAGGAAAGCGCCCAGCTTTTAGAGCCTTTAGCTGCGCGCACGTCTCGAGTTTTCATTCAGGAAGTTGTGACGCACTTGCGTTCGTTGTTCTGCGTTCTTGTTTTCACGAATTTGACCAGTTAATTTTTCTGCCACATTATCGCAGGATGATCGACTACAACCGTGCTGATCTGAAGTTTTCTCGGCTTAACTAACTGTTGCCGGACATTCCATTGCCCACATTTGTCGTTTCCGAAGATAACACCTTCCAGTATCAGCTTCTTGTGCCACAGCTCGTGTTTTTCCCCGTCATGACAATGTACTTTCCACACCATTGTCCGCCTTTCCATGCTGCTGCTTTTTTCCTCACGCCTTTCTCTCTATCAGCTGGCCTCAATTTATTTATTTATTTACTTATTTATTTATTTCAGGTTCCTGCAGCGCCCGAAGGCATTATTGCAGGGGGGGAGATCAGAAATAATCTTGCTGGGAACGCCAGTGGCACAATAAAATACATAAAAATGAAGAAAATAACACGACACAAGTGATAATGCAGAATGAGAGACATGCATCTAAAGGGGGCAACTGCGCGACGTACAAAGTGATGAAAACACTCAAAAACAAAGTAATGAAGGAAACACACGCAAGAGAACTGGGCGCCACGTCACACATACGATAAAAAAGCCAGAAATAAATTTTCAGTGCAACACTCAGTGATGCCAGCTGGCAGTCGGTTCCACTCATTGATCGTCCGTGGAACGAACGAGGTTTTATACACATCTGTCCAGCATTTTATTTCTCGGTTTTTCCACTGGTGATCAAGTCGTCTAGATAAAAAGTGAGGTTGAAGTAGGTACCGATCTTTATCAATGCTGAGCATTTCAAAATAAATGCGATACATGATATACAGTCTGAAATGTTTTCTGCGGTGAGCTAATGATTCCCAACCAAGATGATGTTTAATAAACGTGACACTAGATAAAAAGTTATAATTGTTAGACACAAATCTGGTAGCATTATTTTGGACGCGTTCGAGCATGTCAGATAAGTAAATAAACTGGGGATCCCATACAGGGCATGCATATTCAAGAATTGGCCTTATGTAAGTGAAATGCAGGAGCTGCTTGACAGTTGACTGTGCTTTGTTTAAATTACGCTTTAAAAAATAAACATTCTGCAGGCTTTCGATGTAATATGCTCAACTTGTCTCGTCCACGTAAGGTTAGACGTGAAATATACGCCGAGATACTTATATTCAGAAACTTTTTGCAGGGGAGCATTATTTATTGAGTAACAGGTCTGTAGAGGGGAACGCTTACGAGTGAACGAGACAAGTTTGCATATTGAAATGTTCAAAGACATTTTCCATTTTGAGCACCAGTACTTGATAAAATTTAAGACTCGCTGAAGTTTTATTGCGTCAGAAGAACTTTCCACAACATGGTAAAGCACACAGTCGTCAGCATATAGCCGGACTTAGCAGGTGAGGTCAAGAACAATATCATTAATAAAAATGCGAAAAAAAAGGGGTCCAAGGACAGACTCCTGGGGCACACTTGAGGAGACGTTTACGGAATCGGAGTGACAACCATTAATTACAACACGCTGCATGCGGTCCTGAAGATATGAATGAAGCCAGTCGATGATATTGGGATGCAGACCAAGACAGCGTAACTTATGTAATAATAGCACATGAGGTACAGAATCAAAGGCTTTTGTAAAATCCAGAAATACACAATCAATTTGATATCCGTGGTCAAAAGGGGAAAACAGATCATTACTGAACTCAAGTAACTGGGTGGTACAGGAAAAACCCATTCTAAAGCCATGCTGAACTGGCGTAAAGAAGTCATGAGAGTCAAGTTGTTTCATGACTGCACTGTAAATTATATTTTCCAATGTTTTACAACGCACGCTAGTCAGAGAAATGGGTCGGTAATTAACAACAGACATTTTCGAACCTCTTTTATGCACTGGGACAATATTAGCATTTTTTTAGCTGTGGATGTCCACACTGTTCTCATTTCCCTTCTCACTATTACGCGGTGACTGCCTAGACTTTTTTCAGCTCATTTGAATCTAATGCCGCCTGTAGGTAACGACCGCATCGCAGCCACTTGACTTCATCTTCACTCCGTCTCCTTTTCCGCAGTAAAATTTGTCTACAAATGTATTCTTCCAGTTCATAGATATCAGTCGTGCTGGCTTCAACGCGCTCAGCGTTTGGCAGTAGTTCATTAGTTCCGTTCGTCATTCGACTCTCACCAGTCCAGTTTGAGCCGCAGATCAACTGTCGGCCTTGAATCAATACTCGTTTTCGTGCTCTTCTGCGTCAGCTATGTCTGCTATTGAGCGCCAACTAAAGACAAGGTTCACACTATGCTTCTGTATGACACGGTTGATCCCTGATGCTATAACGAGGGAGGTAATAAATTTTCATATGATTGCTATATTACAGGAGGACTGCATTAGCGCACCCTCAATAGCATTATCCCAAAAGAGACCAAGTACCTCGAGTGTGAAATTTGACACGGGGTGCTGGCGATTGACCTTTGCTGTGTATTTTTTGTTTTTGTGTACTTTCCTTCCTGGGTACCAGCAGGTATAAAAGCCTACTGACTTCTTAATATAATTTAGTTGACAACACAAATGAGTAGGGGATAGGACAAAACAGCGCTGAATGTCAAGTGCACTGTTATTATGGATGTCCGAAACCAACTTGCCCAACATATTTTGTTGTGGATAAAACACTGCCTGCTCAGTGCAATACAAGATTTGTGCCGCCTATCACCCACAGAAAAACCACCTTAGGGAAGAAACTATTCGCAGCCTGGGCGACATCCTCGTGGAGTAGGTAGGAGTAGGCTCGTGGAGTAATAGATAGGCAATGAAATACACTTCCTGATGATGTACTAATATTAGTGATACTGCAGCGTTCAGAGGAATAATAACTAGTATAATTGCTTAATATTTGATATATGCGCTTTTAGAAACACCAAATTCTGACACTGTATAAAATACACATTACCCTCTTGTTAGCTTCAACTGATATTTGTGTTTTGTTCTAAGTAGCCTTTTTTCAAGCTTTCTACAATTGTTTCCTTGCTTTTGGTCTTTTATGCTTTATAGTTTCTTGTAACCACTGTGTAGCATTTCCTTTTACTTTTTGTATTTGCTCTTACATTTTGTTACTTCATTTGCCCCGTACGCGTACAACACTGCTACTTAAACAGCCACGGCTTTCTCTCCATTCATTGCGCTCTATAGCTGGCACCCATCAGCTCCCCTTGATAATCACCTCTCCTACCACCCTGCCGCACATGATTGAACAACTGTAACAGAAGCTGCCCAGTGCGTATAAGACTGCGCCAGATCGCCCATTCGCTCATGAAAGACTTAGACTGGCGCAACAAATACTGCTGTGGCACCCATCAACTTGAACCGTCTGTCGGGATCGGTTCAAATGTGTGCCTGTGGGTTCTATCCGGCACCCCAGCGGTCCTCAACAAAACTTTATCTTCAAGTGCCATGGTTCCTATAACGGCGTCGAGCATGTAGCCGATCACGTCATCTCTCAATCTCCGGGCAGACTGGGAGAAAGTTGCCTCCTTAAGTCACCAGGATGACTCCTTGTTCCACGAAAGCTAATGTCAACAAGAAGACTAGCCTTCTCCAGACTCTGACAATGACGATGAGTACTCATTAAAACGCATTGCTATCGTTCATGGCGATAACCTCTGAACTAGCCGTCGGAGCCGTCGTTTTTTGCAGCGGTGAGGTAGGTTCCATTAGAAATTGAAATCACGCGTCCACATGAAAGAAAAAAGCTGTCATTCCGAGATCGTCGTAAATAGTGCGGAAGCAGCCCATAAAATTTCACATAACAAAGCAAAACAAAAAGCCTTGGGATATATATCATATACTAATTGTGGTCCCTTTTTCGAAGTTGGACGGAGCGTAATGTTTTCAACACGCCAAAATAAGCACATACATGATCTGTGTACCTTGATTTATTGACATCTATCGACGTCAAGGACTTGGTCGTTGATGAAATGCCTCTATCACACGGCTTAAAAGCGATTCTATTAGGCGGTCTACCTATACAAATGCCACACTTTCGGTGACCTACTTACCGAAAACTACGGGCGGTAGTCTCGCCTTCTTCTTCTTCTTCTTCTTCTTCTTCTTGGTTTTTTGAATCATGCCACACACCCACATTGGGGCATTTCCCGAGGTGTAGTGTAATACACATGAAAGTTTGAACAGTCGATACCGAAAAAAAGTATAGCGCCATGCATGAAGTTCGAAAAATTTAGCGGCGAAAGATGGTAGAAGAGCATTTAAAGTAAGCAAGCATAACATTTGGTCAAAAAAGAAGACCTCGAAGAAATTTAATATCTAGCTCTAAAATTTCTACGCTTCGACCCCATCCCTCGATCATGCACAGCGCGTATGGACGTGATGGGCTGTCGTGCCTTTCGACGCTGATTTGAATCACCTAAATATTTTGCGGCTGTTCCTCTTTTTCTCTTTAACCTGCGCCTCTGCGCCTTTTTTTGCGTAGCAACGCTCGCGCGAGAGATTGGATATGAGCGGATAAGCTTTTTCATTTACACAATTATCGTTTATTCGGACAAGATCGCCAGTCCAAAGGAGGAGCTTTATTTATATTTTTTCTTCGAAATTCTGTCACAGGGCTAAGAGTTCCTGCCAGCTATTATCTCTACATTGTGAGTTATTGGCTCTAGACTTTGATTCCAAGCTGCTCTCTGTTTTCCTTAGTGAAAGTTTATTTCCCTGGTGGTGTACGAGATACAAAACCTCTAGATCTCTGTTCTGCTGGCTGGTAACTATAATTGGCACCATGCTTCATGGGTCTGCAAGGCAGCTATGGCAAGCGTCTTTGAGATTTGGTAACACATAATAACTTTTCCAGTGGAGATTCAGGTCCAACCACTATAATACGAAAACACAATCTATCTGTGTTAGATTTAACTTTCACCACTCCCATAATTTCTATCAATAACCGGTCGAAATTGATTGTGATACCTTTACTGACCACATACCAATTGCTTTTGATGTTAATTGCCCCTTAACTCTGACGACTTCTCAACTGAAGTAATTTATTACCTATAGTAATTTTCAGTTAACGTTACGCTCTACTCTCGATTAACACGGATCAAGAACAAAAATAAAAATTCTTATTCTCGGGGATTGAGTACTGCCGTAAGAAGTCTGAGATCTTGCTACGGAGTTGAAACGGGAATACTTCAGCTGTTTGAAAGAATTTTGATTGTTCCCGGGATTAAAAACGTAGAAAGGCGGCATGGAAGAAGCTTCTCCAGAATCAGTGCCCGTAAAACTGCCATAACTTTAAGTTCATCGCAGCTACTTTTAAACGAACAATTATAAAAGCGAAGGACCACTATGACGTTAAATATTTTGTTTTCCGTTCTAAATCCGGCAACCGAAGTGCACTTTACGGTTTTTTATAGTAGCAGAAAGATTCCAGCATCGCAAAATCTACCTTCTTTCATTTGGACTCCCGATTAAGCAATAGACACAATTGAAACACTTGTCAAAGAACTCGAAAAGCATTTACCATCTGCTCTTCTTTCATGCTCGATATATGTAGTGTATAGTTCCAGTTAATTATGATCCTCAAAGTATCCTTTATGAGCTTCTGCTTATAGTGATGAAATGGCCAGCCGCTACTCCTGGTTCTGATAACGTAACTTCAAAAATGATGAAGATCCTCTTCAGGAGTCACCTGACTCGTTATTACAACTGAAAAATTATTCCATCAAACATGCTTGGTTGGATACATCCAGAATGGAAACTTGCCAAAGTGATTCCTTTATTTAGGAACTGTTGCGGTGCCATTTCCATGGATAATATTAGACCAGTTTATTAACATAAAAAATTCTAAAATAATTAAAAGAGCCATGCTTATACTCATTTCGGTCTTCGTGAACCAAGAAAAAATCCTCGCCCCTTGCAAATTGGTTTTTGTGCAAAGTGTTTCATCTGGAATGCGCGTGCTGACTTCGAGATTCGAGTTCATTCAGGACAACGGCAAAAAATGTAAGCTGCCCTGGTAACGTTGCCTATAGCTAAAATCTATGATAGCGTTGAACATAGCATTCTGCTGCAAAAATTAAATGCTCCTCCCTTTCCACATTATTTGTATCGTGAATATCTGCATTCCTTCAAACCCGCGAGTTTTTCTGTGCATTAAATGGCGTGCATTCTGTGCATCCTGGCAGATGCAAGCAAGAGCGCCTGTATCTCGTCTTTTTTCTTGTAGTGTACATTCCTCGGCGCAGATTTTTTCACCAATTCAGTAGGCACTAACTAGCCCAAGAACCGGTATTAACACAAGCAAGGCAGTGGAATTCCGCAAGGACCAGTTCTCTCACCTGTGCTTTTCAACACAGCTCAATTCCAGTTATTCATGACGTGTGCACTTAAATATATGCAAATGATACCGCGTTTTTGTGGCTGCATCAGATATTCAATCCCTTCATCTCCGCTTGCAAACGTAACTATTTTGAGAATTGGTTGTGTGACTTTCGTCTCATGTTCAATGTGAAGAAGAGCGCTGTCCTTATTTTCAATATAAAAGTGCTCGTAACTCTGTCTTTAATGTATCAGCAACAAATATTTCCTCACCTTAGATCTTTAAAGTATTTAGGGCCCATTTATTATTATCTTTCATGGCAGCCCTACATTATCAATGTCGCCACAAAAAGTTCTCGGGCCGTTAGCTAGTTGCGCCGAATATGTCGTCGCCGGTCTGCAATACGGAGAGATGCGCTTTTAATGGTTCATGATATGTCCATCCAATTTTAGAGTTTGGGTAATTGGTGTTTTCTGGTTCACTATTTGTCGCCGACAATGTCACCGACAAGGCCACCTAACTGTTCAGATGTAGTTACGGATATATGAATCACAGTTTCACCTATCTATGTCTGTTTCTTGCTGCCAACTGGCCTTCTTTTGCGGTGCCTATTGGCTAAATTTCATACACCGCAGGTAGTTATGCTCCAAAATTTGCTAAACCCTTTAAATATTTCTCTTCCTAGCATTCTTCCCATGCAAGCCAGCGGGTCTTCTGTTGAAATTGTCCTGATGACGACATTTTCCCGAATCATGTCAAGTATTTGTCATCCTTTATTCTCGGCGGAATATTAGAAGATCATTTAACAGGACTTTCTGCTAGCTTAGAAATAGCAACCGATGCATCAGGGTGTAATAAAAAGGCAGGTGCGGGTATATCTTGTCCACATCTAGACTGCTCTTTTTCTGTTCGTCTTCCGGACTTCACGCAAATGTTTCAAGCGACATTTCTGGCAGTGGTACTCGCTTTATGGAAACTACACTCCTCTTCTTTTTTTTTTTTTTTTTTGCAGTGGCGGTAATTACCGACTCTTTATCTCTGTGCTCAAGTGCTCATTCTTCTCTTCATGAGTGGATTCTGGAAATGTAAAAGCCTTCCTTTCCCTGATCCTTCGACATTTAAAACTTGTACGCATGGTATGGGTACCAGGTTACAGCAATATGACGTTAAATGAATATGCTGACAGTTTGGTGAAAGAGGCCCCCAATGGCCCCTTATTATCTGTCCTTCAGGCGACAGTATATCACCGCAGCGAGGTTTCGGAGAAACATATTATTAAACATGCAAGCTGGTCACCTTTTAAGATCTCACGACTACTTATATCTCACATATGCTTAGAGTAGGAAATCATTTTTTTCACAGCAACTTGAGATTTCTCTAAAAATGCTGCGATGCCGTTTCCCACCTCTAAATTTTTACGTTCACAGATCTGATTTGCACCTTCTCCAGCCTGCGTATTTTGCCGTGAACAGAAATCATTAGATCATTTTTTTTTATTGTTTTACCGCCGCTTTCATCATCATCATCATCAGCAGCCTGATTATACCTACTGCAGTGCGAAGACCTCTCCCATATTTCTCCACTTAACCCGGTTCAGTGCTAACTGCATCCACTTAACCCCTGCGAACTTCTTAAACTCATCCGCCCACCTAACTTTCTGCCACCCCCTGCTACGCTTTCCTTTCCTTGGAATCCAGTTTGTTACCCTCAGCGACCATCGGTTATCCTCTCTTCGCACTACATGTCCTGCCCATGTCCACCGCCGCTTTACTACGTTGAAAACACAGTTGATGGAAAAGGCATTGCAACACCTTGGCCTCAGTTTAACTAGCCCGATATTGTTATCATCTAGCGCCAGCATCCCTGGACACAGTCAAAGGTCTGTTTTTACCACCACGCAAATTTTTTTACTGGAACCAAATCGTTTATCTTCATAAAGCTTTCAACATTACTTGTTTTACAAGTCCCAGTGTCTATCTCCCGTGTGCCTTATGAGTTTTCATTTTTTAGTTGATTTATTTCACCTTGGTCACCTTGATTTATCAACCGTGGTCGTATTCTTGACATTCGCCTTTCCTTTTTATTCTAAGCGCTAAATATTCCACACTGATCTCTATAAGAAACACGTATACCTGCTATTCGCTAAAAGAATACGTCGGTGCACATCGCAGAGCTGTCGTTGTTGTTGTTGTTGGCTCAGCTACAGAACCGGTAGCAGGTCTGTGCATTTTCTTTTCCTTCTTCCTTCAGTCGCAACAACAAGCGTGATAGATATTGCGCCATTCCTTCCAGTGAGCCAAATAATATTGTTATTATAAAGAAAGATTATAAAATAAAAAACTGCGGATTGGAAAGGCGGAGTTACAGGGGCTATCACTCCAAAACTGTAAGCTTTCGCCCTACCACTACAGGTTCAAGCCCTGTTTGGCCCCACAATGTTATCCTCTCAATTCCAACGCTGGATTTTTCTTAGCACGAGCCTGTTAACACTATCGCGTTAGTAAGAAGATGGTTACTGGTTGTTGCTGGCCCTACGGGGCTGGGACAAGTAGGTCACTGCCGCTTGCGGCGGGGGCTGGGCTGCCACTGTATCTTTATCTGTTACAGGCCGCCATTGCACCCCCACTGTTTCGGTGGTGGACACACGGCTGTTGCCGACGCGAGTCTTTCTCCCCTTTTTTTGTCTTCTCTATTTTCTCTTCTGTCTGCACGAGGCAGCGGAGGCGGCCCAGCTACAGAGTCAGTAGCAGGCCCGTGCATTTTATTTTCCTTCCCTCCCACAGTAGCAACAATAATAACAATACGGCACCTTTATCGCCCTCTCTTCTTTCACTCCCACCTTCCTCCCTTCCTTTACGGCGTGGTACATGTATCCGCGGAGAATTCTGACAGATGCTGAGGCTTTTCTATCATGCAAATCAATTTCTAACGCCGCTGATGCATGCTGTACTAACGCATCCTAGACATGCGGGTCTGCTTCTGTTTGCTGTGTGGTGCGGTGTTCGAAGAAGCGGCAAATGAAAGGCGCCGCACGGACGCCTGGAGCGGTCGTTATTGTTCTTGTTGTGAATATAGGAAGAAGGAAAAGAAAATGCACGGGCCTGCTACTGGCTCTGTAGCTGAGCCACCTCCGCTGCATCGTGCGGACAGAATAGTAAAGTAGAGTAGAAAGAAGAAGAAAAGGAAGAGAAGGACGCGCGCCGCAACAGCCGTCGCCCACCACCGAATTCGTGGCGGGTGCAATGGCGGCCCACAACAGGTAAAATTCGGCGGGCTAGCCCCAGCCGCAAGCGGCGTTGACCTACTGTCCTATCCTCGTAGGGTCAGGAACAGCCACCCTTCACCACGCCCGGCGGCGTCAGCTTCTTTGAGACAACAGGTGACGTCATCACCTGTTGTCACGGCAAATCGCGCACCCCTTGTCGAACACAACCAGAATTTCATTTAACGCAACGAAATTCACTGGAAATATATAATTCGTCTACAGTAAAGGGAAGACGCAGTATCTGTCACACGCGAAATCCCGCTATCATGCTCGTGGTAGACAACGGGAATTATGGAGTGCGTTTCACTGTGTTAAAGAGAGTGAAGAAAATTCAAATTTCGCCAGGAGCTAGGACCTTTGTTTTTAAATTGCATACCAGAACATTACCAGTAAAAAAGTTTCTGGAGGCAAGGGTTTCTTTTTTACCGTGGGGAGCAAATTGTTTATTGTATAAGCAGCCGGAAACAATAGGTCAAGTTTTTTACTTTGTTGTAAAGGGGTATATTTATAGGATGTATTACAACGAACCATAAGGAAGAATTTTCGACTAGACTCGCAGGGCAGTTTATATTTAAACATAGAGAATGAGGATGAGGTTATATTTGACGAAATCATGGTTATGAGTCTCAAGTGTATATGGCGCTCCAGAACTCCAGGCTCTCATTGTGACACTGATGCCAGACCTGCTCAAATTAATTTTCAAGAAGGCGTTGAGTGGTATATTACCGTTTAAAAACAGGCTGCAGAACCTCCCGAATGGCTGTCAAGAATATCAGCTGCGGGAATTTTAAAGTGACGAGGCCTGTCTAAGACTGGCTGATCATGATATACATTCATGTAAATTGCCTTTTGTGACTTTTTTCATGTTTTGATCGAACTTTCCTTTTGTGTTATGTCGTGTGCCAAAGCCAGGCAATCAGTAAAAAAAAATCCAGGGCGTGGCTCAGTGGTAGCACGCTCGGCTGGTTATTCATTGTATGGAGGCTTTGTTTCCGGTGGAGGCAGGCTTTATTAGTTTATTTTTAACTCTCACTCTCGAAAACATGACACCTCTGCTGAGAAACCTCCGTCGACAACGATGAGGCATTAAAGGCTTTCGCCTTATAATGGAAAGAATTCAAGTAACGCTCGATGGCCTCGGAAAGTTGCTATCGTTTATGATTGGAAGAGAACTCATACTGACCACGGAGTGCACCTGCGTAGGGCAGAGTTACTGCACTAGAGCACGTGAGGGAAATAATTCGAATGAGATTTAGGTTCCCATAATTTTTCAGGTACTTTTAGATCATAAACACATTTAACGAAGATCCGTCAAAAATAGGGATGTTTGTGATAGCTGTTACTATTTTTCAATACAGGGATGAAACGTGAAGGTTAACAAAAGCGGCTAGACGTAATTTGAGAACAACGCAAACAGTTCTAAGAAAAAAAATGATACTGTAACGTTGAGGCAGGGAGAGCAGAATGGTAGAGGGAAAAAACGCGCACTCTTTATCTTGGTCGAAATAGAGAAAAATTATACCTGCGCAGAGCATAAAATTCGAAAGTAAGGCAACTGGTGGCCTCTCCTAGTAAGAAACTGCATTCGAAGAGAAGGCAAACGTACCAGAGCGATGAAGAAATTCAAATACGCGGATGATGTTAGGCAGTTTGCGGATATTGTGTGCCTGTGATATTGTGTGATATTGTGGAAGAGGGTCACGTAATTAGGAGGATATGAATGAGGTCCTTGTCTTTCAGTGAGGTGTAGTCAGGCTGATGATAATAAGCTTGCGTTCTCTCGAACTCTGTACGGTGATACACCAAAGTGACAAAAGAAGTCTGTGGTGCACAGCGAACCAGGTCCAGCTTTCTAGGGAGAAATTTCAGCAAAAACGAGTAACTAGACTGTGAGGTTATGCGTTTATCTGAAATAAAAACCAGTTAGAAATGATCGCGCAAGCAAAACTAAGCCACACTATGCAGATAAAGATACATAATTGCATATAACTTGAATGTGGCGCTGCGTATACAAAGCTGAGTACCCAACACTAAGTTAGCATTTTTTGCACTACCGTCATTTACTGAGGAGGGCGAATCACATTTAAGACGGTATTTGCTATGTGTACTTTCGCCATTTTTCTTAAATGACTCAGGCTTAGTGTTTTTTTCGTTCTGTAAGCATTATGGCGAGAAGCACGGATTTCTCCGATTATGTGCTGTATTTTGATTGGCCATTCATTGATTTGTTTTTCTGGAGAAGGGAGCCCGCGCCTCAACTTGTGCCATTCGATACATTTGGGCTGTTGCGTGCAGAGTTATAATGAAACATGCATTTCTCCACCTAAATTACCTTCACTTTCTTGCCCTCTCCCCTCCCCTTAACTGACACAGACCGCAAACTCACGAGAAGTTATCATTCCGTTACGCCGTTCGCATTGATTCAAGCGCTATCGACCTGTGAATATCATGTGGGTGACGAAGCTTTTTCTATTGATTATAGCACCATCGACCTGCGGCTCAAATAAATAATCCAAATCTCGGTCCATTCCCCGACAATATATTGCGTGCGAACTTTGCGACACTGGTAGTTGTGTAGTTTCTCCAGCAGCCAGCGCAATGCATTTTATTATATACGGAAAAAGAACTAATTAGCTTATTTTGACCGCAGCTGCAGGACACACTGTAATGACTCGAGACAACGTCCATGCACAATGAAACGTGCATAATCTTGAATGTAAAGACATGCATGCAAAGTACGAGAGCTAGTTATTTACTTGCTTTGATTCCGTTTTGCTGCAACCTCAAGGAAACAGCATACTTTTTGTCTGTGCATTTCCCAAAAGTTTTGCATATGGTGGTGTGCTCTGGCATCACGAGTTGAGCTGTTTTTGTCAGCCGGTCGCTAAGGAACATTAGGATCCAAAATTGAGAAATTATACTGATGTGTTGTGCACCTTCTCTATTAGCATTAAAACCGCATACTGACATTTCGACGAAAATCCCGAGCCACTTTTTAAATATTCAAATTGGACTTAGATATGACCTGGTATTCCATTTGCCGTCCAAGCTAAATTATACTTCTTGTGTAACCTACACTCCAGAAAACATTCCCTATGAAATCCTCATTTCAAACTCGAGAAGGGTAACCAGATGAAGATGCGTCCTTCGCTGTGATTTCACTCTGTCACCGGTAACTCTACTCAGTGTAACTCTATCTACTGTGTGCAGCCACTTCGTTTCTACAGACCACAGTCTGAGGTTTGGCATCTCTTTTAAAGTGAGTATTAATTCATTGCCGCATTGTCCACGAAGTGTTTTACATGTTTGTGCCCAGAGCTGTTGTCACGGCGCTTTATAATTTAGTGAGGTTATACGCGACATGGGGGGGGATCTAGTTTATCGCAGACACGATCAGTTCTTTTAAGTTTGTTACGCATATTGCATTAGGCTTCTTGTATTATAAATTATTTCAGAACTTTAGAGCAAGGGCAAACTGGCACAGTGGCAGTCATTCGGGAGTAGCCGTGGAGGGAACCTTTGGCGATCGCGCAGCGCGTATTGTAGCCGATGCGGCATATTGGCACGTTACGTCGCGGACACAACTTGACGCAGTATATTCAGCAGTTAAAGGCCAGCTGAGTGCACTTGTCTGGAGCATTTTCACCCCATTACACAATTCTCCACACTAAAGCTGTCGTTATAGGCCAAAGCGCATTCTATTGGCCTTTCGTCGGCCGCTCATTACTATTTCGCGAACCGAAAATCATTACCAGAAGTCTTCTTTCAATTTAAACGCGGAGGCGCGGAAATCCTAAATATATTTGTCCTTTTTAGGACCAGTGAATATAAAAAAGCGCAGGAATAATACATAAATCTGGTCCTTTTGCTTTATGCTTTTTGGTATAAAGGCAAGTTTTTTGGCCCCGCCGCCATGGCTTAGAGCTTAGGGCACTCGACTGCCGAGCCCAAGGATGTGGAATCCCGGCTGCCGCGGCCGCTTTCCGATGGAGGTGAAAAGCAAGGCGTCGTATGCTAGTCGATGTCACAGCGCATTATAGACCCCAGGTTTTTTGATTGTTTCGGAGTTCTTCTCTAAGGCTTCTCTCATAGCCGCAGCCTTTTAGCCGTAGCCTTTTAAGGACATTAAGATCCACGAACCAATTCAAACAAATTTTCATTGTTCTTTCTATGGAAAAACTTCTTACAAACTTCTGCTAGATTTTCTTCTACTACAAAGCCGCACGTACCGAGATGACAAAACTCGATTGTGTGACGCTGTATCTATTTTTAACTATTCTGCCAGATTCTAAGCCAGTAGGCTGCCAACCTCTAGTCAACTGATGGCGGAATATATGTCCACACTAGACACTGTATAAAACACAGTCGTAGTACACTTTCACGCTCTATAAACAAACACCGAAAATGATCGTCTGCCCATAAAATTATAAACACTTTCTTTGACCTTTTAGGTACTGCAATGGACTGGCGGTGGCGCTGGGGGGCACCATCCTATTCTACATCGACTAAACGCACGTTCCAGCATGAGGGCGACCATGTCACAGACCTTCTCAGTGCTATGACACGGACCCTTTGGCTCATAGGCCTGCTGCCTCGGAACCTGCACGAAGCTTCAGACCCTACTGGCGCCGGTTATCCTACGAATTCTCCAAGATGCACTCGAAAGGAACTTTTGCGGCGCAAACTGAGAAGGGGGTCACCGATGCTATTCGTCGTGTTCGGTTACCTTTTTCACTTTTCTGCGGCCACCGTATACAACGTGACCCACAATGGAGGATTCTTTGGTTTCTTCGCCAACTGCGGTTACGTGCTTCGCAACCTGTTCGCCGCCATCACTGTCGTCCACTTCCTCATGACTCAGGACGAGCTGATCGCACTGCTGGAAGATAGCCGACCACTCCGGGAAATCCTGCCCAGCACCAGTGAACGCGAGGTACGCAAATTGATTTTTTTTAATGAGCGCGTACATAGGAAGGAATGCATATATAGTTTAGGCAAAAGTAAATTGCAAAAAAGCTGTAAACGCTTCCAGTTTGTGTGGACACCATCACGGGCTGCATGGCTTTGTACTAGATGATTAGTTCCTGTATACCTTTTGTTTTATACACCCCATTAGTTTGTGAGGCCTCATAACATGTCATTTTTTCACTAGAATGTAATGTATAACCTGCTTGTGTAATGAAAAGGGAGAGTATTCAGCCACGGTTTAAAACGAATGATACGCCTCCTCGCGCGCCATATCACGACGGTTTTATTTTCTGATCACTAAAATGTAATATACACTACAAAGGTTTTGCACTACCATCTGCTGGCGACAAAATATGCATTCCTCGTGATGTCCTGCGACGACCGTGCTGAGAACAAACTGCGCGGTGTCGGTCTTTGCTGGCCTCTGTGCCCAAACTGCTCATGACTCTGGTCGTTCATGCTTCACGCTGTGTGCCCACGCATTTCTGTTTGGTTTTATAGCTGTTAGAATAAGGTCTGTGCTGTAGGCGCCAGAGCCCTTTGTATTCCGATCGCACTTGCATAATAGGTGACGAGGAAGAGGATGCACGAGATATTGCCGTTGTGCTGTCGACTCTAGAGATTTTTTTACATGTAAGCATAATCAAAACCTTTCTTTTCTGCCCAATTCTTGGCCGATTCCCCTCTATGGGCATGCGCCATATGTTATTTGGACTACAACAACAACGACTCGAAAGTGTAGGGAGTGTCCTTAACCAGAAAAACCTTTTTCTTTTGACACTAAGCAAGAAAGTGACTAGCTGTCAGGGCAAACGTTACCATCAGAGTAAATGCAAGTATCTCTGTATGCATTTAGCCTATATAGTGGAGGTTAGAATAATAACAGAAATAGGAATGAGCAAACTGAATTCCCCAGACTAACTGTGCATATCGCACTTTGATCTTCCAGTTTGTACAAAAGTCTGAACAATATATTTTAGAACTGGTTTAAAAATGTCCACACTAAAGTGTCATCTTACTATACACTAATGTTAGTTAACAATCTATAATTTCACACCGGCATGACGCCCTTTTGTTCTCTCTTACTCGAGTAACTCCAGTCTGCATACTAGATAATAGCATAAGCTGATGAAGAACAACAAATAAGAGAAAGAACAATTGGATTTTATCCGGCGATTGATTACTGCTGATCCTAGCTGAGGCATCTGCATCGGTCCAAGCAAAGTTTAAGTAAATAAATTGGAGTTCCGTTTGGGATTCGCATAAATTTCCCGAAGTCTCCAATCACATGAGATGAGAGAAAGCCGCGTTACTTAGAGTGTACAAATTCCTAATTTTGGTAACATATTAATCTTCATCTCTAAATGTATATAAGCATTATTGACTACGATAATGTAAATTTGCATATATAGTTGTAATAAATAAACTGTTCTTGGCCAGCGGGATTCGTACAAATGCCTAAGGCCGGCAATATATAAGTTAATTCGAGGAATATGTCGTGTACATAAAAAAGCTTAGGGGACGAATAAATCTTCCCGTTATAATTAAAACAAGATTCTGATAACGGCTCCAGTTTAATATATTTGTTCATCAAGCCCACCTCTAATGAAGCCCAAGCACAAGTAGCACGCGTGCTTACGCGCCATTATGCCAAAGCGGAGAGTAGGAGAGCGGAAGCGCCTGCGCCAGCACTTGCAAAACATTCGTTTGTGCGAAAAGATGTGAAGATTTTATTCACGAGGTTTTCTTTCAAGAATCCAGGTCTCCTTGCATATTGTGAAGACCACATGAGAGGCGAAGAGGTTAGGGGTTCACTCAAAAGGTGGAAGCTGCATATTTAATTAAAAATAAAATGCTGGTCGCCTTAGACCATATTGTGACAGGTATTGCGTCAAACGTCCAGGCAACTCCCTGAACCTAGAGGACTGCCGAACTCCGACAGCGGTCCGAGGAGCGGTCTGAGCGCGGTTCCAGGCAACCAACTTTGTCGTCTACGCCAAACAGCAACCACTTCATCCTCTACACCAACTAGCCACTGATTGTCTCCACTTCATCGTCCAGTATAGTTTGTATCACTACCCCCCTCCTCTGTAGCATCGACTCGATGCGACGCGGTGCTACTAGGAAGAAGTAAGCGAATGGGTACACAAAAGTGTCACAAGGAGCCAGCGGTGTTGACGGAAAGTTCAGTCATGCACGATCATGATAGGGCTTCAGTCGAACCCCGTCCAGGACTTCAAGACGCTGTGGCCTTCGGGATGGAGCTGTGGTTACGGGAACAACGACGTAGGTGACGTCACTGATACGGCGAACAATCTCGTAAGTATGGGCGTAGTAACTTTTAAGATAGGCCGCGATGACTAACAGGTGTCCACACCCACACGAAGTCGCCTGGCTCATAAGTGACGATTCTTCGGCCGAGGTTATACCGAGCAGCGTCATTCGCCCGCTGTCGGTGGATTCTGAGGCGTGCTAGTTGCCGCGCTTGGTCAGCTGAACAAAGATATCGGCGTCACGTTCTGCGTCAGAGCCGCAAGAAGGACCAACAGGCATCATGGCATCCAACGACGTGCTCACTTGGCGACAGAACACAAGCTAGGACGGGGTCAGACGCGTCGTCCCTTGAGTGGCGGTATTGTACGCGAACGTTATATAGGGCAAAATCGCATCCCAGATGCGATGTTCTGCGCCCACATACATAGAAATCATGTCGGTGAGGGTGCGATTGAGGCGCTCCACCAGCCCGTTGGTCTGAGGGTGATACGCCGTCGCACGTCAATGGCTAGTGTAGAGTCATGACAAACCGGATTAGGCGAGTCGTAAAAGCTGTTCCACGGTCAGTGATTACCACGGCGGGGGCACCATGACGTAGGACGAAGTTAGGAACGAAAAATTGCGCATAATCGGCTGCAGTACCTTTAACAAGGGACGTGGTCTCTGCGTACCGTGTTAGGTAGTCTGTCGCGACGGCTACCCAACGGTTGCCAAACGAGGACTTCGGATAAGAACCGAGAAGATCCATGCCCACTTGATGGAAAGGGGTTTTCGGCGGAGCAATAGGCTGAAGAAATCCAGCGGGTTTCAATGGCGGAGACTTCCGACGTTGTCAGTCACCTGGGCCAATATTACTTTTGACGAATTTGTGCACGTATACGCTTGACCCCCAGGTGGCCGGCGGTCAGTTCATCATGACAGGCACTCAATATATCTGGGTGCAACTCAGAGGGCACAACAAGAAGACACGTCTGTTCACTGTTAGCAAAATTTCGCTTGTAGTGCACGTTACCACGCAGAGTGAACGTTTGAAGCCCACGATGAAAAACACGGGGGATAGGGGCGTCGTCGCCCTGCAGGTAGTCGACGAGTGGCGCTAACTCCGAGTCCATTCTTTACAGCTGCGCCATTTAGGTTGTACTAATAGCCCCCAGAAAGGGAAAATTATCGGCCGTTTCTTCTGGACATATAGCGATGGGCCAGCGCGACCGACAGTCAGCATCCTGATGCTTACGTCCTGATTTATATACGACTGTTACGTAATACTCTTGTAATCTAAGGCTCCATCTAGCCAATCGTCCTGAGGGGTCTCTGACGCTCGCGCGCCAGCATAATGAAGGGTGGGCGCTTATAACGCGGAAAGATCGGCCGTAGAGGTATGGTCGGAGCTTGGTGAGGGCCCATATTACCGCCAGACATTCTTTCTCAGTAGTTGAATAGTTGGTTTCGGAGTGGGCAAGTGTTCGGCTCGCGCAAGCGATGACCCGTTCTGCACCGTCTTGCCACTGAATTAGTACTGCACCAATTCCAACATTGCTGGCACCCGTGTGGACGTCAGTTGCGGCGTTTTCATCAAAATGGCCTAGTATCGGGGAATTCTGTAGGCGGCTGAGAAGCTTAAGGAAAGCGGCCTCTTGTTCATTTCCCCACAGGAACGGCGTGTCATCTCGAGTCAGTGTGGTTAACGGTTCCGCGCTGTGCTAAAAGTCTCGTACAAAGCGTCTGTAATAGGAGCACAAACCTAAGAACCGTCGAACAACTTTCTTGTCAGTTGGGCGCGGAAAACCGGAAACGGCAGCTGTCTTTTCAGAGTCCGGGCGAACACCTTTTGTGCTCACAACGTGGTCATGAAAGCGAAGTTCCTCAAAGCCGAAGTGACATTTCTCCGGTTTTATTGTCAGGTTGGCGTCTCGTAGAGCTTTTAACACAAAGCGTAACTGTTCTAGGTGTTGGTCGAAGGTGGTCGAAATTATGACGATATCGTCCAGGTAAACCAAACACGACTGCCACTTCAAACCGGACAGAACTGTCCATCCTGCGTTGGAACGTGGCCGGTGCCGAAAATAGGTCGAACGGTAGCACCTTAAACTCATACAAACCATCAGGTGTTACGAAAGCCGTTTTCTCCCTGTCTCGCTCATCCACCTCTATTTGCCAGTACCAACTTTTTATGTCAGCGACGAGAAGTATCGGGCATCTCACAGTCGATCGAGTACGTCGTCTATGCGGGGAAGTGGGTAAACGTCCTTTTTAGTGACGAGATTGTTTTCTGTAATCGACACAGAACCACAGAGTGTTGTCCTTCTTTCTGACGAGAACAACCGGCGAAGCCCACGGGCTTGTAGACGGCTGAACGACATCGTCGACAAGCATTTCAGTGATCTCTCTCTGAATTACTGCTCTTCCGTTGGAGAAACACGGTATGGGCGTTGGCATACGGGGCGCGTGGTCTCGTCTGTTATTATACGGTGCTTGGCGACCGGAGTTCGGCCCACTTTGGAAGACGTGGTGAAGCAGTCTGCAAAATCTGCCAAGACAGGCGAAAGCAGATCCTTCTGAGCCGACGATAACTTGGCGTTTGTTTTGACAGGTGGCAGAAGGTGACGAGGTCCAGTATCGTCTTGAAGGGCTCCTTTCACGGTGCACAAATGTGGACACTCCACGACGTCTTGGAGGAAGGAGATCGAAGTGCCTTTGACGAGGTGCCGAAATTCGTTCGAAAAGTTGGTGAGCAGAACGGTAGTACAGCCATCACGTAGGTGAACCAGACCACGGGCAACAATGAGACCCCTCTCAAGCAGCAGCGGGATATGATCATCTGACATGCCCTCAAAGTCATGAAATAGGTCGTTCTGCACACGCATCAGGACACTGCACCGTGGTGGCACCGTGACATCATCTTCCACGATACGCACAGCATAGCTGCAGGGATCGTGGGTATCGAAGCGTGCCACTGGCCGTTTAGTCGAGAATGTGACTTGTGCCTCGTGTAGGTCGATCACAGCACCGTTTGCCTGCAGAAAGGCGAGCCCCAGGATCAAATATCTCGAACAGTCACGCGAAATGACAAATTCCCCGACATAGACAAAACCACGGATGCCAATTCGGGCTGTGCACCTTCTGGCCGGGCTAATGAGATGACCTCCAGCTGTGCGAATGCTAGGGCTCAACCATGGCGTCACAACTTTGCTCAATTCGTGGCTCATCACTGAATAGTCTGCACCGGTGTCAAGTAAGACGATCGTGTCAGTTCCGTCAAGTGTCACGCACAAATCAAAAGTAGAGCGTCGGATGCTGTCGCTACCCTGCCCCTGTGAGAAATCAGCGTATTGGTGTATCGGCGGCGGAGAATCTTCAGTTTTTCCGACAGCAGCGGCCTTGCTTCCGGAGGCCGCTGGAATTAAGTTTCCCGGCGTGGACTGGGAGAACGCCGCTCAGTACAGTTGGCGTCTCTGCGAGGGCTTGGGGAACGATACCCTAGCGGAGATGACAATCCTAAGTCATAGTGCCTGTATCTCCCAGGCCTCTGACGGGCCGACAGATGAGCTTCAATTTCAAGCGGCCGTTCGCCGTTTCGTAGGCAGGGCGTATCGCCTCCGAAGCCGCCAAGTCCCACTCGGCGATACGGGCATGCATGGTAAAGGTGACCGGCCTCCCCGCAGTGGTAGCAGATTGGTCTGCGGTCCCGCGTACGCCCTATGTCCGACTTGCGAGGGCGTGGAACAGGCGCCATGGCTTGAGCCAATGCGTAATACGCACTGATGTGGCTAACCACCGGTGTCGGGTCAATAGGACCACAGGCAGCTGCTTGAAGTGCACCAGACGCGTACGTTCGTTTGTCGTTGACCCGTGGAGGCATGGTAGAGACAGGATTGTAGGCAGCTGTCTGATGAACAACGGATGTGTGCGTGGGCATTTCATCGACGCGCTGCAGTACGTTGGTGACCGGGAATTCATGAGCAGCCTGGCGTACTTCATCTCTGACGACTTCGGCCAGTGATGTCACTGGCGCAATCTGAGGCAGACGGAAACGTTGGAGTTCCTCCCGAACAACCGACCGTATGAGGCCACGTAAGGCGTCCGCACCGTCTCCATGTCACGACGAAAAAATATCTGGGGCCAGGTTGCTGACATCTTGGTTGTACTGCCGGGCCCGTTTTTGGAGCGTCGTTTCCATGGTCGTTGCCTCCGCGAGGAATTCAGCAACGGTACGCGGTGGACTGCGAACGAGGCCCGCAAACAGCTCCTGCTTAACTCCACGCATGAGGTGGCGAAGCTTCTTCTTCTCAGTCATATTGGGGTCTGCGCGCTGGAAAAGACGGGTCATGTCTTCAAAGTACATGCGCACACTTTCATTTGGCCGCTGGTTTCTGGACTGAAGTGTAGCTTCAGCTTTCTCGTGGCGGTCGGCGTCGGGGAAGGTGATCAGAAGTTCACGGCAAAACGCTTGCCAGGTGGTAAGGGCGCCCTCGTGGTTTTCGAACCACGTACACGCAGGCTCTTACAGGGCAAAGTAAACATTATTGAGCTTTCGCTCGTCACTCCAGCCGTAGTACCGAGCCACTTGCTCGAAGGTCGCCAGCCAATCCTCAGCGTCTTCGAAGACGTCGCCGTGAAAAGATAGTGGTGTTCGCGGCGGGTGGCAGAAGATCGGAACTGAGAGCCTGGGATCAGTGGCCATGTCGAGGTGGCTCGAGAGATACGGTTGCGTCAATCTCGTAGGGGTGAAAAGGGGCCCAACCTCAGCTGACGGTCCGCGGAGGCGGCGACTAAGTCTCTGGTGAACCGGCGTCAGATCCGTCGTGAAGCGTGTAAATGTGGGAAAGCGTACCCAGCGCACTCCACCAGACTGTAACGGGTATTGCGTCAAACGTCCAGGCAACGCCCTGAGCCTAGAGGACTGCCGAACTCCGAGAGTGGTCCGAGGAGCGGTCTGAGCGCGGTTCCAGGCAACCAACTTCGTCGTCTACGCCAACAAGCAACCACTTTATCCTCTACGCCAACTAGCCACTGATTGTCTCCGCTTTGTCGTCGACTATAGTTTGCATCAATATTTATCGTGGGTTCAAAATTGACCCATCGATTTTAACTAAGCACTGTATCATAGAGCACAATCGCTTTTTAAAATCGCAGGCAGAGAGGTCGAAACACTGGCTTTGCCCCGGTTGTGGATGAGTTTACGTCCTAATAATTTACGTGAATACCATCGTAGCTTCATTTTGGAGTGATAGTAACTTCCATCTGTGCAAGGGCATCTTCTATATCGAAGGAATAGCTCTCAGTGTTCAGGGAATGATCATGCCTGCTATGAATAAATACATCTGAGCTATCATTTGCATTTACAGCTTTTTTAAAAAGGATAAAAGCTTCCCAAACTATACTTGGCCAAAGCTAACCTGTCTCGCACCGGTGTGCAACAATCTGGAAGCTAATACAAAGAAACAGTAAAACATCACTATTTCTCTAAAGTCTCTTAACTTTCTTTTGGATGCGCTTGCGTTCTAGTTATTTACACGTGCGCTTTGCGTGCACTGGTTTGGCACCACTGGCACTGAACACTGATTTGCGCAGCCAGTTGTGCGTCTGCAAAGCCCATAGTATAACAACGGTCAAGCCCAAACATGGATTGAGAACCTAAATATATAAAATTGGGTACTTTAGAGCTAGCTTCTAAGTCTATCCTAGCTTTTGAAAGCTTACGAGTCCCTCTGTGTCGCGAACAGTTCATTAGAGGATACTTCCATGGATGGAGAACGCGTGTTCCTTACTTTTCAAGGCTTTTCAACGGATATATATCACTGTCATAGAAAAGGTGCTTCTTTAATACCTGAGCGAACACGGTTACTTATACAAGGATGCCATACAAAAGCAAATAAAGTGTGCTATTCTTAGTCGACACGCCAGAACATCGATCAAGTGTGGCATTTATTGCTCAATTCGTAGTAGCGTTCGGTATTTCGAGCATATCGCAAAAATTAGGAACTCAAGTTCTGGCTTCAAGAGTATGGCGCGATAGCAATTTAGGCAAACAAAGATAATGGTTTGCAGTTTTCTTGTTTTAATTTATTTTCATTTGTTTTCGTTATTTATTTATTTATTTATACACCGATACTTGGCATCAGCTGACAATTGCGTTCCATTTTGAGTAATTTGACACATTTGAAGGCATTTAATATTTTTTCGTTATTTCAATGAATAGATCAGTTACACACTCTAACTTTCGTAATTAGCACAATCAAGCATTGCTATTCATTGTAAGAATTTGACACCTTTGAACACTGTTTATTTTTTTATTTCTTCAATTCTTTCATTAACCAAATAAATATATTGATTACATGAACCCGTCATCTGCTGCACAATTTATTAATCCCCAATCGCTAGAACCATACGATATGATTTTTTCACACAGCTCCGATTATTTCCGACACGCGGTACCAACTGCTACTATTACTACTACTACGCCGGTGATTTTTCCACCGGTCAAGCTGTATAACCTATCGCAATAAATGACGAACTAACAGAAAAGACGTGGCAAATGCGACGGGATCGCTGTCTTCTGAAGCGCACTTCGCGTCCAGGCGTGTATCGTAGTTGTCTATCGTCTGCCTCAAACAGTACACGATATAAACGAACTTTTAAAACCTTATTTAAGTTCTATTTACGGAAAATAAAACTCAAGCAAGCAGATTTTTCTGCAGCGGCTCCGCTGAGGGTACATGGTGAAGCGGTGCAGGTGCAGCTCGGCCTTTGCACTGAAGGGTACTGGAATACTGTAGGGCAAGGAGAACGCACAGCCTGTGCGACCACTATATTCCCTTTTTCTCGTTCTGTGCCATAGATGTCGCTCCTAGTCAGGATAAGCAGGGGTATTTGGAAATGAATTATGGTGCCTGACCTTACTTTCGGAAATGCGATTTTGTGCCTAAAATCAGAGGTACAGTCGACATTAGAAATAAATCAGAGAGCCGTTGGACGATTAGCACTAGGTGCCCACAGCGAAACCACAATGGAGGCGGTGCAGGGAGATATGAGCTAAGCATCTTTCGAAGTACGGCAAGCTCAGAGTAAAATATTATGTGAGGAACGCCTGAGGAAATTGGACAGTAACAGATGGGCAGCTAAAGTACTTAAATAGCTATACCTAAAAAGCGTTGACTCACAATGGAGGAAACGAACTAGGAAACTAACCAATAAGTATGCTGGTCACAAGATCGAGGAGATAAAGAGCGTTAAGCAACAGGTGAAAAATACAAAAGGTAAAAATTGGATAAATTTGATAGAAAAGAAATAGAGTGTGGAATTATACCGAAAGTGGAAAAGGCAGATCAGGAAGGAAGCTTTCTTTGTCAATGAAGCAGTGCCCTACTTTTTGGAGCTAGATCAAGGTGCCTTAAAACACGCAGCCACAAAAAGAAATTTAACAATAAAGATGATGCATCTGCTGTATGCGGTAACACCAGTGAAACAATTGACAATATTATACTCGAATATAATGGTATCCATCCGGAAGTCGATACAGGCGCAGTCACTTTTCCTGAAGCTCTGGGGTTTAGAGATACCAGTGGCCGGGTGAATAAACCGGTGGTGGAAGCTAGCAAAAAACGACTGGAAGATTGGTGGCTTAAAGCAGAAAAGTGACATAATTATAGTAATGTAGAAACAAAAATTCAATAAATGAAATGATGGTAGAGTTAACCAATCTAAAAGAATAATTAAGATATAGGGAGAAAAATCAGCATGATAGCAACTGCTACCACCCCGTTTCAAGGGGGACGCTCCTATATTCCTTCCACTTATCCAAGAGCACCGCCGCGAGACATTTTTCGTGCCTATTGAGCTTGGGCCTACTAGCAGTCGTGGCCTATGAAATCGCACCTTACAAGGACATCCCTCAAATTTATGTGTTCATCAGGGGCAATTTTTTCATAGGCTTTAGTTTACGAACGTTTTTGAGGATTGTTGCACATGCCGGAACAGGCAATATAAAAAAAAAACATTCATGCCTTATGGCAGCATGCCCAACGCCCAATCTAAAAATGTCGGGTCCTATCCCCACCCTAAAACAAATTGAGCCCTTTTTCCCAACTCATTTAATTCGCCTACAGGAACCTCCGCGCAATATTCTGTGTAAACGTGAATATTTTCTACCTGTTCATCAAATTCAATGCTCCAATGGAATGTTTAAGGCGAACGCCTTTACAGTCCCTTGATTGCATCCGTGTGTGCGTCCGTCCACAGAAAGTATCACACTCAACCTGTAAATCACATGACGTCGTGGTTCCGTTTAACTTTTGAGGAAGCAAAACTTCCCGTCCAGCGAAAATCGAATTCCTATCCCCCTGATCCCGCACGAGCGCGTTAACAAACTAAGCCACGGTAGGTTTTTTTCTTTATTGCCGATTTCACTATTCAAATCAACCGGTTACAAAAAAGACATGTCAGCTACAGTCCGGCAAACACGTCTCCAAGCTTTTTTTAAACAACACCGATTCATCCAGCACAGACTTCCATTATGATGAATCTGGCAGTGCTTTATAAACATTTCTAAAGCACACAACAGTCCCAGTGAAATGTTCACGACCCGGGCGAACAAAAAATTGCGCTTGTTTAACCTACATTCGAATTTTCCACAAAGTGTGGAGGCTAAGCAGGGTAATGAGGTCATATAGTGCATCCTCGGATGCATCAACCGACTAGGAGCCTATGCCGTACAGTTCCACGGGTAACTGTTTTTTAAGTCTCAAGTACACCGCAATAGAAGCTGTGGTCCCGGCAGTATAGGAATATATGTTCTATTGTTTCCGGGTTCTTACATAAAGGGCAGTCAGTGTTACGGGGAAACGAGAATCATTTATACTGTTTTCAGGTTTTAACTTGGAATGTGTTGGTATGTAGCCTGAAAAAGAGCGGTTCGGCTGACAGAAGAATATGCTTTTTTTTTACTCATTTGAAAGTGTCCTGTCACCGGCTTCCACGATGCGGGGAACAATACAATGCTACATGGAGCATCATGTCCACAAGGTCTCTATAATGTGTATTTGTAACGTTGACAAAATACTGCTGGGATTAACGTGCATTACAAGGCTCGTACAAAATACAAACCTTTTTCGGTAGATAAAGGCAAAACTTTTGAGCAAAACATGTATGTACTATTACAGACAACTATTTTATTTTTCAGACATATTCCTTCACGAAACCCTCAACTAACAGTTCTTGACTGTCATAAAGGAAGCTTTACAACTTCACGCAAATAAAACAAAGTGTGGCACGATTTGTCGCAGGAAAAGTGAACAAAGCCAAGGCCACCTTTCTTAATTGTACAAAAGAAATTCCTTCGACTAGAGCGCCGCAACTTCGAGACCCAAATAAAAACAGCAAAACTGCGTTGTGTGTCTAATGCGAAAGCATTACTAGGCGATGTAGGCAAGATAGCGTGTCTTTCTCAGAAGAGTTAGGATCAAACGTATGGCTGTGATAAAGGATGAAGTAGGAACGCTGCAGAAAAAAATGTCTTAATAGCATGAATAATTATTTAGTAGGCACACAAATGTAAAACAAAATCATCATACCTTGAAATAGTCATACGACGAATGTTGACGTCCAAAAAACGGGACGTCACGCCAACCGGAAGGGGATATTTTTCTGACTTGATCAGTCAAATAAATGCGTGTTATTGTTCAGAAATGTGTAACGAATGTAAAAAATATTGATTTGGCGAGACATTATGCGCAAGACCAGGTTAAGTGGAGAAATATGGGAGAGGCCTTCGCCCTGCAGTGGGTATAGTCGGGCTGATGATGATGATGTATGCGCAAGATGTGTCAGCGGTATTCCGCGAGTGACAGATACTGCGCCTTCCCTTTCCTTTAAACCAATTATAGAACGACAGTGAACTTTGATACGTTCTTGGAACGCTAGTTTTGTGCGACAAGGGGCGCGCAGTGTACGTATGCAGCAGCAACGCTCAGGCTTTCACATTTCTCTACTGTACAATCTGCAGTGCCCTCGGAACTTTTTTAATGCTCACCTGCGCAGCACATGTGATAACCACTTTAATTTTCCACCAGATAAAGAGGCCTCCAATCCCCGCTCCCGGCACACAGGCCTAAGGGACGGGAGCCGAGGCCTCCGCAATCAAAAGCAGCACATAACAGACTCATGGCGTATGAGATTTTTGAAACCAAAAAAAGGTGGCAGACTGACTCTCTAGAAAACAGACAATTGCTTGCCTGCCTTTTCAACGATCAGCAACCTTAGCCTTAGCCTTCAAGGATTTTTCTGCCCACTACAATCCAGGCTCGCAATAATTTCCTAGAGGCACCCCAAGGCACTGTGTTCACACTGTTCCAAGTCAAGTCAACAGACAACAGGCTTCTGGCATGTTTCCCAATTACCACTCCAAAACCTGTACCTTTTATTCGACACAAGCATTATTATTGCGATGACAGAAGTGGTCGCGATGCTATACAAAAACTGCTCAACACGAATTATCGTCAACGGCAAGCTCACTGATATCGTGTGCGTGTTGACGTCTGTGTGACAGGGATGCCCCCGTTGCCCTGCTGTTTGGCGCTTATCCTGCGCCGCTTTATGTTGCTATTCAACATAATTCGCGTATAATAGGTTATAAATGGCAGGCAGCAGAAGTTAATATCCTGGCGTATGGAAATGGACTAAGCCACGTCGGGCACGTATTGAAAATATCTTAGCTCTCCTTAGGTCCGTTCGATTCACCCTGCACGATATACACTAGTTCATGCAGTGCACAGAAAGTGCCGCGAGAGTGCTACACTCATGCAGTGCCTGTTCAGACGTGTAGGCGTAGCTAAAACCATAGAGTTAATACAAAGACTCTAGAGGGAAAGCTGCCCGTTCAGCCAATGCATTCGAGTAGTGACCGCGTGATTGCCGCCATCATCACACTGTTTAATGGTTGCCAGATGATTTTTACTTGCTGAATCGGGCACATGAAGATGGTTTGAAGCTGGGAACGTAGATCGTGGGAAGATGGCGGCGTGCAGTTAACTGGCGGCTACTGTGCTACTGTAGAGTAGGTGCTGTAAACAACGGCAGAATCGTCGCGTCTGGAGTATTTCTGGTGGTATGTTGCGTCGCGTACCTACTGTAACATCACATAGGTGTCCTGCCTCTTCCGAGTTGTTATCGTAAGGCGGGCTATCCCTCCAATTGTTACGCGCTTCGCATGCATTTCGTCTGTCGAGGACACTGCATCTCCTCTGTGCCCGATCAGCTGAAAAGACGTCAGAAATTTGCTTTGGCGCAAGACGGCGACCACAGTATATTAAAAAAAACAGTGACGAATTCCACAGCAACGGCCCTTCTTTGTCTATCCGGGATGGCTAGTGCTGCATACAGTAAATGTCAAAGGGTGCTCGTGTGTGTTTACTGTTGATTTGCCTTATGTGCGCATTTTTTATTTTGTTTCCTTTTATAAATGTCAAAGCTTTCTTAACTCCTGTGGATCTTGTGCATTTTTTTACCTTGCGTTTCGCATAGGATGAAGTCGACGTATCTTTTCTGGCACGGGACGATGTCGCAATGGGATTATCCCACCACAGCATCATCTCCAGCCATTTTAACAGCTGTTTGTTCTTCAGTATATGGAGTAGCAGTTATGAAAAATCAGAAATGCGCTAAATAATATCATCTTTATTACCGCACGTATTAGCGATGCAAAACATTACTCTAAAACAAATTTAGATGCCACTGAAAACACTCGATCATTCACCTTTTAAAATTAGCATAATGTGTCCCCTAGCAGGCTGGGGAAATGACGATAAGGAAGCTCAATATACTTAAAAATAAACAGGATCATAATGGTTTTTGTGCATCTCATGGCAAGACATGTGGTAAGGCATATCACTGAAGACCTTTTATTCGAGTTGCAGCCCGAAGGTAGGAACTGAGCATTTTAGTCATCTCGTAGTGTGCAATTTCACACCCATGTAGCATTAAACGAGATCATGCAAGTATATCACAATAATGATTCATTCGTGGAATGCCATGATGCATATATGGGCCTGTCAAAGCCAACAAAAGGCTTGTAGGCAGTTTTTAGCAGCGTAAGACAAGTCTGAGCACACATATGCTGTCAGCTGACATAAAAAAAAAATAATGTAAAACTAAAGATTAATCAGGAAAAAAGAAAGAGGAGAACAAGAGGGGGAAAAATCAAGCATACAAGTCTAATCTAGCATAACTTGACTTGCTTGAAAGAAAACTCTAGTTGTCACAGGTATAATTATGAACACTATTATGAAATTTGCAAATATAAAATGTGGCACGTCTACTCACACGTGAAGCGATGTGCCGGATCCTTTTATAGCTGTTTCCTTGCATACAGCGCAGGAAGGCGCCATCGAGATGCATGAAAGAGCAAGCACCTGTTTGCTATAAACTTCTCGTTGTTTCAAGTGTCAGACCTCGAGGCGCTCGAAAACTGAAATTTGAAACCGAAACTCAATGGGCGTCTGCTACGTCTGCTCGCAAACATGGTTTCCAATCGTTCTACATCATTCCTTTACGACCAAGAAGGTGCCAAAGATCATATATTGTGCTTGAAACTTGAAAACAATGTATAGAAATTTCCTACAGTTGTGTTATCTGCAGCGGTTTTTAAAACTTTTGTTCGAACCTTTATTCATTTTTGACGCAGTGAGCAAAAACTGTGCTGGCCACAATGACAAATTTGATGATGGCGACCAACCAGTGGAAAGCTCGTTTCCCTGCCCAGCTTTCCCTCTAGAGTCTTTCTATTAACTCTATGGCTAAAACCCCTTGATACATTGAAAGTGACGCCAACGATTGAACTTTGCCGCCGCCGCGCTACCTCCTCAATTCCTCCTCGCCCCTTGCGCGTCCCTTCGCTGAAGGCCGGCTCTCCGCCCGATTTCCTGAGCGACGATTGGTCTCCCTGCCGTTGTCCTTGGAAACCAACGCGCGTCCAGCGTTTTCCTTGTGTTTTCTTTTTCCTTTGCGTCATTTTTCTCCTAGTCTGGGCGAGCGAATATTGCGCGCTGTACTGTTATTGCAGCGTGCAAGCTCTATGCCGTGCTGTTGCGCGTACAACTGCAGCAAGCGGCCTGAAGATGGTTATGCGGTACTCATGATACCTCAAGGCAAGCGTGACGGCTTGCGCACGAGTCAATGGATTCACAAGATTAGTCGAAAGAAGTTTATTCGTAGAAAAAACAGAGTTTGCGACGTAAGGTGCCTTTCTCACTCCCCGTAATAACGCGTCACCGGACGCTGCGTTTTTTACTCTTGCTTGCTCCTCAATATTTTCGCGGCGGCAACATGTTCATTGTATAAAAATAAGGTTGTCCTCTGCAGCATGCTGAATATTCTGCGAGGCTCCAAGGCTCCATCCTTTAACACGCTGTCGTCTTCTGTACAGTCAGAAATAGGGCACTATAATCTACTTTTTGCTGTCAGAGATAACTGGAAAATTACAGTCTCACCATTGCATTTGTCGCGATTATGCTAGGATCCCTGACCTCCTACACTAAAATTCAAAATTCGGGCTTGTAGAGGAGCTAGTCGTTCCAGCTTGTACTTGTAGTGTGCGTCGGTTACTCGGGAGCAATGAATGCTGGCCCTGAAGAACTCTTTGGCAAGTAAACCCGAGGTATTGCGGGTAATCTGCACTAGTTAGGTCGTACGGCATTTTTTTTTTTTTCAATTCTTGGATGTGTCTTGCCATGCTTCGACGCACGCGTGGGTTAAAAAGTATGCGTTCGTTTTATCAGGGATACGGCCAATGTGCAGGAGGTGTTCACATGATCGCACACGCTTCACTTTAACCATGACTACTAGGCGTTGGCAGGTTACCTTCGCTTTGAAAGCTGGAGCTCTAAAACCGCGATTCCGCGTATTCATTTACTGCGAGAAACGTTTTCCCACCGATGTCAAATCAGCCAGAATCATTGCATCAATTTTCTGTATTTACGAAATTTAAACAATCAATAAATATTACAGTTATGATGTAAAAAATAAGGGAACATTTTGCGAGCAACAGTTCTTAGCACTGTAACATATTACTCATTTCAATTGTATGCAAGAAGATTTTTTTTTCACCTTGCCTGAGTGATTAACTCATCGCTCTCTATGCTCTAGCTACATTTCACTGAAGACCAGTTTGAGTCGCCATTATTACACGAACTCGAAAAAAAAACTCAGGCCCCACGCAGTTCCATCAATTTTCTCTCACCGACCTGTCCTGAAGTAAAGGAAGCCTCCTCGACAGAGACATGAACCTCGCGCTGATATTAGTCAGTTATTTCTGTGGCTTGCTCTTTTCCCACCTCCATTTATGAGAAAACAAGAAAGTATAACAATTAAAAGTCAATGTATAGTTGTCTCGTCAAATATTATGAGATAATAGATATGACTGACAACGTAAGTCAATGAAACTGGAAGTATATCAATGGGTCATGGGACGGCATCAGAATAAATAGTGATGGTTATGAATAGTGATAGGTAATGATGGTGGCTGTTACGGACAATAATAGTAAATGATAGTAATAGGCCCGGATAGTGAGGTGACAGTGTTCGTCGCGGATAGTGACAGTTACGATAGGTCACTGGCATTAGTAGATATAGTGATAGATAGGATAGCGATAGTTAATGAATTGGCAGTTATATGCTTTCGCATTTCCGCAAGTTGAAGACCTATGTGCACCCTGTAATTTTTTTATTTGATTGTTGCGTTCAATGAAATCACGCTCTTTTACGTAGCGCATGAGGCCGCAGCGTGCTTGCCCCAAAACTTCAGTGTGTCGGCAATAGGGCCCACCACTTCTCCCAGTGTACCCTGCTGTCTTTTAACCACACGCGAAGTCAGTGAGTGGCCGCGTATAAAATTATTTAATTCCTACATCAGCATCATATCACGACTGCCGTGGCAAACCTGTTCCTTACTTCGAAGCGGCAAGGAACAGCTCAAAATTTGGTTTTATACAAAATTAACTAATTAACGCAGATTATCGCGGATCGCTAACTAGCACAGTGCCATTACACTTGGCCTAAGCTTGCCAACCATATACAGTTCGATGTTGCAGCTAAAATTTAGATTTTTATTGCAATTTACAAAATATCAATTAATTTGGCCCAGTAATTGATCAAAATACATGCACAATTAACCAATAATCAAATCTCATGGTTGATCACGTGACATATACTATGCTTAGAGAGATAGCTTGACAGTAGCGAAATAGACTAAGTCCTGCTTTGACCTTCTCCGATCTTGAAGTTCAAAGCACCAGCCTGGATCGTTTTCCGAAGTTTTACCGCGGTGAAAGATTTCACGCTTTAAAAAAAATACAAAGTCAGAGGCAGTACTAGATTAGGTTCACAAAGTAAAACCTTATCATGTGACTTAAAAAGCACAGAACTCGCCCGAAAGCTTTGTTTATCAGTATTCCCCATTCAAACAGTTCAAAGAAGAAACCCATCAATTCATGAACTTTACTTTCGGCATTCTCAATTCTTTTCTCGCAATTTTTCAAAAATTTTGTGCACTCCTGGAGCGCAGACCTGGCCCAAATGCTCGCGCTTCACTCACTGCTGCGGCCGGCCGGCGGGTGACAAGGAGAAAAAGCTTGTCGTGCGCAGCGCTTGCAGCCGCCGCACGAGGATAATCGAGGAGGAAAGCGCGGCGCGGAGGAGAGTGTCGCTACTTTCAAATTATCAAGGGACTTTAGGCGTAGCGCGACACTAGCGCCAAACAGAAACGAATGCCAGAGTGCCAAACTCGTGCAAGCCTTCTGCTTCGTTTGCGAAGCGCGTGCGCGTTTGTCACGTCTGTCATTATTCTCTGTGTGTTCTCCGCGCTGCGGCGAAGGAAAATAAAATGGACCGCGACCTGCTGCCAACGGTTACATAAACAGCTATGAAGCTTGTGGACTCTGACAGCAGTGGCGAAGAAGAACTTCAAGAACTTATTGCAGTAGCAGTGACGAAGCTGGCAAGACTGAAGCGAAACCGCATGCCTCGTTACTGCGAAGAAGTCGTAGCGCGATATTATGACTTCGAATTCAAACGTTTGTTTCGCCTGTCACGTAGCACCGTTGAACCTGTTGTAAGTTCTTTCGAAGTGTCGCAGTTTTTTCCATGCCTATACCGGAGGGCGTACTCAAGTGACTGCCGAAAAGACTTGTCTTAACGCTTTGAGCTACCTGGGGCACCAGAATAGTATGTATTAGGTGACTGACCGATTCGACGTTTCAGTCTCGTCGGTGAGTGCTTGCGTTGATAGAGTGCTGGACTTTTTGAGCAGCATTACTGCATCTGTAATCGTCTGGCTTGACCAGCGTCGGCAGGAGCGCATCAAGGTTGCCTTCTTAGCGAAAACCGGTGGCAAGGTACCACGCAACACAATCAGCTGCGTGGACGGCTGCCACGTTGACATCAACAGGCCCGCAGAATCGCCGCAGTCGCACTGCAACCGTAAAACGTGGCTGTCGATATTACTGCAGGGCGTGTGCGACTATCGCAATAGGTTTATTGATATGTTTATTGGATTTCCTGGGTCGGCCTGTGGCGCCAGATTACTTCGGGAAAGTCCTCTTTTTTAAGACTGTTCTCAGAAATCCAGCAATGGATAATCGCAACAAAGGGTCGCGATCGAAAATTCATTTGTACGGCTTAAGCAACGCTTTAGAATGTTGTACCTTGTGGATGCCGCAAGCATTAAGCAATGCTGCCTGATCGTAATGGTGGCATGTGTGCTGCACAACATGTGCAACGAAGAGAGGGATTTCTTCGAAGGCCTAGAGCATCTAGCCTAGCAAGAAGATACCGAGAATGACGAAGACGGTAACCTCACCTTTGACAGTGCTGGCAACTGCAAAAGCATGCGAAATGATATCGCTCAAACGCAGTGCTGAGCTAAGTGTTTACCTTTTGCGAACGAGCTAATCTGTGTGTGGTTTCTAGCTACAGCGCAAACAACACACATTTATGAGGAAGAAATGCAGTTTATTGACTGTTTTTGGAAGCCTGGCCCTCCACGGCGGTAACAAGGTGCTCTAAAAGAGCCAATTTTGTTTCTGCCCTTTCAGTCCTCTCCTTCTTTGTTTCTGCAAATGGTTGAATGAGCGTTTCAACAGTCGTAGTGTTTTTTCTTTTTACGCGTTTTTCCAATTTCGGGAAAGGCTGTCCTCGCTGCAGTGACGGGCTTTCCTCCGACACGCGCGGTGGGCTCGGCGGATCCTGGAGTGGTGACCCTCCGTTCGATTCACCCTGGCTTCTGGACTGCTCGTCAGTGCTTGGTTTCGAGGGTGTGCTAGAACATGGAAACATTTTGAGCATTACTTTGTAAGGTGGGAGCTGCACAACTACTGCGACCTCACCTGCACTTTCTTGGCTCCATCACTCTACCAGGTGCTAGTAAAATGGTAGGCTCAATATGATGGTCTTTTTCCAAAACACCAGCGAATTCTCTGAAATGGTGAAATAACAATTTTTATAAATGACCATTACAGCAGTGATGTGCACTTTCTCTTCAAATTCGAACGTAACGCGCGAGTACGAATTCTTTTCTTTTGTCCTTTTGTATGCCCTCTTCGGGGTTTTATATTTATTTTCAACCTGGAGAGGGCTCAAGTCGGAGCCAAGCTCCTCTTTGACGGTGTCCGTCAGGGCTTGCCACAACATTTTTTTATTGTGCACAAAACGAAACGCAACAAAAGGCATAACATATGCAGTGTATCAGTTACCAGATGAAACTGTTCTGAAATTAATATGCCTTGGATACAAATACAGTACGCTACTTTACCACGATACTGTCACTTCAAAAAAAAAGTTAGCAAATGCCACTTCGGCGTGGTAGCATGCTTTTCGCATTTGTTCGAACCAGTAGAAATGAAATAAAACTTACCAGAAGCCGCCCTTCCTTCCCCTGAGCTCTTTCCATCTGTGCGTAGCGCTCGATAAGAAATAGTGTTTTATTCCAGTACTATCGTTAAGGCTCAGGAGAGCTGCTTTGAGGCGCGTTGCTCGGCGGCGGCGTGGACGTTCGGCAATCAGCCGGGTGGTTAGCCTGGTGATTGTCGTCACTCAACACCGCCGATATGATTGTGCCGTCTGGGCGAGAGTATAAATATTGATGTTTTGAGTTCCAATGCTAAATAAAGCAGGATGGTTAAAATCGGGGTCATACCTTTGAATAAAACCTGTCAACGGTCGAAGGAGACGTGACGTACACAAAGCTTAATAAAGCCAACTACGAACTTGGTTAGTACCAAGCTCATATACGGGGAGAAATAAAAAACAAAGCGAGAAACAAACTAGATGAGTAAAATAAGAAAAAAAAATCAAGTACCATGCAAGCACGACATCGGCGCATGGAGACACCCATGCACGTGTTTCTCTTTTTGTTGGCCGAGGGAAGCCTTACCTGGTGTAGTGAACATGTAGCCATCCTCTGAGCTCAGTTGTTGGCCGTCTTCTCCAACGATCGGTGTTGATAACGTAATTACGCCGTTGACAACGCCAAACACGCTGCCGTCGTTTGCTGCCATACTGAAGGGCGAAGTTGCGCGTGTCTCGAGCTGTCATCTGCAGCGGCACTAGCTGCACGCAATCTGCACTTTGAGTCGAGAGAGTGTAGAATTTTACCCAAATAGGACTGCACGACATCTACACTTGTGTGGAAAGAACGGCGTCGTGTAGAGGGTGCTAGACTACACTGGTGAAACGAATGGCGAAGTGCTTCACGAAGAGAACTAGTGTAGGCAGTGTATACGTGAATCGAACGGACCTCTTGTCTATAGTCGTGCCAACATGGTTGCCGTGGAGACCGTCACCGCCGAAGTTGTGGCGCATCCCAGCAACAACGTGACGTCATGGAAGGGGGCGTTAGCGCTATGAGTCGTGGGGAAGATCGATGATGCGATGAAAACGACGTAATTATTTTGTGCGCGTCAAATCGTCTTCAGGCGCTTCCGGCTGGTGACATAATGTCACTTCGGCATGCGAACGCCACGAGATAGAAGCAACGCTTCAATGTTGGTGGCCTTCAGTTTCGATACGTAATTTTAGTCCTGAAACCAAAGGTATGACAAATCCTAACTTGATTTCTACAACGCTTCGTATGTCATATCAAATCTACATAGCCCGTTATATAATACACATCCGAATACAAAAAGGTGTGTCTAGCATAATTCGAAAGATAAAATCGTACTTCGGCTTTAAAAAATAACACGCATATGATGTATATTTTCACAGCGCTACTAGCAAACTGAATCTGTAGACAACTACGGGCAGTAGGAAGTGGTGCTATCTACCCGCATAAACACGCACCTGCCTTATCCCGTTGCAGGTACGGTGCTTCTGCCTGGCGACTGTGGCCTTCACTGGGTTGAGTTTCGTGGGCTTATGGGCAGCGACGGCATACGCTGGGTTCGCAGACCTGCAGCGTTATTTCGATTATTATTTGTACAAAGGGGACGTCTCCAATGGCACCATCCCGAGACGACTGGGCTACGCCTGCTCCTTCATTGACGCCACGGCATATGCAATCATGACCAACTCTCTGACGCTTCTGCTGGGCTTCCACGTCTGCGCAGCCATCTACCTACGGGCACTGGCAGCAGAGTTCGCGGCTGGCGTGGTGAAAGCTGTTCCCGCAACGACCAGCAGAGCACAAGTAAACTTGCTTTCTTCTCTGTTTGCGAAATGGGGGAGGAAGAAGTCTTACGGTTTGCACTGCTTAATCGGGCAATTCATGTGGGCAATTGGCTCCATGGTGTGTCCAGTAGTAATGTCGGCATAGGAGGTGGTGGATATAGGGCTACAGTCGTCTTGAGAGGCTATATGACAAAATTGCTTTTGAAAAGCAATCAAACTGAATTACAAATTACCTTGTTAAAAATCGTGAAAATAAAATAAAATGACATTAATAATTATTGTTCCTGAATGCGGAATTTTAACAAGGACTTCAGTAGAGTAATGCAATTACTTTTCAATTACTTCACGGTTACGCCTCCAATTATGTAAACGCTTTAGTTTTGAGGACCAGCGACTTTATTAAACTTTATTAAAGCATGATAATTACACTTCACTAAATATTTCCTCTAGTAAGTCTCCTCATCCAGCACAAGGGGATTATAATGCAGACCACAGACACAGATATTCCTATACGTTGCACGACGCGACGTAGTTCAGTGAGGGCGTGACTTCAATTTAGGACGCTTCACATTCTGTCGCAGATGAAAGGTCTGCGTTGGTACCTTCTCTTGCTGACCGAGCTACTACGGCGCTTCGATCGCATCGGCAGCCCTGTGGTCTTCTGCTGGTACCTCAACGCCGTCGGCAACCTTGTGCTCAGTGTTCCCGGCATCCTGGTGGGCCTCGGGTCGGCGAGCACCTCGGATTACTTATACATGCTAGCCGACCTGATCGCAAACGTGGCCGCTTTCGTGGCCCTCACGCTGGCCCTTTCGGAGCCGGCGCGCCTGATACGGGACTCGCACCGCACTGCACTCTGGCTGGCAGCATCGGGGGTGCCCGGGGCGCAAGCTCTGGCTGACGCTACGCAGTCGGCACCCGTGGCACTCTCTGGCTGGGGTTGTTTCCACGTACAACGTGGCATGGTTCTTGGAGTGTTTGCTACTGTATCCACCTACGTCATCGTCGTCTACCAGTTTATTCAAGATGCCGTATGATGATATAGGGGCGTCTGACCAATATGCAGTGGGCTGAAAGTAACAGCTTGCAGACAGAAGCACAGTAAAGGCTATATACGCTTGAAGAAATCTACGAGGAGATTTAGGCTCGATAATTTTGACAAAAATTTCGTGTAATCTGTTAGTATTTGAAGAAGTTGCTTTTCATAGAATTTATGTGTTTTTAGAAAACCTAGCTTTAGTTTTACAGCCCAGGATTTAGGCACCCGTTCCTAGCTTGAGCGGCGTTTCTGTTGGCGTAACAGGTTAACAGGTATATTAGTGATGTTTCACGTGGAAAAATAGTAGTCATAATCTCTTTCTCAAAGGGCAACCTCGGCGATGTTTATCATACAAATATCATAAATAATTTTAAACATTTTGCGTGGTATTTTGATCTGACATTTCAGATGTTCGTCTCCTACTTTCCTTGATATAAAATGTTCAATGTAAGCTCGCCTTGACATGACGCCTAAGCCATAATCGAGAGATTTCTATAGGTCTGCCTACGCTGCGGACTTGATGGGTTGTTCGGGCGTGCCGGCTTTATAAATTCGCAAGCGATTCCATGCAATCTGTATGTGGTTTCACCGCTTTAATTTTGTGCCTTCACCTTCCAGCTGGGTTTACGCCACAGTAGCGGATTCCGCGAAAGTTGTTTGTGTCATCGGGTACACAACTTCCGCAAACAGACGTCTGCCGCTGTCTGTAACATTTTTTCTACCAACAAGAACCTTCGCGGCAAATGTAGTTAACAACCCTCCACCGTGCAAGCCACAGACGGACAGTCCACATCCGGGAGAGTCATTCTGAATCATAGCGTTATCAACAATTTGTACTTTCCAGAAGCTTTTGGTCTCGATAATATCGCACTAAAAAGGCGTTCTAAAGCAGATTAAAGGGGCCCACCAACACCTCCCAAGCGATGTTCGCAAGCTATCTTAGTCCCTAAATTCTGCTGCGAACAATTTTGAGCATATAAACACACATCTACGCGCAGTACACGCCCGACAATCCTCTTCGAAAGATGGCGCTCTCTTTCCTTCGACTTTTGCCATCCTCCTCCTCCTATGTGCAACGCTACTACGAATATGCGTTTTCGAATGTCTATTGGTCGCCTTCTGTGTGACTTCATGCATCCATTAAAATACCACTTATGCCAAAATAAATATTAGTTATCAGGAAAGAAAATTAGGATGTTTGTAGACAGAAACTTTTTTTTAAGCTTTTTTCCTTGCACTTCCGGTCGCGCGCGCTCGCATTTGCCCTTCGCGCGAGCACCACGGCAACCCCGGCGCGGTCGCGCGCAGCGACCTCGTTTCAGTTCTCTGCGGGCAACTCTCCGCCAGTGTATGCTCTCGTTTCTTGTGTCTCCCATGCGAAATGGACTTCAAAGTCGGCTTACCGGTCTACAGCATAGGTCGGTGCCTTAAATTTCGTGCCCCAGTGCAACGCGCCGCACGTAGTGCAGCAAACTTTCGGAGGCAACCACTCCGATCCCATGTCCACAAAACCAAAATACGCGCCTCGGGTCGAGTCATGGCGACAACATACGCTGGTAAGTAATGTGCTTACTAGCCTGAACATAGCGCACAAATAAACGACCGTTTCACAGGTGCAATGAGTTAGTGATTGTTGTGATGCATCATTACTGTTTCGTATTTAGAATTCTACCGTCTTAACTGTTGACTTGATTGCGGCACACTACTCACGGAGGTTTCATTTTGTCTTGCAATAGGTTTGTAGCGTGTAAACTTTTGTCTTATAGTGAATTAGTTAAGGCAACTGTATCTACCTGGCTCGAGCGTGCGCGATGCGCTAACCCGCGGTGTCGTGTGCCGGCGTTTTTCGGCTTTCGTCCCCCGGTGCTGGCGCAGATTGCGGGTTCGCATTGTAGGCAGCAGCAACGAATTAAGCACCCTTATCTAACTTACTAAGAGCAAATAAAAGTTAACGCAATATCAAAGCTCCATGTGCTGGTTTACCGCAAACGACTGAGTGGCTGAACCGGAGAGATACAAGCCGCCGCAGTAAACATGTATTAGAATGCGCATGCTGTATCGGTTCCTTGGAAAGTTTCATATGACGTGCAGTGATGAGGAGGCACCGACGAAACAAAGAAAACAACTTTATTTCGAAACAAGTCATAGAGCATTTCTCTTGATATGTCTTAGAGCATACTCCTTTATGCCCTGAGGCAATAAACAACGTTCATAAAAAAATGGCTCTCTTCGGCGAAGCGCTGGGCTTTCTTAGTCGCTCAGCAGTATAAATTACCGCTATGAGTAGAGTACTATTTTGCGCACATAATAATAATCTGCGCAATTACACTGTTGTTTTGTAAACTGTGCAGCTTAACGAATGGGGAACAGCAAGCCCCTGAAAAGAGAGATGTGATAAGTGCACCTGTGAATTAGGCTTACTTTAATTGCTTACATTTACTTCCATCCTGGCCTCAAGAAGCAGTTTAGCCTTACACGCACCCTGAATCCACAGTTGAACTGCTTTTTCTATTTTTTGTTTCCAGCGGCAGCTTTGATGCAATACTTTATAGGGCCTGCGCGCACACCATGTGAAGTTGCCGCGATAAGCAAACAGCAACATGTTTGGTGTGCACTTTTGCTTGCCCGCAGCCACAAGCTAAACAAAGAGACAAGGGTACAACAAGACTGCCCTCACTCCAACAGAAAACGTCATATGAAATTGTGCTCCAGCTATTGCCAGTCGCCGCAAACACATTTAAACAATTATTTGGGCTCTAGCGGCCAATGCTTTGTGGCGCTGATGCCAGTCTGTTGAGCATTTGGGTTAAGTATACTCACAGTTGTACTGTTCAATTGACTAGTCATGATGAAGCGCAAATCTGAGCCTGTGTGAAGCAATTAGTTCTTCTCTTCACGGTCTTTCAGACATCAGTCATAAAGTGGCGCTCTAAAGCCGTGCTTGTCGCTATGTCTCTGTGTGAAGATCCCTGAGACTGTTTCTCTATATTCTGCAGGAGCCTGTGAACGTACGCTGCATAAAACAGTCATCGAGATTACAACAGATCACTAAATTTCGTGTAATAATATAAGTTGAACAAAGTTTTAACTTACAAAAAAAGGCTTCATTTTCACTGCAGTGACACATAAAT